>NC_139155.1:18456176-19056176 GCF_964270905.1 Leucopleurus acutus
AGCAACACATGGGAAGGAGATTATGTTTATTTTTAAAACGTAAAAAAATGCAACCTTCCCAAGGCTTTTGTGGTGCGTGTGCACAACACAAATGCACACACACAGGCAGTGTATGTATAATCACTTCTAATTAACTTCAGTTCTTCCTGCAAAACTGAGTGTGAAGGCTTAAAGACTTGTCAGCTTCTCTGCCTGTGAAAAGTGTCTACTTCTAATTGTGAATAACAATACATTCAAGGTTAGCTATAAATGACTCTGATTTCACAGGAATCCAAAGTCTAAAAACCACATTTGAAGATGAATACATTTACGCAAAACATCTTTGTAGTATGCTTCCAGACCAAAATTGAGTTATTTATGCTTATCCAAAATGCCTCTTTTAAACAGATACATGTATGTGTATAACTGAATCACTTTGCTGTACACCTGAAACTAACACAACATGGTTAATCAACTATGCCTTTATAAAATATATAAAGTAACAATTACACACACACACGCAAAATACTTCTTTTTTAAAGGAGGATTTTTTTTCTATATCTGTGAAAAAATAGATTTCATTGATTTCAAAGTAAGCCCAGATAGAAAAGGTGTAAAGCAGTAAAGATGCCTAAAATAAAGATGAGTATATCGTTATAGTGGGTGGAAAAATGAATTTCGTTTACAATTTTACAAAATAAAATATTCAAAGAATAAATGTTAAATAAGATAAAGAATATTCCCCACCTTATGAGTAGCTGTAGGCGCTTCCAGACTTTACCACTAGATGTCATGAAGAGCCCAGTGAAATACAGTAAGCAATCTTCCTGAGTACAGGGGGCTACAGAACCATATAAAGTTTTTCCTGATTTTGTAGTTAATTTGGATAGGAAGTAATTTCCTTGCGGGGGTTTGTGTCAAAATATTCATTGTGGATTAATTTTAAGTAAGAATTAGAAACTATTAGAAAATGTGATCAGTTATCAAATCTGGAAAATGATCGTCTTAAAGCACTGGGAATATCTCCAGGGAGAATGTCATACACCACATGGAGTAACAGAGCCGCACGAAAATCTGCTCTGTACTAAGCTTAGCTTTGGATCCTCCAGCCTTCCTTTCCTTTTGAGATAGGCATGGCTTGTCAGATCTGCTGTCACCAAGACTTCATAGGATTTTTCCTAAAACTAGGCCAGTGAAAGAAACAATAAAGGGGAGGGCCTTGATGATCAGGGGAGAATGTTTGAATTTAGACTTTGAGATCCACTAATCAAAGTCATTGTGGAAGACTGGATGGAATGGGTGAAGTTTAAAGAGAGAGAGAATTTGATTCAATATAAGGAAGAACTTCCTAAAAATAAAATAGCACATTATTTAAACACAGCACCTTATGGAGTAGTGGGGTCCTCATCACCAGAAAGATTTAAGGATTGACAGAGGCCCTCAGTGGGCCAGAGAGAATCTCTATTTGGGGTGGAAAGTTGGACTAGGTGACAACTTACCCAAGAGTGTCAGAGCCACAATTCTACACTCAGTGATGTCAGTCATTCAACAACCAAGAAGGCAGCAGGAAAAGAGTTGGGAATGTGTGCTTGGGTAAATCCAAATAAATGTTTAAGTTTACTTAACCAAGGAAAATAGGGTTCTTGAAGCCCCATATGGGAATTATGATGGTTGTGCTGGTTTGCAGAACTCTGCCTGGGAAACACCGGTAAGAAAGGACCCTTGGACTTTTGTGCTTCCAGCCTCTGGTTCCTCAGTCCTCGCCATCCGAGATGCTCATTGTCTATTTGCTTCTCCTCTCCTAACCAAGAGTTGATCTCGACTCGGTCTTCAAATAGTAAATCTGGGGGTAACTCAAGTGACAATCTTCCCAATGTGCTGCATTTTATTAGGGAACAATGCCTTCAGGCTGCACGAAAGGAATGAAAGTCTCTCTGGGAAGGGAAGGTCTCCACTGGCCTGTAGGGGAGGAAATGAGCCCTTGCTTGACCTCCTAACAGTTGCCTTTTCTGCCAAGAGGATAAGCCCCAGAGTACGGCTGGCCGTTGAAGTATATCACGTGAGCTCCAGAGATTGATAAAAACAAAACAAAGTATTTCCACATATTCTTGGCTCTTAAAAAAAAAAAGAAATACAGTTGAGATATAACTTAAGCCCACCCAAGACCTTGATGTATAGTGCATGACCCTAATATAAATCAGGAGCATGACTTCATTGTTGATCCAAATACATTCAATAAAAAGAAGGTTTTATAACATTTTTCTAAATTCAGACTTTGGTAAGACATCGCATGATTCGATTGTCAGATGGGTTTAAAATTTCCTTGTTAGGCCAAGAGTGAAAAAGATTTACACATGCTGACGTCTTCTAGGTGTGCAAAAGAGTTAAATGCTAGACTGTTTACCTGGACCAGGTGTTAAATGAAATCCTTTCTCCTTCGTTCCCCACGAACAAGGGCCACTCACAGTATCATAGATGCTTAGAGCTGGGGTGGACCACGTGGATCATTTAGCCCAATCTCTTAGTTCCACAGATGAGGAAACTGAGGCCCCGGTGACTTGTTCTGACTGACGGCTCCCTGTCCCCCATCCCCCCACTGTCTCCTTTCCGGAGAGTGTACTCTGGAAGTGCAGAGAAACACCCGCCCTGACCAGGCACACACCTTCGTCTCCTCTCTAGGAGGAGAGGGAATCAAGATTCTAGGCAATCAAGAACAGAGATGCCATGCTCAGAATAGGAGTTGAAATAGGATCGCTTTGCCACCCTCTATCTCAGTGGTTTTCCTATTTTACCCACCAAGGAATGAATATATTAACTGCCCCCCACCGTGGGCCCCATGCTTTGAAAACTTAGGTCCATAAAACAAACCCCATTTGTCTTCATTTATTTTCCTACTTAACCTTCAAGACAGGCATTGAGATCAACCCAACCTTCTGATCAGCATAGAAAGCCAGGGTGCCGCAAGCCCACACACAGAAAAATGGTGTTTACCCTAAGCAACATTCGAAATGATTTCCTTTAGGAGTATTGATGTGTAGGGACCAGTAGAGGACTTCCAAAGATCTGGAAGCTCAGGTTGGTAATACTGGCCCAAAGGATACTCACAAGATTCCTTGGCCTTGACTTCATTAATACCACTCTCTGAGTTAACCTTGGTTCATCCTGGAACTGGTGTGAGGTGAGGGCACGACCCAAGTGTCATCATCCTGCACCTGGATTATGGCAACAGCTCTTCCCTGCATCCCTGCTCCCACCCTGCCCCATCCCCCTTGAGTCTATGCTCAGTGGAGCAGCTGGGAACGTCATTAACACTCCACTGCTCCAATCTCTGCAGCGGCTCAGCATTTCACTAGAGCAAAAGCAAAGTCCTCACAGTGATTCACAAGCCCTTCCACCCTCCAATCCCCACTGTGGCTTTTGCTCCTGCCCACCCTCCCCCCTGTTCCTCTGACTGTCTCACACTCCTGTCTTGAACTCGCTGGGTTGCATCACACTGGCCGACCTGCTCTTTCCCAATTATTCCAGGGGCAGAGTCCCAACTCTGGGCCTTTGCACCTGCTCTGGCTACTCCCTAGAACTCTCTTCTCCTGGATGTCTCACAGCCCAGCTCCCTCACTCCTCCACCTTTACTCAAGTGCCACCTTCTCACTGCCCTCTTCCTGGCCACCCCTCTCCCCGCCACGAACTCACCAACACCAATTCCTAAATTTCCATCCCTCTTCCCTGCTTTATTTTTCTCCTTATCAATATCTAAGAACACAAATATTTTACTTGTTTATTCTCTGTCTCCCCCAGCAGAATGTAAACTTCATGAGGTTAGAAATCATTGTCTCTTTTATTTACTGCAGTGTTTAGTGTCTAGGAGAATGCTTGGCACGTGACTAGTGCTCAAAAAATATTTGTTGAGGGAAAACATGAATGAACATAAGACATTCTGTGCTACATTCTGTACAACATCAGGCTATGATCTTAAGGGTTTCCAGGTAAAGTAATGAAATAATGCAATAAGCTCTAGATGCAACATTTTTGGGTAAATAGCACAGAACTGTGGATGAGAACCGGGCTGTCATCCAGGCTTGGCTAGCGTCTCACTGTGTGACTTTTGGCAAGTTGTGTGACTCCTCTGTGCCTTCCTATTCCCACTTTATAAATGAAAAAGCTAGTGCAGGTCTTACCTCTCTCACAAGGATTTATAAGAGTTAAATGAGATGAGGCCTACAGGCTCTTTGGAAAGTTAGACATCCCATTCCAATGTAAGATGTTTCTTTCTTCTTTCAAAGATTAAATGTATGGTCCAAAGAGTGAAGGGAGGTTCTGAATCTAGCGTTGAGGAAGAAATATGCAAAGGAGTGAAGGATGGAATGCTCGGTATATAAAATACCAAACTGGAACAACTTAGCAGAAGAGGATGGTAAAGTCCTGTGTCTTTTGACCCACACGGGGTATCCACAGCAGTGCCTGGGGAGGTATAATATTCTTTGCCCTAGGCAAACTGGGTCAAATGATGAGAAGGATTGGATCACAATATTATAATGACAATAGCTACCACTTACTTTCTATCGTGAGCTCCATACTGTGGGTTTTAATTGAGTTATTAAATCCTCACTACACTATGTGGTAGGAAGATAGGTATTACGATCTCTTTTGTATGGGTCAAAATTTTGAGGCTTGCAGAAGTTCAGGAATTCGATCAAGTTTACACATCTAGAGCCGGGAGTGTCAAACCTGTCCGCTCTCTACCCTGCAACCCTGCTTTTCATTCATTCTTAGCCAAGTAAGAAATAAGAGTGTGAAGGAAGATTCTAGATACAAACCCCAGAATTTTTATCAGGTTAAACTTTTGTATTCTTCCTTATAATCAGCATCTCACAATGCAACGTATAGTCAGATGCCGTCTTTCATTATTCTCCAGTATTTGCATTTGTGTTAATTTTGTCTCTTTAAATGACTTTGAATTTCACACCTGTACCTAACATAGTTTTGGGCGTGCAATAGGTCCTCAACTAACTGTTTGGTTAAATGGGTTCAGTTTCCTGAATGCTGTTCAACTGCTCTTCCAGGGGTCTCTGGGCCGCAGACCGGTGGTGGTCCCGCAGGCTGTTAGGAACCGGGCCGCACAGCAGGAGGTGAGCGAGCAAAGCTTCATCTGCTGCTCCCCATTGCTCACATTGCTGCCTGCACCATCCCCTCCCCACAACCACCCCCCTGCTGGTCCATGGAAAAACTGTCTTCCACAAAGACATCAAATGCTCCCTGGTGCCAAAAAGGCTGGGGACCGCTGTACTATATGATAATTTTCAGGAAACTCGAATTTTAAACCTTCTCAATCCCCTGCCCCCGTCCCTCCAAAAGGAAATGAATGTTAGCTTAGAGAAGTCAGCAAGGAAGAGAAGGTTCCATTTAAGGATTTTTACAAGAGTGAATTGATGGTGGTGATCTTGACTCTAACTTGTACGTCTAAATAGACTCAGGAAACTTAAACATTTTAACCCAAAACAAACTGACATATCAATTCGTTTTTGCACACTTCCCAGCTTAGACAAGGGGAGTTATTTATTTTCCAAAATATGAACAATATATAAAAGAAAGGAATTGATTGAATTTTTCACTCAGTTGTATAATTCTGGTATAATCATTGTGTAAGGCACCTAAAATGCGCTTTGGACTCTGGAAAAAGAAGCCAACTTTCAGAGGACAGATATGTTTTCTTTTCTTCTATAGGACTGTATTGGGAAACCACCACAGACAATTATAGACTAGATTACTGCTTCACCTAAAGGCCTTTTTTTGCGGTTTGCGGGCCTCTCACTGTGTGGCCTCTCCCGTTGTGGAGCACAGGCTCGGGACGCGCAGGCTCAGCGTCCATGGCCCACGGGCCCAGCTGCTCCGTGGCATGTGGGATCCTCCTGGACTGGGGCACGAACCCGTGTCCCCTGCATCGGCAGGTGGACTCCCAACCACTGCACCACCTGGGAAGCCCCACCTAAAGGCCTTTTAACTGACTTAGAAAATAATTGCTCACAACTTGGCACTGAGAAGCCTGAAACCACGGCAGCTGTAGCAAGCATAAAAGAGGAAAACAAATGTAATGAAGATGTTTATATTCATTCAAAACTCTAGATGTGTATTTAAACAGAAGTCAAAGCCAAGCCTACCTTTCAAGTTCCTTAGGAAGTTTTTTGTTGAAGGGAGAGGAGCAGGAAGAAGCTATGTTCTTCCAAATTCAAAACACCTAGGATGCGCTCTCCAGCTCCATGGGAGACAAAAAATTAATTTTGACGTATTTTATACCAAAGGACCTACCACAAACATTGAAAGTGAACCTCACATTTCTTCTTCACTTTTTTCACTGTACACGATGGAAATAACATGTTGTTTATTTTTCTACAGGTGGCGAGGTAAGGAGGAAGCCTGTATATTTATTCTCTCTCTCTCTCAGTATAACCTCCTTGTAAAAAGGACATTGAGAGACATCACTGATACCCATGTTGAAGACCAGCTGGATTTTAGTAACGGTTTTCTCTACTTAGGTGTTGTACTACATAAGTTGACTCACATGTTTCCCATGTGGTAATAGGTTCCAATTTGTGTAAATTTATAAAAGCTCAGCTTTTTGATCCTCAGTGTTGCACCGTCCCTCGAAAGAACATCTGTGATGTCTTAAAGAGCAATAAAATCACTAGCAAGCTAGGTGAGATAGAGGAAAAAAAGCAAGAGACATTTCCTACCGACTCTAATTAAAGAATTTTTGCAAATCATTGCTCACACCTTGGGTTGTACACTGTGCAGTCCACACTGGCTTTTAATTTGCTTTCAAGTGCAGTTCAAGGTGTGGATATTGATCTATAAAGCCCTGACGGTTGATCCCTGGGTACCAAGCTACATCTCTTCAAGTACCATTGTGACAGCTGAGGTCAATGAGTGCTGGCTAACAATCCTCGTAGCTAAACATCCTGCAAAGCTGTCCTTGATAAAGTGCCCCCAGCTCACGAGTCTCAGTTCCTGGATGGCCTGGGTCAGAAAGAATCACAAAGCAAGGCCATTCAGCCAACATCTCCATCTCTCTACCCACCTTCTCCTGGGTCACTTTACCTTCTCGGGTTGGGGTACTAAACCCTTTCTTTAAAAGCTTAATTTATTTGATTCAGTTCTTGATGGGACTGTATTTCAGGCTCCATGGAACATGCAACGTCAATGTCTGTGCTACTCCAAGCATCGACCACCAACCACCAGCCTCACCTGGGAATTTGTTAAATATGCAACTTCTTGGGTGTCATCCCACACCTACTGAATCAGCAAGTGTGGGAATGGGGCCAGCACTCTGTGGTTTAACAAGCTGTCCAGGTGATGCTGGTAGACACTCAAGTTTAAGAACCGCTGATATACATGATAATTTCAGGCTCTACCAGAAATCTCCCACCTTCATCTCCCTCCACACCATTCAAATCTCCCTCCACCTGTTACACACCTGAACTTTCATCAGACTAACATCTTGGCGATAGTTTAGAGCTTTGGATCTTCCAAGACGCAAATGCCTACAAGCACTTTAAGCTGTCATCAGTTATTTATATCTTAGTATGAACAGTTTCATGTTTTTCTGGTTTTACTAGAAAAACGGACTCAAGACGCTGACCTTCAGGTCGGGAGGGATCTCTCCAGCTTTTGTGAGGAAGATAGTGCCACCAGGAGGGAGCAGGACACCAAGTACAAACCTCCTTCGAGATACAATTTTACTCTGGGTGAGATTTATGTCTTGTTCATCTGAGACAATTTGCAGAGGAGTGTCGAGAGGCTAAAAACTCCTGGGCAAAGAGCAAAAATATTGAAGGATTCAACATATTAAACAAGGAGGAGTCTTTGCTTAGAGTTGAAAAAGTGAAGATTAGTCACTGTGTTCCAAAAGGTTAATAATAAGGAAGAGACCCTAACCTGGGAAACGGAATGGGACAAAAGTAACAGGGAATTATTGTGTGTCCAGAAGTTTACTAAGTATCCTTTGAAGGCTTTATCTCATTGTAGAAAGAAAAAAGGAAAAGGTTATATTCAAATTCCAACCAATATCTCTATGGCTTGCATCTGCTCTAGAGACACAGGGGAATTTATGCTTTTCTCATTGGATCTCGTCGTGGGGCTGAGCAATTGTCTTAGAAGGAGATGTCTTGCCTGGTGGGCTGAGCATGGACATCAGAGACAGGGAACTTGGCTTTCTTAATCCTAACTCCGCCATCAGTTCAACCGAGCCCTGGGGCGACTCTCTTAACTACTCTGTTGGCTGTTTCTTCCCTGTAAACCAGGAATAAAAACATTCACCTGCCCCTCAGGGGGACTCTGGGGGACTGACTGGCAGATGACAGGAGTGCCCTTTATGTTTTCAATGAGCCACATAAAAGCTGTATTGCGGGTCAGGGCACTCTTTTGTCTGGTTTCTTGCAAAGCAACCTTTAATAACGCTTTAGAAAATCAATTCCGTTTGTAAACTCTATCAAGTAATCACATGGAACTCGAAGCTTTAACTTCTGAAACTGAAGTTGCACAATAGGAAGTTGCCAAATGTGGATATTAGAGGAATTTGAGCACGCTGAATGCAGCCTTGCATTGGGTAATAATGGTATTGAGGACGGTGCAGCTGTTTGCCTGGGAGTGAGTAGTCCCGGTCCTTGGAGAGCAGGGAAGAGCAGGACCAGCCTATAACTATTGTAATCTACAAGATTATCCCATTAATCATATTTGTCTCCATGAGTACCTTCGGTCTAACCCGAAGTGTTGTTTTTCCCTTGATGCAGCACATGCGAGAGAGCCTCTAATTGAAAACATTCTAGGGACAAATTTCAAAATGTTCTTAAATACAAGATGAGTTTTAGCTGCCCATAAAAGACAAGTTAACTGCATGCATCAAAACCTGGTCTGATGATATTTTTTGGTTTTTCTCTTTTTCAGTTTTTTTTTTTTAACCTATAAAGTATCATCAGTTATTATGATCTGGAACACTCCAGTCTTTTTGTCTTTTTCTTAGGTAGCTCTGTTGCCTGCATTCTTAACTAGACAAAATGGCTAAGTGTTGGAGGACTTTGGGCCAGTGGGGGAGTGAACCGTCTCTTCCCTTTTTTCCACCCAGAATTCAACAAGGCCTGGGAGATGCCGATTAGTCTGGGGACAAAAATTAAAAGCACATTTTGAAAATGAGATTCAGATGCACAAGGATGGGATGATAGATTTTTATTAATGACATAATATCAGAGACATTAGCCCAGTTGTAGCAATGTTTCAAGGCCCAGGAAGCTTCCTCTTCAGCAGCTGGTGTGACTTTTCATGCTGCTTCTGGAGCTTTCCCCTACTGAGAAGCTGTACAAATTTTAGGGTATGTGTGTTTCATCTCAATAGCTATGTAAGAATATGGTACAGTACTGAGCCCAGGAATCAAAACTATGCTGTATGTGTTTGCATTTGTCTCTGTAGTGAATATAAGAGCTACATGTCCTCTCTCTCTCTTTCACACACACACACACACACACACACACACACACACCATTCACACAGTAGATTTTAATATAGATCAGAGCTAAAGACCAAATGCTGACAGCAATGGAGAACAAATAATAAATTGATTTGTTAGTCTACACTTAAACTTCAAGCAAAGGAGATAACTTTTTGTTTATCTGACAAGTTCTGCATTGATTACAGACCCAAAGTGACCTCTAAGGTATAAAAACACATTAGCAGTTAGGAAAGATATTTGATTTCTTGGGTCATATATAACTGGGCAGCCTAGCACAGCTGTGACTTTCAAACTTGAACTATATTAGGAGAAGGGATAGAGAGGACTATAAGTATACTGTTGTTGAAAGTGAGCTATAAAAACAGAAGTAGAGAGTTACTTCATGAGTTTGTTGACTGTCTTTCTTATTGTCAACATGACCTAGTAGTCAAGCCTCAGCCAAAATAACTATATACTAATTCTACTATTGTATGTGGCATATGTTTAATGGAGTTATTCATTCAATAAATATTTACTGGGTGTCAGTGGTGTGTCAAGCATGAGGGGTATAGCTTTCACTAAGGATCAAACAAATGTTAAGTTTTCTCTTTTTCTACCATTCCCTACTCTTTTCTCTATCTCTATCCCCCAAACTCCTAAGGATTTTAAAAAATATAATTGCTCTCATAACTGAATGTGTATACATAACATGCCTCTTTTGTTTTAGAAATCATGGCCTTCTAGAGTTTATTCCTTTAAAATAGGTCACTAGGGACTTCCCTGGTAGCGCAGTGGTTAAGAATCCGCCTGCCAATGCAGGGGACACGGATTCGAGCCCTGGTCCGGGAAGATCCCACATGCCGCAGAGCAACTAAACCCGTGTGCCACAGCTACTGAGCCTGCGCTCTAGAGCCCGTGAATCACAACTACTGAAGCCTGCGCACCTAGAGCCCGTGCTCCGCACCAAGAGAAGCCACTGCAATGAGAAGCCCGCGCACCACAACAGAAGAGTAGCCCTCGCTTGTCGCAACTAGAGAAAGCCTGCACACAGCAATGAAGACCTAAAAAATATTGGCACGCAGCCACAAATAAAAATATTAATTAATTGAAAAAAATAGATCACCAGAGCATGCGTCCTCTAGTTCTGCTGACAGCTGTGCATTCTGCGTGGACTAAAGCAAGAGCTGGGTTCCGGGCCAGATTGCCACCTATCCACTGTGTGATCTTTGCCACTTCAGACTCTCAAAGTCCCCAGCTTTTCAGCCTGCAAGAGAGTAAGAAGCTGGTAAACTGTAAAGGGCTGTAAGGAGTTGTGAGGACTCAGAGCCAGAGCTGAGGCAAGGGACAGAGGCAGCCCACATCCTGGTGTTGCCCCAGGAGATGGAGGCCTGTTCATCCCAATCCGCTTCCTTGAGCCAAGGTCTAAAAAGGAACAGTGACATCTGCCCTCCACGGGAGACACGGGACTGTCTGGGGAGGGGCCACATGTGGCCTGATTGGCTGCAAGAGGCACAGGTAGCCACATGGTGGCCGTAAGGGGGCCAGATCAGCCTGTGTTCAAACAAGGGAAAATCTGTCAAGTGGCCCTGCTTCTCTAAGGCATGTGGAGTGGACGGTCACGGGTTGGAGAGAAGCCCTGGGCCCACTCTCGGGTCTCAGCTGTGAGATTCAGCTGCTCTGCTTTCAGGAGGGGCAGGAAAAGAACGATGGAACCATGAACGGACAGGTGAGGGTGTCCCCTGGGCCCTTCTTCCCCCGGTGAAATCACCTCTCAGTGGCACTGTCCCCAGCCACCTCTTTTCTGCCCAAATATGAAAGGGGCCAGAAAGAGAGGGGCAGAAATCGATGGGCTGGCTAATTCCAGTCACTGCGTTCAATCTCAGCCTAACAATCACCTTGCTCTGGAAGACTTCCCCCGAGTCCCTAGGTCTCCCCCAGACCATGGTGGCACTTAGGATGTGTCACTGTAATTGCCTGCTTACGCATCTCATCTCTACCCCAAACTAGACTGTAGGCTCCAAGAGGGCAAGAACTGGGCCTGTCTTAGGGGTCCCAGGATCCTGCCCCTAACTTGTACGAATGACCCTAGGCATTTGGCTAGAGGTGGCTAGAGGGCAGGAGAAACACGCAGGGAAAGGCCTTCCCTTTTCTTCTAGGGTTCTGTTCCTTGGAATAGGATCCTCTTCCAGGGGAACTGAGATGCTTAGAGACGATTCCTTTTTTCTGACATAGCCGTTGGAGTAGCTGCAGCAGCAGCAGCCTGAGGGAGGGTGTGGTACAGTAGGAAGCAGAGGGCGTGAGCGTCGGAGCATTTACAAGAGAGGCAATCCGTCTGAGTGGCTGGGGATTGAGAGTTTTGTACAAGTTCCTCTGCGAGCGCAGGGATTAAGATATCCTCCTGGGCAGCCCATCCAGTGATCCCAACATGAGGCCCAGGCATGCACACTGGGAGAAATGGTATGAGATGACACGTCTTTGCTGCAAGGAACTGGGTCTCACAATCCTACCCGTAAACATATGGTTTTATGTAGAGAATCCTGCAATTCCTTGTTCAATTTCACTGCCAAGTACAATCTTCAATAGCTACGGTTGTATCCTTGTCGTGTAATTCCATTAAAGTCCAAGTTAAGAACTGTAACTGGTTATAGAACTGCAACTGGTTATTGTTTGGAGCAGAAACGCTCAGGACTGTGCAGGAACTAATAATTGTAGCTACAATTGACTGAATGTTTTCTATACTCCAAGCCCTGTTCTAAGTGCTTTACACACATTCATGGAAAAACATCTTCATCTCAGCTACATGAGGTAGGCAGTTATTATCGTCATTCCGTCGTTGACGAAACTGAGGCCATCTGCCCCAAGTCCCGCAGCTTAAGTGGCAGAGCTGGGATCTGGACGTGGGATCCTGTGCTTGAGCCACTTCTCACGGGAGGACCCTGTAGATCCTACTCCTGGTTGCTCAAGGATGAAGGGGAGGGGTCCGCTTTCTTCCCACTAGTTAGGCCAGCAGGCAGAGCGCCATTGCCATGGCCAGTGTGCTGTCACTCTGGTCCCCTCTCTCCTCATTTTCACTGATGACACTAGATTTATTTTCCAGGTTACCTTTGAGCATTTGACCAGCTTCCTTCTTTCTATAGTTTCCATTGTTGGGACCACGATTTCCCCAAGGTGCACCATAAATGACTGGTAGCAGAATAGAAAATCTGAACTCCAGCCTTCTAGCATTCCAACTGGTTGTCTGTTGTCATTGTTGTTGTTTTTTAAATGGCAACAGTGATATTTGTAGGAGAAAGAATACCCATTTTTCTTCCTTCCTGCCAAAAGGCTTTCTGTAACCTCCTGTTTTTCCATCTAAGTGATTTTTTTAGAAGCCTCCATGACTTAAAACTTTACTGCTGTGGTCATTTGCTATAACGTTTGTATGGCTCTACTCGTAGTTTTTAGAATTTGTTCCTGCTGTTTAAAAAAAGACATGAAAATCACTGCCTTCTTGGGTTGGGCAATAATGCTAGCTCAGCAATGTATAATAAAATGATAAACATCTCTCTGAAAGTATTAAGATTTTATTGCAGGTTTATTGCAGGTTGGGAAAATGATGCCTGACAGTCAGGACATGTGACTGAATTCAAGGCCTCATTCTGCTGCCACTTCTGGGCAAGTCACTTCATTTCTCTGGTCCCCAGTTTCCTCATCTATTAAGTAAAAGAGTTGGACCATTGGAAAATTTACAGTTACTTCCAGCTCTAAAAAGCTTCAATGACGTCGCAGCGTAGTGTTGAAACTGCTGCAAGCTCTTCTCTGGACATTTCTAGTTTTCTCTCCTTTGCCAGCCTCTAAACTTGAATCCTCTTCTTCTCCCCCTGATCTGTGTATCCAGCTGTGACATCTCAAAGCCTCCTCTGTTGTTATCCCCAGGAAAATTCCCCTTGGTTCTCATTGATTCTCAGCTTTGTTTCTCCCCGGCCCCATGGAGTGTGTTCTTTATGCCTTCAGATTGCATAGAATGTTCTGGCATTCTATTTAACTATTTAACAATATGAGCACCTTTGAATATTTTTCTGAGTGCTTTCATGTAAGTTTAATAGAATCTTTGCCACCAACTAACACAGAACTTTGTTCTTAGTAAGTGGGGGGGGGCGGTAAATAATCGGTATAAATGAACTATGTACAATGAACCCTCTGATTTTACAGATAAAGAAGCTAAGGCAGAAGGACAAGTTAACCTACTCGAAGCTCCAGCGGACGGGTGGTGGAATAACACTGCCCCCAAGTCAGTACTCATTTCATGAATCGAGATCACCCTTTGTGTCCCAGATGCTGGCATGAGCTTTATTTTCTCATTTTCTACTTTTGGTGTAGAGAGTTTCCTGCCCAAACGTGTAGCCACAGAAGACCCCATGGTTTCTGAGCCCCTCTTTAGCTGGTGGGGTATTTCTCTGACTAGGTGGTCATGGAAGCTGCTGCGTGATGCAAGCACACCGACTGGCCCAACATGCTTGCTCGGTACCTAATGATGCAGCCGAATGAATGCATGATTAATAAACCCGAAGATGTAGAGTTGAGTTTACTTACTAGTCAGGAGCACATCTGTAGAATTACTAGTTTAAATCAGTTCACTCAGATGCACTTCTTTTTTTAAAAAATTTTTTAATTGAAGTATAGTTGATTTATAATGTTATGTTAGATTCAGGTGTACAGTAAAGTGATTCAGTTATACACATATATATCTATTCTTTTAAAGATTCTTTTCCCTTATAGATTATTACAAGATATTGAGTATAGTTCCCTGTGCTATACAGTAGGTCCTTGTTGTTTGTCTATTTTATGTATAGTAGTGTGTATCTGTTAATCCTAAACTCCTAATATATCCCTCCCCCCCGCTTTCCCTTTGGTAACCACGAGTTTGCTTTCTATGTCTGTGAGCCTGTTTCTGCTTTGTAAATAATTCATTAGTATCATGTTTTTAGATTCCACACATAAGCCATATCATATGACATCTGTCTTTCTCTGTCCACTCGGATGCCCTGCTTTTTTTTTTTTGGCTGCGCTGTATGGCATGTAGGATCTTAGTTCCCTGGCCAGGGATCGAACCCGTGACCCCTGCAGTGGAAGTGCAGAGTCTTAACTACCGGACCACCAGGGGAGTCCCTCAGATGCACTTCTGATTCACGAACATTCTTAACCTTCTTAACCGTCAATATGTTTTCAAATACCCGCCATTTTAGGGAACTGTTGGACAGGCTGCCTTTAAGAGGTGGCATTAAACCAATACACATCCAGAGAACTCCACTGACAGAGGAGGCCATGCATAGATCCTGATGTCTCAGCGACCTTTCTGCAAAACGGGGTCTAGGTTGAGAGTATCAAGCCCAGCGTAGGTACCTAAATTCTCCAATCATCTGCAAACCCTTATACGTTTAGAACTTTCAACTTCTTCTTTTTCCCCCTTTTAAATACTTTCTCACAACTGGTAACGAAAAGCAACACTGGTCAATGTGGTTTTCAATTTCTTTCTTTTCCTTTCCCTGCCATGCTGAGAAGGAGTCCGCTAGTTAAAGCAGAGGCAGCAGGTGGGAAAGAGAAAAAGAGACACCCTCAGACTAGAGTCTCAGCCTTGGCGTGACCCCGGAGCCTAGGAGTTCCTTCCGGCTCCTGGCTGTCCCTGAACGTGGCCTCCTTTGCCGGTTTCTGTATTCTAGTCACTGCCCCAGGCAAGTACAGACCTCTAGTGCCTTTCAAGTGGATCCAGAAGATATTTTGGAACATTTTTGCCGTTTAGCCAATTCACCCAAGCGCGAAGTATGCCACACAAGAAGGCGTGACTTTTGCTTACACCAGAGCACTGCAGGGTGTATAGCTCACATATTTAATGCCATCTATATTTAATACATGGGCACATGCAGTATATGAATACTTGTTTTAGTGAGTCCTTGCTTTTGCTTCGCTCACACGCACTCCATGCTTTGCACGTGAGTCATCTTAGCAAGCACACCAGCCACCTCGCCAGCGTCCTTTTCCAAGGAAACTCAATTACCCCTGCATACATTTCATGCAGGTGAGCTGTGGCCGGAGGAGCTGGGCTGCCTTCCACCGTACTCTGCCGTACACTGGGGTTCCTGTGATAGGACCACTGGAGAGGCACATGAGAAAAGAAGCATATGGCTGTCGACAAACAACCCTGCATCTTCTAATTTATCCCAAGTTCACAGATGGGTAACCTGAACCTCAGGGATTGCCCAAGGTCATGGAGTTAACTGTTAGAGGCAGAAGGGGCCCTACACTTCTGACTTCTAATTCCTGGTTGGCTCCTTCCTTGTCTGAAAATAAAACACATTAGTAACATACCTTGATGCTTTCTTTTCTTTTCTTTTTGATTGATGCCACCTACCATTTTCCTGTCACAGTGGGACATAAACAGAATATACCTACACCACTCAGTCATTTCTAATACACCTTAAATCTTATATCCCACCCCCCATTGAACTTGTGCTTTTTCATACAGTAGCTGTAGTTCATATATATACAACTCTCTGCTTCAACTAGTGGATGTGTTACCAAAGGATTGTGGGCAATCAGGTTTTTGACTATCTTCTTCCTGAATTATATTTTCTGATGTTATTCTTATTTTTGATTAGACTTCAATAATGTCTTCTTACTCTACTCTAATTGATCACCTTTGTTGTTAATTTTCTTAGCCATGTCCCCAGCCTCTCTGGTAAGTAATTAGGAATTAGTAAATGCTCACTAAATCACATTCTTTATAATGGTAAAGACAATGGTCATGAGAATAGGATTTGGAGGCAGATAAGACCTGTATTTGAATCTTGGCTTTTCCCAGACTACTTGGGTCCCTTCATGCAAATTAACTAAATCATTCCATAAGATTAGGATAATAATCTTTTGAGGACTATTGAAGTATAATATGAGATAATGTACAAACACCTAGTACAGTGCCTGACACATATTAATATGACGTGGGGTAGGTACCGTGCTAAGCTCTTGAGGACAAATAGAAAAACATGGTCCTTCCACTCAGTCACATGAGGTGACAGACATGTAGATGATCAGTTATAAAACAGTGTGATACCCGCCGGATTACAAGGCTCCAGGTGCTACCGGGGCACGGGGATTCATACAGCAGAATCATATTTAATTTTCACAAGTCAAACCATGCATGGTCTGCTTCCTCTTTCTTAAATATGCTCTACAACTATATTTTCATATGTACTCTTTGTGTTATCACATATATTATAAATTTATACCCTTGTATTATGAAATGGGTTTTATTCACAAAACCATGTATACTAAATTCATGGGCGATTTGGGGGATTTTGAAGCGTGATTTTAATTATTTGTGATTCTAGTCTTACGAATCTAACCCTTCCCTCCTGCCAGATGCTATTCACCTGTAACTAGGTTTACTCTGAGGAGCTGAGAAAGTTCTGCTGGATTGGTTCATTAATCTAGAACATTCACTGAGCCGACAGGGACTGAGCTAGTGCTGTGGCCACCCACTGTGCTGGGAGGGCATAAAGCAGCTCAACCCAAGGGCCCAGGCCTTGTCCTCAAGGGGCTTCTATGTAGATGGGGGAGGCAGACGGGCAAGCCATGCTCAATATATCACTAGAGGTTTGAAGCAAGGGCAGAAGAGGTGATTGATTCCGCTGGTGCAGAGAGCAGTCACAGACGGGCGGGGAGGCAGAACCTTGCAGGGTGAGTGAGTAATCATGGCCAGTTAGAGTCAGAAAATCTTTTTCTTCTTCAGAGAGAAGAGTTGCAGGTAACAGCCTACAGGCAGAGGCATGAAGTGATTAAGGCAGACAGATACATTACCACGTTTCATTCTGAGGGACTGGAAAAGAAGAATCTGTTCTCAGGGGCAGGGTTTTATCCCAGATGACATCAGCGGGCTGCCAGAGGTCTTCTGTGCGGTGGGCAAGACTCATCCTTCCAACTGGAAAGGACATTAACAGGAAATTAACGAGAGAGAAGTGGTATGAAACATGCTTTGGGAACATTCTTTTTGTGCTTATTTAAAATATAAATGTATTCAAAAATTTATTAGAAATAAGGGGGAAAAAAACCTTGTAATCTTACCTTATCCTAGTTATCCTAGAGATATCTAGGATATCTAGGATATCCTAGAGATATCCTAGAGATATCTAGTTATCCTAGAGATAACTACTGTTGGTATTCTAACGACCAATCTTCCAGATTTTATAATGTGCAAAAAGGAATGAATAGGAAATCAAACAATATCTATTATTATTTTTATTTATTTATCTATTTATTTATTTATTTTTGGCTGCCTTGGGTATTCGTTGCTGCACATGGGCTTTCTCTAGTTGCGGCGAGCGGGGGCTACTTTTCAATGTGGTGCACAGGTTTCTCATTGCGGTGGCTTCTCTTGTTGCGGAGCATGGGCTCTAGGCGCGTGGGCTTCAGTAGTTGTGGCATGCAGGCTCAGTAGTTGTGGCTCGTGAGCTCTAGAGCGCAGGCTCAGTAGTTGTGGTGCATGGGCTTAGTTGCTCTGCGGCAGGTGGGACCTTCCCAGACCAGGGCTCCAGCCCATGTCCCCTGCATTGGCAGGCGGATTCTTAACCACTGTGCCACCAGGGAAGCCCAATATCTATTATTTTGTACAGTCTTCTCACTCAACATTATAGCATGAATATCTTCCTATATCAAAAATATATGCAGCTTATTTCAAAAATATTTTAATATATATGTTTACCAGGCAAAATAATTGTTATAACTTTAAGAATGAAAAAGTAGCAGTAAAAGACAAATGCTACAAACTGGTAAGCATAACTTACTGATATACTTGGAGTATCTACTAGACCCTGTAAGTCTATTTAAAAAGCAAAACAAAACAAACAACTACAATAAAACACACCCAAAATAGAAGAGAGGACTAAAAGATAGAGACAGATCCTTATTATGTTATTACTACTCGATAAAAGTAATGAGAATTTTTATACAAGACAGTCACTTGCTGGGCATTGACTGACACGCATGTCTGTGTGTGAGAGAAACTCAAGATGGACTTTCCTGGGAGGGGCCTAACCACCGTGACCTCAAGAGAATCATGACCCTATTGTGGCCGGAATCTCCTCATTTCCAAAAAAAGGAGGGCCATGAGAGATCTTCTCTAGCATGCATTGTGGCTCTTTCCACCTTTTCAAAAGACCTTGTCTTTGGGGAGAATGGCTTATTTTAGGAGCCTCGAATATCAGTGAGAACAAACTGTGCTCCAGAAGGGGCCGTACTAGACACTGGGTTTCAAGTTCTGATTCGAGAGCCTCCTATTCTAATTCAATTCAAAGATGATTATTTACAGGCTCCTCTCTAAGAAGAAGAAGTCAAGGGGCTTCCCCGGTGGTCCAGTGGTTAAGACTCCGTGCTTCCACTGCAGGGGGCGAGGGTTCAATCCCTGTCAAGGAACTAAGATCCTGCCTGATGCGTGGCCTGGCCAAAATATTAAAAGAAAAAAGGAGTCAGTAATGTGGTGTGACAGGCTGGCTGAATGTTAGGAAGCCAGATTAGAGGCACACGAGACAGGGCTGGGGGAGGACAGGGCAGAGGGGGGCTGGGGTGTAGGCGGGGGCCCAGCTGCCCTTGCTACTCAGCTCTGCACTGACAGCCATTGCCCAGTGTCCTCTGCCAGTTCGAGGTCCTCTGTGATTCATTGCCTGTGTCTCCCGGGAGATGAGATGGCTCAAAGACAGTCCATGTGGGACCTCTCTTGTTCCTGCTGCCATCGGCTCAATGGGCTAAGAAACATGGATCTTGCAAGGGAGACGGTCTGGCAAAAAGGCCCCATAGGGGTTGAAGCAGGCAGAGGCTGCAGAGATGAATGCCAGGGAGGAGTCGAAGCATGGGCCATCACTACCGCCACCACAATACTTAGAACTTATTGGATCTTTTCTCTGTATCAAGGACTGTGACCCACACTTCACATTTGTTTACCATGACCCTATTAGTGGATACTGTTATTATTTGCACTTGATAAATTAGGCAGTGGAGACTTGGAAAGGTTATATAACTTGACCAAGGTCACACCGTGCAAGGCAGAGCTGGAGTCTGAATTCATGCAGTTTGACTCCAGAATCCATACTATTAGGCAATGCCGCACGCCTGTCTGGACGTGAAGAAGAGAGGGGGACAGAAGTCGAGGTGGTGGTGGGATTTGGGGCAGGGTGGGCAGGGGGCAGAGTCAGGAACAGATTTAAATAAAAAACTGGCAGAAATGGGGAAGTTTAGAAGGGAATCGGTTTTGATATATTATATATATTCTGTGCATTTATATATAGCCTGTTTCTTTCTCAAATGGGTTTGAAGTAGTTTAGATTCAATATCTTAATTTCTTAACATTTTTCTTATGGCCAAAGACTGAACGTCATTAATGTTTATAACCTAGCCCATTCACAAATTGCATCCCCGTACATCTGACTTTTTAAAAAAATACGTGACAATTTTTAAGGCTACTTGTTGGAAGATCTGTTTCATTACTTGGTTATAAGAACACTGAAGGATGGTTGTAACTCCTGACTATATTTCAATTTCACAAATCTTGCATTTATGCTGAAACTGCTGAGATAGGAGTCTTAGTTGAGCAAATGAGTAGCAACGAGAAAAGAAAGGAACAGAATAAATAAAAGAAATAAATAGAAAATATATCATCTGCTTGGACATTGGTTGGTTTTAGCATTAAAATATATGAAAAGATATGAACCAAAAATATGGAACGACATTTGTATTGTTTTCATAAGTAGTTATACTATGAGCCTATATTTGAACTTTACTTTTATATTCTTGCATATAAAGACTGCCCTTTGCTTTGCATCTCAGGCTGTTAAATTTAAAAACAAATTTCAAAATGGTCAAAGAAGAGCATTGGGAATGTTTTGTAAGTTTGGGAATGTTTTGTAAGTTTGTGTTCTTTGCCCACAGGCCATTCTCGTGAGCTAGAGAAAGTAGAATCCTAATTTTATTTATTTATTTTTAAATTAATTTTTGTTGGAGTATAGTTGCTTTACAATGCTGTGTTAGTTTCTACTGTACAGCAAAGTGAATCAGCTATACATATACATATATCCCCTCTTTTTTGGATTTCCTTCCAATTTAGGTCACCAAAGATCAGTGAGTAGAGCTCCCTGAGCTATCCAGTAGGTTCTCATTAGTTATCTATTTTATATAAAGTAATGTATATATGTCAATCCCAATCTCCCAATTCATCCCACCTCCCCTTTTCCCCCTTTGGTGTCCAGACATTTGTTCTCTACATCTGTGTCTCTATTTCTGTTTTGCAAATAAGATCATCTATACCATTTTTCTAGATTCCACATATATGCATTAATATACGATATTTGTTTGTTTCTTTCTGACTTACTTCACTCTGTATGACAGTCTCTAGGTCCATCCATGTATCTACAAATGATTCAATTTTGTTCCTTTTTATGGCTGAGTAATATTCCATTGTATATGTATACCACATCTTCTTTATCCATTCGTCTGTTGATGAGCATTTAGGTTGCTTCCATGACCTGGCTATCGTAAATGGTGCTGCAATGAACATTGGGGTGCATGTGTCTTTTTGAATTATGGTTTTCTCTGGATATATGCCCAGTAGTGGGATTGCAGGGTCATATGGTAATTCTATTTTTAGTTTCCGTAGTGGCTATATCAATTTACATTCCCACTAACAGTGCTAGAGGGTTCCCTTTTCTCTACACCCTCTCTAGCATTTATTGTTTGTAGATTTTTTTTTAATGAGGGCAGAATCCTAATTTTAAAGCTGAGCAAAGCAGAGAAGGAGAAGGTGATTCTCAGCCAGCCTTGTAGAACCACCACTGAACTGGGTCCAATGACTCCTGAGCCAGTGCTCTCTCTGGGAGATTCATTCTCCTCCATTTTTTCATTCTAATCCACTTTGAGGGCTCCTGTGAAAGAGAAATATTTGAATGGTCAGAGCACACCACTCAAGACAATCTCTGGAAACGCTGCAACAATTTTATAGGAAGAGCAGATCATGGGGGACCATCCACCCATGAGGTCAGGAGGCCAACTCTTGCCTCAGTGTGGTCACTAAGTAGCTGAGTGACCCCAGGCAGTTAGTATTTCGTGACTATAGGAATAACTAGCTTTCAGGTAGTGAAACACGCACTCTGTGATTATGAGACAGAGTAAATGCTTTTTTTTTAAAAGGGAGACTTTCTCGCCTTGATGGTGAATTTTCCCCCTATTGTCACAGAACCTTTGTGGCTTGCTTGCAGCGTCTCTCAAGGCCTGTGCGCATGTTCTTCTTTGGGCTAATCAGCTACTAAGATCAGCCAGGTCACCTGTCCGGGAACCAATGTTTCAGTTTGGAAACTGAGTAGATTATTCAGGCCTGTGGCCACAACTCTCACTTTCTCTTTCTGTCTTTGCTTCTCTGATGCCATTTCTTCCTGAGAGAAGAGGAAAAAACCAAGGCTGGTCAATTTGGCTCTCCCTAGGAGTTATGGTTTTTGTTTTTGTTTCTTGCATGAGAGGAGATTAATTCGGACAGATAAGGTGAGGTGGATGGGGAATCTTATTTGTTCAGCCTCTTTCTGTTCCTAATTACCAGGAATTGCAGCAAGGTTGGTGGGATTTTCCAAAGGATTTATGATATTTTTAAGGAAAGTAAGGAGAAAATAAATTTGGTAAAAATTTTCTCAGTTTTGAGGATTCATTTTGCTTTATGTTTGGTCATTTTGTTTTTAGTTCAGGGTTTTAGGGGAAAAGTAAACCCAAACCACAATTTTATTACATTGTAACAAATTACAGGGCACACCTGTATATTTTGCGGCTCCCTTCTATGGAAAGAGAATTGCTATCAGTCTTCAAACGATGAGGATTCTGATTAAAGTTATGGAGTGCATGATTAAAAACTAACATCTGAGATGAATAACAGGGAATGAAGGCATTTTGTCATAATTTAATTTTTATTCGTTTCTAGAAAAAAATTGCTCAACATAACATAAGCTGGGCCCACTCAAATGGGGGGCATGCATATGTTACCCGTTCTGCCAGGCTCACAACCAATTGGAGTGTTAGCTATTTATAAATTCAAGGTTGACTGAAACCTTCTCGCCACCACACAAGGCTCCCTCCTTAATAAAAGAAGATCCACTGGTAGGTGTTGGGAGCAAATGTTTACCAAGCGTTTTCCAGCCCTGAAATATGGAGGAGGAGAGGAAACGTATGGCAGTAGCTACTGAGGCCATAGACTGCGGGATAAAAAGACTGGGAAAGATGGATGCGGAAAGAATCAGCGTGTCCATATGGGGACCTTCAATGACTGGGAAACCGGAGCGGGGGCGGAGGGGGTGGGTGTAGTAGAGAAACTTGATGAGAAAAGAATGATGAAGAGAAAAGCAGGTGGTTGCTTTTGACGCTAGATGGATTTGCTTCCAATGGGACCTAGAGGTGCTTGTTTGGGAAGGGAAGTCCGAGCCACTTGGCAAGCTGTTTCTGGTGTGTTGCTCTATTGCTGGGAAGAGGGAAGACAAAGAGAAAAACTCCTTTTCCTTTGCATGGAAGTACTTAAATTTGGGAACTTTTATAGTTACTGAGAGGCAGGAGATGGAAAGAATATTTAACAGGGCACATTGGGTTACAAGTGCCAGAAAAACCAACCCAAAATGGCTGAAGAAAAGAAATGTGTAGGCTCCCCCCTAGAAAAGTCAGGGACAGCCTGGCTACAGGAATAAGTGTATCCAGGGCCTCAACAATAAATATGGATCTTTCCATCTCTCCATTCTGTTCTCCCTCATGATTACTTCATTCTTGAACTCCACATGTTGGCACAATAGTCGCCTCTACCTCCAGGCCAGTATCAATTTAGATTGTTGTCTGTGGGTAAATAGCTTACTTTCCTCCAACAGCTGAACAATGAAAAAATCCTGGGCCTAAATTTTCCTTGAACTGAATTGGGTCACATGCTCACACTTGAGCCAATCGCAGGCAGCCAAGGAGAATGGAATGTGCTGATTGGCTAAGGCCTGGGTCACATGGCTGCCCTGGAGTTAGGGGTGGAGTCAGATCCAGTGAAACATTAGAACTGAGAGCAGACCTGGGAGTGGTTGCTAGGCGCCAGAGAAAGGAACCTCCAGTGTGTGGAGTGCAGGTAGGAGGGGCTTTGTTCACATTTTCCCATGCAAACCACCCTTCCTATGAGAAAGTCATTATTGCCACCATCTTGTAAATGAGTAAACTGTAACTCAGAGAGATTAAGTAACACTTGTGATACTAGTAAGTGGAGGAGCTGGGGTTTGAACCTGTGCCCACTGACTCTGCTAGTATTCTTTATGTATCACCAACATCAAAACCCAGGCCCTGCTGATCATCTAACCAAATCCTCCTCAGCTGTTCGCTTTTTTTTTTTTTTTTTTTTTACAAGTATAGGTCTGTCGAGGATGACACTGAGGCATCTGTCTGTAGGAAGGGTGGGGAATATCACCTTTGCTGGCATCAGAACCCCTTACATTTAGCTCTATAAAAATACAAAATCCTGAGCTGCCATCTGGGGTCTACAGACTGTCAGAGTCACGGGGTAAAGGGGAGGACTCCGTTTCCCTCCCTCCTCCCTTAGAGCAGATCATCATCACCTCACACCTACTTCTACCTGGCACCCTGGGCTCTCTTCTCTCAGTGGTAGTATCATCTCCACACTGTTAGACCAACCTCACTTTTCCCACTCAGGTACCTCAGTGACTCATGGTGTACCCTGCTCCACCAAACCTCAAGTCCTCTCTGCCTAGAACAGCCATCCTTCACTTGTTCAGTGAAGTCTCCCTTGACTACTCCCCAACTCTGGGTCTCCTCTGCCCCTAAACAATGTTCTATTTCAGTTCTTATGTATGATCACACACACATGTGTCTATATATATATATATGTACATGTATACACATGTGTGTGTGTTCACATGTATTCAAATACTGTTGTCCCTATGAGAACATGAGCTCCTTGAGGATAGAGTCCATGTCTCAAATTTAAATTTTTAAAATTAATTTTATTTATTTATCTATTTTGGGGGTATCCTTATGCTTGTTGTAGGCTTATATATCCTTATAAGTTGCAGGCTTATAATAGACTTTTTTCAGTAAAAAATTGTTTCAAAAATTTATTAAAAAATATGCATATAATACATCACATAATAAAGAAGAGCTTATTATAGAAAGCAACAGTTTCTCGATTCACTTCTTAGCACCAACTTCAGCCTTCAGTTCCATTCCTAGTTGTCTCCATAACTGCAGTGTAGATAATCTGCCTGCGCAGCTTTCTTGATTTGTTATCTTAGACTCTTCAATATTATTGAATTTATTATTATACTAGACTAGTCAATATTATTGACTCTCCTCTGTGAAAATTGAGAATTTACCTCATTTTTACTAATTCCTTCCTCCAAGTGTTTGATTTTTTTTTTTTCTTTAATTTTTTGGCTGCTCCACGAGGCATGCGGGATCTTAGTTCCCTGACCAGGGATTGAACCCACACCCCCTGGGTTGGAAGCGCAGAGTCTTAACCACTGGACTACCAGGGAAGTCCAAGTGTTTGATATTTATATTATTATTTTCATTTTTTTGGTTATCTTTATAATTTTGGAGCTTATACTTAATCCTCTCTATCTTGTCTCATTATTTTAAAAATTTAAATTAGTATATTAACTGATTATTTAACAGGAAAGAATTTGAGTTGATGACAAATTGGCTGGCTATTACCAATCCCCTTTCCTAATGTTATGAGTGTGTCAGAGAAGGTAATATTTATGCACGTAGAACCCATGTATAAAGCCTCACTCCTTCATGGTCCCTTCTGGTATTGTGTT
Organism: Leucopleurus acutus; assembly: GCF_964270905.1. Taxonomy (NCBI): domain Eukaryota; kingdom Metazoa; phylum Chordata; class Mammalia; order Artiodactyla; family Delphinidae; genus Leucopleurus; species Leucopleurus acutus. The sequence goes on from NC_139155.1 coordinate 18,481,485, forward strand.
GCATTCAAGGAAATATTGATCCTGCATCCAAAGTAATAGGAAAGCAATGAAAATATTTACTACAGTTTCTTGTGAAACTCTTAAAAATGGAATATTTAAGGGTTTACCCTTTTTCTGTGGAAGAAACAAATGGATGTGCAAACTGCTGGGACTTGGTGAGACAAGATTGTGTCTGTGAGGGGTGAGGCTCAAAGACAGGTAGGGAGTTGGGAGGGAAGGAAGCAGGTAAAGGCAATGAATTTTGACAGCAAAATTGTTCTTAGGACTCGGATATTTGAGGCCCAATATCTTATGATACAAATTCAAAACACATGATACAAAATTAAAGTACACAAAAATACATCCTGCAAAGTATATTTTCCTCTCAGTCTGTACTCCAGGCACTAAGTTATCAGTTTCTTGTGTATCTTGATGGAGATGTGCATACACAGATATATAACTGTATCTTCATTTTCCTCCACATATGTAGCGTTCCGTAAACACATACTTGTACCTTGCTTTTTTTTCCTTTTAACAATGTAATGGGGATCATTCCATAAAACTTCATAGAGAGCTACTCCCCTTTTTTCCCTTTTAACATTCTACGGATGTACCAGTTTATATAAATTATTATGGAATGTTTTCAAAGATATGTTATTTAAAGACATTCTTTCAATGTATTATTTAAAGGTCTCACAGATGACTTAAGTGTTCCAGTCTCTTTGCTGTGTTAAAGTTGCAGTGAATATCCTCTTAGGTACCTAATTTTACACATGTGCAGGTGTATTAGTAGTTTCAATTTCTATAAGTGGAATTATTGAGTCAAAGGGTATGTGAATATAAAATTTTGTCAGTATTATATATTTATAAAGAGATATTTGCTAAATTTTCATAACAGAAGTTGTGTCAATTTACACTCCTACTCTTTTTAAATATCTTTACAACATTTTTACCGTGGTAAAATAAAATCTTAATTATCTTAACCATTTCTAAGTGTACAGATCAGTAGTGTTAAGTAAATTCACATTGTTGTGCAACCAATCTCCAGAACTTCTTCATCTTGCAAAATGGAAACTCTGTGCCCATTAGGAGTTTGGGATTAACATATACACACTACTATATATAAAATAGATAATCAACAAGGACCTACTGTATAGCACAGGGAACTCTACTCAATATTCTCAAATAACCTGAATGGGAAAAGAATCTGAGAAACAATAGCTATGTGTATCTATATATGTATAAGTGAATCACTTTGCTGTACACCTGAAACTAACACAACATTGTAAATCAACTATACTCTAATGTGAAATAAAATATTTTTAAATAAAGGAAAAAAAAACCCTGAAACTCTGTGCCCATTAATCGGAAACTCTCCATTCCTCCCCACCACCTCTTAACAGCTGCTGTTCTACCTTCCGTTTCTATGAATTTGACTATCCTAGAGACCTCATCTATGTGGAATTATGCAGTATTTGCCTCTTTTATGACTGGCATATTTCACTTAGGGTAATGTCCTCAGGCTTCACCCACGTTGTAACATGGGTCAGAATTTACTTCCTTTTTAAGGCCGAATAGTATTCCATCTTGTGTATAGAGCATATTTTGTTTACCCAATTATCTACCAATGCACACGAGAGTGGCCTCCACCTCTTGGCTCTTGTGAACAATGCTGCTATAAATATGGGTGTACAAGTATCTCTTTGAGAACCTACTTTCTGTTCTTTTAGATATATACCCAGAAGTGCGATTGCTGGACCATATGGAAATTCTATTCTTAATTTTTTGAGGAACCACCATACTGTTTCTCTTGTGGCTATACCATTTTACATTCTCACCAGCAGTGTACACTCCTACCATTATGAGCGAGTGTGCCTGCTCTCTGACACTCACATATTCCTTTTATTGCAAACTGTGATAATATCCTTTGCCCACTTTTCTCTTGAACTGTTAGACTTCTTTGTAAAGATTTTTTGTATTAAATAAGGGGTTTTTTTGTAATATGAAATCCAAATATTGTTTTCCAGTTTGTTATTGTCTTGATTTTTGATTATGGAGATCTTGTTTTCCCTTAGACATGTTCCATTTTGTTGTAGTCAAATTTATCTACCTACACTCTATGACTTCTAGGTTGTTTTATACTTTCTTTAGAAAGTCCTTTTCCTGCTTCCAGATTGTAACAAATTTTCCCATGTTTTCTTCAAGTATTTTGTGGTTTCTTTTTTAATGCTTGAATCTTTGATATACGTGGGATTCATTTTGTTCTCAAGTATGAGGTATAAGGATCCTACTTAATTTTCTTCCAGATTCCATTCTTCATCTCAGCAAGCATCCAGTATTATTTTTTGTTTGTTGGTTTGTTTTGAGGTATGCGGGCCTCTCACTGTTGTGGCCTCTCCCGTTGCGGAACACAGGCTCCGGACGCCCAGGCTCAGCGGCCATGGCCCACGGGCCCAGCCGCTCCGCGGCATGTGGGATCTTCCCGGACCGGGGCACGAACCCGTGTCCCCTGCATCGGCAGGCGGACTCTCAACCACTGCGCCACCAGGGAAGCCCTGTCCGACATTTTTGAAGAGGTCTCATGTTAAGAAGATCAACTGGGAACATTGATGTTTTCCACTCGAATTAAAATGAATTATAGCTTAGGTTAAAGATAAAAATAACATTTATTCGTGTTAATTAAGGGCAGTAATTTTATTTAGAAAAAACGTATTCCCTTACCAATGACATAATTTTAGGTTTCGGTTTTAATATGCAAGCAGATTGATGCCTGCTTTTCAAAAAACACATGTTCTGTGAAGTAAAGAATGTAGGTTGCGACCTCATTTCCTTGGAAGACAAAAGGGAAATAAAATTTTTTCAAGGTTAAAGGACTTACTTTTAAGGCAAAGTGCGTGTCATTTCACCATGGTGGGTTGACAAAAGTGCTCAGTTTGCAAGGAATTAAAAGATGAGCAAGACTGTAGTTCCAGAGTTATCCAAGTATGTGATGTCACTAAAGGGAGAAGGGGTGCTTTCAAGGGAAAGATTAAAAAAACAATCACCTAACTAAAACCCTCTAAAGACCCCAAGTCAGGAGACCACCAAAATAGAGCCACTGAGAAAGAAACTCATTTGAGACAGAATCGCAGGGTAGCTTTTGCCTGGAAAACGTCAAAAATGCTGATGAACACATGCCCTAATTAGTGTTAAATTGACCTTCTAGAAAATGTCTGAGTTATAGAACACTTTTAAAATAATTTGGAATCTTCATCGTATGTTGTACCCGATGAATGAAAAAATTCCATTAAAGTACCCAATAGTTGCATTACTTTGCATACAGTTGCATCTAGTACTATTTTATATTCCACTCTTTTCACTGGACATGATTTTGTGTCCATATTTGCTTATAGCTACATGGTCCAGCCCTCATATTCTTTTAGGAGATACATAGTTTATAGAACTTTAAAAAAATTTATTTAAGGAAAGGAGTTTTATGACTTTCAAATTCAGGCAGTAACTGCTGACAGGACAAGGAGAAGTGAAAGTTGCCTATGCATTTAAGAGAATCCTGCAAGTGCTTTAACAAATAGATAAGATGTGCTTCAAATGAGCTCATCCATCGTTTGAATAAAAACTGCTGGGAAGGTGGTGCTTAAGCAGTTTGTGGTCTTTGATGCAAATAGGATTGACATTCCTTTTGCTTATTACATTGTTCAAGCTTCCTTTCAAAGCTGGTGCCCCCAAACCTCAGCCCCGCTCTACAGAGCACTGGTCTCCAGCCCTGTCTGCACATTAGAATTCCGGTGGAGGGCGGGGAAAGTGCGGAAGGGAAGGGGATGTGGATTCCAGATATCCAGGTCTTATCCCAGATTAATTGCTTCAAAGAGGTCTGGATATTGGTAGTTTTTCAAAGCTCCCCAAGTGGTTATAAATGCAGCCAGGGTCCAGAACTACTGGTCAAGAGAATATGTTAATAATTCCATCATCTCTGTCCTTTGATTTCTATAATGAGGTCTATTTAGGTCACCAGAAAGCAAAAAGTTTATCTTGACTCCCCCTACATAGCAAATTTGTCAACATATCCCAATTGCTAAAATGAAAATGAAATAGCCTGAAATAAAGATTGAAATATTTATTCATTTAAAAAATACGTATTAAACATGTAATATGTGCTCTGTTTTAGATAATATGAATGATTGCAAAATGAATAAGACACCACCTCCCTGTTTTTTTTAGTATGACCGGAAAGATAAAAAATGTAAAATGGGGCTTCCCTGGTGGCGCAGTGGTTGAGAGTCCGCCTGCCGATGCAGGGGACGCAGGTTCGTGCCCCGGTCCGGGAAGATCCCACATGCCGCGGAGCTGCTGGGCCCGTGAGCCATGGCTGCTGAGCCTGCGCGTCCGGGGCCTGTGCTCCGCAACGGGAGAGGCCACAACAGTGAGAGGCCCGTGTACAGCAAAAAAAAAAAAATAAAATAAAATGAATCCCAATAATACATGGCAAAATCTGTTTTGATTCACGAGAGATGTAGAGGCAGAATGCAAGCAGAGTTTAGTATTACTTCTAGTGGGGAAGGTTTTGAAAAGCAAGCGAGATTTGAGCTGCTCCTGCTTGCACAGCCTGAGGTGTAGGAGGCAGCTGGGCAGAGAAGAGCAGGAAGGAATCTAAGCCCGAAGGAACGACGTGAGAAAGGGCAGTAGCGTAGGGTGTATACGGGGAACAAGTGTTGAGTGTGGCTCCGGCCTTTTGGAGCAAAAGGATTAAAGGGTGCAATAACTCAGGTCTTGAATTTCAGTCCAAGAGTCCTACATTTTGTGTTAGTCATGTGAAAAGGGCCCCTCATGAGAGACACTTTCCCCTTGGAAAATGTGGTAATGTAGTGATGTAAAAATGCAAGATTGAAAAATGTTCTATCCTGATAGAAGCCCGGAGAAGTAACGATGTCTAAATCCATCCCTGTCTGGCCTAAGGTTTCCTAGAATTGTTCATTCTCCCAGCGTGGCCTCTGTGAAGGCTGCGTAAGTGCTCTGTGTTTTTTTCCCCCCTGCCACATTCAATAATGGTTAAAGACTTAATTATCTTTTTATGAGCCCAACAGTCCCAGTTTTCTGTTGCTCAAACACAAAGGCATCATCTGTCTTCACAGACATTCAGTTGTTGAATAGGAGAGAAGGAACAGCGGCAGGAGGGATGGATGCATGCAGGATCAGGGGAAAGTGTACTCTGGAAACACAGAGCCCGGAGGAGCCGACCTGTGGATGAAATGAGATAAGGCCTGCTGCGCGTGCGCTCAACACCTCGCATGGTCCCTGGTCAGAACAGAATAACTGCCGAAAAACATTTAAGAGACTCAGGAACTAATGAACTCAAGGGAATAGGACTCTTGTGGTTTGTTTGTTTTTTGTAATTTTAAGAAACACTTTCTTTTATCTCTTACAGCATTATCATGAAATATTACAAAGACAAGAGTAGAATATTAACCTTATGATTTGTCAAAATCTCAGCATTAGGCCAATTTGTGCCACTTGTTTTTTGGAGGAATAAAACAAATACAGGCTGTACCTACAAAAATCTATGCAGTTTACGGTTTTAAATTTTGACACCGTGTTTATAGATATTATTTGACAACTTCCTTTTTTAAATTTTTTAGAAAATTAAAAAAATTTATTTTTACTTTTTTTTAATTGAAGTGTAGTTGATTTACAATGTTTCAGGTATACAGCAAAGTGATTCAGTTATATATATATATATATATATATATATATACACACACATATCTGAATATATATGTTCTTTTTCACGTTCTTTCCCATTATAGGTTATTACAAGATATTGAATATAGTTCCCTGTGCTATACAGTAGGTCCTTGTTGTTTATCTATTTTATATATAGTCCTGTGTATCTGTTAATCCCAAATTCCTAATTTATTCCTCCCTCCCCTTTCCCCTTTGATAACCATGTTTGTTTCCTATGTCTGTGAGTCTGTTTCTGTTTTGTAAGTAACTTCATTTGTACCTTTTTTAAGATTCCACATATAAGTGATATCACATGATATTTGTCTTTGAGCAACTCCCATTCTTACTCAACAATCTCATATGAGATTTACTCGTCTTGGTTCACTTTGATGGCTGTTAAGTGTATCCTGTTCTATGAAGACACCACAACCTGTTTATCCATTCGCATTTATAGATATTTGGGTGGTTTCCAAATGTCCACTTTACAACTGCTGCTGTAGTGAATACCTCTGTACGTGATTCCTGGTGCAGATGTGAGAGAGTCTTTTGGTCAATATGTCTAGAAGAGGAATTCCTGGGTCATTGGGTGTGAGCATTTCCAGCATCCTGTGGCCAAATTGCTCTAAAGAACAAACATAAAACAGAAACAGGATCATAGATACAGAGAGCAAATAGGTGGTTGCCAGGGGGGTGGGAGATGGGGAGATGAGAGAAATAGGTGAGGGGATTAAGAGGTACAAACTTCCAGTTACAAAATAAATGAGTCAGTGAGTATGAAGTGTACGGTGTGGGAAATATAGTTGATAATAACGGAATGGCTTATGGTGACACATGGTGTGTAAACTTATCATGGGGGTCATTTTGTAATATACAGAAATGTCAAATCACTGTGTTGTGTACCAGGAATTAACATAGTGTTGTAGGTCGATTATATTTCAAACCCAAACAAACCCACAGGAAAAGAGATCAGATTTGTGGTTACCAGAGGTGGGAGTGGGGGGATGGAATTGGCTGAAGGCAGTCAGAAGGTACAAACTTCCAGTTATAAGATAAATAAGTACTAAGAATGGAGTGTTCAACGTGATGAATACAATTAATGCTGCTGGATGTTACAGATGAAGGTTGTTAAGAGAGTAAATGCTGAGTTCTCATCAAAAGGAAATAAATATACTTTTCTTTTTCTTTAATTTCGTGTCTCTATGAGATGATGGATGGTCTCTAACTTACTGTGATCATCATTTCACGATGTATGTAAGTCACGTCATTAGGCTGTACCCCTTACACTTATACAGTGCTGTATTGAGACATTTGGAAACCACTCAAATAAAACTGGAAGGAAAAAGAAGAGCATCAGATATCTTTTTTTTACATAAGTAAATATTACATAAGTCCTCAATCTATAACATATACAAAATATGATTTTATTGGTATACATTTTTCTTAGAAGTTTGAAATATTGCAGGCACTCAGTGGGAATAATAAAGTGGCTTTGGGACACAGGTTCTCAGAAACCTGTGGCATTTGGGCCAAACGTGGCTGCCAGCCCAACCTGTTTGCCAGAAAGACCCTGTCCCTTCCTACTGCCCACCCCACTCCCCTTGCTCACAAAATTTAGCATGATGTTATTAGAACAGCATTTCCACCCCCTCTCCCCCTGGTCAGAAAAATGGAGGGGACACTTAGCCTGCCGTGCTGATCTCTTTTACCAAACTAATCCAAAGACCCAGAAGAAGCCCCATCAGGAGGCAGCAAGACTGTGCGGCAGCAGCAGCAAAGAGATAGCTGCCGATGCACGTGGACCAGAAAGAGGGGCATGGGCTTTGCAGCCTGGTGATCTCATTGTGCATCCTGACTTGGCCACTAATAGCTATGGGACATGTCAGACGGGTCACCTCGCTGAGTCTCAGTTTCCTCATCTGTAAGAAAGGGAATTTAAACACCTGCTTTTTTGTGTTCTTGTGAAGATTAAATGAAAGAAAAAGTGTTTTTACCCAGCACCGTGCTTTGCATGTGGCTCATAAAATATTTATTTTCCTTCCCCTTGGGAGAGCAATGGCAGGGCTCAAATGAGATAATATAGATGGAAGTACTTTGTAGTCTGGGAAGAGTCATCTCTGTGCCAGTTGGAATCCTGATGTGGTGTGACATTGACTCATTCCTGACCTGATGGGTCTGATCTGAATAGCTGGATACTTATTTTCTCTTGCGTGAGAGAAAGGGGGTAAGAACATCCAGAAAGGAACACGGGTGTGCAGGACTCTGGGAAAAGCCAGTGGGCAGAATGAGCTTTGAAAATGTTTCTGCAAGGGTGTCCAGACTCTTTTCAGTCGCCAAATGACCAGTTTTATGAAGGATTTTGAAATATAATGGGATGCTCAAGATTTCATGCCCTACAGAGTGATTACATCAGAATGTGACCAAATCATTTCCCAGGTCATCACATATACCATTAGGCCAATGACATATACAATATTATCAAATTAATTTAGAGTATAGCTAAGAGTCTGTTTTACGGATTTGTACATTAAAAAAGTTTTTGTATTGGAAATTGTGTTTAAATCTGCGAAGAATATAGTCATTGGGATATCAGATGGGTCTGAACGTGGTGGTTTTCCTTGAGCAATCCTGAATTAGCATCATAGATATTGAAGATGGCATTAGCTAATGCTGCCCTTTGCCAAGAGGGACAGCTGTGTCCTTCTGAGCTTTTTGTACCCGCCTGGGGCGCCCCTCTGCTGTGGGTTGGGCTCCCATAGTTCATCTTTGCCTCTCCCTTTGCTGATTCTCCCAATAATCTACCTTCTGGGGTTTGGTTAGGCTTCATTATGCATCCTCATACTCCCAAACTGTGAAATCATTCTTTTCTTTAGAGCTCTTTCAAAATAGACATTGTTTTGTTTTGTTTTGTTTTTGACTGCTTGTGGGATCTTGGTTCCCCAACCAGGATTGAACCCAGGCCATGGTAGTAAGAGCGCCTAGTCCTAACCACTGGACCACCATGGAATTCCCATCAAAATAGAAGTTTTAATGTAATAAGCATTCTTGAAGTTTTCTTCCCAATTTTTCAGGTTCTTCTGGGCTGCCTTCTGAAAAATTCTTCCCCTTCTCTTTCTGTTAATTAGTTGGTCCTCAACTAGCTCCCATCTCTGGCATATAGTGTGTGGACAGGAATGAGCTAGTGGAATAAATAGTTGCCTTAAGTAGTTACCTGCTCCATTCTCTGACATGCCCCATTTATGGCCCTTTGTAGTTTTTCCATTTTTTAGTTTTCTCTTATCATAAAACTTTCCTGGGAGCTGATCACCTTACAACTAGTATCTTAACCAGCTGCTAACGGTAGTGGACCAGCTTGTTCTTGGGAGAACAAGCTTCTGGAGGGAACTGGATTGGAATGGGTCTTCTTTAAGAAAAAGAGTAATGGTACAGGTGGCAGAAAGATTCCAAAACCTCTGCTTCATAGTTTTTACTAGGGTTTCAGACTGAATCAGAGGGAAGGATTCATGAAATGCTTTGCTTTGTTTTCTAAGTATAGGAAAGATCAAAATGGATCAAATTGACTCAGTGTGAGAATGAAGTGGGAAGAAGGGCGCATCCGTTGATTTCCATTTTGGCTGAAGAGTATGTGTGTGTGTGGGGGGGTGGGGAGGTCCCACCATAAGTGATGACAATTGATGTTAGTGATCTGAGGGAAGGATGTTGAAAAAGAATGAGAAACTTTTTGAGTCAGTCCGTTCTTAGTAACCAGTGGTTGTTAAGATTGGGTGTTATAAAGAGGTGTGAGAAATAATGCCTGCTTTGTAAAAAACTTTCATCTCATAGAGGAGTCAAGATGTATAGAGAAAGGTAACATTGCAGTAGGGGGCCAGCTGAGTTTAGAGCCAAGTGAGACACAATTTGGAAGTCAGAGGAGGACTGGACAGGATAAGCGAGGCTCCCGGAGGAGGTGGCCCTTGAAATGGGCCTTGAAGGATGAGGAAGGTTCAAAGGGGCAGAACATTCCAGATAAGGAGGACTCCAAGGTCTGTCTGGAATGCAGGCAGGGAGCAGTGTGCTGATACCCAGCATTTGTTAAGGAGATTAATGAAGGAGAAGCCAGGAGAGAGAAAAATCCATCGGGATAGTATATGGGGAATCTTGGATCCATAAAGGGTGGAGGCCCAGGGATGTGCAGGAATGGAAATGTTCATGAAGAAAGAAGCAAGATGCACGCAGTGGTTGCTGGGAGAAGGCAGCTTGGCTTGCATGAGGGCCAAGCCTCTGATGAAGAGCCCTGGTTGAGCTGTAATCCTGAGAGGTAGGGACCAAGTGGAGAGGGGAGAGGGATGTACAGGCTATGTGGGAGGGACTTTGTGACAGTTCAGAGAGCTGTGTGGACCACCCGCTTTGCTCTGACACCCTAGGGAGATCAACACCAATAGGAATAGAAAGGCTGGTGGGATGGGCACACTCAGGGAATCTCAAGGGTTAACTTCTTTTTATTAATATAATTACTTTCATGTTTTTCTGTTTTCTTTTAAAATAATTTCAAACTGAAAAAAAGGTTCATAAAAATAGTATAAAGAACGTTTTTGGTTCTAGAGCATCTGAAAGTACGTTGCGGACTCAGTGTGCTATGGCTTCCAATTACAATACTTTAGTGTGTAATTCCTACAATGCAGGACATTCTCCAACATGATAGGATACACCCATCAAAATCAGGAAGGTAACACTGAGCCGTTACTAATATCTGAGCTTCTGACCTTTTTCAGGTTTTTCCAATTGTCCCAACAGCATCCTTTATAGCAAAAGCATCCAGTGCAGAATCACACATTGCCTTTGGTTCCCATGTCTCTTTAGTCAGGAAAAAAGGAAGGGAGGATAGGGAAGGAAGGGAGGAAGGGAGGGAGGGAGGAAGGATAGAAGAAGGAAGGAAATTCCTTGTACATTTCACAAACCATCAGCCCTGCCTGGAAGCAGCAACAGACAGCGCTCAATACTTTATTTTCCTTTTACAACCCAGTCAGCTTTCAATTATCTGCCCAAACGAGTGGAATGGACAAATCTGGAATCATGGATTTTCGAATGTATTTTGCAACAGTCTTTGCGGTGCGCGGGCCTCTCCCTGCTGTGGCCTCTCCCGTTGCGGAGCACAGGCTCCGAACGCGCAGGCTCAGCGGCCACGGCTCACGGGCCTAGCCGCTCCGCGCCCTGTGGGATCCTCCCGGACCGGGGCACGAACCCGTGTCCCCTGCATCGGTAGGCGGACTCTCAACCGCTGCGCCACCAGGGAAGCCCTGCAACAGTGTTGTAGCTTTTTTTTTCTGGCTTCATTTAACTTCTATCAGCATATACGCAGGTCAGAGACATGCTGGCTAGAAGTAGGAGCTGATTCCTGTGATCTGTTCACATGTCACCCAGTAGAAAATGGAGATGTTTCGGTACTGCAGTTATTCTGCCTTAGGGGATCAGCGCAGCTCCATGACATAGATCCTGCTCCCACTGTGGACCTGAGCACGCTCATTTGCTTTAGTTTCATCTTAGAGTCCAGAGACCCAGGCTCGCCTTGATTGGTGACAGGTGATCAGGTGACCTTCCCCCTCCAAATCCTATGTATACTTCAATGTGTGATCAAAGCCCCAGCTTCTCCAGCGACTTCTCCTCTGACTATTCCAACCCATACAGAGAGTTCTAGTTCAGAATTCCCACTACTGATCTCTTATACTGCCTTAATCATACAAGGTACTTCATCATACACCGTGTATATTGTTAGTTACTTTTTCTGCAGTTGAATTCCGAATGCTGCCTTGTAACTAGGCTTTCCACTCTGCCACTACTGCTGGGAGTGATTTCCAGCTGTCTTTGTACCTCTGTGTCTTACACTCACGGGGTGAGTCCTGGGTTGGAGCTTTGGATGGACCTGCCATTTTCCTGTGCTCTGTGTGCCAGTGGGGAGAAGAGAGAATGTGTGGCTCCTTTGGTGCAGCTGCATTCATAGGAGCATCAGAAATCACCCAGGGGAGGAGCTCTTAAATAGTAAGGCTGTTGGGTTGTGAGGGAGCCAAAAAAGAGCGAATGCTCACCAAATGTTCACCATACTTACACATGATATATTACATATAACGTTAAAAATTCGAGCCCCAATTTTCCTATCTATGAGCTGCGAATAACACTATTTACCAAACAAGGCTTTTTAAAGACTGGATAAGATGATATGTATAGTCACATACTGCCTGACGTGAGTTAGCACTTAACAAGTGTCAGCTGCCCTCTCCTGCTATGAGTTTCTGAATCATTTACTGGGAAAATTATTCCCCACAATCCTCTAGAGCTACTCTCTGTTCATCGCAACTTTAAAGGAAATCTCTCCAAACAATTCCCCACTACTTCTTTCTGTGTCTATTTGAATGACTCCAAGCCTTGTTTGCAACAGAAGATAGTGACAGCCTGCTTTTGTTTTATTTTATGATATGTCTTCCTTAACGAACAAATCACCACTTAGGAGCTTTTCTGATTCTTATTTTATTTTATTTCTTCTCGATGATTTTGAGATTCTGAACGGATTAGGATTAATCTGGCTTTGAGGTTTGGGGATGCCTCTGTCTCACTGCCTCTCATAATTGACAGCACCAAGGAGACCCGGAGAACCAGAGGCCGGCCCACTATCAACTTGACAGAAGATGTGGGTGTCATCACGATTGGCAAGGTCATGAGTAAATACGAGTCTGTGGTCTCAACTGAGTAACTAGCAGTAAACCAGGAATTGATTCTGTTGTAAGGGTCAAGTTTCTCCAAAGAGCAGATGGAAGCGCTCAGTTGAACATCACCTCTGGTCACAAACACTGCTTCCTCTCCTGCCCAACTGTAGGTGTTCCTTCAGTGTTCCTTATTATCTTGACTCATTTTTGACACGTACCAACAGTGGAGTTGGGACCCTGCTGCTGCTGCTGTTGTGAGTGACCTTCACAAACAAGTCATGCGAAGGAGATGAGTCAATCATAGTCTGTGTGGATCCTACCACCCAGCCTCTAGGCTGTGGGGTGAGGCAAGGGGGCTGCCCCAGTGGATGGCCAGGAAGGACCTGGGGGGTGACTTCTTCCCTCACCAAGAGTCACTTCCGGGCTGCCATTTGGCAGCAGAAATTACTTCTGCAAAATTGCTAGTATAAGTTAATGGGGCCCAGAGTACAAATAACTGGCAGGTCAGCCACAACCTGGACTGATTCGCTCCTTCCCATCCTGCGCTGAGACACGGCTGTGCTGGATATGGTGTGAGAATTCCTCCTCTCTCTCTCTCTTTTTTTAATATTCCCATTGCACAAGCCCATAAAAGGTTCATGCATTCTATAACATGACACCTCTTTGATGCTTAACTCTTTACATATGATCCCATTAAGGGGGGATGGGTAGCACTGCCAAACTCAAAGAGGACCCACACAGCGATGGAGAAGTTAGAAAATAGCCTGGCTTTCTGGGTGTTCCCATGAAAGCCCATCTCTCTTCAGATTTATGGCTCTCATTTTCCTCATTTGTTTCCTTCCTTCTCTCCTTTCGTAGATAATTAGTCTACATGCCTCAGCTGTTGGTGCATCGATAAATATTTGCTGAATAAATGAACAGGAAGTTCGATTGTCAATGTCTATCAAGCCTCAGGATGGGCCAGGAGGACCAAAAAGTGGCTGTAGTTGACTTGTACTGAGGTGGTGCCCTGAGATGGGACACCTCGCTCACTCCCTGGGTGAGGCAAATAGGAGCATTGGGAAAGAAAAGAAAAGAAAATGATGAAGACACTTAGTTTTCTCCCATCTGGGCTTCCTTTTTAAAGAAAGTTATTGGGTTGGCCAAAAAGTTCGTTCGGGATTTTCCATAACATCTTACAGAAAAACCTGAACAAACTTTTGGGCCAATCCAATATTTAGGAAGTAGAAAGATAGGCTAGTAGGTATGAGAACACAAAAATATATTTTACAGCCAAATGTAGTCCCCTGGCTTAGCATGGTGATAACTAAAGGGGTGATGTAGATGAATGAGGCACAGCGAGGTACTAGATGATTCAGTGTTGGGAGCCAGCCACCTGAAATCCCAGGGGGTTCTTGAGGTATCTCGCTGTTCTAGAGACTTAATTACTGCTGTAACTCATGACAGATACATAATGGCGTGTCAGCGAGGCTAGTTTTCATGCTGAACTGCAACCTGGTGGAAGTAAATGATGTTTCTCCCTCCTTCCCCTGCAAACTGACCCACCAGCTTTCTGATACACATCTTGTTATTCCTTTCTCATCATTCTTAACAGAAATAGCAGAAGTGACATGATTTCATGTAGAGCACACATAAAACTTGTAGAATCAGAGAATCTTAAATTTTTAGAGTGTATTTAGCTGATTAAAAGAAGGTCCGTCAAATTCCAGAGAATTTTGTTTTCAAAAAACGTTAAGTCAAATTTTAATTTAGGAACTTTGAAATCTCTTTTTCTCCATAAATACATACTCTTCCCTCCCTGTTTCCTCATGTCAGATCCAAATCTCACTACAGTGCAAGGAATTGTGTATAGAAAATGGACAGTTTCTTTGGAATAGAAAGTCGAAGATAGAATCCAAAACTGTGAGGAAAAATCTGGAGGAATTTTATTACCTGATCATGTAATTGTTTTACTGAACAGAGCATGGGTAGTCCTTAAATTTGTACATCTGTTTTTCCAAAGAGTCAGCCTTCATTACCCTGTAGTCACTAATTTAAATTTAAAACCAGAAAAAAGCACACGATTATCAAACTCCTGAATATGAGGCCAGAAGTTTAGAAAATTATTTTCAATGTAGGAGCTTCTCTCACCTCTTCTTGAAGATATTTCTTCTGGTCTCCCATGAACCTACAAGCATCTAAGAGGACCCAAGCAAAGGAGAGGTCTGTAGTGGAAGATTTATATTTATAGACCTTGATGAACTGAATACATTTACAAGCTGCATTTTGAAATCATAATGATCTAATGTGAAGCAATCAAAATTCCAAAATCATCTAATCAAGAATGACATCAGAGGCAAACAATCTCTAGATGGAGCAGGTATAATTCCCTCTGTAAATCTTCAGTTTAGAGCAGATGTTCTAATTCCATGAATTAAGTCAAGAAGTGTTGAGCTAAGTTGTCCAGAAGACAGTTATTTAGGAAAGGTGAACCAACTTGGTTTTCTTAAAGAGTTACCTCACTGCTCCATCATCTAGCTCGTAACTAGGAGAGAATTGGGCCATCAAGCAAAGCAGAGAGGCCATTGCCAAAGGAAAAGTGTGCTTTGAAAGGACAGCCTTGGGGTGACCCGTGTCCTGCAGAAGTGAGAATATTCTTCTGTGGGAGATTCTTTTCCTATTCTTGTCTCTCAGCCCTTTCCTGTAGGACTGAGAACAAAAAGAACAGCAAGTTCCTGCAGCTTTTCAATTCCAAAGAGTAACTATTTTGGTTCATTGATCAAGCGAGACATATGGATTCAGAAATACAAGATCTGTATGTTTTAACATCTCATCATCTGGCACCTTGATTAGGTGGACCTCCTACAGCAGGAGGGTGGCTATGGAATGTATTGATACGATCTCAGTTACTGCAACATTTGGGCCCTGGCCCCTGATCTAGAAACAGAATTGTCGGTTCCAAAGTTCTGTTGGTAACAGTTTATGCAGTGTTGTCAGAAGCTGCATTCATTCTTTACTGTTTTCTTATTGCTTTTATAATAAATATTTACAGATTTATTGCATACTTATTTTCCAAATGGATAGACATTTTTAGAAATGACATTTCTGAAAGTGCAGAAGCTATCTGGCACATATACAGTGTATCATACCATGTGTTTTCTGACAAGAGCATCATCGGAACTGTCTCCGTAGTTTATCTGATGAAACTCTTTTGCAATACGTTATATCAAGTTTATGGCCCCATTCTTCTCCTCTATGCTTTTTATTTTTACATCTGACATAGGGAAAATGGCAAGATTTTCTTTATTCCCTAGCAAAATAATCTGTGAAAGCTGCATGAACTTCTCTCTTCTCACAAATGGAGTGGGAGATCCTGCATTCCACAGCCTGTCTCCTCCATTATGTCAACATATTTATTGAGTCTTTGCTTTTAAGGAGTGGGATGGAGGAAAGGAGAAAGTCGTGTAGGAAACTGTAAGGTGTCTTATTGTTTCAACTATAAATTATTTTCAATATGCCTTGACATGAGACAAAGGGTGCTACACTGAGAGAATCCTCTTGACCATTTTGGTGTCCCAAGTGTAATGTGAAACGGTAGATTGGCTATTTTTCAGACAAACTATAAAAATGTTCCAATACCCGCAGAAAAAGAAGCTCTATGACATTCTTAGGCGTATAGGAAAATAGAGTGGAATGGGGCAACAGCTTATGGTTAGTTGTCTTGGTTTTGAAAGAATCAGGTGCTCTGGAGGTGAGGTATTTTGAAATTTTCCATCAAAGTTTCAGAGTTTAAAGAAGTATCTATTGAAATATCCACAAAAAGCAAGGAATAACATTGTAGCCTCTGTTAACTCTCGACTTTTATTTGAGGCCATATAGGAGACCTTACTTATGATCATTCTTCTTGACCTGTTTTGTCCCCCAAATAATCCCCAATGACAGGTAAACTACACCATTAGAGGAAAAAGAAAATAAAAGACAGGTTACGTGTCTACTTAAGTTGAAATTGCCACTAAGAACAATGTGTGGTGATTCAAGGAGGGAGATTTTGATTAATTACAAGAAAAACTTTCAAACCATGGAAGCTTTTAACAATGAAATAGCCTTCTTGTTAATAGATGTGTTCAGGCAGGGGCTGGCTGGTTACCCAGCACGACTAATTTAAAGGGATCCCTGCATTGTATTATCTGATGTCTTAGGTCTCAATTGCATCAGTTGCAAGCATTCTAAGAATCAGTGTTTTATCAATTTACATATGTAAAATTTCATTAAAGTGATATTTCACAAATTTGTAATTTGGAATAATTGGGCTGAAGTCTTTCATTACATAGCATATATTTTTTTCTTTTTAAAGAGAGTATAAGATTAGACGAAGATTATAAAAACACTTAAATTAAGTTGCTGTGTTTAAATGCTCTTAGAAACATCAATTTATTTAGAAAAATGATATACTCATTATAAACTATTAAATATTGATCTCTATTAGATAATATATTTTATTATAAACTTGAAAGTAATAAACTGTATTTCTTTGGATGTACTTTACTCAGGAAGATTTTTTTGCCTTCTAAAATAAGTCTGAGTTAATGAGACTTTACATATATATATATATATGTATATATATATATATATATTTTTTTTTTTTTTTTTTTGCGGTATGCGGGCCTCTCACTGCTGTGGCCTCTCCCGTTGCGGAGCACAGACTCCGGACGCGCAGGCTCAGCGGCCATGGCTCACGGGCCCAGCCACTCCGTGGCATGCGGGATCTTCCCGGACCGAGGCACGAACCCGTGTCCCTGCATCGGCAGGCGGACTCTCAACCACTGCGCCACCAGGGAAGCCCGAGACTTTACATATATTTATCTACATATGCTAAAGGATATTTTTTAAAAGGTAAAACCATGACTCTTATACAAATATAAAATGAACACATGTCAAAGATTTTATTTAACTCTTTAATTAATGAGAGAACCAGAAAAGTGTTATAGCTAGTTCAAAGTAGAGTCCAAAGACCAGGCATATTTATAGGCCGTTAGTAGTACCCAACTTAATTTGTTTAAACAGATGCAAAACTGAGTTCGTCCACCATGGGAGATGGATGTCATCTGAACCTCCAATGGACAGATTTTTGCCTTTCTACGGATAGGGATTAGTTGCATTTCTACTAGGTGTCTACAAATTAACTTCGGCCACTTCAAAGTTGTTAAGTAGCCTGATCAAAGACAAAGAAAGACAGAGAAAACCTGCATAGATGAGCTAGTCAGGGAAATCACTAAATTTTAAACTCTCTCATTTTTCCTCTCACACACACACATTCTATCAAGCTCTTTCCCTGGGAAATTAGAGAGGTGCTGTGTTAGACATAGTATCCCTATATATTGACATTGAATCAATTGCTTCTATGTTCAAGACTCAAGTGAATTTCAGAAATTGTTTATCTCACTTCCTACTCCCAGTCCTAATAATATTGGGGATTATTATGTCAAGAAGTCCAAGATTTATTGACGAGATGAGTAAGATGGACACATGGAGGATAGGGAGGTTAGTCCATGTTCTCAGGTGGATGTGTCCAGGTAGAGCTGAAGTCCTTCAGCAGTGATGTGGCATACTTTTTTGGTTTTTAAAGTTTTTTAAGATCAAAAATGCAGGAATGGGCTTCCCTGGTGGCGCAGTGGTTGGGAGTCCGCCTGCCGATGCAGGGGACATGGGTTCGTGCCCTGGTCCGGGGGGATCCCACATGCCACGGCGCGGCTGGGCCCGTGGGCCATGGCCGCTGGGCCTGCGTGTCCGGAGCCTGTGCTCTGCAACGGAAGAGGCCACAGCAGTGAGCGGCCTGTGTACCGCAAAAAAAAAAAAAAAAAATGCAGGAACGGTGTCATCAGGAAAAATGATGTCACTGTCAGATAAAAGATAATAAAATATTTGGAAAAAACCCCACCTAGGTCATACAATGTCCAAATGGCTGCTGTCAGGTCAAAGGGATCACTTTAGGGACTGAGCGGTTAGTTGTCTCAAGAACTTGGGTACATTTTTTGGATTATCCTCAAAGACGTGACAATGTTGAACTTTCCCTTAGTCCTGTGCTTCCAAAGAACAGTGTGATGGTTAAAAAGTCCCCCTATCCTGTGAATTCCAAGGAATGGCAAACCTCAAAGGATGACCTTGCTCAGTTATTCTGAGATAAGGCCCGTTTCCATCCTTTCTTAAGAACCTCTTACAGAAGAAATTAACACAACGTTGTAAATCAACTCTCCTTCAATAAATTTTTTTAAAAAAGAACTTCTTTAAGACTCCTGGACAACTCCATTGTTTATCTGCCTCTAGAAACCCTAGACCTCTTTCTTTTCTTTGAGATATTCACTACTAATGAACATCCTCCTTATTATAACAGGCTGAATAAAATCATCTCCTTAATTTGTCTGGTGCATTTTGCAAAAGTTGGAATTACATTTTTGGTCATGTGAGGGTAAATTTGGTTTCCGGAAATGATAAAAATCACAGGGATACAAATACCTTCAAGAGGTGAGTGGTCAAGCTAGACAATGCCATTTTGGGTCAAAAACCCTGTATTAAAGTGTAAATGATTTTCTTTGTGACATATAGTTAAGCCATATGTTTTCAAACACAATCCAAGTAATGGCAGCAATACTAGAATAAGTTATAGCCTCTTGGGCAAACATATTGAAAGGACACCGCTAATTGTTTTTTGAAACCATTAGATATTAAGTATAATTTCTGGTACATTAAAGGAACCAGACATTTACCTCCCTGTGCCTTAGTTTCCTCATCTGTAAAACTAAGGGGTTGGGCTAGATGACTGCTAATATTATTTACCTTTTAAATACTGTGAGCTCTTTTTTTAAAAATAATTAATAAATTAATTAATTTGGCTGTGTGGGGTCTTTGTTGCTGGACGCGGGCTTTCTCTATTTGCGGCGAGCGGAGGCTGGCTACTCTTCGTTGCGGTGCGCAGGCTTCTCATTGTGGTGGCTTCTTTTCTTGTGGATCATGGGCTCTAGGACCGTGGGCTTCCGAAGTTGTGGCATAAGGGCTCAGTAGTTGTGGCGCACGAGCTTAGTTGCTCCGTGGCATGTGGGATCTTCCTGGACCAGGGCTCACACCCGTGTCCCCTGCATTGGCAGGCGGATTCTTAACCACTGCGCCACCAGGGAAGTCCCACTGTGAGCTCTTTGGTTATTCCTGGGTTCAGCTTTTTCAATACAATAAGGTCACTCAGGTTCAGTTTCCAGGTAGCTAAGCAGTGAAGAAATCAAAGGCTTGGTATTTCTTCTCTGTAATTCATCTCTGATCTGAATTCTTGAATGAAAACTATTCTATCTTGCAATGTAGTTGCCAGCAGTTTCTAAGGGGAACTAGGTTTCTGTTCATTTAAAAAATCCCCTCAATGAGGATCATTAAATACTAGAACATGGATAGGCTGAAGGAGGCTGTTTAAAACAGAAGAGAAATATTTTGATGAGTTTGACTTAAGCTGTAAGATCCTAAGGCTAAAGCCTATTTTATAGCACTTTGTATATGCTAGACACTGTTCCAAGTGGTTTAAATCATTAAGGCATTTAATCCTTCTACCCTATGCAGTAGCACTGCTGCCACGGTTACCATTTTCCTGTTGGAGACACTGAGGCACAGGAGTTAGAAGAGCTTGTCCAAGGTCATAGAGTTATAAGGGAGAAAGCCAGGGTGTGGAGCCCTGTCGTCTTGGGCTGAGTTTATGCTCTTAACCACCATGCTCTGTTGCTTCAGCAGCGTAGAGGTAGCCCTTCATGGCCACTGATAGCCCTGTAATTCTACAAAAGGAAAAGAATCTTCCATGCAGCTATGCAAACTTCACACTCACAAAGGGAATAAAAGGAAGTCTCAGGGTAGAGATGTTTTGAAGAATGAAATGCCTTACCCAAGGTCATAAAATGAGTTGGCCACGAAGCCACCGTCTTTTCATCTCCAGCTCTCAACCTCTTGTTCATTGCTTGTTTATTCTTGCAGCTGACATCGTGAAGAAAAATGAATCTCTTTTAAGAGTTTCCTTCTTAGAGCTTGTCATGCTACAGAATTCTTTAATGTTTGGAGCTCATGATAATATGTGGTCTTTGCTAGAACTCCTGTGGTTTGACACCAGCCTCTACTCGAGATTATGGCAGATTTTGTTTCCTTAAATAGCTGGCCACTCTCAGAATTTAGGCTTGAGAGAACAGAAATGAGGTTGGTTTGGCTCCAACAAAGCAATCAAGTGTAACTAATACTGTGTTATTAGCACGGGGTGAAATTTCCAACTTTCAGTATCTTGATGAAACATAGACAATAAAAATTGCGCAGTGACGTTTTCTAACATTTCTAACCTGTATTTTACTCCCCAAGACCATGATCCACTTTGCATTCTCAGACAATAAGCCAGGGAGCTTGAAAGTGTGCCACTCATGGAGAAGGATGGCTCCCCCCTAAACAGCTACATTTGACAAATTGAAGTCTCCAGAAGTCTTAAAAATTTCCAGGTACTGAAATGTTCTTCTTAATGACAGATTGAAATAGTTGTCAAGGCTCCGATGGAGTGAGAATCCTTCATTAAGAGGTTCTGAAGAAAATCTGAGGAGCTGAGTTGGTGGAGTCCCCAAGTGTGATAAGAAAACATTTCCTGCATCCCCGTGGTTATTTAATTAATCAATTACCTTGAGATGTTCTATTTAAAAATACAGTAGGAATGAAACAATACGATATATTAAAATCACAGTGGTCTTAGTCAAGGTCCATTAACATTCCAAGTATAGGAATCTATACACATATCTTTATTGGGGTTTGTCTAGCATTTCTTTCCTGTAGGCATTTTGGAAGGCTTAGAATATGGTGTATGACTTTGAAATGCACTTTATAGCTGTCGGCAATTAAGTGATCAGGGCCAGTGTGAATTTCTTTAGTGAAAAAAGAAAGCAGTGGGAAGAGTCAGAGCGAGTTCACAGCCTAATAATGAGATCAGCTTGGAGATGATCTCTTCCTTGGGTTCTTCAGGACTTTCCTTTCTTCCCTCCTATGTCCCAGTCTGGTGCTCAGTCCAGGCAGCTTTCTTCCCCTGGAATGCTGATAAGTTTCTGACTTATCAGCTGGCTTCTTCCTGATTGCACACTCTTTTTGCTGGAGAGGAAAACATATACTGAAGTTTGAGCAGGGCACACTCTGGCCTCTGAGAATGTGGTAAGGCTGTTCTTGGTGGAGGGGTAGTGTGTAGACTAGACAACTTAAAGAATTAAGAGCCAGGAAACACAAATCACTAGTCAGCTCAGACTCCAGACTTTGAGAAAAAGATTTAAACCCACTGAATACCACTTTTTTTTTAATCACCTGGAAATTAGGGCATTGGCTTGTTATTAATTCTCAAACTTCCTTTAGCCTCAGGACTCATCCTTCAAAGGAAAACATTTACGTATGTTTAATAAGAGCAAACTGAAGGTAGAGTTGCTCATTTGGAATGGGGTAAGCCTGAGCTCCACTCATCCCCTGGGCTCTCCCTGCAAGGATGCCCTTCCTTGGCCTCTTTTAGCCCCAGAAGGGTTCCAAGGAACACGATTTGAGAACTAGACCAGATGCACGTTGAGGACGCTAAAGAATTCTTCCCAGCGGAGGATACAAATGTAAGGTGAAGACCCTTCCTTCCATATGTAGAGATGTAGTTTGTGTGGAGGAGACCAAGGTAAAGAATATTAAATAATTAGAGGACAATTAAGTGCTATACTGTGAAGTACTCACCACAGAGAACTCTCCTAGCTTTGCCTTTTCCCAAGTGAGACTTATTTGTGACCGTGCATTTAGAATAGTGGGTCTTAAACCTTTTTGGTATCTGACCCATTTGAGAAACTGGTGAAAAATCCACATAACAACACAACAACATTTTGAAAGTAATTTCAAGGTCTTCCAGATGCCCAAAGCCCAACCACCGGTTGTGGAGCAAAACTCCACCTCAAAGACCTCCCACGGATGTAGTTGCTAAGCTCAGATTCACCCAAAGGCATTCATGGTTGACCCTACCTGGATTGATGCCAGAGGTATTTGCATTTTTAGGCAGGACTTCTGAAGATGATATAACTCAAAGGAATGGCTCTAACACTGGGAATGTGGAGACCCACTGGCAGGCCAGTAAGGGGTTCTTATTAACAGTCTTAGGAAAAGTCGATAATATTTTTTGCAAGGACACAAGCATTATTATTTTTATTTTTTTTATTGGAGTATACTTGCTTTACAATGTTGTGTTAGTTTCTGCTGTACAGCAAAGTGAATCAGCCACACGTATATATCTATATCCCCTCTTCCTTGGATTTCCTTCCCATTTAGGTCACCACAGAGCATTGAGTAGAGTTCCCTGTGCTACACAGTAGGTTCTCATTAGTTATTTATTTTATACAGAGTAGTGTATATATGTCAATCCCAATCTCCCAATCCATCCCACCCCCTTATTATTTTTATTGACTTCCAAATGCTATCGAGATCACTTTCAATCACCCCTGATTTAAATGTGGCATACTAATTTCAGGAGAAGGTGTCTGCATTACCTCCTGCTCATCTGTGGTAGAATTGTTTCCAGAAGCTCCTATCTACGAATATGCATGCTGCTCCTCCCTCAAGAGGTGGACTCTGTGTCCTCTCCCTTCTGATCCTGTCTGGCTTTGACTTGCTTTGACTGACAGACTCTGGCAAAAGTGACACTGGGCCCAGTATGGGCCTCACTTTTAAGAAGACTGTCAACTTCTCCCTTGGCCCCAGCCTCTCTCTCACGCTCTTGCGGCTCGTTAAATCAGCTTGGGCGCAACTAGTAAATGATGAGAGGTCACAAGAGAGAGGCTCTGGAAGATGAGAGGCCATCTTGGGTGATCCAGCTCCAGTTGAGCTCTCAGCTGAATGGCACCACATGGGTCATCTTGTGCTGTACATCCTGGAGAAGAAGAACTGCCCAGCTGAGCTCAGCCCACCCACAGAATCATGAGAAAAAATGAATTGTCGTTTTAAGCCATTAGGCTTGTTATGCAACAGTAAATTGCTGAAATATTATTCCTCAGGCATTTACAGGCAAAATAAATTTCTTAGTTTCCCACATGCAACTCAAAATCCTGAAGTTATTTCTTAATTGTTGAGCTATTTCATCACTACTTCTTGTTTAATATAATTCATTGCTTCCACTCAGAATCCAACAGAAAACACATATATCACCAGTTGACCAGTAAGAACCATGTGTGTCCAAGCACTCACTTTGAGGACTGACCTTTTTGAGGAGAGTCTGGGACTGGAAAGATCTGTCTTTGTGATTTTCAACTTTATGGTGATCATGTAAATTGTTAATTCATTGCCTTTGTCTTACCTCAGATAAATGATGCAAGTTTCTTTTCCAGGGAAAGTGATCCAGAGTGAAAAACACAAATGGCTTCATTGTAAGGGGTGGTCTAGTTTGTACATTTAAAATTTTTCAATGATTTATTGATTATTTTGTTTTCTAAACGGTCCTGTTTGGAATGTGGCACCACAGTGTCTATAAAATGGTTGAGTGAAAAACAAAACAAAGTAAAACAATGAAAGCAGTGACTTGGTGGGCATTGCATGCCTAAGACAGTGTGCTAAAAGTCAGAGATTGTTCTTTTCTGTTTTTTCCTTTGGCCTGGTTCTGTTCACCAATGATTAGGCTAATGGCCAGGGGCAGCAATAAAATCACCCATGAGTAGCTTTTCCTGGTGGATATGGTGTGATTTATGTGACTGTAGCTCCTCTATAACCCCCTTAACCTCCACCCCACCGCACCAAGTTATATAAGTTTTTCAGAACCCAGAATACAGAAGAATGTGTGTTAGGGCAGAGAGAGAGAATTTAGAGCAATTGTAGCACAAGAAGATCATCATTTTTTGATTTTACCTGAAAATAAAGTTGCTGCTGCTGGTGTGTGTGTGTGTGTGTGTGTGTGTGTGTGTGTGTGTGTCTGTGGTATCATACTTGTGTAAGAAACATAAAACCATAAAGTTTTACACAGGGAGGTTTGGGTAAGACAGAAAGAGGAAGGGGGGATTATAAAAAGGAGAAGGGAGACAGGTGTAGGGTAGTCAGTTGGAAAGATGTGTCCTCATCAACCCGCTGGGCCAAAGTCCCAGTGTAGAAAGGTGTTCTAGAAAGTTGGGGGAATGTCACGTGTAATTAACAACAACCACAAACAGACAAACGAAAACCCAAAATAGTTTTACTTAAGGAATTTTGTAGAGTCAAAAGCATCTATTTAAAAATAAAATAATTTCCTTTTTAGCTAGGCCTATGTGTGGCTGACTTTTGAATTATATAACTGTGGAGGAAGGAGACTCAAATGCAAGAAAGAGGAAACATTAGTTGAGCGGGGTGGATTGAACTGGAGTGGAGCAAGGCCAGTATGGGGAGAGAGGAAGAGAAAGGAGACACAGGAGGCCTTTGGGCTGAGGGAGAAGCAGAGGAAAAGAACACATCAGAAGGAAGAGAAATGAACAGACCAGGAAGAGCCAGTCGGAGAAAAGGCAAATGGCAAATGAGATACAGGCATGAGAATCTGGGTGAGCATTTCAAGTACCAAAGGGACCTGCAAGAATGTGGGTTCTCTTCCTTCTATAATCTGACCTTTCAATCTCTCAGAATGAAATATGGGTGTGAGACTGATAAGCAGGAAAAGCAAGGAGGCCAAGGTCGTGGATTTTCTATCTGTGTGGGTCACATGTCAGCTCTAAATGAGATTCTGTACCTTAATGTTGGTTAGCCATTTAATAATTCATGTCATTGGGCCCCAGGCACAAGGATGAGAGAGTATGCATGGCCTCTAGACAAGCCAAATTTATGACCAGGGAGTGGTGCTTCAATAATTTTATCTTTGCACACCCAGAGAGCGTATTGCTACTTTAATGTTATTTGTATCGCCCGTCCATTATATCCTTGGTAGAATACCCATAATTTTCTTTCTCTGATCTAGAGCTTTTGAGTACGTTGTTGGAGACATGGACAGACTAGTGGCTCCTTTCTTCATTAAAACTAAGTAATCTGTTGTTTTATATATGTATGTACAGATATATATACACACATATATTTCTTAATCTATTATATATGGAGGCTTAAAAGAAATCTGTTTGGATCTCTGGAATCTTCAAATTGATTGACTCACAAGATCTGTATTTTCCTTTGTGTCTTTACATAGATTAAATTTTTTGTTGTAACAGGAGTTTATATATATATGTGTGTGTATATATATCTATTTACTTATTTAATTTTATTTAAATTTTGTATTGAAATATAGTTGATTTATAATGATTCAGGTATACAGCAAAGAGATTCAGTTATATGTATATTATATATACGTATTTTTTATATATATATATATATATATATATATATATATATATATATTCTTAAGATTCTTTTCCATTATAGGTTATTACGAGATATTGAATATGGTTCCCTGTCCTACACAGTAGGTCCTTGTTTATCTATTTTACATATAGTTATGTTTATTTGTTAATGCCAAATTCCCAATTTATCCCTTCCCCCTCTCTGTCCTTTGGTAATCATGAGTTTGTTTTCTATGTCTGGAAGAGTTACATTTCACTTGGAGAGCCTTATATATTCACGTGCAGTTGTAAGAAATAACACAGAGAGACTCCACGCACCCTTTACCCAGTTCCCCACAACGGTAACATCTTGTGATACTAGAGTTCATATGACCACCAGATTACTGACACTGATCCAGTCAAGACACAGAACATTTCCACCACGAAAGGCTCCCTCCTGGTGCCCTTTTATAGCCAAGCCTACCTCTCATCCACTGTGTGGATGTCCCACCGTTCGGTTAACCAACGACAGTTTGCACAGTTTGGACATCTGGTTGTTTCCAGGTTTGGGTTATTATTAATAAAGCTGCTATAAACATTCGTGTACAGGTTTTTTGTGTGAACATAAGTTTTCATTTCTCTGGGAGAAATGCCTAGGAGTATAATTGCTGGGTTGTATAGTAGTTGCTAGTCTAGTATTTAGAAAGACTGCCAAACCGTTTTCCAAAGTTCCAAACTGTTTCCATTTTACATTCCCACTAGCAATGTACGAGTGATCCAGTTTCTCTGTAGCCTCGTCAGAATTTGGTGTTGTCACTATTTTTTATTTTAGACGTTCTGATAGGTGTATAATAGTATCTCACTGTGGATTTAATTAGCCTAACGGCGTTAAATATCTTCTCGTGCGCTTATTTGTTTATTTGTGTATGTAAACATATATATTTAAACATCTGGGGGGAAAAGCATTTAATTGTTCTTTAACGTTTATTTCATAGACTTTGTTCTCATGTCACTAGCTTTCAGAGAGAGCTCACTAGAGGTTTCCAGCACACTGGACAAGGAAGAGAAGTAGAGATGTTATTTTGAGCTGGATGTCATTCCTTGCTCAAAGGAAAAAAAATGCTGTTTTTTTTTCTTCCCCTGGAACACGATGTTACCTAGAATACACGAGAATCTGGCAGAGGCCTGTAGTTTCTTCCCCTGTATTCCTTTCACACCATCTGTTTGGGTGTGCTAGGATCCACTGGAATGTCTTTACAAGGTGTCAAAACTCTGGGAACTCCACTCTCTTTGGCAGCAGAGAGAGAAAAAGGATAAAGTGATCATGAGAGTGGAGTGGAAGGGAGAATGTAGGGGAGTGTCTGTCACAATTACAGGAGAGACAAGTGGCAGCATGATAGAGTCCAAGGTTAGCGTTACTTCTCTCAGGATCTTTTTCTGATCCGCAATTCAGGAACGGATGCTACGCAGGCGCCCTTGATCTTCAACAAAAGGAGCATCATGTGATCCTGCAAACAGTTTCAGAACCCTTCATGTTCCCATCTAGAATGTTCCTACAGAGGAAAAAACCAAGGCAGGTTGAGGATTCGATGGCCTGAGAAATCCTCAGCTTAGCACAAGTTCATTTTTGTGATGGGTTTAGAAATCCAGTTCATCCTTAAGTCATTTCAAAGGGAGAATTTTAATTTTCTTTATTAAAAATATAGGAAAACAAAACAAGACAAAACAAATCCCTCTACCCCCAAAAACTTGTTTATAAACGGCATCATGTGAAAATCCAACTTAGAAGGAATTTGAGTTTGACTTTAAACTGCTTGTTCACAAGCTCATGGAATAACATGGTTCCTGGATTCATTAACTCTTATTTATAAACTTAAGGTTGTTTTGGAACAGGAAGCATAACATTTACTGAAAAGAACATTGAAATGTATTTGTCTTTTTAATTAAAAAAATACTAAGATACGAAGTCTGCAAAACACAAAATCTTAATATTGCAGTAGGATTTTCCCTCATTAAAAAATATATATCAAACCATTGTCTGATTGAAACTAAACACAGTTAAACATATATAGATATAAATTATATAATTTACATTTATTATACTTAATCCAGGTTATCATGCAAACACATTTGTATATATAAATTATGTATGAAATACTCATAGCTAAAATTTATGTGGCTATATTTGAAACTGTGACATCAGAGATAGGCTTAAAACACGTTTAATTACATTAACAGCGTGTATAATCAGAGTTAGAGCTACTGATAGATTTTGCTGACAAGAATTATGGAAAGTAGCAGTTACTTCAGGATTGTTCTATTACAGATATTACAGGGGAAGCAAGTCTGGGAAGTGCATTTAGATTCCCATATCACTCATTTTTTGTGGGAATTTTGTTATTTAGAAAAAAGCATATTTCTTAAACAATTTAGGCAAGTAAATTCTAGAATAAAACAGTCATCGTTCTGGATAACTTCCTGTGACTTTCTTCTTATATTCACTTAGCTCAAATCCATTGTAGGCCTTTAAACATGAAAGAAATGTACAGTGTGAAGTGTATAATATATAAATACACAATACATGCAGTTTGTTGTCTTTCAAAGGAAGCTTATAAAAATATGGTACTATTCGACTGGTATAGGAAAATGATAAAAGATGTTTAGCACAGAATGAAAGATGAGCCTTTTCCCCTAGAATGCCACAGGGCTCTGTGGCCAATGCTTTTAAGACCCTAAAATAACCATATTCCCATTTCCTCTGAGGAATGCATTGAAAGGATAGTTTACTTCTCTAAAACATAGGTGCCTTAAGTGTCCTTTTAAATAGTTTATTTTATTTGCAATTTGGAACTATCTTCTGAAGAAAATGGGTGGGGTTTTTAGCAATCACAGAAAAAAGTGATCCCCTTCGACTGGAAGTCTTTAAGACTCCTTTGAACCAAACCACCTTGCTGAAATAAATGTACTTTGTGGGTTGCATGATCCCACTTTAAAAAAATGAGTAGGCACAGTATTTGCAATGATATTTAGTAAATTAACATCCTTGCCACCGACTAATAGAAATGTCAGGTCTGCAGCTTTGAAAAGCGTTCCAAACAATGTTGGGAATCTGCATAACAGACATTTAGAAAGGTGCTGATTCACTCACATCCATTTGTATCTTCAAAATTCTTGCCTTCTAGGCTATTAACACATCTCTTCTATCATAAGGGAGTCTGGATACTTAAGAATGTATTCAGAATAAGTCAGAATATGGAGAAATCTGGTGGCTGACCCCCGTGGGTCTCTCAAGTTTTACTGTAGTTCAGTCCTTGGAAAGAACTGCATCAGAAAACTTGTGGGGATTATAGACAGACCAAATAAGATTATCCCCCTTTAAAAAAAAAAAGTTTATAGAAGTATAGTTGACTTAGAATGTTGTGTTAATTTCTACTGTAAAGCAGTGATTCAGTTTTACATATATATACATTCTTGTTCATATTCTTTTCCATTATGGTTTATCACAGGATATTGAATATAGTTCCCTGTGCTATACAGTAGGACTTTGTTGTTTATCCATTCTGTATATAATAGTTTGCATCTGCTAACCCCAAACTGCCACTCCATCCCTCCCCCATTCCCCTCTCCCTTGGCAACCACAAGTCTGTTCTCTGTGTCTGTGGGTCTGTTTCTGTCCTGTAGATACGTTCATTTGTATCATACTTTAGATTCCACATATAAGTGATATAACATATATTTGGCTTTCTCTGTCTAACTTACTTCGCTTAGTATGATAATCTCTAGGTCCATCCATGTTGCTGCAAATGGCATTATATCATTCTTTTTTATAGATTAGCCCATTTTGAGGTTAATTAGGCTTTTACCCTGGCTCAGGGCAATTTCGTGGAATTTCTTTGGTCCTGGCAGAGTAGCTGGCCAGCCAGACTGCTTAAAAGAGCAAGTGGATTTTGGTGCTCAGGTCCCTTCAGTCTGTATTGCCAGAGTCTAGGCTGGGTTTAGGTTTGCCGTGGGAAACTTCAGTTGGGATTATAACCTGGATTTGGGTTACTCTTGAGATGAAGCCCTCCGAGAACACGTGAAAAACGGTACTGGAAAATGAAGAAAACATTTGAGTTCAGAATCAAAGGTGGTGTGAAACTTGACCGTTTACTGAGAGCCCAGTGGATTAAAGGAAGCCTCTTTGCAAAATGTGGGAGACTGCATTATGGTTCCCCCTT
Source organism: Leucopleurus acutus (assembly GCF_964270905.1). NCBI lineage: Eukaryota > Metazoa > Chordata > Mammalia > Artiodactyla > Delphinidae > Leucopleurus > Leucopleurus acutus. The sequence continues at coordinate 18,511,377 of NC_139155.1, forward strand.
CCCCTCTTCATAATCATTGGGGTCTATTTTTAAATGATTAGTCAAAGCTAGATAACGTCATCAGATATATTAACATATTGTAAACAGAAAGATCAGGTGGACAGGATGAGAGAGAACAGATGGCCAGAGTTCACTTCCAAGAATAGCAACTCCAAAGGCTTGTAAGAGGGGCCCAAGGAAAGCTTCTGAGGCTGCCCCAGGCTGAACACAGCTCATTCATTCATTCACTCCACCATTTAGAGGGGAGTCATACTCTCACTCTGTGCCAGGCCTTTGTCTAGGCACTAGGGATTCATGAGCGAACAGCAACTAGAACAAAAGCAGACAAAAATCCATGCCTTGTGGAAGCTTGCACTCTAAAATCCAAGGACATCATTTAATGATGAGAAAAAAGATCAGAAATTATTTTTAAATTACGAACACATCTAATAATCAAGAAATTAATCAGAAAAACTGCTGTTAAAAATAGCAAAGCATTTCATGAGATATTGTGGAAAAATACTGCTTAATCTATAAAAAGAAAAAGACAGATTTAAAGGTAAAGTTTGGCTTTCTGCTTTCAAAGAGGAAATGACTTAGAAACAGATGGGGGTTGCAGGTAAGAAACTCTTTTAAACAATTTGTAAAATCTACTTCCAATAACTGTACCACCAACCTCTTAACTAGGTTAAAATCTCCATGCTTTTTTGGAACATCTGGAAGTTAAAAAAATTCTTTTAAATGTGACTAGCAATTTTTGTAGAGTATTTTATTTCTGAGGCTCTCATGAACTGTTCAAAACTATTTGTAATTATTGAATAGTGAAATAAATTATTAATTACTCAAGCAATTATTTTAAGTGGAAAAGAGAGCAAAGGAAATCAGAAACAAGTTTATAAATAGCATAGAGATGTTATTTGAACTATATGCTTTTTTGCCTCATAATTTGTTTCCTTATTTTAAAATAAAGGATAGAATAGCAGGTAAAACTATTTACCTCTGATATAATCTAAACACATAAGGTAGATAAAGTAAAGTAGGGAGTTGAAAGCAGTCAACTTCGTTATCATATGAAAAAATGTGTGTGTTTTAGCCAATTTGGCTCTAGTGAAGGAACAGATTTTGCTCACTTTGGTTCCTTTCCCTCCATTAACCTCATCTACTTCTCAGAAAGTCTTATTGGTGCACAGTTCTGCATAAAATAGTATAGAGCATGGACTTGATGGGTTTATGGTTTCTCTCACTGGAGAATTGTAGATGCCAGCTTGTTTTTCATGGGTAGAATACAGATCAACTTTCTCTTTCCTTGATGAATTTGATGTTATTCCATAAATGAATAGATTAATGAGTGAATCAATAAATGAAGAATGAATATGGACAGAGACTTTCTCAATGTCCTTGCAAATGTTCCATTCAGTTCCCATTCAGCCAACTTTCCTTCATTCACAGCAATTGAGCTACTCACAAAGATAAGATGGGGTCCTGCCCCCCGTTGCCACAGTCTGAGATGGGGACCAACTGAACAATCATAAGTGGGACAAACAGGACATTAGAGGAATGTGTAGGGATCTGTGGAGCTCAGAAGAAGGGCATCTCAGTGCCTGAGTGAGGATGAGAGGGTGGGTGGTTAGGGAAGTCTCTGGGGAGAAGCTCACATTGAAGCCATTTGTAGAGTATGAGCAGTTTTCTGGGGCCCAAAACAGACAGACAGACAGACAGAGCAAGTCAAGAAGAGATGAAGAGGCAGGAGAGGTCCAAGAGAGAATCACAGACATCTCTGGTGCTTTTCATTCACGTGGATCCAAATTTCCATCTTGTATCTATTGGGTTTCCTCTTTATTCTGCCTAAAGAATTTTCTTTAACATCTATATAGTGCAGGCATACTTGTGATAAATTCTTTCAGCTTTAGTCTGTTGAAAAAGTCTTATTTCACCTTTACTTTTGAAATATATTTTTGGGGTATTGACTTTTTTCTTTCAGCACTTTAAATATGTTTCTCAATTGCCTTCTGGCTTGCACAGATTTTCGCAGGATTCTTGTTTGTGTTCCTGTGTATGGAATGTATTTAATGTGTCCTTTTTATTTGGCTGGTTTTAAGATTTTCTTCTTAGCCCTGGTTTTCTGTTATTTTTTGTCTTTTTGATGAGTCTTGGGGTTGTTTTCTCTGTGTTTATACTGCTTGGGATTTATTGAGTTTCTCAGATCTGTGAGTGTATAGTTTTCATCAAAATTGGAAAAATTTTGGCCATTATTTCTTATTTATTTATTTATTTGGTTGCACCAGGTCTTAGTTGCAGCAGGTGGGTTCCTTAGTTGTGGCATGTGAACTTTCAGTTGCGGCATGCATGTGGGATTTAGTTCCCTGACCAGGGTTCAAACGGAGGCCCCCTGCACTGGGAGCACAGAGTGTTATCCACTGCCACCAGGGAAGTCCCATTGGCCATTATTTCTTCAAATATTTTTTATCCCCGCCTCTTTCTTCCTGGAAATTCAAATATGTTGGACTTTTGATATTTTCTCACAGGTCAACGATACCCTGATCACTCTTTTTGGCCTTTTTTTTTCTCTCTGTGTTTCACTTTGAATAGTTTCTCTAGCTATGTTTTCAATTCACTAGTTAGTTCCTCAGTGCTTTCCAATCTAGTACATTAAAAGTTTTTCTGATATGGTAGTTTTCTGCTCTATAAGTTTCATTTAATTCTTTTTATATCTTCCATTTCTCTCCTCAGCATGTTCATGTTTTCTTATACCTTATTGAACATTTGGAACATATTTATGATACCTATTTTAATGTTTATTTCTTAATTACATCATCGCTGTCATTTCTTGCTCTGTTTCTATTGAGTGACTTTTCTCCTGGATATGGGTTGTATTTTCCTGCATCTTTGCATGCCTGGTAATTTTTGATTGGATGATGGGCATTGTGAATTTTACATTGTTGCCTTCTCGGCTCTGTTGTATTTCTTTAAATGCATTGGACTTTGTTCTGGCATGCAGTGAAATTACTTGGCATCTGTCTGATTCTTTTAAGATTGTTTTGAAGATTTATGAGGTCAGTCCAAATCTGCCTTTAGTCTGGGGTTAATTTAGCTCTATTACTAAGGCAAAACCCTTCTGAGAGCTCTATGTATTACTCAGTCTTTCTGTTCTGGTTTATGGAATTTTTCAACCTACTGTTTTCCAGTGTTTTGCTTTTTTTTTTTTTTGCACTGACCTTGGGTAGTTTCCTCTCAAGCATGCACAGCTAAGAAGACTATTTTACAGATTCTGAAGATCTCTCTCATTCTCTCCCTTTCTCTCCAACACTTTCTTCTCTAGTACTCTGCCCTGTATATTCTACAGGTCTTGGTCTTCCTGAATTCCAATCTTTGTCTCCTTCATTCCAGTGAGAATGCTGGGCTTCAGTTGGGTTCCTCCTTTCTGTACTACAGCCTTGAAACTGCCCCCAGGTAATGAGCTGGGGCAATTGTAGGGCTCACTTAGTTTGTTTCCCTTCATGCATTGCCTGTAATTCAATGTCTGAAAACAATTGTCATATATATAATTTTTTTTCTAAATGTTCTAAAGCAGGAGAATAAATCCAGTCTCTGTTATTCCATATGGTTGAAAACACTGTGTTTCTTAAATTTATTTTTATTATGCAAAAATTTCAAACACACATATAGACAGAATGATATAATGGATCCCTATGTAACCATCATCCAGGCTCAATAATTGTCCACTCATACTCAAGCTTCTTTCATCTGTACACTCTCCTGTTTATCCTGGGGGGAGATTACTGGAATTTATTTGAAGCAAATCCCATGTATTTTATAATTTCATTTATAAATGTTTCAGTATGCATTTCTAAAGGATAAGGGCTTTTTTTTAAAAAAAAAAAAAAGAAGCATAACCACACCAGCACGATCATGGTTACAAAAACTAGTAACAATTTTTTAATACTATTAATTACTTAGACAATATAAAATTCCATGCTTTCCCAGAGAGGGAGGGTGCTTGAGTGAAATATTCCCAATGAATGATATCCTGCGGTCTGATCTGAACTTGAATTCCCCACTTTACTTCTAAACCCCTTTCTGCTCAAATTTACCCTTCCACCAGCAAGTAAATGCCCAGCAGCTCGTACTCTTCCCTTTAACGACTGCCATTCCCACTCTTTACTTGGTACTTCTCAACCCTATTCAAGCACCCTCTCCTCTTCTTGTCTCCTCTGAACCCCAGATCCTGGTGCATGTCTGACAGATCAGTGTCTTCAAAGGTAAAGGGAGTATCTTAACGTCCCTTCCAGCGCTGACATGCTATAAAAAAAAGTTAAAGGCAGTTTAAGAAACAAAACATAATCCTCACTTCATATCGTGATTCTAAACAAAGAGTGCAGCATCATCTCTGAGAGGTTGTGATATAATTGCTTTGATTTGCCTGTAATTGTGACATTTAATTTATTTTGAAATTTTGGATTGCTCAAAGGAAGTCATGAAACACTTAGGTTTATCAAAAATGGTTATGTGTTAAAAAATTTGAGCATCACTGATTAATATCAAGTAAGATCCTCCTTTTCTAATATACTTACCAAGACTGAACTTATCAGAGTAATTTCAGGGGAACAGAAATGATTCCATCTCCTCCTCACCTACTCTCCACTCCTCAACTTCCTCAGTTGTTCTTGGATGCTTGAAATTTTCTGCATTTGGGAAAAAGACTGGAAGTTTAAAAAAGTGATTTTTAAAAAAAGCTTTATTGAAATATAATCCACATACCACACAACTCACCCATCTAACTTAAAGTGTACAATTCAGTGGTTTTCAATGTATTCACAGATATGTGCAATCATTACCAAATACATTTGAGAACATTTTCATCATCCCAGAAGAAACTCTACTTGTTACCAGTCACCTCTTATTTCCCTCCACCTCCCCCCCCCCACCAACTAATCTACTTTCTGTCTTTATAGATTTGCCTCTTCTGGACATTTCATAAAAATAGAATCATACAACATGTGATCTTGGAAACACGATCAACATGATCAACATGGAAAGAGAAGTGATTTGATGTGATTTAAATTCATATTAAGGAAGAAAAGATGACTTTCTCTTTAAATAGGTGTCTGATAGGGAGAAGAGTAGACCTTTTTGGTACTGGGAGCTGATGAGAAGAGGCAAAGCAGAGTGACAAAGAGGGGTGGTCCTCACTTCACAGTTTTGGCCGGGGCAGGCCCTGGCTTTCAGCACTAAATATTAAAGCATCAAGATGATAATTCAGATGTTGGCATAAAGAGAAGGACTCGCTCACGCGGCCCCATTATAGATGCAGGTTAGCCCTGCTTACTCTCTGTCACGTTCGTAAATACTGGAATTAAGACTTAGAATTAGACCTCACTTGACTGACAGCTCACCTTGAGTTTTCACCAAGCTGCTCACAGGACCTAAGCGCCTCTTTCCTCTACCGTGGCTTGTAACGCAAAACCCTAGAACGGTGTTGCACAGGCTATTTGCCCTATCAGGCCAGGTAACGGGGCACCAGGCTGTCATTTTCATCATGAGGATATAGGTCCTTTGGTGTAATTTTCCTCCAGTAATTAGTCTCCCTGTGATTTTTAGACTTTGTGTCATGTTGTGAATGCAACATGTTCGACAGCATTCCTGCTGAGAAAATATCTTCTATGATGGGTAAGCAAATATCATCTTTCATTAAAGACATCAGAAAAATTTCATCTGAAACTTCTGAACAGCCAGGTGGAGGAAAACTCCTGATGACAACAAAAAACCCACTTATGCCAAAATCCAGATGAGAGTGGCTTACGGTTCAGTTTGAAAGTAGCCTTCTAGTTGTTCCTCCGGCCCATTGGCTAGATGTCTATTCTTCTCTTAGTGACGACGTCTTTGGAAACAGTTGCCTTCTATTCACCAAATGGTGTTATTGAACTAAGGTAAGTATGTGGGTGGCCCAAGTGGTAGGCATCAAATTAAAACACTTTCCTATGCCAGGAGTTGTGTAAGCCTGGTTACTCCTCAGTCTGTGTCCCTCTTCTTTCTTTTTCTATGTAGGCTCTTGCCTCTTCCTTAGCTATCTCAAGCCCTTTGTAGAATGCAGCAGTGAAAAAACTAACTTTCTTCTCTTTGGTGGATGAAATAAAATCTTCATACTCTCCTTCTCTGTTTGGAAAAAAACCTGATTCTGAAAATCTCAGAGCAAGAAAGCCATAAACTCTTTTGCTGTAAATAAAGTTATAATTGGATTAAGACTGGGCTGTGATGAGGACGTGAATGACCAGAATTCTCCACCTGCTGGGATAATAAAATGACATGACTGTTTTGGAACACTGTTTGGCAGTATCTTAAAATGTCTAACATGTGCATAACCCATGATCCAGAAATTTCATACACACACATGAGAAACAAGTGCATACCAACAAAAGACATGTCTAAGAATGTGCTAGTAGCTTTCTAACAATAGCAAAAACCTGGAAGCAAACCAAATGTCCATCCTGCAGAGAACGGATAAAAAAATTGTGGTATTCATACAGTGGAATAATACACAGCAGTAAGAAGAACAAACTGTAGATATACACAACAATACAAATGAATCAGGCATTATTTTGAGCAACAAAAGCTAGAAACAAATGAGTTCCTACTGGATGGTTCACTTCAGGCGATCACGAATAGGCAGAAGTAATCCATTGAAGAGAGAAGTCAGAGTGGTGTTTACCTTGGGGGGAGGGCAGTATTGCCTGGAAAAGTGCTCGAATTATTCTAGACCTTGATTTGTGTGGTAATCACACAGTCGTATTCATATGTAAAAATGTATCAGTTTGTATCCTTAAGATGAGTATCCTTTACTATAAATATACATACAGAGCCTCAATATAAAAGTACATATTACAAAGATTGGGCTGTAAGATCTGAGAACTGGCTCCTTGGTGAGATTGTTATATTGAGTTTGGTACTTTGGGCCATGCACTCCAGCCACGGTGGGTCACTGCTGCCTCACCTCTTCCTTTCAGGTTGTAAGGAGTTAGCTTACAGAGGATGAAAGGAAAGATGCAATGCCTAATCCAATCCACCACCCGAAGATTGTATCAGGAGTTACGTTGGATGCTCACTACATTTGGAGATAGAGCACTCTACAGAAAAACACGTTTGCTGTTATTTTGCTCTGTCGGTTATTGGAAAGGACAATTTTGAACTCGACAAATTTGAATATTGATTCTCTCTCTCTACTTTCATTGTATTTCAAGACATAGGGAGGATGAGTTCCATAGATCTGTTGGACTTCTAGGTGAGAGACTTCAGGGCAAAGTTGTACATTTGGGTGAGATAGCAGAGAGAGACCTGTGCATGCCATCTGTGTTGACATAACAGAATAAGTAGGAAAAGAGGAGGGTCAAGAGCAGTACCTTGGTCGTGAGCCATCCGTGTGAGGGAGTGGAGGAACCAGGACGTCCCTGGAAGAAACCTGCTTTCCCTCACAGGTACCTGGATTTCTTGTGCACATTTCTAAAGGTTCCATTCCAGGTTTTTGCTCCTGTCTCTGTATTTTCTCCCTTCAGAGAGCTCATTTGTTTTAATGATGTCTGTTTTCTGCTAACATCTTCCACATCCACACGTCCCACCCTGCCTTCCCCTCCAAACTCCAACTTTAGATCTTATCCTCTCACTTAGTCTGCACATCGGCAGACTGCAAAACAAGTATAGAAAGTGCTGGGCTAGGTAGGGTCAAGGATGTGAGATGTTTGCAGGTGAAAAGGAACTTTCTAATGGCAAACTAAAGATTGGAGATGCAATAAAAGAAGATTCCCTAGAAGAACTTGGAGGGGCTTAGCTTTGGGAAGGTGAAAGAGAGGAGGAATGATCAATATGGAGATATTTGGAAATAGAAATGTGCCTGTGTCCACTCTCTTTCACTGAGCTCTGCCTAAAGCAATGCTAGCACTTATTTAGCATTTGCTGTTTGCCTAGCACTGTGCTATGTAGTTATGTATATCATCTCATTTAATTCTCATAACAATCCTAAGAGGAAGGTGGTATTACTAGACTAAGATTTTATTTATTTATCATTTTTAAAATAATTTAAAAAAATAAATTTATTTATTTATTTATGTATTTATTTTTGGCTGCGTTGGGTCTTTGTTGCTGCACACAAGCTTTCTCTACTTGTGGCGAGCAGGGGCTGCTCTTCATTGCGGTGCATGGGCTTCTCATTATGGTGGCTTCTCTTGTTGTGGAGCACGGGCTCTAGGCACACAGGCTTCAGGAGTTGTGGCGCATAGGCTTGGTTGCTCCGCGGCGTGTGGGATCTTCCCGGACCAGGGCTCGAACCTGTGTCCCCTGCATTGGCAGGTGGATTCTTAACCACTGTGCCACCAGGGAAGCCCCTATTTTATTTTTTTAATATTTGTTTATTTATTTATTGGGTTGTGCCGTGTCTTAGTTGCACCAGGCGGGCTCCTTTAGTTGTGTCTCAAGGACTCCTTAGTTTTGGCATGCGAACTCTTAGTTGAGACATGCATGTGGGATCTAGTTCCCTGACCAGGGATGGAACCCAGGCCCCCTGCATTGGGAGAGTGGAGTCAACCACTGTGCCACCAGGGAAGTCCCAGTAGCCTAAGATTTTAGATGGGGAAACTGAAGCCTAGAATGATTAAATAACTTACCTAAGGTCTCACGGCTAAGGAGATGGTGGATCAAGGATGTGAATCCCTTTTGCTTGACTTCAGAGTCCATAACCACTAGGCTGCAGTGGCTCTTTCTGCACATGGGCATGCATGTGGCTGGCTGCCTCCTTAGCACTTCCTGAGGTCCTCCTTAGCCCCACTGCCTACATGGACTATACTTACCTCCATGGTCTCAGGATGCTTTGTTTCCTGCTTGGGTTTGCAGCTCAGAAAGCTATTCCAGGGAGAGGACCGCACAGGGTCAGGCAGGTGGACATGGAAATGTGTCCCTGTCTCACCTGTCCAGACTGCAGGATGAAGAAATAGGACGAAAAATGGGAAAGGAAACGAAGCTGAGGCTGGAGCTCGGATGGCCTTGAGTTCAAGAGAGAGGAGTTGAGATTTCATTTAATTGGCAGTGCAGAGTCACCGAACAGGCTTTTGATGGGACCTGAGCCTTAGGCAGATGAACCTGACAGCTGGCGTGGGAGGGATCGGAGAGGGCAGGGGGTGCAGGTGAGAGGCCAGTCGAGAGGGTTCTGCCACAGTCCAGGTGAGGCATCAGCCCTGATAGGATAAGCACAGGGAAGGAGGAAGAGAGAGAAAGGGGCTACAAGAGTATTTATACAGCTTCCAAGAGAGCTCTTAGAAAAGAAGATCTTGTTCATTTAGTACTTAATCAAATCTAGATCCCCTAGCTGAGCTTTCAAAGGCCCTTTGTAAACTGATGGCAACCCTCTCTATCCATCTTTTCTTCTCACTACCTCCCAACCTTTATCCTCCACTATGGATGGGCTGGTCTTGCTGTTCCAAGGACTTGCTGTGATCCATGTTGTAGTTTCGATTCTATCCCTAACTCTGACTGCCTTTTCTTTTCTCCATCTATTCAAGATACATTTTAAACCCCATTTTCTCCACAACTGTGCTGATAGTGTCCACTACTCGTGTTTAAAAATGTCAGCTCCTTCAATCCTCACAACAGCCCAAGGTGGATACTATTATTATTGCCTCTATTCTAATATGGGACGACTGGGGCACAGAGGATTTTGATACATTACCCAAGGTCATACGGCCAGAGGGTGGAGGGGCAGGGTTTAAACCCAAGCATTCTGCTCCACAGTCTCTGCTCTTAACTACCATTCTCTACTCTTTTAACCATTACTTGTGCCAATTATGATTTAGCTACGTGATAAAGTAATATCGAGGTCACTAGGTCCCTGGGGGTGGGGGGAAGGCAAGGGAAGACGTGGGAAAGAAATGGCAGCAAAGGGAGAGTTGAAGGCCGAGACATTTGCACTCATTTCTTAATTTACCCAGGGCCTGGCTGGATGTTAGCATTGCCTTTTCCCGCTGTTAACTGAGGAGTCTTCAAAGCCAACCCCAAATATTAAAAAGCAGCAATCAAGGAGAACAAAAAGGAGGACAAAACAGAAAGGAAAACAGTATGGAAATTCCTTAAAAACCTAAAAATAGAACGACTATATGATCCGGTAATCCCACTCCTGGGCATAGATCCAGAAAAGATGAGAACTCTAATTTGAAAAGATACATGAACACCCCAATGTTCATAGCAGCACTATTTACAATAGCCAAGATGTGAAAACAACCCAAGTGCCCATCTGTAGATAATTGACTTAAGAAGATGTGGTATGTATACACACACACACACACACACACACACACACACACACACACACACACACACAATGGAATATTACTCAGCCATAAAAAAGAATGAAATAATGCCATTTGCAGTAACGTGGATGACCTAGAGATTATCATACTAAGTGAAGTATGTCAGACGGAGAAAGACAAACATCATATATCGCTTATATGTGGAATCTAATAAAAATGATACAAGGGAACTTATTTACAAAACAGAAATAGACTCACAGACATAGAAAACAAAGTTATGGTTACCAAAGGGAAACAGGGTGGCGGGGGTGAGATAAATTAGGAATTTGAGATTAACAGATACACACCACTATCTATTAACTAGATAAACAACAAAGACCTACTGTATAGCACAGGGAACTATATTCAATATCTTGTAATAACCTATAGTGGAAATGAACCTGAAAAAGAATATATATATATGCATATATACGTGTATAACTGCGTCACTTTGTTGTACACCTGAAACATTGTAAGTGACCTATACTTCAATTTAAAAAATATGACTAAAAGACCAACAGCCATTAAATGGTCTCGTCCTTGGTAGTTCAGCATCCACGCTGGCTGACGGGAAGGAACAGATGCTGCATGAAGATCACGCTGTCATGGAAGTCATGGGATGATTGGGCCTTGATGGATGTCACTCCCTCACGCCTGCTCCAGGCAGACAACATGGGCCACGGCAGGCACAGGGAAGTCTCTTATCATTGCCTCTTCAATCTAGATGACTCGAGGTTTCAGGAGTTTAGCCGCCTATGAGGAAAGGTTTTCAGTGGTGATGCTGTTTGGGAAAATTTTTGGAGCTGATTTTTTTTTTGGTGAAAATTAATGCCACCGTTCTGGAAGCACCGCAACATTAGTTATCTAATAACATGATAAAACTCTTCACAGACTAGCATTTTCTCTTCTTCCTGGAGATGAAGAGCTGTTTGTTTGATTAAGACATTTGGCCACTGCCTCTGAGCCAGTCTGTGTGGCAAGTGGTTAATATCCAACAGCCTTCCTGGGAGAGCCTGGACGCCATCACGGAGCTCCTCTGAAATTTAGGAGGTTAGGGTTGGTGTATTCATTGGGCAAGAAAGTGGTTTCCCTTTCTCTGTAATTTGAAGAGTGTGTAAGGCTCACTGTGTCCCCACTCTCTCCCCAACTAGGCTATCAGGACATTTCCTCTTTCTCCCATCGGAGCTTTGATCCTTTGAGTTAAGACATCACAAATTCAGGGGTCTCCTCCTTTAAAATGAGGCTCACTTGGGAGCCCGTGGTGTGTGTGTGTGTGTACGTGTACGTGTGTGTAGTATATAATATATAAGCTATTGCTACATTGCTATTACTTAATAGTCCTAAAGAGAAATCATGAAAATGGAGTGCTATCGAATGACATTGAAAACCTTCTCATGTTATTTACATAACAGGCTTGTGCTAGAATAAGGGTTATTCTAGGACTCGGGTACCTGAAGGGATGTGGGAGTGAGGACAAAACCTGGGAGAGAAGGGAGGGTATGTCTATCTGTATGAAGGAGAGCTCGCTTGAGAAGGAAGACCTCCAACTGTGGCATTTCCCACAGTGACTTGGAATATAGTGATCTGAGGGGAAAAGTGATAGGATTAAAAAGCACTGCCATGTCTGAAATGACATTCCCCTTGGGAGATCTGATGTTTGCTCATACTATTATAAACTCAGTTTGGGTACGTGCAGGGGGCATTATATTGTATCCGTGGAGGCATGATAACTTACCTTGTTTATTAAGGGTGTAACAACTACCTTGGTGGTTTGCCTGGTAAAAATGTCTTAAATGAACATAACTGAATTTGTGTTTTAGTTCAGACTGAAAAGACTGCAACGTTCCTCGTCAGAATCTCAGTGCTAAGGTCTCTTTCTGAGTGTCCTGGCTCCCCATCCCCCCTGCTTCTTCTCCCAGGTAGATCCTGACTGTGGAGCTAGCCTGTATCTCATTCCCTCCGATGCCCCAGGGGTCAGCTGAGCTCATGCAGCTGGAATTTGAATTCATCATTGTTCATCAGACTTGCCTCAGCTTTTCTGCTCCTGGGCCAATGAATGGATCTTCCTAAGACTAAATTTGGGGAACCGTGTTTCCAGTTTCGACAGCAGGAACTTTATCTTGTTCTCCAGGGCTAGATGGCTTTTCTAAGCCTTCCTTACCTCTTCCTTTTTTTTTTTTTTCTTAGTTTTCCCCACTCCCCCATTTCCTTGGGGCAGGAGTTTTGTCTCCAAAATCCATGCTGGGACCAGAACTCTGCTAGCTTTCCTACTGTTAACAGAATAAGATCTGTCCCTTGATTCCTCACTGCTAAACCTGCCCGTCTGCCAGCATCTTCTGTTGCTACATTTCTTATATACAGTTTGCTAGTCTGTAACCCTGTTTTCCCTCCGTGCCTCTGATGTGAGTCAGACTTTCTGGAATAGGGCATGGGAATTTGCACTGCTCACAAGCACTCACAGTGAGACTCACAGGTGTGGACCAGTGGCTCACAAGGTTGAGTGGGCATCCGAATTGCCTGGCGGGCTTGTGACAACACAGGCTTCAGTGCCCCACCCCGGAACTTTTGATTCAGAGCTGAGGCGGGGCCTGTGAATGTGCATTTCTAATAAGTCCCCAGGTGATGCTGACTCTGGTAGTTCGGGGCCCGTACTTTGAGAAGCACTGGTATCGATTCGTATGTGCCTTCTTCACACGGTCTGCCTGATGGGGGTTTCTCGCAATAGCTACAGCTGGGCTTTTCCAGCCCTGTCTTACCCATGAGGCAGGATCACGTACTCCTTCCAGTGTGGACCTTGAGTACACATTATATCATGAGATACACTAGGCTCCATGTGTGCTGGTTTTATTTGTGACTGGATTCTGCGCTTCAGAATAAAAATAGGGGATGCATGGATTCCAGGAACTCATTTTTTTTAAACTTAAAAGCCAGTGTCTTGTTAGCTTCTTCTCACAATCCTTTCTCGATTCGAGCCTCTAGGGTGGGGACATCATTACTTTTCTTGTTTAAATATAAGATTTCTTAGATGTTAATATGTCGAATAGTATAAAAAAAGCAACCATAATTGTCATAATCCCTCTGCCCAGATAACTCCTGATGATATTCGAAAGAAAAGTCAGTAAGGCACCTAGCTAGAAAATTCAAATAGTAGAAAAAAGGTCCCTTTTCTCAAAGGGAAATAATTTGAAATAATTTCTTGTGTATCCTTGCAGAAAAATATGCAGACATGTCTGTGTGTGTGTGTGTGTGTGTGTGCACATACACACAAATGTATATATATTTTTATGTTAAAAGGATCAAACTATACATACTCATCCACACTCTTTTCCCCCCCAGCTAAGGGTATTTTGGGGAGATTCCTGTACTCCAGAATAACTACTTCATGCTTTTAAAGTCTGCACAATATCCATTGAATAGACTGTATCATAACTGAGGTATGATTAGCTTTTTATAGAGAGTTTTAGGAGCACTTTCGAATGAGGAATGGAAATGATGGCATCAATGGGAAAAAGTCCATGGGACGGGTAAAGAACGAGAAAAAAATTTGGAAGAAGTAGAAGCACCCTAAAAAAGTAAAAATGCAGAAGAACGGAAGAAGTAACCTAACATATTTGAGGGGGCACTTTGCTTTCATTTCTGAGTGTAGATATGTTGAATTTTGTGAAAAAATGATTATACAAGTTCCAGTAGGGATTTGAACTAGGTTCAGAATGACCAGAGGGAGAGAAAACCTTGGCAGCAGCCGCTAATACTTACCAGACTTGAGAAGCACGTAGGGAGAACAGGCCATCTGGACAACACTTAACGTTTGTCAAGTCAAGAGGTGACCAAAACACATGGTGACATCTTCTCGGTGGGAGTAGAGAGGGAGGTTCTGTACATGGAGAGTTTGCGAGAGAGCTAGGCGGTGGAGAAAATTGCAGGCTGCAAGTCTGGGGGAAGAGAGATTTCAGCACTGATGGTGGCTTTAAGAAAAGGAATAAGGAACAGGGTTTGTGGCCAAAAGGAGAGACAACTTAATTTGGGGTTAGTCTAGGCAGTTTAGCTTAATATCAGTGTGTGTGTGTACACACACATGCACGCAGGTCAACATTTTGTTTTTATTTAATTAATTAATTAAAATGAATCTTTAAATTGAAGTATAGTTGATTTACAATGATTTGTTAGTTTCAGGTGCACAGCAAAGTGATTCAGTTTATATATATATATATATATATATATATATATATATAGTCTTTTTCAGATTTTTTTCCCTTATAGGTTATATTCCAAGATGTTGAGCATAGTTCCCTGTGCTATACAGTAGGTCTTTGTGGTTTATCTATTTTATATACAGTAGTATATATATGTTAATCCCGAACTCCTAATTTATCCCTCTCCCTGACATTTTGTTTTTAAATAAAAGCAGTGAAAGGAATGCTCACAGGACTAATTTTAAAATACCTCCTCCTAATGGATGGACCTAGAGTCTGTCATACAGGGTGAAGTAAGTCAGAAAGAGAAAAACAAATACCGTATGCTAACACATATATATGGAATCTAAAAAAAAATGGTTCTGAAGAACCTAGGGGCAAGATGGGAATAAAGACGCAGACGTAGAGAATGGACTTGAGGACATGGGGAGGGGGAAGGGTAAGCTGGGATTGGAGAGTGGCATGGACATATAGACGCTACCAAATGTAAAATAGATAGCTAGTGGGAAGCAGCCGCATAGCACAGGGAGATCAGCTCAGTGCTTTGTGACCACCTAGAGGGGTGGGATAGGGAGGGTGGGAGGGAGACGCAAGAGGGAGGAGATATGGGGATATAGGTATACGTATAGCTGATTCACTTTGTTATAAAGCAGAAACTAACACACCATTGGAAAGTGATTATACTCCAATAAAGATGTTAAAAAAATTAAAAAATAAAAGTAAAAATAAAAATGCCTCCTCCTAGATGTGAACACTGTATGTGGTACTTTCCATAGGAGAGTATGTTTCCCCATTTGCCCACCAAGTCTCCTGGGAAGTTACCTCCACTCTAGATAAAGAAACTGAGGTGCTGGCACATGGACTGGCACTTGAACCCAAGCCTGCTTGCCTTCCAGGCCCAGATTCTGTCCTCTGCACCAGAATAGCATGAAGTCTTTGAGTACATTATGTCAACCTATTAAAATGGGCAGGGGTCTGCTATGTGGGTAGAATATTACATGGGAAAAAATTGAACATCTAAATGGTTGAACATCCTTATTACTCATCTAATGTGTATGTGTCTGGGTTGAAGAGGCATTTGGGATATTAGAGCACATCGTGGGAGCCGTCACTGAGAAGCAAACGGAGAGCTAGATGTGGCGCGTGGTGAAGATTTGCTTTGAGAGAGACCTGTGTGCTATATGTAAGGATACAGCTTGGAAGATCTATCTGTGATCCTAGGTGGGTGTGGGTGAGGCATCAAAATGGGTCAGGGAGCCAGATTTGAAAAACAGAAGAACCAGAATGTTGGCCAAAACATGTTTAGGAAAAGGAAGCTTCCAGGAGAAAAGGGAAAAGGAAGAGGAGCCCCTCAGGGGACCTGACAGGGTTTGGAGGGAGGATGTTAAGAGTCCAGAAATAACATCAAGAAAAGCCAATGTTGTTTAGTGCAGAGCAGAAGGGGTCTGGCAGCTGAGTGGAGGTCAGCGAGCAAAGCCATGTAATTGAGAGAGGGCTCGTAGCTAGTAGGATACACAGTAAATGGGAACCATCTTCTCTTTTGTTTGAGCACTGCTCAGATTCACACTGACACTCTCGTCCACACCTCCCCACATATGGATACTCTAGAGAGGAATGGAGAGCCTTAAATGTTTGAAGTTATACAAAAACACTTCCATATGGAAAAGTTAGGAGAATAAATTATTTAAACTTAATAAGGGACATCAGAGGGGAAACGTTGACAACTGTTTTCGGGTAGATGAAGGTTTATGAAATAAAGCATGCTGACAGTACTGGCTATGTCCATGAAGGAGACACCAGAGAGAAAGGGCTAAACCTCATGTTATGTTGAACTTGATCACACAAAATGAGGAGACACCTCTCACTGACAGTGTTATGATCCGAAGGAAAGCTATGGAAACTCACTCTATGGAGAACATGATTGTACTAACTATTTAGGAAATGTTTTCAGCTTGCTTGGATTCTACAGAGAAGTTTTAATAATTTTTAGGAAATGATATTTAGGAAATGTCATTTAGGAAATGTTATATTTAGGAAATGTTATATAATATTTAGGAAATGTTTTCAGCTTGCTTGGATTCTATAGGGAAGTTTTAATAATTCCTCTTCTTTGACTTCTTTAGATTTTGGCCAGGTTGTGAAGGTGAAAAAAACCTATGCAACTATATTCAGAAAAAAGGTACTTGGAGTAAGTGAGTTCCGCTCATTGAGAATTGATAATTATCAGAAATCCCAAAGGGGAGTCTGTTCATGCAGGGTGTCTCTGCAAATTCATATGAATATTAATTTTGTGTGTGTGCCAATTAGGACGAAGCTTGCTATTCTGAACCAAACCTGCAGAGCCCCCAGGGTTCACCTTCAACTCATGTGGATTATTTCTCTCTCACGGTGGCCATTTTCCAGAAGATCTATTTTGCAGGCACAGAATAATCATGAATATCAGGCAACACTTTAAGGAAGAGCATGTATCTATGTTAAAATAAGATATTCACATTCTGTTGTCTACATATTTCACATCTTATATTTAAAAAAATACATTTTATTACTTCTTCCATTATAAGAGTACTGCCTATTCCTTAAAAAGCAATCCATGATGATTGAAGTCAGGATAACGATTACTTTTGAGGGCATCCGTGGCTGAGAAGGAAGATGATGGAGCTTGTAATTGGAAGATGGAATAGATCTGGATGACGGGCACCTGTGCGTATACAAATGTAAATATCCATCTAGTTGTATACTTGAGATTCGTGTACATTATTTAAGTTAGAGCTCATTAAAAATAAGCAAAGCTGCTCATTACAAAATACTTTTAAAATACAGACAGGTAGAAAGAAAAAAATCATTTATTATTCAGAGAAAACCATTGCAAACCTAGTGGACTATTTCAGTAATTTTTCTTTTTTATTGAAGTATAGTTGATGTACAGTGCTTCAGGTGCACAGCAAAGTGATTCAATTATGGACATATGCTTTTCAGATTCTTTTCCATTATGGGTTATTACAGATATTGAATATAGTTCCCTGTGGCTATACGGTAGGTCCTTTTTCTTTATCTATTTTATATATAATAGCTTGTATCTGCTAATCCAAAATTCCTAATTTTTCCCTCTCTCTCTTTTCTCTTTGGTAACCATAAGTGTGTTTTCTATGTCTGTGATTCTGTTTCTGTTTTGTAAATAAATTCCTCCGCATCGTTTTTTTAGATTCTATATATAATTGACATCATATATTTGTCTTTGTCTGACTTAACTTCATTTAATATGATAATCTCTAGGTGCATCCATGTTGCTGCAAATGGCATTATTTCCTCCTTTTTATGGCTGACTAATAAGTATTTTTTTCAGTGTATATTCTTTACAAATTGAGATTATAATCCATATTCAATTTATATACCTTTCTTTCACATTTTTAACATAAGCATTTTTCATGTAACTATATAAACTCTTGAAAAATGTCATTTTTCCCTAGAGATATTGGAGTTGAATTGTGGATACCCACAGATATAGGGTCAACAGTGATGCCAACCTGTAGAACATAGCACAACCTGTGTGGGGCACATGTAGATTTGGGTGAAGGTACAGGAAGGTGATGACAGATTTAGGTTGGTGAATGGAAATTAATTTTGGAAGGTCTAGATTCCAGAAGAACTCACCAGCAATCAAAATACTTGAAGCTTTCTAAGAGATGCTTGTAGTATAGCTAGATCTATAGCTAGAACATACTACATTACGAGACAAAAATGAGGATCTTTACCTCAGAATTTCCCTACTGGTATGTCATGAATGGGTTACAGTAGGTTGAGATATTTATTTCCTAGTTCTTCTGGGTATCTGGGTGAGGCTTGAATGGCTGGAGTCCTTGGGCCACAATCAGATTTCTCTGTTTACCCCAGGTAACAGTCTCTATGTTTGTCGCAAGGTAAAAGTGGTGGGGAAGCCCAGCCCATGTGACAAGCTGTCTCACCTACCAAACCCTCGCTTTCAGCGTGAGCTTAAACACACACCACTGAGTCAGCCCCTATGCCAAACAAAGAATACAAGTTGTTTTGTGGTTTATGCTAGAAATTTATAAATCTCCAGGTGGGTAATGATAGCACAGGAAGAATGCCTTTTATATCTCATCTCAGTTTGTCCTGATAAGAACCTTTAAGGTGGACGGTATGAATTTATAACCTAAAGGTCAGAGAGGTGAATGGTTAGCCCACCATCATATGATTAAGAGGTGACAGAGCTGGGGTCCAAACCCAGATTTTTCTATCTGTGGTCTTTCTACTATCTAAATGGGTTTTAATCCCCCCTCCCCACTTTTCCAAACCGAACTTTGTGGGACTGTAATATATAAAGGACATAAACATGGAGCTACTGTGGTTGAAAAGGGAGTGGGGGACCCAGATTTTTTTTAGCACAACCTGTGCTCATCCTTCTTGGCATCTCTGAGTCACTTCTGGGGCTCCCAGGATTCAAGGGATCAGTTTGAAAATGCTACACTCTACCATAGTGTCTCATCAGGGTTAGGTGTGGTAATTCTTGATAACTGAAAAATGAAAGGCCAGTTTTTATTTCATTAGTTTTCAGTTTTTGAGGTTTTAATTTTGGTTTATCTCTTGGTCAGTTGGTCAATTGTAGTTTGTCTTTCCTCATGGGAAGTTAGGGGTTATATTTTCCTGAGCTTGTACATATCTGATACTGTCTTTAGGCTCCTATGATACAAAAACAATAACTTGGCTGAGTGAAACAATTCATGTTCACCAACGTTCAACTTCAGAATTCTCCAGATGTGGCTCCATTGTCATCTTGCATTGAGCATTACAAATTCATTTTTATTCTTCTAGTTAACTGTTTTCAGCCCAGATTTTTTAAATTAATTAATTTATTTTTGGCTGTGTTGGGTCTTCGTTTCTGTGCGAGGGCTTCCTCCAGTTGCGGCGAGCGGGGACAGCTCTTCATCGCGGTGCACGGGCCTCTCACTGTCGCAGCCTCTCCCATTGTGGAGCACAGGCTCCAGACGCGCAGGCTCAGTAGTTGTGACTCACGGGCTCTAGAGCACAGGTTCAGTAGTTGTGGCGCACGGGCTTAGTTGCTCCGTGGCATGTGGGATCTTCCCAGACCAGGGCTCGAACCCGTGTCCCCTGCATTGGCAGGCAGATTCTTAACCACTGAGCCACCAGGGAAGCCCCCAGATTTTTATAGAATGCTTTTCTTTACCCTTATAATTTAAAAAATACAACTGTAAGTCTAAATATGGTTGTTTATTCATGATTTTGCTTGTAACATAGTGACTCCTTTCAATATTTGTCTTTTCTCAGGTTCAAGAAATTTTCTATAACTGCCTTCATTTATTTCTTCAGTGTCAAGAGTTATAGCCGTTATTTATTTATTTTAAAAAATGTTATCCTTTTATATATTTTTAAAAATTTATTTATTCATTCATTTATTTATTTTTTGGCTGTGTTGGGTCTTCATTGCTTCGCGCGGGCTTTCTCTAGTTGCAGTGAGCGGGAGCTACTCTTCGTTGCAGTGCGCAGGCTTCTCACTGTGGTGGCTTCTCTTGTTGCGGAGAACGGGCTCTAGGCACACAGTCCTCAGTAGTTGTGGCTCACGGGCTCAGTAGTTGTGGCTCGCTGGCTCTAGAGCGCAGGCTCAGTAGTTGTGGCGCACGGGCTTAGTTGCTCAGCGGCATGTGGATCTTCTTGGACCAGAGCTCGAACCTGTGTCCCCTGCATTGGCAGGCAGATTCTTAACCACCATGCCATCAGGGAAGCCCGAGTTATAGCCTTTAATTCAAGGGTTTTTTGCTCTGAAAGACTGAGAATAAAAGTCAAGCCTATCACTTTTCTCATAATTTTCATCTTTTTGTAACCACCACTCCCGATTCCAGAGAATGTATTGATTATGTCCTCCACATTATTCACCCAGTTTTCTGTAGTTTTAAACCTACTCTTTACTGGGTCCAGTGCATATTTTAATTGCTATTGCATTTTTTTTCTTGCAATTGTACCTCATCTGTATTCATTTTTTTCTTGTTCTAATTTTTCTTCCTTTCTTTCTTTCTTTCCTTTCTTTCTTTCTTTCTTTCTTTCTTTCTTTCTTTCTTTCTTTCTTTCTTTCTTTCTTTCTTTCTTTCTTTTTCTTTCTCTCATGAGTTTTTTGGTTCCTATTACATGGCTCTGTCTTTAAAAACGTTTTTGATTCTTGTAAAATCCATTAAGTTTCTCTGACTACACATGTATAAATATTCTATCATCTTTGTCTATTCAGACATCAGAACAAACTGTGGAGTAAATTGGGAAAAAAAGAAAGAAGCAAAGGATGCATCTTTGTTACACAGAATTAGATAATCAGAATAGAGAAATATGATACAGCTGCAAGGAAGTATTTAGTGCAATACTTAATACATAGAAGATGCTCAGTAAATGGTAACTATTCATATTGTTGATTTTTCATATGCAATCTTATTTGGCAGATTAAGACATTATCATTCCTGATTTATAAATGTGGTTGAGGGAGGTTAATTGATTTTCTCCTTTTCATGATGCTACTTGATGTTAGGGTTAAATCTCCTACCTTTCGGTAATGTAAAGAGATCCTTTGAGACCTAAAAATTGTCTGGAGATGATGTAGTTTAATGTCCTCATTTTCCAGTTAAAGAAACAAGCCTAGAGAGGAAGAGGATTATTAAGGTTTTATAACTAATTACTAGTAGTGTCCAGACTGGAACTCACTGCCCCATAAATAAATTATTTTCTATTTGCAGAAATCTTTCGGAAAATAATCATATACTATTTGGCTCTATTATTCCTTCCACAGACTCCATCCCCCCATGCTGGGCTGATGTAGTTTCTGTCTGCACAACATCCCTTCCTTTGGGGGGACCATCCCTCTCCTATGCTGTGTAGCTCTGGTGAGACTGAGTCATAATAGCTGCCCATCTGGCTGCACACATAGCATATATAAGGTTTCTTATAATAAAAAAATTTTCCCTTTGTTTGCAATGATTTAAGTTAATGGGAAAAGGATTGAACTAGTAATATTATTAATTATGATAATTATGTTTATAGAGTAAAAGAGTGAAGTGTGTCTTTACTAGACAGTGTTGGATGAACAGAGCTGTGAAATGTAAAATAGCAAGAAGGGCATCTGGCTCTTTATCTGCCTTTCTTCACTCCCTAAATGGTTTCTGCTCATGTCAGAAAAGGTGAGAGCAATAGCATATATACCGTAGACTACAAGGTGGTGAGGTTTTGGCTGGGAGCTGTGAGGGTTCTAATAAAAATGCCTTTTCTTCTTTAACATCCATCCTTAACCTGCTTATGTTAAATATGAACACCCACATTTTCTACAGATAGTGGCAAATATGTGTGTCATTTGTTTCCCCAAGGCCTTGAGTACACTCTCCAGCTACAAAGTAAAGATGAGAATATGTACTTTAAAGCTAGAAGAAGAAAGAGGAATCAAATTCAGAACTAATGCTTCATATAGACTTAAAAAATCTAATGGGTTAATCCAAAAAACAAAGCCCAATTCTACATGTGAAGTAACCTCCAGAGCTCAAGCCAACTTTTGTGAGGCCGTAGCAGTTTGGAAAGCAATTTAGAAAATGGTCACTGACACAGAAAACAAACTTACGGCTATCAAAGGGGAAAGAGGGGGAGGGACAAAATAGGGGTATGGAATTCACAGAAACACACCGCTATGTATAAAATAGATAAACAAGGATTTAGCACAGGCAACTCTATTCAATATCTTGCAATAACCTATAATGAAAAAGAATCTGAAAAAGAATATATATATGAATATATATACACATATATCTGAATCACTGTTATACACCTGAAACTAACACAATATTGGAAATCAACTATAGTTTGATAAAAAAATGTCACCAAGAGGGAGGACTCTATACGTTAATTGGTGAGAATATGGCAGGGCCCAGATTGGAACCCAGGAATCTTGATGTGGGTGTGTTCTAATAACCCTCTGAAGAAAGTCACCTTGGGGCTGGGTTGGCTGGCACCCGAACCACTTCCCTAGGGACAGGGTGCTTTCATGGCATGCCCTTTTGTGAGTAAAACTTATGCTTCCAGAGCTGTAATGGAAGTTTAGTCACTTGGACCCCACGGGCAAGGGCTACAAGTATGTGTGGCCTCCTGTGAAATTATTCTGCGCTCACCCTTGGCAATGACGGCACAAAGGAGGCAGAGGAGAAGGAGAGGGGAAATTATCGGTCTTCTCACACACTGCACCGTATCCCTCCTGCTGGGAAATGGGCTGCCTCAGAGGCAAGAGACCCAAAATGACCTTCATCCTTGACTCAGAGCCCACCTGGCCCTTGCTGTGATGGCTTGACTTGCCTGCTGAAGTGTTGGTGCCCTACCCACTCTGTGAGTGTAAGCCCTTAATAGATGGCGTCTGAAGCCCCTGGAAAGTCCACTCTATTAGGGCAATAAAAATACTCTGTAAGGTATCATAATGGTGGATACATGTTATTATACATTTGTCTAAACCCACACAATGTACAAGGCCAAGGATGAACCCTCAGATAAACTATGGACTTTGGGTGACAATTGATGTGTCAAGGTAGGTTCATCTGTAGTAACGAAAGGACCAATCTGGTGGGGGATGCTGGTTATCAGGGAGGCTGTGTGTGGGGCAGGGAGTATAGGAAATCCTTGTATCTTTCCCTCAATTTTGCTGTTAATCTAAACTGCTCTAAATAAACAGACTTGAAAAAAAAGTCCACTCTACCTTGCTAAGAAATCCATGGTGGCTGCCTCTCCTTAGCTACCCTTTTCCCTCCCTCTTCCTCATGTATACTTTGCCAAAGAATAACAAACATCAGGTGTTATGGGATGAGTTTTGTCCATCCCACCCCCCAAATTCATACGTTGAGGTCGTAATACCCAGTACTTTGGAATGTGACTGTATTTGGAGACAGGGTTTTCAAAGACGTGATTAAGTTAAAATGAGGTCATTAGGATGGGTCCCTAATCCAATACGACTGGTGCCCTTATAAGAAAGGGAAATTAGGATGCAGACACACACCTGTACAGAAGAAAGACCACGTGGGGACACAGGGAGAAGGTGCCCATTTCCAAACCAAGGAGAGAGGTTTCAGAAGGAGACCAATCCTGAGGACGCCTGGATTTGGGGCTTTTAGCCTCCGTAACTGTGAGGCAATATATTTCGGTTGTTTGAAGCCATCCCATTTGTTATAGCAGTCTTGGCAGACTAATCCATAACCTTTCCTATCTCATCCCGGCCGTGCTCACCTGGCCATTGGGGCAGCAGTCTCACTCCCGGCCTCAGCCTAAATGGCAGCCACAAGGCCCCTGGTGCTGGCTGTCAGCACGGCGGCTCCTCATTTGGGGCCTATACATTTCCAAGCGCCAGGCAAAAAAGTTATTATTTTTTTCACATTAGAAAGTCAAGCTGATCAAAGAAACAAACACTTTTAATGAAACATATGTGGGACACTTAGAAGGAGATGATTTACAACGTGTCCGCTGTGAAACCAGAAGGCTTATGGAAAGTGTGAAGTAGGAGGAGAAAGATAGCGGGCTTGGATGCCAGAGGAGACTCGGCCTACATATTAAACAGAAGGGGAAATCATTCCCGTCCATAAAATCACAATTCATTTCCGTATCTATATCACTAACACACACACAGGACATTTTCATCTCACTGCTTTCAGCCCTGTCCACACCCATTGCCGTCATGTACACTTTGATCCTGGGGAAGGAAATTAAACTCAGACATCGAGATATAAAATCATAGGAATTGCTTCAAAACCCACACTCTCAAGATCACACTTCCCCCATTAGAGATGAACCTTGAGAGTTAAGAGTAATGTGAGGATGTTGGACTACTTTTTAAAAAGTAGACAATGCCTTAACTTTCTTTTGCAACTTTCAATCTTAAATAAAATCCCAGCTAAAGATGGGATGGTGCCGTATGAAAAGATGATGAATAATTCCACTTTGGACTGTTTGTGCCACTGACATTGCACTTGGGATGATCATGTATTTCCAATAGCGTGAAAGCTTGTTTTCAATATTTTGACTGATTATTAAATGAATATTAATTATATTTCTATAGAAGCCTGAAAAATATGTGTGGATTTGTCAGGGTGGTTTTTCGGGAGGATAAAAGTGTATTTGCTATCGTATACAAATATGACCAATACACGAATCCTCTCATAACGCTCACATGCCTTAACATCAATTTGGAAATAGCCACAAATATGTGATCTGTATTCTCAAACATTTAGATATTCCTTTTCTGTTGTCTAACCTAGTCTTGGGCTAGACTCCAGGTTGTCCAGGAAGGATGAATTCAGGAAGCGGAGTGCAGCTCTGATTCACTTGTGGCCAGGCTTTCCCATCCTGCTCTCTTTCTTTCCCTTGGGTGGGTCCCCAGAAGAAGGGGCTCTGATCTTATCCCAAAACAGACTTTACTTTTCCTCCCTCTAAAAAGATGAGGGTCACCAGCACATAGGGTCCTGAGTGTGGAGGCAGAGATGAGGTGGTGTGTGTGTATATGCATGTGTGTGTGTGCATGCGTGTGTGTGTGTGTGTGTGTGTGTGTTTGTGTTGGGGAGAGGATGAGAGAAGAGGCACGAGGAGGATTCAAGGTGATCAGTCTTTGTGGGTCCACATAAGGAGAGCCTGGAAGAAGTGGTTGGTTCTGCATCTTTCCAGCCTTGGGGTAAACTAGGCTTGGGGTGAACTAGGAATGGGGGATAATGTGTCCAACAGCCCTCCAAAGGGGCAGCCCAGATACTGCTTCACTCTGTCTACCCCAGGCAAGCCAACCCCTCTTTCTTCACATTTTCATTTTTACCTGAAACTAACTCAGTTGTTCCCAACTCGTGGTCCACATATCTCTGAGAATCAAAGAGACACTTAAATAAATGTGTGAAGGTGTGAAGGCATGGATCTTCAGCAGAAAAAAAAAAACTATTTTGACCTGGACATATGTTTGAATTTATCCAATGTATGTAGATCGCCTAAGAGACTTTTTTTGACTGTAAAAAGCCCAAGTTTAATTTTGTAAACCTACGTGACAATTGATTATCAGTCTAACAAAGGGCAAAGTTTAGGAACAAACACAGTTCAGCACGTTACACAGGTGACAAGATATTTTATTTTGGGTTCTACTTAGAGCCATCAACTAACAAATATACCATGTGCCAATTGCAGATGAGAAGTAGTAAGGGTTTCCTTAACCTACATTAAGGTTTAAAAGGATTCTTCCTAACCAAAATATTTACTCTGCACAATAAAAAAAGTCTAATAAGTTAAACTGTCAGTAACCCTCCTGAGGGATTAATAACATAAAATTGATTGCAAAGCATTGCTAAATTCAGGGTAATTTTTTTGGTCATAATTTTTCTCAATCTATGGGTACTAAGACATGACTATTATCATTTGGAAGTCTGAAATTCTGTTTTTTTAACTTCTGAAGAGTTCTCTCCATTGAAGGGATTGTTCAGATCCTTTCTATGCCCCATTTCACTGTGCTTATAAAATCTTCGTTTTGTGATTATAACTCTGAACTCAAGTAGCTTCTGGGTTACCATTTAGTGAGACCATGAGAGCGCCACGGACAAGATGTACCAGACAATGAAGGAGATGGTTTATTGGGGCTTTTTGCAATAGAGGGAAGTTCATTAAATGAGGAATGTCTCAGGGGGAAAAACAGGAGGTTGCCAGAGGCAAGGAAACGAGGAAGTCATTCTTGAGTCTTTTGGGAGATATTCAGAAGGATAGAGACATGTCTTATCTGGAATATGGAAGAGAAAGGGGATTTGTTGCAATTAACTATTTCCAGAAACATGAAAGGGTAGGGGAGTTTTGAAACCATTGCCATTTTCCAGGAGCACATTTTCTAGAGCTTCCCTTATGTGTCTCTTCTCCCTCAGTCTTGATCAAAGTACCAGGGGTTAGGTGTTGTTCTCGCATCAGTGGGAGGTATCTTGTCCCTCCTTCCTGCACTAATGGCTGAAGGACCATAAGGGCCCCTCTCCTCTCTGTCTACGTAGGTCCCTCTGTGTCCTTGTTACCCTAGATGTAAGGTCTCCGAAGGTCCACCAACATTCTCTCAGCATTTCCATGCTCTCTTGGGTGCAGCAGGGGAAAATTCAGATTTTGTAGAGAGAGATTTAATTGAATTTTTGGAGCTACATTTAAGAAACAGAATATAAATTTTTGATTTAGTTGGGTTGAGTATATTACTGAATATATTTCCTGGCTGGAAAGAACTTCCATTTTGACTAGGCATCAATGGAAGCTGAATGCTTTACTTATAATTTCACTCTTCTCATGACTAGAAGAAATTTCCATAGGCTAGCTCCTGGCTCTATACATTGAAAACCTTTTCTCTCTATTATCCATGACTTTCTGGTTCTTGGTGCTATAGTATATATTCATATCAGGTAGCATCTTCTGGCTCTGCAACTTTGTGTCATGACTCTGGGTGTTGGCACAGTGGATGCTAAGAGGATTTTTGGAATCTGTTGGTATACTTGGATGACTAGCAAAACAACTAAACACAGAAGTGCCTGGGAACCATATAAATATATCCGACTAAACACAAATATAAATGTATTCTCAACTCAGCTTCCTCTGAGCTGCAACCCAAATATGCCAATGGCTACCCCAACATCATCTGACATGGGGGGGGGTTGGAATGGAAAGAGACAATGGTCTTAATTCCTTGGTGTTAAAGTTTCTTACTGTTGAAAATCTTACAAAATATGGGACTAGGTGAACACACCCTTTCTGGGGCTTTGTGAGGGGTCAGGCAAATGAGGGTCCTGAACCTTAAGCATCCTAATCTTCATGAGAAATCCTCTTCTATGGGCACAGGAAACTTCAGATGCCCTTCCTGCCTCACCAGTGCCATGGAAGACTCAAGCTATTGGAGATCTTCTCTGCAATACATCTTACTGCCATTTCTACTTGTCTGTTGCAAAACTATGGTGGAGTGAAGGTCTTCTCCATGAGACTGCTGATAGGTTACCAAAGCATCAGCCTCTGTTTGGAGGACTCCCTCCCTAAACCTATTTGGGGTTCTAGAATTTAGGGTTTCTAGAATTTCTTCCCCACCCCAGGGCTTGGCCCAGAAGTAAGAGGCATATCATCTAAACCCACCAGCACCTAAACTCTTCTTGGGTCTTCTTTCACTTCCTCTTCTTTCTCCTGGCTGGTCAACATCAATTTCTTTCTGAACCAGAGAACTATTGTCACATCATCAGGCATTCTCCCCTCATCTCTGGTTTAAGGGTCATCTCTACACCCTGAGTTCCTCAGACTGTTAGCTTTTCAAAGATCAAAGTGCTTTTTCTTTTTCAGAAAGTCTTGCTCTTGCAATGAAGAGACTCAATTTTCAAGACGCTTGTCTCCTTTTGGAAATTTTAAACACCTATTTATGTCCCCAACTGATATCTTTGTTTTTGGCTGATTCATTGAATGCCACTGATTCAGTGAGTGGAGAACTGTGGGGCAATTGAGAGCATTATGGGAAAAAGAAAGCTCAGGTATTAGCTTCATATTTCATCCTGCCACATTCATTTTGGGGCTTTAGAATTTTCAATTCTTGGTCAACAATTTTCTTAAGAAAATTTATTAAATAGAATTATCAGTTCTTGTCAGGTTACGGCATTGGTGACTAATTTTCAAAATACTATATATGCTATTCTTTTTCTGTTTATTCATTTATTAAAGAATGATTTAGTGATTACATACTATATTGCTGTTCTGCTGAAAATGCAGGTATGAAAAGACAGGTATGATTTTCACCCTCATTTAACTTGCCGTCTGACTGATGAACATACAACAATTATAATTATATAATTTGTAGAATATTTAATTATAGCATATGCTACATAGGGAAATACAAGATGCCATGAGAGAATTAGCAGAGAGATTTAATTTACATAATTTCAAAAAAGTAGTTTTGGAATTGCAGTGCCTTGTACTTGGTTTTTGTGGAATAATTATTTGTTGAATGACCATTTAAAAAAATTTATTTTATATTGGCATATAGTTGACTTACAATGTTGTGTTAGTTTCAGGTGTACAGCAAAGTGATTTCATCATATATATACATATATCTATTCTTTTTCAGCTTCTTTTCCCATATAGGTTATTACAGAATATTGAGTAGAGTTCCCTATGCTATACAGTAGGTCCTTGTTGATTATCTATTTTATATACAGTAGTGTGTCTATGTTAATTCCAAACTCCTAATTTATCTCCCCTTCTCCCGTTGAATGACAATTTAGATAAAAGGATGCTAGAAGGAAATGGAGTTCTTTATTCTTCCCTTCATGCCAAGCTTCAGAGACAAGTCTTCCTGAACTTCCTCTGTTTATTTTCTCCTTAAAAGACAGATTTTTTTTTTCCTTAACCTAAAGACCTAGTTGATCTGGGACATAGGTAGGAGGATAAGGTATTAAACCCAGTTTTGAGAGATAGAATGTCAAAATTAATGCCAGGATGAATCTTTAGCTTCCAGACCAGCTTTGCAAGTGGTGTTTTGATTCTTAATAACCTCAACTTACACTATAAAGATTATTTTACAGATAAGGAATGTGGAAACACGAAGAAATAAGTACTCTGCCCTAGTAGTCTCTTCCAACTGTCCAAGGCTCTCTCCTTCCTGCCTGTCATAGAACCTCAGTCAGTCCACTGCCGTACCCTGGTTATACATCACAATCAATTTGTGAATCATTTTTGAGCATGTTTTCCTGCCAAGTAACCAGGTACCCAAGACCATCAGATGGCCTTCAAGGAGTTGTCGTTAGTAAAAGAGATTAACACATAAATAATTAAAATAGAATATGAAAAGTATTTCATGGAACAAGGTGCTATGGAAGAACAGAAGAATAAGTTCCAGTAAGTGAGAGAGTTAGTAGTAAGGTTGTATAGCTGTGGCGTAAACACAGTAGCCACTAGCTAAATGTGGCGATTTAGAGTAAACTTAATTAAAATGAAATAAAACTAGAAATTCAGTTCTTCAGTTGCACTAGTCAAATTTAAGTCCTCAACGGCCACATGTGGCTACTGACAGTACTGATGTGTGGCATTTCCATTATCACAGAAGTTTCCATTGGATGGTGAAGGTTTAGAGCAGCTATGATGATGATGATGATGATGGTGATGATGATGATGATGTGATAAGTCCAAGGGGGCCACGGTGATCTCCTGAGATGACAGAACAATATCTGATTCTAGAAAGGAATCACCTTCGACAATCTTTACATCAGTCAGTAGATAAAATCTACACTGGTTAATTAATTAATGACTCTGAACTTGGAAGGGAGGTCCTGTGGGGCTGGAACACAGACCTCTGAGGAAGCGATGCTGCTCAGCTAGCTGGTCCTCGTATCTCTGAGCTGGGGGGAGGGGCTCCACGGAGCTGGGACCCAGACCTCTAAGCAGGAGAGGGGGTCTTTGATGGCTGGCTTACTCTGTCGTCTCTGAGCGGGCATGATAAGACTGGTTCTGGGAGTTTGAAAAACTGAAAATTGGAATTATCACAGGTACTGGGATAAACTGCCATCGTAGGGGTGGAAAGTGTGGCTGGGGTCATGTTCACAGAAACAAGAAAGAAACAGGCAGAAAACAGGAGGCAGACACACAAGCGTAAATCCCTCTTCCCTTTCTCTACCTTCCAATCTTCTTCTAGCATCCCTTTGGCAAAGCCTAGCAGGGAGCCAGCTGGCAAAGGAGAAAAGTTTTGCAGAATCCCAGTCCCAACACCTTGAAGCGAAATATGAGGCTGGGGAAGGGCGTGTTATATAAGAAAGAACTTGACCGGCCTTTGGCTCTTGAGAGGAAGACTCTAAATCCTTGGAATTTCCCAAGCAATAGGAGTGTCTTTATTATTCAAAAGCCCCTTGGATCACACCTGTATTTAAGCTCTCAAGATGATTCCGACGGGGACTGCTCACCAGAAAGACCAAGCACTTGATTAGAGGCTTGGAACCTGCGACCTCCACCTCTGGAGAGAGGTGGGGGGCTGAAGATTGAATTCAATCTTATGGCCAATGATTTAATCAACCAGGTCTATAGAATGAAACTCCAATAAAAGCTGGATCTCAGAGCGCCGAGGACCTTTCTGATTGTGAACACATCAATGTGCCAGGAGGGTGATGTGTTCAGATTCCACAGGGGAGGGGCACAAAAGCTCTGTGTCTGGGACCCACTAAGACCTCGCCCTAGTTGTCTCTTTATTTGGCTGGTGCTGACCTGTATTCTTTATATAAAACTGTAGTTGTAGGGCTTCCCTGGTGGGGTACACGGGTTCGTGCCCCGGTCCGGGAAGATCCCACATGCCGCGGAGCGGCTGGGCCCGTGAGCCATGGCTGCTGAGCCTGTGCGTCCGGAGCCTGTGTTGCGCAACGGGAAAGGCCACAACAGTGAGAGGCCCACGTACCGCAAAAAAAAAAAAAATCTGTAGTTGTAATTATGGCACTTTGCTGAGTTCTGTGAGTCATTCTAGCAAATGATCAAACCTAAGGGGGCTTGTGGGATACCTTGAATTTGTAGCCAGTTGGTCAGAAGGGCAGGTGGCCTGGGCACCCTCAGACTGGTGACTGGGGAGATGGATTTGAGGCTCTGAGGCAATTGTTTAACAAATTAGCCCAATTTGGCAAACCGGCTGATTCCTCTGAAGTGGTAGTATTTGACTACTTTTTCTTGGGTATCAAACTACCCCAAAACTTACGCTCGTGGGTTTTGTGAGTCAGAAACTCAGGGAAGACTCTTCTCTGCTCCGTCATGTCTTGGGTCACAACTGGGGTGACAATCCAAAACCATGAAGCAAAAAGCTTACCTGCATGCTAAAATTGAAAGTGCATCTTTTCAGATTTTTAAATTATAAAATTCTGGGTAAATCCTTCTGAGTTGAGCTTTTCTCCTTTCCAGGTTGCCCCTAATTCACTGGTGTTCTTTGCATGAGTTAGTGTGACCTTTGGGCAATCCAGCTCTGCAGATCAGCAGTGATTGGTGGGTTGGGGTACCAGCCAGCCAGGCTGAGGGGCTCATAATCTTTAAGCTGACCTCTTGGCATCGTGATATTGATTACAGTTTTATTACACTCCTCCTCCAAATTATGAAAAGCACACCTCTGTAAGCTAAGTCCAAGCTACAGAAGCAGCGCACTTGAGAATGTATGTCATAGTCATGGAGGAATTTGGAGCCAGACTCCCGAGTTTATATTCCAGCATCACCACTTACTAGCTTTGCAACCTTGGAAGAGATACATAACCTCCCAGTGCCTCAGTTTTTCCATCTGTAAAATGGGGTCATGACTTCAGTTGTCATCTTGAGGCAGGAGATAGATGGGTCCCAGGCTGGGCAGCTGGAGTTGTCCCCTGTGGATAGATACTCCAAAATGGGAGGAGCGAGAGAAGAGCTGAGCCCTGCCCAGATAAAAGTTAGAGACCCCATATTTCTCATTCTTGAGGTCAAGGAGATCTTCCCCACTATATATGCGCAGAAGGGCACCTCGGAGGTCAAAAGAGCGGGGCGTCACCTCATAGTAAGTGATGTTAACCTACGCATAGGCCTCTTCGCTAGAATTCATCTTGTCTAAGAGATGCGTGCACACATGGGGAAGACCCTGAGATAAACCAAATACGGACTCAGAACCAGGCAAATCAAGATGATTGGCTAAAGGAAACCAGGAAGCAATGCCCCATAAAAGTGATTCAAACTATCACGAGGGTGCAACTCTCTCTCTGAGCCCGCTCACGTGTCTACCCACAAATACTCTTTTTCCTCCTAATAAACACTTTCCTTGTTTCACTACTGTCCGTCTCTATGTGGAAACTCACTTCTACACAGCTGAGGGGCCAGGGCCTTGTCACTGGCCACTGGTCCCTTGTGGTCTAGCGGCTAGGATTCAGCACTCATCACTGACTTCAATCTCTGGCTGGGGAACCGAAACCCTGTTCAAGCGGCTGCTGGCAGAGGCCACCCGAGATCAATTTGACTTTGTTATTAACCAGTGTGACTTTGGTCATCTCCATTTTGTTATGTGGACCGGAATGGCTGTGATTTCCATTCCAGTTCTGCATTTCTCGAGGTGACAGTGATTGGCAAACAATGAAAAGAATCATACGTTAGAAGGCATTTGTTATTTTCCACTCTGCTCAGCCGTCCCTGACTACAGCTGTCCCTCAATGCTCTGAGTCCTAACCGGTATCATCGAGGCGGTGAGAATTGCGGGTTGTGGTGGCTTCTGGTGCAGCAGTACGAGCTCAAGCTCTGGAGTGAGACTGGGTTTGAATTCCAGTTCTACCATCTGTCTAGCTAATAAAGGCATTTAACCCTTTTTAACCCTCTGTTTCCTCATATAAAATAATCTTGTGTTATTTGGGATGCGTTTGGCTACACTGGGCTGAGAGTGGCTTAGAGTATCCATTTCTGTATTAGAAACGGCCGTTTATGACCTTGACACCTGACTTGACAAGCAGCCTGAGTGTAGGTGGTTCTAGTACGGGTTCAGTGAGACCAGGTTGGCTTTTCTCGGCTTTTTCCTCATGGTCACGTGATGATGACTCTAGAAGGATGTTAGCAGACAGGGACCATGGGAGGGGGCTTCTCATTGTCTAACTGCTTCTTTGGTAGGGCAGGAAAATCTTTCTAAAAGATACGAGCAAGAATGTCCTCAGCTTCCACTGGGCAGGGCTGGGTTTCACGTTCAGGCCTCAGCTGCAGCCGATGCTGGAAAAGCTGGCCTAGGGCTTCTGCAGCCTCTCTGGAGTGGAGGTGAACCCTGCCCACAGGGAAGGGAGGGGAAGAGCAGCTTTGAGCCAGCCACAAATGGTATTTGTGACAAACATCTAGCCCAGGGCATTATGATGATCAAACAGATTTCTTTCTTTATTTAATTTGTTTAAGTTAATATTTAGGCTTATCAAACGTTTACATAGTAGTTATTATGTACAGGCACTGTTTAATATCAACCTATTTATTCCTCATAACTCCATGAGAGAGGTACTATTGTGATCCCCATTTTACAGTTGAGGAAACTGAGGCACTGAGAGATTAACATAACTGGCTAAGGGCTCAGAGCTTAGGAGGGTGGAAGCAGGATTGGAACCCGGCTCTGGAGCCTGTGCTCTCAATCCCTGCACCATGCTATGCTCCAAAACGTGTGTCAAAGCGTCGCATGCAGCATGCTGCCTGGGGAAAACAGTGCTGTTTTCCTCTCCTTCCTCTGATTCTGTCGCAAGAGCCTATGGATGGCGGATGCAAGGGGATAGTAAAGCAGGCTATTGCCCTTCAAATGTCTTCCTTTCTCTCTCCATTCCAGTTTCCTGTGATTACTTTTCCTCCTCTGGTAGATTCTTACCAGTTTCAAAAGAACCTGTGACATCTATTCCAAAATTCTCTTCTTTACTTATTTAAGATTTATGAAAAGGGTGATTTTTTCTTTCTCCTGATTTTTGAAAGCTTAGTCCAATGGAGAATAAATATTTTGTTTCTAAGGCTTAATAAAAATGTGTTGATGGATTGGCCCATGAAGCCTTATGGGGAGTTGTCACTGGGCGTCCTCTTCTCCTGCAAAGAACAGCTCAGAGTGTAGTGAGAACTTTATAGTGGCCTTTTCTTATGATGAGATCCCTTTAAAATAGAGCATTTTGAGTACATTGTCCATGAACCAGCATGAAATGGTATTGGAGAGGATGGACCTTGTCATGGCTTTTGCTACCGCGTCCACGCAATGACAGAGAGACCGCCGTGAGGTTGTTTTGGAGAAACACCTTTCTAAGGACTTGGAGGAAGTGAGCCACACATTTGTAACGCAAACCAGTGACTCAAGAAGGAACAGGAAGGGACTATCACAAGTTTCCTAACCTGGGACACAGAAAACATAAAAACAAGGTCACATGTCCCACCATGAAGAAAGGAGTCCCTGAAAAGGGAAGAAAACACGGCCAAATCTAACTCTGCATAAAGACAATCAGAAAAACATCCTCGCTCGTTTGACAACCAACCAAGAATAACCTATGAGTTCATTGAGCTCCAAAAGGGGAGAAAGGTTAGAAGCATTAACCAGCTAATTTAAAAATCAAGAAGTGCATTTCTCATCTTCATGCAGATCCGTATAGTGTAGCGCTAACCCCCTAAAGTGGGGTTTCCTGTAGGGACCTAGCAGCTGTATCTTGGATGACTCCTTGGATATTAGCAAAACACTTGCTAAATATAGATGAACGTCAACAAGTCATAAATAAGGGAACAGGAGTGGGAAACTCCATGCGAAAGGTGAGTGGGCAAGAACAAAGACATCGCTTTCTGCCAAGGTAATTATCACGTGCGGCAGTGAAGCATGAATCACTGAGTCATTTAGAAGTTCAAGTGCCAAATAAGAATAAAAGTCTTATGCAGGAAACTGTCACATAGCAGGGCAGTGGAGGCAAACTGCTACCTAATATCTGTTTCCAGCGCTTTATTCCATGGAGTGGAAAGCAAGCATGACAGTGGCAGGAACTCTGAGGTTATTATAATGGCCAGGTGGTAAGGAGTTACTCAGGCTGCCAGTCTGGTGTTTTAGCTCCATCAGTTCTTTCCCTGTTTGTTTCCTTTCCTGTAAGGGGAACTATCAGAATCTCTATCTTGATTTCCCTCAAGGATGTGGGGTAACAGCTACCTAGACCTTGAGTGTGAACAAGTTGGACCACACCAATCTGGACCGTGGTCCAGAAAA
The DNA here is from genome assembly GCF_964270905.1 of Leucopleurus acutus. Taxonomy (NCBI): domain Eukaryota; kingdom Metazoa; phylum Chordata; class Mammalia; order Artiodactyla; family Delphinidae; genus Leucopleurus; species Leucopleurus acutus. The sequence continues at coordinate 18,546,593 of NC_139155.1, forward strand.
ACACTGTTTATCAAAATAAGCCAAGCATGTGCTGATCAATTTCTGCTCTTCCCCTTCTGCCCAGATTCAATCCACTTAAACTCTGAACAATCTGTACTTGTGAACAGTCTGGACACAAGTGCCAGGTAAACGTGTTGTGGGGCTTGGCTCTCCCCGTAACACATCAAACCAAGTAGGCACAGCCCCCTTTCTAGTAAGTCCTGGTTTAAGGAGGTGCTGCCATGAGCAGATGGAAAGCTGTTACGGCTACTCCCCCCAGTTTAGGTAATTCCTGCTGGACATAGAAAGCATCTCATCCTGAGGTCCTAAAGAAGACTGCCGTACAGCCCCACAAATACACCAAAGGATTCCTACATCACGACCTATCAAATAGCTCCCGAACACTCAAAGGATCTGTAGAAACAAATAACTCTTTTAAGGAATCTTGTATCAAAAATATATCCTCATTTCATTTTGTAAGTCCACAGTCCAGTGCTAGACATTGGCGACCAAGTTACTGAAATAAAACAGTTAAGCCAGGCTAGGGTTTAGCTAGTGAAGGGTGATCCCCCCGCCCCCACACCCCCGCCCTGCCCCACCCCACCCCACAGATTTATTTATTTATTTTTTGCTCTATGGGGATTTTACAAGTCCTGGAGATTTATGAATCGCTGCTTGTTCATTCAAGTAGAGTCCTTTATATACATCATAACACGCGTGCAAGACCATCTGGGCAGCATGACCAGAGATTTTGATAAAGAGATTCTCCTATCCTCTCACACTGTGGATGGCAAAACATCCCCCTACTCACTGTTTTCTGAGTTGAGGCTCAGTCAGGTGTGCCTTCTTCTGCCTCCGTTGTGGCCACCAAGCATCCAATAGCATGTCTGGTGCTGTTGTTTGTGAGATGAATGGCAGGTGTGGAATGAACATGGTGCAAGCCGTTGAAGAACTCGGAGCCTTTTCGGTTCAAGCTGGGTTATCGTGCATCAGCTACTTACAGTGACACAGAGAAAGCCCAGCTGGAGGTAAGAGAAATACAAAGTGGTGGCTGTTAATTCTCCAAGTCTTCAAGTTAAGGATAAGAAACACTCAGCAGGGAAATGCTCTGGCCCTCGGAGCTTGGGAGTAGCTGGTGTGCACTTGGTCTCATTGTCATTGCTGTTGGTAGATGTGGTCCTCAGGGGTGGTGCTGAGCTTTATTTATAGATGCTGTTCCCTGGGTTTGAACAGCAGTGTCCTGGCTGAACATTTTGAGCTATGCTTGGAGCTTCCTGACGTCAGGGTTTTTCAGGGGGTCCTTAATAGTTGAGGTTTAATGCATTTCTGTGTGTGTGTTTTGAACTGAACACACAAAAAGTTGAAGCAAACATTTTCCAGTATTTTGGTTCAAACTAAACCATCCTTTCCTTCCTCCCTTACTTTCTGCTTTCCTGTCCACAAGAATGGCACTCAGGTGTGGGTTTTTTCAGGCAGTCACTTCCAGGCTCTAGGGAGCGTGGCAGCCTTTGATTTCTCGGTGTTCTGGGACCTTTGCTTTTTGCCCCTCTCAACTGATGGGAATCCCCAAGGAAACGTGATGTTATATGCTGGAGAATCTAAGAAACCATCAAGCTAAAGACAATCTATTATTTTGTGTTCTAAGAAAGAAAAAGATGCCATCAAAGTATGTCATTGATTGCAAACGCATGATTTCAGAGATGTTAAAATAGCAACAGAAAGTGCATGGAATATTCGAGGAAACACACGTTCATCATTTTGGGGAACCACACAAGGAAACCTGGGGTCTAACAAGCATAGACTAAACAAATACATACAAAGGAAAGATCCTTCCTCAGCAAAAACTGTCTATAATATTTGTTTCCACAAATTGCTCAACTCAGACTTCAGGATAAGATTCTTTGTGGAGACATTTTTTCAAATGTCACCCACCAAAGTAGTTATTAAAATGGGTCTGGGGAGTAAGGTCAAGACACCGCCAAATGTCTCTGTGTTTTTTTCAGCCCAGGACATGATGTAAAATAGGTCACAGCAGCAAGAGCAATGGCACACCATCAGCCACAGGGACAAGCAGACTGGGGTTGGGGTGAGAGGGGTGCTGCTGGGGGTTTGTACCATTGATTCGGCCATCACACGTCAAAGTTCTTTTAAAAACTTAAAAAGTACATTAAATACACACTAATGACAAGAGAGTGCATTTAACATCTCTGTACAGTTTCAAGAATAATGACAGAATGATGGCCAACAGGTACCTGAAAAGATGCTCAACATCACTAATCAGCAAGGAAATGCAAAGCAAAACCACAGTGAACTATCATCTCACACCAGTCAGGATGGCTGTTATCAAAAAACACAAATAACAAACGTTAGTGAGGGTGTGGAGAAAAGGGGACCCTCGTACACTGTGGGTGGGAATGTAAATTGACGTAGCCATCACTGTGGAAAACAGTAAGGAGGTTTCTCAAAAAAACTAAGAACAGAACTACCATATGACCCAGCAATTCCACTCCAGGGTATACATCTGAAAAACAGAAAACACTTATTTGAAAAGATACATGCACCCCAATGTTCATAGCAGCATTATTTCCAATTTCCAAGACATGCAAGCAACTTAAGTGTCTATAAGCAGATGAATGGATAAAGAAGATGTGGTATATATATATATGTGTGTGCATATATATATATATATATGCAATGGAATACTACTTGGTCATAAAAAAGAATGAAATTTTGCCATTTGCAGTAACATGGATAGACTTGGAGGACATTATACTAAGTGAAATAAGTCAGACAGAGAAAGACAAATGCTGTTTTATCTCACATGTGGAATCTAAAAAAATACAGCAAACTAGTGAATATAACAAAAAAGAAGCAGACTCACAGATGTAGAGAACAAATTAGTGGTTACCAGTGGGGAGAGGGAAGAGGGGAGGGGCAATATAGGGGTAGGGGAGTAAGAGGTACAAGCTATTCGGTATAAAATCAGCTACAAGGGTATATTGTACAACACGGGGAATATAGCCAATATTTTATAATAACTATAAATGGAGCATAACCTTTAAAAACTGTGAATCACTATATGGTACACCTGTAACTTATATAATATTGTACATCAACTATAATTTTAAAAAAGCACACTGATGGCTATCATTTTGGAATTAAAAAAAAATGACAAAATGAACCCAATAAGAAGAAAAATAGTACCGATACTTTTGAGGCCTTGTGTGTGACATCTCCAAACTGTATTACCGCCTCTTCTCCAGAGGTACTCATCATCCTGAACTTTGTGGGAATTGCCCTCTTGTTTTTCTTTCTGTATAGATATTCCTAAACAATATATAATTTCATTTTGCCTGTTTTGGAAATTTAGGTAAATAAAATCATACTGTATGTACTTTTCTAAAACTTGCTTTTTTATTGCTCAGCAATCTACATTTTAGATTCAGCCATGTTCATATGGAGACATATTGCATTCCATTTTATGACTAGCTCATAACTCATTCATGCATTCTCCTGTTTATGGACGTTTGGGTTGTTTTGCTTTGAAGAACCTTGCTGCTGTGAATATTCTTATCCACGTTGCCTGGTGAACATGTGCACGAGTTTCTCTTGGCTATATATCCGTAAGTGAAGTTGCTGGGTTGAGGGGTGTGCCCATGTTCAGTGTTACTGGGTGATGCTACATTGTATTTCAAAGGAGAAATAAAGTGAGGACTTGCTCCCACCAGCAGTGGAGGGGGTGTCCATTATTCCATATCTTTATTCCACATCTTACTATTACTTGATATTCTCAGACTTAAAATTTTCTGCCCACCAGATGGCAGTGAATGGAATCTCATTGTGGTTTAATTATTCGTTTTCCTATTATTAATGAACACTTCCCCATATATAACGGGCATTCATTTTGCCTCATCTATTAAATGCCTCTTCATCTCCTTTGACTATGAATTGCTTGTGCCTTCTTGGGTTGTTTGTCTTTTTCTTGTTGACATAGAAGTTATTTCCTGGATATTAACCCTTTGTTAACTGTGGGTATTGAAGATCTCATCTTCCCATCTGTAACTTGTGTTTTTACTCTTTCTGGGGTCTTCCAAAGAATGGAAGTTAATGTGGTTGAACCAATCACTATTTTTTCTTTATAGTTTGTTCTTTCTGTGACTTGGTTAATAATCTTGCCCTATCCTGAGGTCACAAAAATGTTTTTGTATTTTTTTTCCCTAAAAAGTGTGAAAATTTCCTTCCTATGTCATCATTGTTCTATCTGGAATTGATTTTAGTGAAGGGTGTGAGGAGTCGATCTAGTTTTTTCTTTTCTGTTTTTCTTATTCCATATTTCTAACCCATTGGCACAGCACCATTATTGAAAAATCCCTCTTTTTCCACGTATTTATAATGTCACCTCTTCCATGTATGTGTGGGTCTTCTTGCGTATCTCTATTCCATTCCAAAGACTATTTGTCTCTGCACCAATATCACTGTCTCATTTTCTATGACTTCATAATTATTCTTATCTGCTAGGGCACAATATAGTTCTCAAATCCAACGGGAATCTGAATTGGCCCGGACTAGGCTGATAGATAAATAGAAGACATCTTTTAAATTTAAAAATCTCAAAAATGTCAGCTCTAAAACGTGCTGGCACTGAGTATTACAAGAAAATGAAAAGATTAAAAAAAAGGTCTTTTCCTTCAATAGCCCAATTTGAGGCAAATGTGCATTCTTTTGCAAATACACAACAGAAAGCTAGGATGTACTTTGCTTCAGCATAGTAGTGATTACTTATTTTTGTCTTTACAGAGGTGTGAAGGTACATTTAGGTTCTCTTCTTACAGGAACCAGAAATCAAGTGGCTGAAATGTCAAGTGTTGATAACATACACACTTTTACTTTTAGGAACTTCTACTCGCAAGGACATTCATTCACTTCCCCCTTCCAGTCACGCAAGCTTTAAAAGACCCACCTGAGTGAGAAGGTCCTGCCTTTACAAAGAGCTCTAGTTCACCCAATTTGATCCCATTCTATTTTAATGAAAATAAATTAAATGGAATAGATAATAAAGTTCTCCCAAAGATGTCTTCTTTAGAGTTATCTAAAGTTTATCAGCAAAATAACTTTGACTAAGTTAAATGGCGATGTGTCACACACCCAAAACGTGTGAAGCAATTTGAAAAAATATTTTAAATATGCCATGGATTTGTAAATTAATGCAGGGCTCACTGTGCTTGAATTTCCATTTCTAAACTGCTTCATTTGCATGCAAAGAGTGGGCAATTTTTGTGTGTGTGAAAATTTAGCCTTAAGAAATGAAAATCAAAAACTCAGCAACTTGAAAAGAGCTGTTAGGCATAGAAATTGTTTAATCGGTTTCCAGCAGGGCCAATGGTGTTGGCATTTTGAAATACCAGATTGGATTGGCATCCTAGAAAAAAAATCCTCAGCTCAGAAAAAGTCGCCTAAAAAAGCCACCATCTACAAAGTGGGGAAAGAAGATGGCCGAGATATGACAAATGCCAATGAAACGAATTCTGCGATCGAGAGAGAGTCTGAAGTGTGAAATGAACAAATGTTACATGTGAGAAAATTTCTGTCAGTGTTCTCCCAATCATCTATTCTGACAAATACAATGCTTGATCAGAAAGTCAGGTGTTTTTGTCTAAGGGATGGTTCCCTGTGGATCTTTTAAGAGGACCTAATGCTCTGGGTTTATCTTCAAGTCAATGTTCTCACTTCAGAGGATTTTATAAAGGGACCTGATAATTTCCTCTGTAACAAGGTTGTGATCCCAACTTAGATTTTCCATCCAGGGTTTTTAAAATGCAAGTTTAAAATAAGATTTCGTTTAAACATTTTCTGATTCTTTTGTGGCTCAGAACTTAAAAAGAAGACCAGAATACCATATTTTTATTAGAGAACATATTTCTTTACAGTATCCCAGATGAAAGGTACAAAGTTAGATCTACCTGGATATAATGATGATGATGATGATAGTAATAAAAACCTAATAATAAATACTGATTTTCATTTTTTTTTACATGCACATTTTTTGGGTACCTGCTTTGTGTTGGGTACTATCCTAGGGGCTGAGGATACAAAAATAAGTAAGAAACACACCTTGCACCCTTAAGAAGTTCAGTCTTTGCGGTGAGTCTCTCTCTAGTGGGCTTAAAAAAATAAATTGTCTAATCTAGTTATCTAGTTTTCTCCCAAAGGACCTGCTGAATACACAAGGTCCAGATAACATGAAGGTGAGTCTCTCCTTTCCCACTTTCTCTTCAATCCCAGCTGGTGGAACAGTAGCCGGCTCAAGGAATGGGATGCTCTTGTCTTATTGAATTTGAACTGGCTGCTTGGCTCACACTGATTCTTCCCCCAACAAGGGAGCAGAGAAAACTGTTCTGGTTTCCCTTCCCAGGACCGGGGGTGCAATTTTTGTGCAAGGATAAAGGGATGCCATAACATCTTCATGCTGGGATCACTTCTATTTGTGCTGTTGTTGCTGAAAAAGAACAAACTTCATGGCCCAACACCTTCAGACACGAGTCCTAAGTTCTCAGCATGATGCTTGGCATGCATCAGTGTTTGTTGATTGAACAAATGACAATGCAAGGATGACAGGCATGGAGCCAGAGCATCTCAGAAAAGGTTTCTCTGTGATAAAGGACTGTAGTATAGTTTCAAAATAAGAAGATCGAACAGCAAATGTAAATATAATGTCTACTATGAATATATTCAAAACTAATTCTAAAATATGCTTATAAGGAAGTGACAGAATTGTAGATTTGGGGAGGGAAACATTGTAAGAATGTGTCCCCCACCTCCCCGTTTTTTGTATCTTTCTGTGGGTGGTCTGTAGACTGAGGTGTACGTGGTGTATACCACTTGGGTTAAACTTGAAAAGCTAAGACTTGGATTCTGTTTGAAATTTTATCAACTTACTATTGCATACTGAATAACCTTGTGATTTACTAACGCATGGTGCCTATAAAATAATTAATTTTTAAAATACGGCTACACATATGTGAGGTATGTGTCTCTATATCTAAACTTTTTTCTTAATGAGTCAAGATTTATTTTCCTTGTGGCTTAGTCAAAAGTCCATACTTCAAATGATAGTAAATTAGTATATGGCAAATGCTTCAAGATTTACGCTAAATTATACTGAAAGTAAATGCATTGTAAAATCTTGGTATGACTCTAGCTAGTACACTTTTTTATAAAGAAGGTGAGGCGGGGCATGAGATGAGACAGCTATCCTCAGACCACATACCTCTGAACTCGTAGCAGTTTGCAATGCTGCCAGCTTCCAGGGACTGCAAATCTGACTAATGGTGGCCTAAACAATAGACACTGAATTTTTGAAAACAGTAAGAAATATGAAGGTAGACGCATTTCGGTTGGTACAATGGCTCATTAATGTCTTCAAACATCCAGGAGCCAGGATTCTTCTAATAGTCCTGCTTCTCCATCCTCAGAGTATTGTTTTTTTTTTTGTTTTTTTCCCTTTATGGTTGTCACCTCATGTTTACAATATGGCTGCCTCAGCTCCAGGCATCATGTGCTCATGCCAGCACCCTAAGCAGAAACTGAAGGTCAGAGGCTAAATAAAGGTCTTATCCCCCGAAGCTCTGCCTTTTTAGACAGTAAGGAGAGGAATTCTCCCCTTTGCTTCTCATTGTCCAGAATGCTATCACACAACTGCCCTACATAGTCACAGGGGCAGGGGAATGCGATTACCATGAGTCGTTAGCTCAGCCATTATTTACTTCCTGGTATTGGGGAGAGACTTCGCTTCCCTGAGATCTAGAGATATCTGCTGGCTACTTGAACTCATTGTCAGAGGTCTGTGGTCAGGAAGGTCACGGGCAGAGTCTGGGCAGCCTGTAGGATGTGCTGGTGCTGGATGGAAGAGTTGAGACGCAGTTATAAGAGATGGACTAAGGAGTGGATTGGCCCGTGGGTCAAGGACACAGGACCCAAGACTGAATTCTGGATTTGCTCCTTACCAGCCCTATGACCTTGGGCAAATGAGTTAGTACTTAATGCTCCACGTCGAAGTTGAATTATCTGTAATAATACCAACCTCAAAGGGTTGTTACGATACTTAAATGAGATAATGTGGGCAAGGACTTAGTGCTGAGCTGGTATGTGTTAAGGGATTAAGAAGAAGGGGCTCCTTTACTATTTCTGAGCCTGTAGGGCGGAATAGGGTCCTCTGCTACTAGATGCTGATGAGGCTTGCTTTGGGAAAGAGCTCTGTTTTGAGAGGCAGAAGCCAGGCTTGTCATTCACTTGCTAAGTGTTTGTGACTTAAGTAAGTTCCCATTTCTGGAGCTCAGTTTCCTCAAGTGTAAGATGGGAATCAGGGCTGAGTAGTCTCCAAGCTCCACCAGCTCCAGCATCCTGATGTAACCATGGGCTCTTTGTAGCGGACAGCTGGTGGCATGGGTCCCCAGGGTCTACAAGGGCCACTGTCATCACACTCTTTGCAAAGACTGGAGACTTCTCGTGCTTTCACTGACACTGTTCGCTGCTGTCCATATGAAGGTGGGATATAATTGTGGGGCTCCTACTCTCCCCATGGTCCATATGCTTTATTAAAACAACCCCCTGGAATAAGTTAGATGCTGCCTTATCGCTAAAATGGCCAGTGACCTCATCTGAAAATGGCTCCTGAGCCTGAAATCCCAGTGGGGCTTCTGTCCCACTGTCTGTCAGTCTCGATTTTACATTTGGACCTGATTTTCCTTCCATAGGATATTCAGAAACACTCTTCATTAACTTTGTACTTATTTAGTTTCAATAAAAACAAGGCAAATGCATAATGAGCATTTTAACAATAAATAAATTAGAACTTGAGATTGTTACAACAATATACACTGTGAGAAGAAGAATGAAGAGTCTAAAAATAAAGACAAAACCATAAACACCTCTCCTTTCTCTCTGGAAATCAAAAACACACCACTGGTTTTAGGACAAAGGAAGAATAATGAAAGGAACTGGAAAATTTTCTTCCCACCTAATAGAGGGAAGGTAGTTGCCTGGAGTTGGATGAGGAACAGTTGTATCCAAAACAGTAAACTTGCCCTAAAAAGGCTTGATTATTAGTTCCACTAAAAAAAAAAGCAGCAACAGCAAGGATAAATGTGAAACTGATGTTAGGAGATTTTTAAAAGCTGCAACCTCTGAAAAACGAAGTAGTCGTTTGCAAAATTCTGTTCCAATCAACAGAATTGTTTCCTTCAGAAAAAACAGTCGGACACTCCCCATCCTCCGTCCCAGCACAGCCTGGAAATTGTTCTTTCTTCCTGTGGGACACGGAGATGTTCAAACGCTTCGTCAAGACTGTCATGCCCTAAAAAATTCTGAGTGTCATTGTGGAATAATCAACCTCAGATTGAATGTTACAGATTTTCCGAGGCTTGTTGCAATTAAGGAAAATTGGAGGCTAGTGGCAGAGGAGTCTGGGATGAGACAAGGTGAACCTCTTGTGATGGGAGCCATCGGAAGGGCGTGGCCCAGGGCTCACAGCAGCCCTTGGCATTGGCTTTTGGAACTCTGGGTACTCCACACACTTAGATTTAGGGTACAACACAGGATGGGGGCCGAGTATTAACCTGTGTTTTTGTTTCTCTAAATTGCTTCAGGTGATGTATCCTGAAGCTTGTATGTCTAAGAAACACGGTAACAAATGCACAAACAGAAAGAAGCAAAATAATTCCATGGAGTGAAACGATCCCTATTCTGAAAACTATTCTTTTATGTTAAAAACTTCATAGGAGAGAATGAAGCCAAAACTGAGATATCCAAAATATTTTAAAATTTGGAAGGACATATATGTGTGTACGGGTGTGTGTTTCCACATATATATGCACATTTGAATTTTAACTTCTCTCTCTGAGTTTGGGGTGAATCTGATCATCACATTTATCTTGTTATAAACTTCATGACTTGCCTCTTTCCTGTGCGTGCTTCTCCCTACTCCTACCCACTGGGCCCCGGCCCACACTTTGGAGGAGTTTTAGAAAATGATTGTGCTAATTAAGATCCATTGATGGACACTTTGGTGTATTAAAAGAGTCCCCATAGCCTGCAGTGAAGTGGAGTTGGGTAAAAAAGTAGAAGCAAATTAGTCATGAAAACATGTTCCCGTGGTAAAAAAAATAGTCTAGGGACCTAGACGCAGGCCGAGGAGACCAGGGAAACAGGCAGGGCACAGTGAGCCAAAGCTCATTAAATAGAAACGGTTCTGGGGGAAGAAGAAAGCAAACGGGTTGGAAAGGCAGGGAAGCTGTACATCCACAGGGCTTTGCAGCGGCTCTGAGCACTTGGAACAGGATCACAGAAATTCAGAGCTGGAAAGGAGCTGACGGATCACCAAATTCAACCCCTTTATGTTGCAGGTGAGGAAACCAAGGTTGAATGCTTTGTCCCAGGTCCCAGTTAAATCAGAGCAGACGCAGGGCTGGGGCCCAGGACTCTCTACCCTCAGCCTGGGGCCTCCTCACCACTAGGCAGTGGGACCTGCTTCTTCTATTTGGCCACTCCTGTTTGTTGAAATTTCACTAGGAAGTGATAAAGGAACTATGGAAAACCAGATTTGATAAATAACTGAAAAAGTGACCAGGGAATTACCACAAAAGGTTATGGTACAATACAAGAGTTTCTCAATGCTGGCTGCACATTAAACCAAGGCACCACGTCTCACTAGTTTAATCAGAATTAATGCGAGTGAGGCTCTGACACTGATCATTATAAAAGGTCCCAGATGATTCGCATGTGCAGCCACAGTTGACATAAAAGATGTGGATTTGAATCCTGCTGTTATTGTTAGCTGTGTGACTTTAGGCATGTATGTAGTTACTTGACCTCTCTGAGCTTCTCTTTACTCGTGTGTGAAATGGAGCCAAGAATACCTTTCTAAGGTCACTGTGAGATTAGAGGAGATAAAGCATATGTCTCAGAGTAGTCGGTATTTGTCATTAAATGTTTGTTTCCTTTATGAAACATGAATCTCAGTGATTATAATTAGAGATTTTATTGTTTTGTAAACTATTATTGAGTTTTTTCCCCTAGTGTGTTCTTAACTCCCTGAATGCATTCTCAACAATTCTCGCTGAAAATTCAAGAATGGTTTTCAATTTTCAGAATAAGGTGATGGGGCAGAGTGTGTAGCCACCAAGAAAGTCAGTTAATTCATTGACGAGGCTGCTTCTTCTGAGATTCTGGTAGGCTGAGCCTCGTGGCTGGCATAAGAGGATAGCTGAAGAATTCCCGAATGAAACTACATGGCAGTTGATACATGAATAAACCTTAAACGGCATCATCACATATCGAGAAAACCATTGTCTTTTCACTTTCTTTTCAGTGTTTCTTATGCTATCAATGACAATTCACTCGCTAATATCACTGTTTAAAGAGACTTGATCTCAGAGCCTTCTTAGAATTTAACATTGTTTCACCTTAATTCTGTTTATGTTTATGGTTGGCTTTTATTGATAGCAAGTGATACAGGTTTTCCATTTATAATGAATGGAAATGTAAATTTATGTAAGGAAAAAATATGCCACCTTAAAGAAAATTCTTAAGTGAACAAGGTAGGAGTGGTAAGCGGATAGTGAAAAAATCATGAAGGTGGAAGATTCCTGGGTTCCTGTGTCTTGCCTTACCTGTGAGACCTCAGGCTAGAACAATAATACACTCTTTCTGGGCCTCAGTTTCCTCCCCCCAAATAAAAGTGTTAGATTTGACAATGCCTAAGATTGCTTTCAATTTGGGCATATCTGATTTTCAAATTCATCACAATTTGGCCATCAGTCGTCGATAATAGTGTATTATCAATAGTCGAGGACTATTATCAATAGACTTTGACGATAGTCTCAGTCGTCAAAGATATAAAAAATCACCCCATTAAAAAACGGGATGGAAAATAAATTTCTATTTCATATCCCCATAGAAGAACTTGTGGATTACTGGTTCTTAATAAAACCATCTTTACTGGGAGCCATGCTCTTCTACTAGATTTTTCTTCTCTTGCTGATAGCCCCTATTCATTAACTTTAAAGACTGTTGTGATCTGGGTGATTACCTACATTCAAAGGTAACGCCCAAGCCAGGTGCATCCTTTTGTGAATTTCCCAGGCAATTAGGTCTGTGGATTATTGCTGGGTTAGCATTAGTTCCCCCTTTTTGGCACTCTTGGGAAATCTGAAATACAGGATAGATTCTCCCACTGCAGAGTGGTAGTAAAATATTAATTGGTATAAAAAAGCATTAATTTGGTCGTTTGGATATAATGATGGCATCCATGCTTCACCCGCTGCCGCCAGATTCCTAACCACGTGAGTAATGTTTCCGAGCACACAGATGCTGAGAGGGTAGGGCTGGTGTCCTGGGACGTGAGGGCTGTTGGGGAGAACCTCTAGGTTTTCACGGTGTTGTTCTCCGAGGCTGGTGCCTGCTGGGAAGGGCCGGAACTGGGGCGAGGCTAGCCAGGCACCCAGGCTGCAAGATTCAAGGAGGCACTCCCAGCCTCCTGCAAGTGCTTCCTCGGAGACCTGGCCCTCTGCAAACTGTTGATTGATGATTCACAATTCAAGATCTGCTGATACTTGTCTCAGCACTGCTCTGGGTGGTGGAGAACCAATTTCTCACGCCCAGTCACCATCCTTCTTTCCTCTCCCCTCTATGCCTTCACTACTTGGCTGCAAGGTCATTTCAGCCTCAGAGACGGTCTTCTTCCTCCACTAATTCAAAGTCTCCTTTGCCAGTGGCAACTCCTGCACCACCTTTGTTTTGTGTCGTTTTCTGGTTACTATTCCCTGGGATGAGAATGTCAATGAACTCTGGAAATAAGGGTTGTAAAGGGTTGTAAGGGTTCAACCAGTGTCTTTTCAATGCTTTTCATGTCACAAACATTGTTCTAGACCCTTTCTAGTGCATTATTTTATCTAAACCTTTCTATATTATTATGCCCACCTTAGCAAAGGGGCAACTGAAGCTTAGAAAATAACCCAGTTTGCTTTCAGGTGGTAATGGGCTTCTGAAAGTAGTGATTTTATAGGACCCCATTCTGTAGAAAGTTTTTTCGAGTTTTCCAATAGAGGAGAAATGTTGGGGAAATTTCCCAGAAGGTCAAAGTCTTTGGGATGGATGTGAGCTTCCCTTGATAAGGGTTGGGAAAATACTGCCGACAAGGCACGATAATCCTTTTGGTTGCAAGGGGCTTGGAAGAAGAAGGACAAGCCTGGATGCTTTGTTGAGAGTTGACTTTGAGGCAGGGGATCCATGGGCCGTGCAGCTTTAGGAAGACCCATAAAGGGAACTGGGTCGTTGGGTCTGGAGTTACAGGTGGATCCAGGAATCTTACTCAGTGACCCAACCTAGCCATGGTGGGTAGCTCCAGGCTTGAGAATGAATTGTTTGGAAGTGCGTGGAAACATTGTGTTAAGGCAATGGAGAGTTTGCTAGCAATTTTTTCACCCATTCATTTACTCACTCACTCACTCAAAAATACTTAGTGAGCATCTGCTAAGTGCCACATAATAATCTTATTCTGAGGAAACAGAGGGGAACCACCAGGTGAGAGCCTGGCTGTCTGGACGCTGTAGGCTGAGATCCTGCAACACTTCAAGGTTGAGGGAAAAAGGAGGAGTGAGTAAGGAGACCAGGAAGGACTGGCCAGGGAGGTGCCTGGGAAACTAGGAGGGAGTGGTGTTAAGTAAACCCAAAGAATAGAGTGTTTCCAGAACACTCCAGCCCTGTTGGCGGGGACAGGAAGCTAAGGAGGGGACTGTCAAAAAATCTGTTTACCACCTTACACCCTGACAACTTCCAACTTTTCCTCTTCAGCGTTTTCTCAAGAGGCTTTACTTTAACATCATTCATATTGGGATAGAGCAAATGAGGTACAGCTACAAAGGAGCGTATGTACATCGATGGGGACTCTCGCAGTGATGCTGGGCTCCTGCTGCATTCTTCTGGGAGGCAAGTCCCATTGCCTGCGGCATGCTTTAAAGTGAAGTGTTTCAAGTGGCAGAGAGCAGCCTGCCATGACAGAGAAAAGCTGGAGTGGCAGCAATGCCTCCAATGGCAGGAAATTCATAAAATGCTCCCCGGAAACCCACTCCCTTCAGTGTGATCAAGGCAATATCATGATATCAACCCATTTGCTCCTGAGAATAATTACAAGTACCATTTGTACAATCCTTGAGAGTTTATAAAGTGCTTCCATGGGTGTTGTATAATGGATTTTATTTGAGCTTGATGTGTGTGAACAGACGAGGAGCCCCCAAATCCTTCCACATCAGCATGTCGGCTTGTGTAAGTCCCTGTCTCCTTCCCAAAGTGGAACCATGGAAACCGTGGCCGCCCCTTGGGACTGGTATCCTGCCTCCCAGCAATCATGACTCTGAATCTGGAGGATACAGGAGATTTTCTATTTTCTCCTATATATCTCAGAGTTTTCCAAATGTTTTGTCATAAGCATGCCTACGTTTGTAATTAGAAAAAAAAAGAGTTATTTAAACAAATCAGGGGAAGCAAGGTTCTGAAATTCACCACAGTCAACAAGACTTGCCTGCCCTCGAGCTGGACCAGTGGACTGGCCAGCTCCTTTGGTCAGGCATCCTGGATCAGAAGAGCCATCGCTGTTTTGAAGAGGGGCCATCGAGGTCATCTAGTCAACACCCTTCACGCACCAGTCAGTGTGCAAAGAGCAGAACTAGCCAGAAGCAGTGTCCTACTTCTTTAAAAGAGATACTTGGAAAGGTTTAATGCCAGCAGAGCAAAGCCAAAGATACCAATCCTTGTAGATGCTGAATGTGCTGTTTTCTTTTTTAAATCATTACATTTTTATTAAATAATATGAGATCCTTAAAGGAAGTGTGGTAACTAAAAAAAGGAAAAACATTCTATCCATTAAAGGTGATCTCAAAGTTTCTCCCCTCTCCCCCAGTCTTCCTAAATGGAAGTAGGCAGGGTTTTTTTTTTTTTTGCATAATGGTATTTATATTTGTTTGAATTTCTGAAATTTCTTTTCCAGAATTATATCTTAAATCTGAATAATTGAGAGTAACAACTCATTATAAAAAAAAATCTTTTTAAAGCTTTACACAGAGTGAAAAAAAAAAAAAAAGGCTCCTATAGCCTCCATCAGCTGCTGCAGTTTCATTAGTTGGATACAGGGTGGTTCCCTGGGGTGGTAGCCCACAGGACAGGCCATTGGTGCTTTATTTTTATTTTTTTAACATCATTATTGGGATATAATTGCTTTACAATGTTGTGTTAGTTTCTGCTGTATAACAAAGTGAATCAGCTATACATATACATACATCCCCATATCTCCTCCCTCTTGTGTCTCCTTCCCACCCTCCCTATCCCACCCTTCTAGGTGGACACAAAGAACTGAGCTGATCTCCCTGTGCCATGCAGCTGCTTCCCACTAGCTATCTATTTTACATTTGGTAGTGTATGTATGTCCATGCCACTCTCTCACATTGTCCCAGCTTCCCCTTCCACCCCGTGTCCTCAGGTATGTTCTCTACGTCTGCATCTTTATTCCTGCCCCGTCACTAGGATCATCAGTACCATTTTTTTAGATTCCATATATATGTGTTAGCATATGGTATTTGTTTTTCTCTTTCTGACTTACTTCACTCTGTATGACAGACTCTAGGTCCATCCACCTCATTACAAATAACTCAACTTCGTGTCTTTTTATGGCTGAGTCATATTCCATTGTATATATGTGCCACATCTTCTTTATCCATTCATCTGTCGATGGACACTAAAGTTGATTCCATGTCCTGGCTATTATAAATAGAGCTTCAATGAACATTGTGGTACATGACTCTTTTTGAATTATGGTTTTCTCAGGTTATATGCCGAGTAGTGGGATTGCTGGGTCTTATGGTAGTTCTATTTTTAGTTTTTTAAGGAACCTCCATACTGTTCTCCATAGTGGCTGTATCAATTTACATTCCTACCAACAGCGCAAGAAGGTACCGTTTTTTCCATACCCTCTCCAGCATTTATTGTTTGTAGATTTTTTGATGATGGCCATTCTGACTGGTTTGAGGTGATACCTCATTGTAGTTTTGATTTGCATTTCTCTAATGATTAATGATGTTGAGCATCCTTTCATGTGTTTGTTGGCAATCTGTATATCTTCTTTGGAGAAATGTCTATTTAGGTCTTCTGCCCATTTTTGGACTGGGTTGTTTGTTTTTCGATATTGAGCTGCATGAGCTGCTTGTAATTTAAGAGATTAATCCTTTGTCAGTTGCTTCACTTGAAAATATTTTCTCCCATTCTGAGGGTTGTCTTTTGGTCCTGTTTATGGTTTCCTTTGCTGTGCAAAAGCTTTTAAGTTTCATTAGGTCCCATTTGTTTATTTTTGTTTTTATTTGCATATCTCTAGGAGGTAGGTCAAACAGGATCTTGGTGTGATTTATGTCATAGAGTGTTCTGCCTATGTTTTCCTCTAAGAGTTTCAGAGTGTCTGACCTTACGTTTAGGTCTTTAATCCATTTTGAGTTTATTTTTGTGTATGGTGTTAGGAAGTGTTCTGATTTCATTCTTTTACATGTAGCTGTCCAGTTTTCACAGCACCACTTATTGAAGAGGCTGTCTTTTCTCCATTGTATATTCCTGCCTCCTTTATCAAAAATAAGGTGGCCGTATGTGCATGGGTTATCTCTGGGCTTTCTAGCCTGTTCCATTGATCTGTATTTCTGTTTTTGTGCCTGTACCATACCATCTTGATTACTGTAGCTTTGTAGTATAATCTGAAGTTCAGGAGCCTGATTCCTCCAGCTCCATTTTTCTTTCTCAAGATTGCCTTGGCTATTTGGAGTCTTTTGTATTTCTATACAAATTGTGAAATTTTTTGTTCTAGTTCTGTGAAAAATGCCATTGGTAGTTTGATAAGGATTGCATTGAATCTGTAGATTGCTTTGGGTAGTAGAGTCATTTTCACAATGTTGATTCTTCCAATCCAAGAACATGGTATATCTCTCCATCTGTTGGTATCATCTTTAATTTCTTTCATCAGTGTCTTATAGTTTTCTGCATGCACGTCTTTTGTCTCCTTAGGTAAGTTTATTCCTAGGTATTTTATTCTTTTTGTTGCAATGGTAAATGGGAGTGTTTCCATAATTTCTCTTTCAGATTTTTCATCCTTAGTGTATAGGAATGCAAGAGATTTCTGTGCATTAATTTTGTATCCTGCTACTTTACCAAATTCATTGATGAGCTCTAGTAGCTTTCTAGTAGCATCTTTAGGATTCTCTATGTATAGTATCATGTCAGCTGCAAACAATGACAGCTTTACTTCTTCTTCACCGATTTGGATTCCTTTTATTTCCTTTTCTTCTCTGATTGCTGTGGCTGAAACTTCCATAACTATGTTGAATAATAGTGGTGAGAGTGGACAACCTTGTCTTGTTCCTGATCTTAGAGGAAATGGTTTCAGTTTTTCACCATTGAGGACAATGTTGGCTGTGGGTTTGTAATATGTGGCCTTTATTATGTTGAGGTAAATTCCCTCTATGCCTAGTTTCTGGAGGGTTTTTATCATAAATGGGGGTTGAATTTTGTTGAAAGATTTTTATACATCTATTGAGATGATCATATGGTTTTTCTCCTTCAATTTGTTAATATGGTTTATCACATTGATTGATTTCCGTATATTGAAGAATCCTTGCATTCCTGGGAAAAACCCCACTTGATCATGGTGTATGATCCTTTTACTGTGCTGTTGGATTCTGTTTGCTAGTATTTTGTTGAGGTTTTGCATCTCTGTTCATCAGTGATATTGGTCTGTAGTTTTCTTTCTTTGTGACATCTTTGTCTGGTTTTGGTATCAGGGTGATGGTGGCCTTGTAGAATGAGTTTGGGAGTGTTCCTCCCTCAGCTTTTTTTGGGAAGAGTTTGAGAAGGATATGTGTTAACTCTTCTCTAAATGTTTGATAGAATTCACCTTGAAGCAGTGTGGTCCTTTTGTTTTTTGGAAGATTTTTAATCACAGTCTCAATTTCAGTGCTTGTGACTGGTCTGTTTCTATTTTCTATTTCTTCCTGGTTCAGTCTCAGATGGTTGTGCCTTTCTAAGAATTTGTCCATTTCTTTGTGGTTGTCCATTTTATTGGCATGTAACTGCTTGTAGTAATCTCTCATGATCCTTTGTATTTCTGCAGTGTCAGTTGTTACTTCTCCTTTTTCATTTCTAATTCTGTTGATTTGAGTCTTCTCCCTTTTTTTCTTGATGAGTCTGGCTAATGGTTTATCCATTTTTTTAATCTTCCCAAAGTACCAGCTTTTAGTTTTATTGATCTTTGCTATTGTTTTCTTCATTTCCTTTTCCATTTACTTCTGATCTGATCTTTATGATTTATTTCCTTCTGCTAACTTTAGGGGGTTTTTGTTCTTCTTTCTCTAATTGCTTTAGGTGTAAGGTTAGGTTGTTTATTTGAGACGTTTCTTTCTTGAGGTAGAATTGAATTGCTATAAACTTCCCTCTTAGAACTGCTTTTGCTGCAACCCATAGGTTTTGAGTCATCTTGTTTTCATTGTCCTTTGTTTCTAGGAATTTTTTTACTTCCTCCTTGATTTCTTCAGTGATCTGTTGGTTATTTAGTAGTGTATTGTTTAGCCTCCATGTGTTTGTATATTTTACAGATTTTTTCCTGTAATTGATATGTAGTCTCACAGCGTTGTGGTCAGAAAAGATACTTGATATGATTTCAATTTTCTTAAATTTACCAAGGCTTTATATGATCTATCCTGGAGAATATCCCATGAGCACTTGAGAAGCAATTGTAATCTGTTGTTTTTGGATGGCATGTCCTATAAATATTAATTAAGCCCATCTTGTTTAATGTATCACTTAAAGCTTTTGTTTCCTTATTTATTTTCATTTTGGATGATCTGTCCATTGGTGAAAGTGGGGTGTTAAAGTCCCCTACCATGATTGTGTTACTGTCGATTTCCCCTTTTATGGCTGTTAGTGTTTGCCTTATGTATTGAGGTGTTCCTATGTTGGATGCATAAACATTTACAATTGCTAAATCTTCTTCTTGGATGGATCCCTTGATCTTTATGCAGTGTCCTTCTTTGTCTCTTGTAATAGTCTTTATTTTAAAGTTTCTTTTGTCTGATATGAGAATTGCTACTCCAGCTTTCTTTTAATTTCCATTTCCATAGAATATCTTTTTCCACCTCTTCACTTGCAGGCTGTATGTGTCCCTAGGTCTGAAGTGGGTCTCTTGTAGACAGTTTTTCCCTTTCATCACGTTAAATATGTCCTCCCACTCCCTTCTGGCCTGCAGTTTCTGCTGAAAAATCAGCTGTTAACCTTATGGGGATTCCCTTGTATGTTATTTGTTGTTTTTCCCTTGCTGCTTTTAATATTTTTTGTTTGTATTTACTTTTTGATAGTTTGATTAATATGTGTCTTGACGTGTTTCTTCTTGGATTTATTCTGTATGGGACACTCTGCCCTTTCTGGACTTGATTGACTATTTCCTTTCCCATATTAGGAAAGTTTTCAACTATAATCTCTTCAAATATTTTCTCAGTCCCTTTCTTTTTCTCTTCTTCTACTAGGACCCCTATAATTTGAATGTTGGTGTGCTTAATGTTGTCCCAGAGGTCTCTGAGACTGTCCTTAATTCTTTTCATTGTTTTTTCTTTATTCTGCTCTGCAGTAGCTATTTCCACTATTTTATCTTCCAGGTCACTTATCCTTTCTTCTGCCTCAGTTATTCTGGTATTGATTCCTTCTAGAGAATTTTTAATTTCATTTATTGTGTTGTTCATCATTGTTTGTTTTCCCTTAAGTTCTTCTAGGTCCTTGTTAAACGTTTCTTGTATTTTCTCCATTCTATTTCCAAGTTTTTGGATCATCTTTACTATCATTACTCTGAATTCTTTTTCAGGTAGACTGCCTATTTCCTCTTCATTTCTTTGGTCTGGTGGGTTTTTACCTTACTCCTTCATCTGCTGTGTGTTTCTCTGTCTTCTCATTTTGCTTAACTTACTGTGTTTGAGGTCTCCTTTTCGCAGGCTGCATGTTTGTAGTTCCTGTTGTTTTTGGTGTCTGCCCCCAGTGGGTAAGGTTTGTTCAGTGCATTGTGCAGGCTTCCTGGTGGAGGGGACTGGCACCTGTGTTCTGGTGGATGAGGCTGGATCTTGTCTTTCTCGTGGGCAGGACTGCATCTGGTGGTGTGTTTTGGGGTGTTGTGACCTTATGATTTCAGGCAGCCTCCGCTAATGGGTGAGGTTGTGTTCCTGTCTTGCTAGTTGTTTGGCATAGGGTGTTCAGCACTGTAGCTTTCTGGTCATTGAGCAGAGCTGGGTCTTAGAAGTGAGATGGCGATCTCTTGGAGAGCTTTCGCCGTTTGATATTACGTGGAGCCGGGAGGTCTCTGGTGGACCAGTGTCCTGAACTCGGGTCTCCCACTTCAGAGGCACAGGCCTGACATCTGGCTGGAGCACGAAGACCCTGTCAGCCACAGGGCTTCATAGAAAAGGGGAAAAGAAAGAAATAAATAAAGAAAAAATAAAATAAAATTTATTAAAATAAAACATTATTAAAAATAAAAGAAATTAAAAAGTAATAAAAAAGAAAGAAAGAAGAGAGCAACCAAACCAAAAGCAAATCCACCAATGTTAACAAGTGCTAAAATCTATACAGAAAAAAAAAAAAAAACGGACGGGCAGAACCTGAAGACAAATGGTAAAAACAGAGTTATACAGACAAAATCACACAAAGAAGCCTACACATACACAGTCACAAAAAGAGAAAAAGGAAAAAAGTATATATATATCTATATATATAAAAGGAAGACAGTAACAAAATCAATAAACAAATCTACCAATGATATTAACCTCTAAATACTAAACTAAGATAAACATAAAACCAGAGACAAATTAGATGCAGAAAGCAAACCCCAAGTCTACAGTTGCTCCCAAAGTCCACCTCCTCAATTTGGGATGATTCGTTGTCTATTCAGGTATTCCACAGATGCAGGGTACATAAAGTTGATTGTGGAGATTTAATCCACTGCTCCTGAGGCTGCTGGGAGAGATTTCCCTTTCTCTTCTTTGTTCACACATCTCCCGGGATTCAGCTTTGGATTTGGCCCCGCCTCTGTGTGTAGGTCACCTGAGGGCATCTGTTCCCCGCCCACCCAGACAGGACAGGGTTAAAGTAGCAGCTGATTCGGGAGCTCTGGCTCACTCAGGCTGGGGGGCGGGAGGGATGCAGAATGCGGGGCGAGCCTGTGGCAGCAGAGGCCGGCATGGCATTGCACCAGCTTGAGGCACCCTGTATGTTCTCCCAGGATAGTTGTCCCTGGGTCATGGGACCCTGGCTGTGGCGGGCTGCACAGGCTCCTGGGAGGGGAGGTGTGGATAGTGACCTGTGCTTGCACAGAGGCTTCTTGGTCGCTGTAGCAGCAGCCTTAGCATCTCATGCCTGTCTCTAGGGTCCGCGCTGATAGCCGCAACTTGCCCCATCTCTGAAACTCGTTGAGGCATTGCTCTGAATCCCCTCTCCTCGTGCACCCCGAAACAATAGTGTCTTGCCTCTAAGGCAGTTCCAGACTTTTTCCCGGACTCCCTCCCGGCTAGCTCTGGTGCACTAGCCCCTGAGCTAGTGTTCACGCAGCCAACCCCAGTCCTCTCCCTGGGATCCGACCTCCAAAGCCCGAGCCTCAGCTCCAATCCCCCACCCACCCCAGCTGGTGAGTAGACAAGCCTCTCAGGCCAGTGAGTGCTGGTCGGCACCGATCCTTTGTGTGGGAATCTCTCCGCTTTGCCCTTTGCACCCCTGTTCCTGCACTCTCCTCTGTGGCTCTGAAGCTTCCCCCCCCACCATCTCTGCCAGTGAAGGGGCTTCCTAGTGTGTGGAAACTTTTCCTCCTTCACAGCTCCCTCCCTGAGGTGTAGGTCCTGTCCCTATTCTTTTGTCTGTGTTTTTCCTATTTTCTTTTGCCCTACCCTACCCCTACGTGGGGAGTTTCTTGCCTTTTGGGAAACCTGAGGTCTTCTGCCAGAGTTCAGGAGGTGTTCTGTAGGAGTTGTTCAACATGTAGATGTATTTCTGATGTATTTGTGGGGAGGAAGGTGACCTCCACATCTTACTCCTCTGCCATCTTGAAGGTCTCCCCTCCATCAGTGCTTTATAATACGATTTTTCTCTCTGCCAACTTCCTTATTATTTATTTATTTGTTTGTTTATTTTTGGGTGTGTCGGGTCTTTGTTGCTGCGCGCGGGCTTTCTCTAGTGGCGGTGAGCAGGGGCTACTCTTCCTTGTGGTGCGTGGGCTTCTCATTGTGGTGGCTTCTCTTGTTGTGAAGCATGGGCTCTAGGAATGTGGGCTTCAGTAGTTGTGGCATGTGGGCTCAGTAGTTGTGGCGCATGGGCTTTGTTGCTCCTCGGCATGTGGGATCTTCCCAGACCAGGGCTTGAACCCATATCCCCTGCACTGGCAGGCAGATTCTTAACCACTGCGCCACCAGGGAAGTCCTGAGTTCCTAATTTTAATTGCAATTTTAAATGAAGGGCAACTAGATGGTACATCACCAGATTGCTTGCTTCTCCAAGACTAGGTTTCTGTTCCATTATTCAGAAAGATGACTTGGCAGGGTATAATATTCTTGGTTTATAACTTTGTCATCAAAAGGTCATTGCTTCAAAAAACATTTAAAATACATCCTAGTTCCCTACCCTCCCTTACACCCCAACCCCACCTCCACGATTTTCTTGGAACGTGATGAGCTGTTTGATCGTCATATTCATACTCTTTTTTTTCTCTGGAGGAAGATTTTCCTTAACTATGGTTTTAGATATTGTGTTTATTCCAATTTGGATATGGTGTTTCTTCTCCCTTTTAAGTTTGATCTTTATTATACATATATATATATATATATATATTTTAATTTTCTCCCATCATTTAAATTTTTGTCTGGATTCTAGGAGAACTACTGAAGTTTGCCCTTCATGCTATTAATTGATATTCTGCAAGGTCAGTTATGCTCTTTACTGTCTCCAATGTAGTTTTATATTCTGTTGTTGCTTTTCTAATTTTCCTGAAGCCTTTTCTATCTGACCTGTATCACTTTGAATCTCATCCTGCTGATTTTTTTCACCTCAATTACTTATCTCTTACTGAGGTTCTCTTTTTTGCCTCATAGAGGCCAGTTTGTTCTCTATTTAAATGATAAGTCCAGAATATCTTCCCCAATTCCATTTTTCATAACATATTTTTTTTCAGAAGCCTGAACACCCTCTGAATTTTTATAATGATTTTCCCTATTTTTATTCAATTTCTGCCTTGTTCTTCATCTTTTAATATTTTTCTGCTTGGTTAGTCCTCAAATAGAAAGGATGTCTCACTTACTCTTGACCTTGCTTTCTGGTGCTGGTTGCATTTGTTTCTCAGAGGTTTAGCTACATTTTATTTCCAGGGTGACTCTTCAGGGCTGAGATGGGAGTTTCTTTTTAGTCTTCCTAGCTCTAATGTTCTGAAAAGATGGAATGGGCAGAAGTGAAAACTCCCAGCATGGACTGATCCTAGAACTCTTCATGTCTCTTTTTCCCCTTGCCCTTTACGTCATGTCATCTGGAAGGACAATATCTCCTGTGATCTTAAATGTGACTCTCAGCTTCTCTGTATTTCTTGAAAGATACCTTATAAGGGCTGTGGTATAATCCATTAATTACTTCCTTGAGAGTCTCATAATCTGAGTTCATGCCCCATGCTATTTCTGAACTGCTTTGTGAATTTTGTTTAGTTCTTTCACTTCTTTGAGCTTCCCTTACCTAAAACAAAGTCAGTAATATTGCTATCATTATGGAGTGTTGTGAGGTTTAAATGAGATAATGCTTATTGAGCCCTTAGCACACTGCACAGTAAATTTTAAAGATTAGCTGCTGTGGACTTCCCTGGTGGTGCAGTGGCTAAGACTCTGTGTTCCCAGTGCAGGGGGCCCGGGTTCGATCCCTGGTCAGGGAACTAGATCCCACATGCCACAGCTAAGAGTTCACATGCTGCAATGAAAATCCTTCATGCTGCAGCTAAGATCTGGCACAGCCAAATAAATAAATATTAAAATAAAGTTTAGCTGCTGTTGTCATTATTAATATTATTCTGTCTTTAGATAGAGTTATAAAGAGAGGTATTGATTGAGGTGGAGGGCATGAAACAGTACACTGATAGCTTCAAAAAGAAGCCTTCCCCCTGCTCATGGTGGAAAGACAGATGTTTGTTTAATTTTGTGATTGGCTCAGATGTTGAATTCCTAAATCTCAGTGGACAATGGGGGAATATTTCCAATCAAGCACGAAAATGGTGAGTCACAAAATTAATTTCCAGTCTGGTTTGGTCTTCTTAATTAGAAGAACTTCCTTCTAGATTCTGATAAGAGTTTGACTGGAAATCACAGTTTTCTTATTGCTGTGATGTTTTTGTCTTCTGGGTCTTCAAAGGTATTTTTGTGGGAATACTGGTGGTGTTGTGTCCAGAGCAGTTATTCAGTTATAATTTTAAGTTGGAAGTCTCCAGCTTTATTTCTCTGCTGGTTTTCAAATACAAATTACCAAGTTTAACCAGTTAGATACATGAAAGCAAAATATGTTACAAAGGTGATTTCTTTTATTTCCAGGAGCTGCTATAAGCAGTTCTGTTTTTATCCAGATTTCATTTGTTAAATGTGTTCTAAGCCAGGGATGATAGAACCTTCTCTTTTCCTTCATTAGCATGTTGATATTCTATCATTCTCCTTATGATACCATAATGGAATTACATGTTTTGCATTCTTATGGACCTTTTTAACCACTTATTTTTGTTTCCTACAGCATTTTTCAAGATCAAGCACAGAAATGAATTCAATGCCCTTGGCTTTGAAATTCAAATATATTTGAAAAGTTTGCTTGAACTCCACTGTATGATATAGCACTCCTGCTGAAACCACTGTTATTCTAAAAAAATAAATCTTAGGATGTGGATTATCTCTTTATGTTGTAGAAAGATAGGTATAATTTTAGTTGCAATGTTTTTAGATAACCTTGATCTGGTTCACCAGAGTTCATATTCAAAGCTGCTGTATTTTCCTGTTGACAAGGATGCTGGGAGAAGCTTATTTGGAAGTGATGGAAAGAATAGTGTCCCACTTGGTAAGGGTGTTACTGTCCACCCTGAGTTTTGCTAAGGCTGTGCTCAATTATCCACTGATAAGTTTAGCACTGACATGGCATTTAATTGTAAAATGTTTTCAGTTCTCTGAAAAACTGTGCTCAGACATAGGTTATGATCATTATCACCCTATTGTTCACAGAGTCTAATGTAATGTCATATGTTCCAGGGGTTTTTGGTTTCTTTAGTCAACTCATTTCCTTTAATACTGACTGAGGTGACATTTGATTGCTTGCCACATGATAAATAATGAGGTTAGAATGCCTCATTCTGTGGTTGGGACATTGGGACATGGACATGATGCCTTCTTTTTGAGCATAAGAAATACAAGGATTTTTTTTTTTTGGTCACCCCACGTGGCTTGCGGGATCTTGGTTCATGAGCTGGGGGTTGGGCTGAAGCTCCTGCAGAGGGAGCTCTGAGTCCAAACCACTGGACTAACAGAGAGCCTCAGAATATTCATTGGAATATTCATTGGAGTGAGGTTTCACAGAGTTCCTCATCTCTACACCAAGACCCAGCTCTACCCAACAGCCTACAAACTTTAATGTTGGAAGCTTCAGGCCAAACAACCCGTAAGATGGGAAAATAATCTCACTCTTAAAAAAAAAAATGAGATGGCAAAAAAATATGTCACAGATGAAGGAGCAAGGTAAAATCCTACAAGACAAAATAAATGTAGAGGAAATAGGCAATCTACCTGAAAAAGAATTCAGAGTAATGATAGTAAAGATGATCCAGAATCTCAGAAATAAAATGCAGGCATGGATTGAGAAAATACAAGAAATGTTTAACAAAGATCTAGAAGAACTAAAGAACAAACAAACAGAGATGAACAATACAATAACTGAAATGAAAAATACACAAGAAGGAATCAATAACAGAATAACTGAGGCAGAAGAACGAATAAGTGAGCTGGAAGACAGAATGGTGGAAATAACTGCCAAGGAGCAGAATAAAGAAAAAAGAATGAAAAGAATTGAAGACAATCTCAGAGACCTCTGGGACAACACTAAATGCACCAACATTCGAATTATAAGGGTCCCAGAAGAAAAAGAGAAAAAGAAGGGACTGAGAAAATATTTGAAGAGATTATAGTTGAAAAATTCCCTAACATGAAAAAGGAAACAGTCACCCAAGTTCAGGAAGCACAGAGAGTCCCCTAGAGGATGAAATCTAGGAAAAACACACCAAGACACATATTAATCAAACTAACAAAAATTAAATTCAAAGAAAAATATGAAAAGCAGCAAGGGAAAAACAAAAAATAACATACAAAGGAATCCCCATAAGGTTATCAGCTGATTTTTCAGCAGAAACTCTACAGACCAGAAGTGAGTAGCAGGATATACTTAAAGTGATGAAAGAAAAAAACCTGCAACCAAGATTACTTTACCCAGCAAGGATCTCATTCAGATTCTATGGAGAAATCAAAAGCTTTTCAGACAAGCAAAACCTAAGAGAATTCAGCACCACAAAACCAGCTTTACAACAAAAGCTAAAGAAGCTTCTCTAGGTGGGAGGCAAAAGAGAAGAAAAAGACCCACAAAAACAAAACAATTAAGAAAATGGTAATAGGAATATACATATCAATAATAACCTTGAATGTAAATGGATTAAATGCCCCAACCAAAAGACACAGACTGGCTGAATGGATACAAAAACAAGACCCATATATATGCTGTCTACAAGAGACCCATTTCAGACCTAGGGACACATACAGACTGAAAGTGAAGGGAAGGAAAATGTTATTCCATGCAAATGGAAATCAAAAGAAAGCTGGAGTAGCAATACTTGTTTCAGATAAAACAGACTTTAAAATGAAGACTTTTACAACAGATAAGGAGGAGAAGTAGATAATGATCAAAGGATCAATCCAAGTAGAAGATATAACAATTATAAATGTTTATGCACCCAACATAGGAGCACCTCAATACATAAGGCAAATGCTAACAACCATGAAAGGAGAAATTGACAGTTAAACAGTAATAGAAGGCGACTTTAACACCCCACTTACACAAATGGACAGATCACCCAAACAGAAAATAAATAAGGAAACACAAACTTTAAATGACACAATAGACCAGATAGATTTACATGATATTTATAGAGCATTCCACTCAAAAGTGGCAGAATGCACTTTCTTCTCAAGTGCACACAGACCATTCTCCAGGATAGATCACATCTTGGATCACAAATGAACCCTCAGAAAATTTAAGGAAATTGAAATCATATCAAGCATCTTTTCTGACAACAACACTATGAGACTGGAAATCAATTACAGGAAAAGAAACGTGAAAAACACAAATACATGGAGGCTAAACAGTGTGCTACTAAATAACCAAGAGATCACTGAAGAAATCAAAGAAGAAATAACAAAATACATAGAAATAAATAACAATGAAAACACGACGACCCAAAACCTATGGGATGCAGCAAAAGCAGTTCTAAGAGGAAAGTTTATAGCAATTCAGTCTCACCTCAGAAAACAAGAAAACTCTCAAATAAACAATTTAACCCTACACTTAAAACAACTAGAGAAAGAAGAAAAAAGAAAACCCAAAGTCAGTAGATGGAAAGAAATCATAAAGATCAGAGCAGAAATAAATTAAATAGGGACTTCCCTGGTGGCACATTGGTTAAGAATCTGCCTGCCAATGCAGGGGACATGGGTTCGAGCCCTGGTCCGGGAAGATCCCACATGCTGTGGAGCAGCTGAGCCTATGCACTACTATAATGAGAAGCCCACCCATAGCAATGAAGACCCAATGCAGATAAAAATAAGTAAATAAAATGAATAAATTAAAAAAAGAAATAATGAAATAGAAGCAAAGAAAACAATAGCAAAAATCAATAAAACTAAAATCTGGTTCTTTGAGAAGACAAACAAAATTGATAAACCCTTAGCCAGACTCATCAAGAAAAAAAGCGAGAGGATGCAAGTCAATAAAATTAGAAATGAAAAAGGAGAAATCACAACTGACATTGCAGAAACACAAAGGATTATATGAGACTACTACAAACAACTATATGCCAATAAAATGGACAACTACAAAGAAATGGATAAATTCTTGGAAAGGTACAATTTTCCAAGACTGAACCAGGAAGAATTAGAAAATATAAACAGACCTATCACAAGTAATGAAATTAAAACCATAATTAAAAATATTCCAACAAACAAAAGTCCAGGACCAGATGGCTTCACAGGCAAATTCTATCAAATATTTAGAGAAGAGCTAACACTGATGCTTCTCAAACTCTTCCAAAAAGTTGCAGAGGGAGAAACACTCCCAAATTCATTTTATGAAGCCACCATCACCCTGATACCAAAACCAGAAAAAGATATCACAAAAACGAAAATTATAGACCAATATCACTGATGAACATAGATGCAAAAATCCTCAATAAAATACTAGCAAACAGAATCCAACAGCACATTAAAAGGATCATACACCATGATGAAGTGGGATTTATCCCAGGAATGCAAGAATTCTTCAATATACGCAAATCAATCAATGTGATACACCACATTAACAAATTAAGGAATAAAAACCATATGATCATCTCAATAGATGCAGAAAAAGCTTTTGACAAAATTCAACACCTACTTATGATAAAAACTCTCCAGAAAATGGGCACAGAGGGAACCTACCTCAACATAATAAAGGCCATATATGACAAACCCACAGCAAGCATCATACTCAATGGTGAAAAACTGAAATCATTTCCACTAAGATCAGGAACAAGACAAGGATGTTCAATCTCGCCACTCTTATTCAACATAGTTTTGGAAGTCCTAGCCATGGCAATCAGAGAAGAAAAAGAAATAAAAGGAATACAAATTGGAAAAGAAGAAGTGTTTTACTTCTATCACTATTTGCAAATGATATGATACTATACATAGAAAATCCTAAAGATACTACAAGAAAACTATTAGAACTAATCAATGAATTTGGTAAGGTTTCAGGATACAAAATTAATACACAGAAGTCTTGGGCATTCCTATACACCAACAACGAAAAATCAGAAAGAGAAATTAAGGTAACAATCACATTTACCATCGCAACAAAAAGAATAAAATATCTAGGAATAAACTTACCTAAGGAGGCAAAAGACTTGTATTCAGAATACTATAAAACAATGGTGACAGAAATCAAAATGACATAAACAGATGGATAAAGATACCATGTTCTTGGATTGGAAGAATCAATATTGTGAAAATGACTATATTACCCAAAGTAATCTACAGATTCAGTGCAATCCCTATCAAACTACCAATGGCATTCTTCACAGAATTAGAGCAAAAAATTTTACAATTTGTATGGAAACACAGAAGACCCCGAATAGCCAAAGAAATCTTGAGGAGGAAAAATGGAGTTGGAGGAATCAGGCTCCCCAGCTTCAAACTATACCACAAAGCTACAGTAATCAAGACAGTACTGGCACAAAAACAGAAATACAGATCAATGGTACAGGATAGAATGCCCAGAGATAACCCATGCACATACGGTCACCTTATCTTTGATAAAGGAGGCAAGAGTATACAATGGAGAAAAGACAGCCTCTTCAATAAGTGGTGCTGGGAAAACTGGACAGCTACATGTAAAAGAATGAAATTAGAACACTCCCTAACACCATACACGAAAATAAACTCCAAATGGACTAAAGACCTAAATGTAAGACCAGACACTATAAAACTCTTAGAGGATAACATAGGAAAAACACTCTTTGACATAAACCACAGCAAGATCTTTTTTACCCACTTCCTAGAGTAACAGAAATAAAAACAAAAATAAACAAATGGGAGTGATATAACCTTAAAACCTTTTGCACAGCAAAGGAAACCATAAGCAAGACAAAAAGACAACCCTCAGAATGGGAGAAAATATTTGCAAATGAAACAACAGACAAAGGATTAATCCCCCAAATGTACAAACAGCTCATGCAGCTCAATATCAAAAAAAAACAAACAATCCAATTAAAAAATGGGCAGAAGGCCTAAATAGACATTTCACCAAGAAAGACATACAGGTGGCCAAGAGGCACATGAAAAGATGCTCAACATCACTAATTATTAGAGAAATGCAAATCAAAACTACAATGAGGTATCACCTCACACCAGTCAGAATGGCCATTATCAAAAAATCTAGAAACAGTAAATGCTGGAAAGGGTGTGGTGATAAGGGAAACCTCCTGAACTGTTGGTGGGAATGTAAATTGATACAGCCACTATGGAAAACCGTATGGAGGTTCCTTAAAAAACTAAAAATAGAACTATCATATGACCCAGCAATCCCACTACTGGGCATATACCCTGAGAAAACCATAATTCAAAAAGAGACATGTAGCACAATGTTCATTGCAGCACTATTTACAATAGCCAGGATACGGAAGCAACCTAAGTGTCCATCGACAGATGAATGGATCAAGATGTGGCACATATATACAATGGAATATTACTTAGCCATAAAAGAAATGAAATTGAGTTATTTGCAATGAGGTGGATGGAACTAGAGTCTGTCATACAGAGTGAAGTAAGTCAGAAAGAGAAAAACAAATACTGTATGCTAAAGCATATATGTGGAATCTAAAAAAAAAACCAAAAAGGTACTGATGAGCCAAGTTGCAGGGCAGGAATAAAGATGTAGACATAGAGAAGAGACTTGAGGACACGGAGTGGGACAGGGAAGCTGGGGTGAAGTGAGAGTAGCATCGATATATATGCACTACCAAATGTAGAATAGCTAGTGGGAAGCAGCAGCATAGCACAGGGAGATCAGTTCTGTGCTTTGTGATGACCTAGAGGGGTGGGATAGGGAGGGTGGGAGGGAGGCTCAAGAGGGAGGGGATATTGGGACATATGTATGCATATGGCTGATTCACTTTGTTGTACAACAGAAACTAACACAGTATTGTGAAGCAATTATACTCCAATAAAGATCTATTAAAAAAAAAAGAGAAATACAAGGAAACAAACCAATACGCCCTTCCAGTGAGTGCTGAGGATGCCAGGGACGTGTGTTTAAGTTACATAATGATGAGAAAGTCAAAAGATGTATCATCCTAAGGCTGGAGAAACAGGGCCACTGCCTTGGGGATTTGGCCTTATTTTCAGGTGTGTGTCATCCAGGGGGACTGCAGAGGCTCTAGTATCTCAGGTATCTGTTCCTGATGATAAATAAGCCAGTGGAAAGTTAGGCATTAACTTGAACTAGAGTAACTCAATATGGCCAAAGATTTTTCAAGCAATGCTGTCCTGAAAAGTGTCAGCACGTTCTACTCTCTTGTCTCTCTCAATCTGATCTGAGTCACTTGAGAGCCTATTAATTATGGGAGTTCCTTCTTGTAAAGTCCATGGCACAAAGCACAATCCACCCTAGTTTATGTGATGGCCATGATCCTGTCCAAGCCATCTGAACAGGACCATCTGATGTGTTTTCAAATTCTAAGAAGACTTTGTTTGCTGCAGGCACTGGCCCAGCCTCTGGGATTCATGTTTTTTGTTTTGTTTCGTTTTAATTTTTATTTTATATTGGAGTATAGTTGATTTACAGTCTTGTGTTAGTTTCAGGTGTATAGCAAACTGATTTAGTTGTACATATACATGGGATTCATCTTAAGAGCTGGAAGGGCTTAGAGGGGAACACCTCAAAGCAGGCAGAATCTTTGGATATGTGCCACCAAGAGGACAACATGCGTAACTACAGTTTTTACGACTGTAGCTATGGCCACACATCAAGTCTCAGGCTTAGCATTTAGAATGAAATGCACCTTTCTAATGACTGTTTGGCATGTTGAAATGAATTGCTTAAAATAAACTTCAGAGTCTTACATTTCCTTCCTGGCACCAAAGTTCCAGTACTTTGCTCAGTGATCAAAAACCACACCTGTTTGATATAATATTTCTGGTAAAATCATTAATTCTCCAAGCCAAAATGGAAGCAAGACTGAAGACAACATCTTTTTGTTGGGGAAAGAGGCATCTAATGTTCACTACAATAGTCAGTCATAATACTTTCCACATCTTTTCTGGAGACTTGGTCCTTTTGGAGCTGGACGATACATAAACAAGGTACAGGGCTTGGAGCAAATCATGTGAATTTCAGTCTCCTCCAGGTGAAATGCAGTTAAACTTAGCATCTTGACATGACCTTGTTTCCTCTCTCATTGCTAAATGGAATATTTTTTGTCAAGGTTATCAGAGATCTACTAGTTGCCATATCCAATAGAAAAAATTTCAGTTTTCATCCTACTTAGTACCACTTAATACTTTAAATACTGTCATTTAAAATATTCATTCATTTGTTTATTAGTATTCCCCCAACCTCAACCATGTTAAGCACTTGGGATACAATAGTGGACAAGACAGGCTCAGTCCCTGCCCTCGTGGAGCTCATATGTTCTATTGGTTGAATTGGAAATTAAGTAATAAAATTATATGATTAATTATTCAATAGTTATTGTGATATGAATTGCAAGGTAGGTGTGTAGGATGCTAGGTCATTTAAAGGGAGGACTAGATTTCATCTCATGGGGTCAGAGGTATTTGAGTTGAGAGCTGAAGGTGCTCTTTTCTTCATCTTGCTGTAAACATAGGCATTCCCCGAGCCGCAGGAGTTTTTGGCCTATTCTTTCTGGGCCATCCCACCTACTTTTATGGATTAAACTATCACCCACAGAGCTTTAGCTCTGGACTCTCCTGTGAGTTCTGAACTTGAAATTTCTAGTTGTATATTGGATACCTTATCTGTATGTGTCTTACCAACTCACTAAAATGCACTTTGTTCTAGTTACTATGGCTGTGTAACAAATGAACCCAAAATTTAGTGACTTAAAAAATGGCAACCTTCCTTTTGTTCAAAAGTCAATTTGGGTAGGACTCAGAAGGGTTGATTTGTCTCTTGGGCAGCTCAAAGGTTAGAGCTAAAACCATCTTTCTGGGAGTTGAGCCGTGACAGGGACTACCTTACAGCATGGTGACTGGGTCCCAAGGGTGAGCATATGTATAGAGGAAAAGAGAATCAGTGAGAAAGTAAAGTGGGAACCATATCATGTTGTTTTTTATGACTTAGCCTCAGAAGTCACACAGCATCACTTTTCCCACATTCTATCCGTTGAGTCAGTGACAGTGTCTTACTCAGGGGAGAAAAATAAACTTCACCTCTCAGTGAGAGGAATGTCAGTCATACTATGAGAAGAGTATATGGTATGTATGTATGTATGTATGTATTTTTTGGTATTTTTTTATTGGAATATAGTTGGTGTACAATATTATATGTTACAGGTATACAGTATAGTGATTCACAATTTTTAAAGGTTATGATTCATTTATAGTTATTATAAAATATTGGCTATATTCCCCATGTTGTACAATATGTGTATTTATTTTTCTATCTCTGCAGCCATCTTTGGAAAATACAATCTTCAGTGCACTTCCTCGTAAGTCACCTCAAGATGACTCTAAAATGTGCAGAGGATGGGTAATCAGTGATTAACATCTTTGCACACATTCTGAGTTGCTGAGCATGTACACAGGGGTAGGGAAAATTACAAAAGAAATAGATGTGGCCCCTGACTTAAGAAAGTATCCAATTGAAATGTCAAACAGGTAAAATAAAAGGAGAGAACACATTCATTATCCTTTTCACCACAAAACAAAGAAGCAGAAGGAAAACAAGAAGTCATATTTATGGTAGTGTAATGCTTTATCATTTACAAAGAATTTTTATATACATTGTCCAATTGCACTTTCATAAAAATTTTGTGAGAGAGGTATAGTAGTATATGTAACATATTCTTAACATGTTAGATTTCGGGGGGATTTTAGGTAGTTTGGGGATAATAGAATTGGGAATGGTTAACCTAGAAAGATTTTATCAGAGATGATTGTTTAGCAGGATCCCAAAGGAACAGGAAATGACTTAAAGTAGAGGCATTTGTGAGACCTTTTGAGGAAAATTAATGACATGAGTAAAAATTCAGAATAGGGACAAACAGTTCCATTTCAGGGAGAAGAAGGGAGATGCAAAAACGTAGGCTGATCTGAGCAGAAAAGTGGACACCAGTGAGTAAAGTGGGAAGGCATTTAAACAGCAGCCCAAATTCCTGATGAGGGGTCTTAATGAACTTCAGAGGCAGTTGGACATCATTATAGGGTCACTCAAAGGGCCGTGATATGACCAGAGTGGCAGCTGAGGGAGGGAGGATTTTTACTGCTGAGTTTAGGGCAGATTGAAATGAAGGGCTTGGAAGTCCTCTGTCCCAGATCCAAGACTGAGTTATTCGGGAGTTTAGAGTTCTCACTACAACCATGGAAATGGAGAATAACGTTATTCCTGAGAAATATCATGCAGAACCTAGTAAAGTAAGTCCTGTGCTTTCCTGAGCACACTGAATACTTAGAAACCATGCTTCTCTTAGACCTTACGGCAGATACAAGGATATTACAGATGGTAACTTGCATTTGATGTTTGCTATTCGATTAGCCAGTCAAGTCTACTCCTTGAGGGCAAAGACCCAGTTGTAAGTAGCACAGTGCTTAGCACGTGGGAAGAAGTGACACATGCGTTGGGTTGGGTTTCCCCAGAAGTAGACCAAATATTCGAGTGCAATTCATCTGTTTAAGAGGTGAGCTCATTCAAAGTGGGTTGGAAGCAAGTATAAGTTGTGACCTTAAGCCAGTTACCTCTGTGGGCAGTTGGAGCTCAGTCTTGCTGGGGAATCCTGGGAGACACACAGAGAAGGTTGGATATTTATCTACCCCCCCAACCCCATTCATCATTGGTGAGAGTTATCCTGAGGCATTAACTCTTCCATGTTTCTAGCTTGTCTTGCTGCTGTGGCCAGAATAAAGCCCTAAGGTGACATCAAGGAGGGGACTTCAAGGTGTGTAGAAGGGAATCCTACCGAGAGGCGTAGGCAGTCATCAACTGTGTCTGCTACAGTAAAGATGGACAGGAGAAACGAAGGAACAGGAGAGCACAAAAAACCACGCAAGGGGCTCCTACTGCTTCCCACCCACTGTTTCCTTCTAGAACACATGCATGCTTTTGGGTTTCTTTTCAGGCCCATCCTTCCAGCCTCTCAAGGTGCCTTCGTGTTACTTCTCTGTCCTTGAGCATGTTTACAACATCTCCCAATTTAGTCTCATTTGCAAATTTAATTAACAGGCTATTTACCCCTCTTCCGGATCATTAATGAAGTTATTAAATAAGACCAGATCAAACATCAACCCCCAAAGCACCCTTCCTCTTCCTCCCCCTGCTGCCCCTTCCCTCTTGCATTTTCTCACAACTCAGTGACCACTTACTGTCGCTTTGGCCCTCAGGGCCTTCAAGCCTTTTCTTGGTCCTTGTCACAAGTCATAGCCAAGATAATCTGAGTGAATTTAGCAAAGAACATTTAATGAGATGCTGTGTTAAATGTGCCACTCTAATCACGCAGTATTAGCTGCATTCCCTTCACCTAACTCATTTTTCATTTCTCTCAGCAAATAGTTTCCTGAGGCAAGCATTCAAACACATTTTAATAAATTCTGGCATTGGTATGGTAGAGGTTTACTGGGGGGGAAAACACCAATTATTTCTTCAAATGTCACTTGCTCTGTAATCGCATTTCTTTATGAAAACATACAGTTACATTTTGTAGGCGAGGTTCAGAATACTCAGGCCAATACACAAGTCCTGACCATCAGTGATTGAATCCCCATCTCCGCACATCTCCGCACATCTCCGCCATACTGTGAGGCCTTTTTAAGCTTCTGATCATGGCAGTAAACTTCTTCCCCTATATTTTCTAGTAGGCGGTGATGTCTTGACTTTGCCATAGAGAAGAATGAATCGCTCCAGTTTTAATTCATCCCACATTTCTTTTTACTCTCACAATAAATGGAACAAAGCAGTTATGAAAATGATAGTTCATTAAGCCATGCTAGTGCCTAAAATTTATGGAGTTATAGAATTTGGGAGCTGGAAAGGTCTTTAGAACTCAACCTCAGGTTCATGGCCATCTTGAAATTGTGTGCACATGTCTGTACTGTTGTTCCAGTCCCCATTTCTATGTCTTTGCATCTTCCAGCCTCTGTTGAACATGTTGACTGCAGCTTCCAACATAACCCACTCCACAGGTGGGTAGAGGGAACTCTTAGAAAATCTTTTTTTTTTTTTTTTTTAAGTTTTGAACTGAAGTTAATCCTTCTGTAACTCTCACTTATTTGTCCTTCTCTGGTCTCCTGGAACTACTAGGGAGATATCTAATCTCTTTTCCACACTACACAATTCTTAGGCAGCCCATCTGTCATCCCAAGAGACCTTTTGCCTGAACACCTTTAGTTCTCGCAATAGGTACTAATAGGATGTGGTTTCAGTCACTCCACTAACCCAACTGACCTCTCCCAGACACCCTTCAGTTTTCCAAAATGCTTCTTAATCAGTCAGTCACTCGGAATTCTTAAGCTTGGTGTAGGCTGATCTGTAAATGAGCAGTTGATTTTTAAAGTTTTAAAAAATCAATCAAACAATCTGCAAGAGTTTATATTTCTTAAATGCTTCATATAAATACTTAAGTATAAAGTATGAAGGCAAGACAAGATCTGAGGAGACTTGGGGATATATCAGCCTCTACAAGTTTAAGAGAGGGGAAGCAAATTTCTTAAATATTTGTTCTTGAAACTCTCATTCAGAAGGGAAAGTGGTTTTCAAAAGTGTGCAGTGACATCTAAAACAATGCTTTTCAAGTGTGGGAAATACTTCTGACAACTTAGCATAAATCAAGTCCGTGGAATTAAACTCCACTGGTAGTTATTGTACGTACCACTGTCATGCATTTGTGGGGGAAAAGAAGCCAGTTTCACCTAAAATGTTTTTAATGAAGCAATAAAAAATTATTAATTTAACGAAGTCTCAGCTCTCAAGTATATCTTTTTACTATTTTGTACAGTTTGATGAGAAGGACAAATATAGCACGTCTGCTGGTTATTAAAGGACAACGGTCACCTCTAGGAAAAATACACGTGAGATTGTTTGAGCTATGAACGGATCCAGTGGCTTTTTCATGAGACACTTGTTTATACTTGAAAGAAAGACTGGCAGAAAAACTAGAGTTATTCAGATTTGTGTATTTGGCAGACACTTTCTCAAAAATGAAAGAAGTGAAATTGTCACTTCAACGGAAACAACTGACAGTATTTCTTGCCTATGATAAAAATTTGCGCTTTCAAGTGAAAATTAGAATTTTGGAAAACTTCTATCCACCACCATGAACTTGACAGCTTCACAATACTTAAAGACTTTTGTGATGCAATTTGTGGTGATATTAACAAATGAAATTTTTTCAATATTGTGTAAATAAACGTGCCAACATTAGGAAGATCTACATAACTTGGGGAACCAATATTTTCCAAAGGATTAATGCTAATTATATAAATTCATGTGTGGACACTCGATTCACTTAATATGCAAGATAGACCCAATTGATCTTAATGGAGCAGATTATAAATATTTGACTGATATGGTTTCACACTCCGTATAGCAACCGCCTTTTAAGAAACTACTCATGTTGAGTGTCGTGTAGTATCGAAGAAGAAAATCCATCATTATCTGAAAAGGCTATAAAAATACTTCTCCATTTTCCAACTGTACATCTGTGTAAGGCTGAATATTCTTTTTTTTTTTTTTTTTTTGCGGTACGCGGGCGTCTCACTGTTGTGGCCTTTCCCGTTGCAGAGCACAGGCTCCGGACGCGGCTCATGGGCCCAGCCGCTCCGCGGCATGTGGGATCTTCGCGGACCGGAGCACGAACCCG
The DNA here is from genome assembly GCF_964270905.1 of Leucopleurus acutus. NCBI lineage: Eukaryota > Metazoa > Chordata > Mammalia > Artiodactyla > Delphinidae > Leucopleurus > Leucopleurus acutus. The sequence goes on from NC_139155.1 coordinate 18,584,568, forward strand.
TGTCCCCTGCATCGGCAGGCGGACTCTCAACCACTGCGCCACCAGGGAAGCCCTGAATATTCTTAATTTATCTCAACTTAACCTCAACAAATTGAATGCAGAAGCAGATATGATAATCCACTATCTTCCATTAAACCAGATACTGAAGAGATTTTCCAAAATGTAAAAAAGTCACTTTTGTTTTGTTATGAAAGGTATAGTATTTTCATAAAGATATGTTTACATGTGAAAAGGATTATAATTGTTATTTAAAAATGAATTAATAGGGGAGTTCCCTGGTGGTCTAGTGGTTAGTATTTGGTGGGTTCACTGCTGTGGCCCAGGTTCAATCCCTGATTGGGGAACTGGGATCCTGCAAGCCACATGGTGTGGCAAAAAAAAAAAAAAAGCATTAATAAATATTTTAAAATTTTCAGTTTTAACTTCTATCACATAAGCACTGATAGATATAATCCATGTAAACAGAAGCTCATTGGCATCCTAAGTAATTTGTTTAAAGTATCAAGGGGTCTTTAAAAAGTTTGAGTGCCATTGAACTAAAACAAGAGTGGATGATGAAAGGGCAGCTGAAGAGGAGAGGCAGTAAATAAATTGGAAATGATGTGGTTGATGGGGTCAGAAGTGCAGGTAACAGAGACATGAGGTAAAAGGAAGGGTTAGAGTGAGGATTGGTCTGTAAAGAGTGCTTAGGGAGGACAGAAAGAATTTAGGACAAAGTCCAGAAAAAGATCAAAGGATTGAAAAACAGAATCTATGATGAGGCAGAAGAACTTGTATTAAAGAGCTTCAAAAATAAGAAGATAGTAATATAACTGTTAAATTGCTTATGCCTCTGTGCTAATGGTTGAATAGATTTAAAGAGCAGTGTGGGCAACTGAGGCTTAGAGATATAATAAAATTACAACATTGAAGATTATTTGGGTACTGTTGAGATATCTATTTAGTAACAATAATAATGTTATCATTTATTGGATATAGTCTATGGGCAAGGAAATGTTCTAGGTACTTTATTATTTTATTTCATAACCTTCTTTTTAACGTGCCTTTAATTGTTTTTCTTAAAATTTCCCCCCAGCTTTATTGACAAATAAGACTGTAATATAGTTAAAGTGCACAACATGGTCATTTGATATATATATGCATTGTGGAATGATTACCACAATCAAGTTAATTAATACCTTTATCACTTCACATAGTTACCTTTTTTTTTTTTGGTGAGAATACTTAAGATCTCCTCTCAGCAAATTTCAAGTATACAATACAGTATTATTAATTCTACATTAGATCCTCAGAACTTTATTCATCTTATAACTGAAAGTTTGTACCCTTTAATCAACATCTTCACTAACCCCTGGCAACCCACACCCTAACCCCTGGCAACCACCACTCCATTCTGTTTATATAAGTTTGACTTTTTTTTCAAATTTCACATATAAGTTATACTACACAATATTCGTCTTTCTCTCTCTGGCTTATTTCACTTAGCATGATGCCCGCCAGCTTCATCCATGTTGTGAAATGGCAGGATTTCCTTCTTTTTTATGGTTGAGTAGTACTCTTATATATACACAAAAATGAACTCAAAATGAATGAAAGTCTTAAGTGTAAGGCGTGAAACCGTAACATCTTAAGACGAATTTACTTTTGCATACGTACTATTATATACATCTCAACATTTTATTTGAGAGGGGTTCAGTCAAGAAATGTCAAAGTCTTGTGTATCCTAGACTTGATCCTAGGTTGATATGGACAATTGTCCTAAAGAAACTTTTCTTTGGTTTTAAGTACGCTTCCTCACTTTTTGGGTGACATTGCTTTTTAAGCCTCATTCAAATGATGCAATCCATGTAAAGCATTAGAGAGAATCCTTTTCTGTGGCATATTTTGCTTAGGCACTAAGCCAATGGCCACCACTTGAACTTGTGTCTGATGATTTGCCCTAAGAAATCTCTTCTCCAAGCTCCAAGTCCTGCTTTTCCTCGACCTGTCTAAAGAAGCCTTAGGGGAGCTTCTCTATCTAAAGAATGTCTTTTCTTGACAGCTTTATAATTTACTTTTATTGACTGTTACAGATTTGATACTTGGACTTGTATCCTTAAATTAGGGCCATATTTCTTTCATTTTTTTTTTCAGTAAAGCATATGAAAGTTTTGTAAATCTTTATATTTTTTCTTTATGGTACATAGATCTATGAAACTCCTGATTTGCTCTTTCCCCCTTGACCATTTCTTTGGATCACCATTTCTTCCAGTCTCATCCTTGTCAGAGTAGTATAAGGTAATCTACCTTGGTAGAGAGATTCATTTCCTTTTACTCTCAGCCAAACACTGAGAACAAATCTGCAACCTGGGTGATCAATGGTCTAGGGGGCTGGGCTGGGTACATCCGGGAGCCTTCAGAGTGCAAAGACCTCTCAGCAAAAACACCTGAACCACTGCCATTTCTTTCCTTTTTCTTCCTCCCTTCTTTCCTCCCTCCCCCCTCCCTCCCTTCCTTCTATTCTTTCTTTTTTTTTAATACCATGTATTTAGTATTTCACAAAGGTTGCCTCTTTTAATTCTTATAAAGGTCTTACGTATTTCAATTTTTCACCAAAGAAACTAACCCATAGAGAAGTTAACTAACTCCCAACTTTCAGAAAGAACCAGTGGCAGAACTAGGATTTGAACCTAGAAATGTCTGACTCCAAAGCCTGCATTCTCCATTTTCTCTGTGGATGTTTAAAATTTAGAATCAAATCTCAACTATGGCATGTTCAGGGAACGATAGAAAAATTTTAGCTCTGTGAATGTTTATGCTATGAATTTGAAATTACATGTAAGAAAATAAGAAAGTACCAATTAAAAATTATGGATAGAAATATTAAACAGAATCACCCCACAAGTTCTTCTCTTATAGTATTTCTGATTGCTTTTAAATGTTCTACTGAATACCAGAAAAGTGTCAAGGAGTCATGCATACAGCACTGGAGGTCTTACTTCAGTTGCCTCATCCTTAAAAAGAGGAGGTTGCTAAATGGGAAAAGAATTTGAAAAAGAATAGATACATGTATATGTATAACTGAATCACTTTGCTGTACACCTGAAACTACCACAACATTGTTAATCAACGATACTCCAATATAAAATAAAAAGTTTAAAGAAAAGAGGAGGTTGCAATTGAACAACTCAAATTCCTCCTCTGCTTTCAGCCTTCCATAAAATAATACACTTTTATTTTCCTGGTCCAAGGTATAAACCTAAGTACAATACATCACCTACTCACCAAATAAAATGCACTGAAGTCCATTAAGATTCACGTAAAATATCAACACAATTTGAAATTTGATTTGTATTTGATGTTAATGAAGATTATATAATTCATTTACTTTGTTATCTTGGATTGTAAGTAAAAATCAAGCAGAAAATCCTCATTTTCAAAAGCACGTATATGGTAACGAACTTGTAACAAGTTAACAAAAACAAGTAAAAGGAAAAGAGAGAAAAAAGAACCCCAAAATAACAACTCAAACCCCACATACCCAAATCTTCTTTAAGACACACATGGAATCTCTTAAATTACATTTGTATCATATTAACTTGGGTGGTCTAAGCGTCATCAAGCATGCAGAAAGGGTTTCCATAAAAAGCTAATTTAAGAAAGTCATTAGGGCATTGACAATAGAAGCAACCTGTTCCCTTGTTGTCAATGTGTTTTCTCTTAGGGAAACTTGCTCTTTCCTGCCCATGCTGAAAATATCTACAGCTCCCCAAGAGCTCAGCCTTAACATCTTCATGGGTGGTTCCAAGTGGCTGCCATTTTTACCATGTGCCGAGTGATAGCTTCTCTTTAGGCTTTTTCAAATAGCATAATGACTACAATCCTGTTGGGTAGACTCATGTGTGCATTAAAGTTGAGAAGCTCTCAAAACTTATCAACTACTTTTTGTGGTCGAATAGTATATCAGCAATTCAATTGTTCATTAGAAAGTGAATAACAGCTAGAGTATTTTGTTTCTTGCATTGCTCTCCAAAATGTCTAAGGCATGGCGTTAAGAAGATAATAAACAGCAAAAGTAGATTGTGAATGTGGCTTCTGTTGGAAGAGGGGGAGGGAAGAGGGAAAACAGAGGGCAGGGGCGGATAAGGGTGGCTGGAGGGCATGTTTGCACAGGACAATCACAACTCAGCAGGGGGAGCCCCCTATTTTGCCTCCAGAAAGGCTAATGATGCTGATCTCAGCTAGAATTTACATGAAGACTTATTAAAACAAAACTAAACAAAACTCACAAAATATGGTTTGCTTCTTCTCAGGACACACTTCAAAGGCCTTGGGAATTTGGTTGGTCTGTAGGACCAAAGAACAGATGCTTGATCCCATCTAGTTCATTTCTAAATCGTCCGTCTGGGTAAAATGTTGGACTTTGTACCATTTTATATACAATGACTATCTATCAAATACTTACCATGGCAAGTACTTAATTGTGGCTATTGTGCCGGGTGCTGGAAATCTCATCAGCCCGAGTCCCTACAGTGTTGACTATGACCAATGTGTGTCACTGCAAAGATCTGTAATAAGGAAAGGGAGTCTTTGTTTATTAATATTCAACACTCATTCAACAGTTACTCTATGCTAGGCGCTTTTCTGAGTGCTTTACTTTCCCTAAACCCATTTAATCTCACAACTCCATGAGGTATAATAATAACTGTATTATTATCCCCATTTTACAGATGAGAAAAATGAGGCACAGAGAGAGGCTAAGTGACTTGCCCATGGTCACATGTAAGGGGTGGGACTGTGGTTTGAATCTATGTAGTCTGTCTCCAGTGTCCATGATCTTGACCCCTGAGGGAAGCTACCCCATTAGTTGCCTTCCAAGGTTGATGAGTAGGACCTCAATGCCATCCTGATTCACTGGCTGCTCCTCAGAATGACAGTTCATGGTGACCTTGCTTCTCTGTAGTTCTCCATCAGGAAAGTACTGTTTAGGTGGGGACTGACTCTTCGTGTGCTCTGTCTCGCTTAGGGTGGGTACATCAGAGTTACTTGGGGGCACTATTGAATATGCAAATCCTGCCCCACTTCTGATTCTGTATGCTGGGGCAAGGTCTGGGGGTCTGCGTACGTGATAAGCGGTCCTCATGGCTGGTGCAGGTGCTTCATGGCTACACTGGGGAAACTGATAGCATTTTAAAAACAAGTTCCCAAAGCTTGACTATCTTACAAGTACTTTCCAGTTGTTTTCCTGGGGGCCATCCTGTATAGTACCCAGAACAGTTGTGGGTCCAAGACTTGAATTCTATTTGTTTTGCCTCATGAATTTAACCCTTCGGAACTCAAGTGTTTTCATGTGCAAAATGGGAAAACAATACCCCATTTGCTTATCTCAACAGTGTTGTGACAGCACTTTGAAAACTCTAAGGTGCTATACAAATATAAGACATTAATATTCATTGTTTTTCCTGCTTATCACAAGTACTGTCAACTTCACAGATGCACTGTTAATAGCCCGCTTTCGAATTGTGTTGACATTTTAGGTGATTCTTAATGGACTTCAGTGTATTTTATTTGGGGGACTCTGTACTGCTGTGTCTGGATGGCTCTGGAAGTAAAAAGATGAGGGAAGAAAGGACCCAGGGAGAGAAGCTGGAAGCTGCTGAATTCAGTGAGGAATTCTGGGAACAGTTCTATTAGGAGTCAAGGTCAAGGTCAGGGGTCAAGGAGTTGGAGTCCACTTAATGAGGTACTTAGATCAGAGCCTTTGCAACAAGTGGTCCAGATCCAGAACTGAGGTTTGAGACTTTGGATGAAGTGATGAAGCCTGAAGTTTCTGGGAGGTTGGGGCTTCTTATGCTTACCCTCTATCCAGGGTCCCTCCTAGTGCCAGCTTGTGATGGGCCATGCCAGCCGCCAGGGAGAGTGAGGGCCATGTGGAGGAGAGAAGGGTGGTTTCTGGCAGCTTGTCTGTTTGCAAGGGACGACTTTTCCCTCTCCCACTTAAATTCAGCCTGTTTAGAAAGAAATCACTGACAGGCTGATTACAAAGATGATTATTTTAAAAATACTACAGGCACTTCCCTGGCAGTCCAGTGGTTAAGACTTCACCTTCCAAAGCAGGAGATAAGATCCCACATGCCTCATGGCTAAAAAGCCAAAACATAAAACAGAAGCAATATTGTAGCAAATTCAATAAAGACTTAAAAAATGGTCCACATCAAAAAAAAAAACCTAAAAAACATTTAAAAGCTACGAATTAAAAAAATAATAAAACACTACAAATCAAGCTAAAGAAATATTGTGTAAGTAGCGATCATTAAGAGACTATCAATGAATAGATAAGATGATCAAACTTGAAGGGAATGTGAACTTCCAAATTGCTGTAGGATATTTGAAAAAAATTGTTCTTATTTTAAAGTTTCCTTATAGTTTTTTTTTTTTGCGGTATGCGGGCCTCTCACTGTTGTGGCCTCTCCCGTCGCGGAGCACAGGCTCCGGACGCGCAGGCTCAGTGGCCATGGCTTCCGGGCCCAGCTGCTCCACGGCATGTGGGATCCTCCCGGACCGGGGCATGAACCCGCGTCCCCTGCATCGGCAGGCGGACTCTCAACCACTGCGCCACCAGGGAAGCCCTCCTTATAGTTTTATACATGAAGAGAAAAGAGAACGGGTTAATATTAGCAGGGATTACTAAGGGAAATTTCAGGACAGTCTTTGTCCAATTTTTGTGAAATTCAGAAATAGGTGAATTACTATTGCTCCTTGAAAGGGCCTCTGTTCTGGAATAGCAGCAGTTGAATTTGAGGTGGGAAGGGGTGAAGCTGTAAAACATCAAAGTTTTTGTGGTCAAGAGAATATTTTATCAGTAAACTATTTTATAAAATCCTATACCTTCCTTAAAGAAGCAGAAAACCAACCCAAAGTTGGATTCGTGCATGCCATGTGCTTGGCAAATGACAGATACTTCAATTCCTTTGAAAGGCTCTAAAGAAGACATACAGATGGCCAAAAAGCACCTGAAAAGCTGCTCAACACTACGAATTATTAGAGAAATGCAAATCAAAATTACAATGAGGTATCACCTCATACCAGTCAGAATGGCCATCATCAAAAAATCTACAAACAATAAATGGTGGAGAAGGCGTAGAGAAAAGGGAACCCTCCTACACTGTTGGTGGGAATGTAAATTGGTAGAGCCACTATGGAGAACAGTATAGAGGATCCCTAAAAAAAATAAAAATAGAGCTACCATATGATCCGGCAATCCCACTCCTGGGAATATATCCGGAAAAAAACCATAATTTGAAAAGATACAGGCACCCCAGTGTTCATTGCAGCACTATTTACAATAGTCACGATGTGGAAGCAACCTAAATGCCCACCGACAGATGAATGGATAAAGAAGATGTGGTACATATATACAATGGAATATTACTCAGCTGTAAAAAAATGAAATAATGCCATTTGCAGCAACATGGATGGACCTAGAGACTGTCATCCTGAGTGAAGTAAGTCAGACAGAGAAAGACAAATATCATATGATATCACTTATATGTAGAATCTTAAAAAATGGTACAAATGAACTTATTTACAAAACAGAAATAGAGTCACAGATATAGAAAACAAACTTACGGTTACTGGGGGGAAGGGGGAGGGGGAGGGATAAATTGGGAGATTGGTATTGACATATATACACTACTGTATAAAATAGATAACTAATAAGGACCTACTGTATAGCACAGAGTCGACACTCTGTAATGACCTATATGGGAAAAGAATCTAAAAAAGAGTGGACATATGTATACGTATAACTGATTCACTTTGCTGTACAGCAGAAACTAACACAACATTGTAAATCAATTATAATCCAATAAAAATTAAAGAAAAAAAAAGATTCCACCTGGAGTTATCAATGCCATGGAGGAAAGGGCTTCCAGAGTGGGGCTTCACCTGAGATATTACACTGGACAGGTCCCAGGGCTTTCAATCAGGCCTGAAAAGTTGAATGGTAAAGAACAGGAGAGAAGTCTGCCAGCCAGGCAGTCTGGACCCAATGTCCCTGCCTTCAAGGAGGGACCTGAATCCAAATGTCCAAAACCACGTGGGCAAATGGCCGTAGAATTAGAGGACAACCAAGTAGCTACCAAGCTCCCCCTTTCTGCTACTTAATGGAGACAAAGTTTCCTTGCTGTGCCCATGGTCAGTGCAGGTGACAAGGGGGATGCTCGGGGACACTTTGACCACCAATAATCTCTAAGTCACTGCAAATATTTACATATAATATTGAATTAGAAACAGCAAACCCCGTAGACATCTCTGTCGGCAGTGTTTACACCTGGGAGGCCTCCACCCCACAGACGCTGGGAGGCTCTGGCTGGAGGGGCTGGCTTCATGCAAAGCAGCAGGAAGAAAAGGAGGTGAAACTGAGAGGGAAGGGCAGGTCTTCTTCTTCCCTCTTCTGTGTCCTTTCCGTAGCCGGTCACCCTCTCTCACCCACAAACACAATGTCCCCTCCAGCCTTGCCCTTCTTCAAGGCAGTCCCCAGCCTCCCCTTCTTCCAAATCACCATTTCCCTTGCTGTTTCCCTTCCTTCAGATCACAGCAATCAGCTAGATGTCTCCAAGGTTAAGGCCATAAAGAATTCACAGCAAAGCACCAAAGATTATGAGCAGGTGAATGTGTGACCTCCTTCCCAAACCTGCTGTTAGAAACAAGATACTTGGTCAACCAAAATGCATCTCCAGAGGCAGTATTTCAACCATGGCAGCCGGTGTGTGTGTGTGTGTGTGTGTGTGTGTGTGTGTGTGTGTGTGTGTGTGTGTGTGTGTGTTGGGGGAGGGGGTTGGGTGGGCAGAAGGAGAGAGAGAGTTAGCAGTTATAGGAAAGTTCTCATGGAGCCAATATGTAAGATTTGCATGAACTCTGCTTCATTTATCCAAGTATTTAATTCAGTTTTGCGTTGTTTATGTTTATTCTGTGGTACCTCCTTTAGGTATATGTCAGTTTGGCCTCCTTTTGATGTAACTGAAGAGGGGGCGGTACGATACTACCGGATCAATGGTTTTGCACGGGATGCTCTGCCATTTCAGTGAAATAGTCATTTAAGTCAGTCATTGGTTTGAGATTCCTTTGTGGTATAAACTAAATATGCAGAGCCTGAGAAAGCAGTGGCTCTCTCTATAAACTGCCGAATCCCTAGTATAACCCTACGTACAAAGAAGAGCTCAGTGGGCTAAATACGTATCTTTTTTATGATGAAAATGGTTTTTGAAGCAACCATGTAAAATATTTCAGGTGAAAGAGATTAGTGTTGTTTTGTATGTTTGTATGACCTAACTTGTGTGTAGGAGAAATAGCTCAGAGTTCCTTATCTGTTGGGAAGTCAATCTGTTATGGTACTCAAAACATATGTTTCTATTTATTTCATTACATTTGCTTACTTGGAACACTGAGTAAAATCTGTGGGATTTAGAAGCTATTATAGAGCTGTATGGTGACAAACTTTATGATTTTAGCTTTTGGTTCTCTCAAGTAAAAGAAACATGTTTTTCAAAGTATCCGAGGGTTCCTAAATGGAGTTTATCCTTAGTTCACACATTCATTCCTTTGGTGAAGAGCGTTGATTCCATGGAATTCCTTGTGATAGAGTATTCCGTGGGGGAGGGAAAGATTGATAAATCTGTTTCTCCCACCCAAGTGTGAGTCTCTAAAATGATGGTGTTTGGGTTCAGAATGAAAACAAACAAACAAACAAAAAACAATGGAACAGTAAAAGTGTGTGCGAAAATGCTAATAATTTTCAGTGTCTATAATATAAGGGGGTAGTACATTTTATATATTAATGTTAAATATTAATATGATTTATTTCAGTTTTTATAACAGTCGCCACTTTTTCATTCTTTTTATGATTTTCTAAGACTTGCGACATTCTTAGGGACAAAAAATTTCTTCACCTGTTGAAACTTTTTGGTTAATTCCCTTCTTTTGAACACTTTCATTCAGATGAATATTAAAATGTTGAATAAAGGGATAAAGAAGTTATAGGCCAAAGAATTATAGGCCCAGGGAAAGAGAGAAAGATGCCATTCCAGAATTCAATAGTCTGAACCCCAGTCAAATAAATTAATATTAAAGTGGAATGAAGTGAAAACTAGATTGCTTGCACTACCCTCATCTGGTCAAATTCCTCCCAGAATTCCTGTTCCCATGAATATTTAGCTTTCCTGAACTCAGGAGGCAATCTGATTTTTACCTTGAGGAAACATATACCATATATGTCCTGAAAAACACAAATGCAAATTCAATGAACCCCCTAATATTGAACCCACCTATATTGAATCCCTGTGTATAGCAATCAAATTGGAAATCCAGGTCTATAACACACACATGTAATATTTCTAGAGTATATCAAATTCCATCCTTTATCAAATTTTTTCCTCGGGTTCCTAGAAATTTAATATAAGCAAGTTTCACTCTATTTGAAAAGGACATGATGCAATATAATGTGTTTTTCAATGAATAGAATTCTTGGTAATTCAATTTATGTTCAGAACTTCTTAAAGGCGACTTACTTCCCAGAGGTCTCACATCAGAGTTCAGTTCTGAGAACCGTACTCAGGTAACATTCCTTGTGGCATGAAAAACTGAGAACGAAAATCAGAAGGAATTTTGCTGATTCATATACAGTGATTTAAAAAATAACCAAGGCACATCTCAGTCAAGTAGAGGGGGAGTGATATATTTAAGAGACCAGGAAAGGTCTTGATTCAGGCTTATAATGTGTGACCATACCCTGGACAGGGAACTTCTTATCTGTGGGAACTTTATATCCTCACATGGGCCCCATACAGCAAGCACTTAGGAAGACTTGGCTCAATTAATAAGTCAACTGGTGACAGTGCCATGGTCATAGGCTCAAAGGAAAGCTTAAAAGTCATCACCTCCTTCTGCTTTCATGGGGCCAGTTTGTTTTTTTTTTTTTGCATCTGTACCTATAATTTGAAGTTTCCTTCAATAATCCAAAGTTATTAGTTTCTACTGCTTTGTATTTTCTCCCAGTGTTGCTTTTAAATTGTTTTTAGATAACGAATTCTGATTCTAATTAGTTCTCATTTTTGTACACACATCTATATATCATGTAACTCTGATTATGGTTATTGTTGAATGAAATATACTGTTATATCCTATATTCAGCATTCCCTGAGTGGTAAGCTGGGCCCATTAAAGCTGATATGCATTCATTAAAGAAATTCCATTTAAAATCTTGGAAAGCCTACATTAAGAATACTTTCTCATATCGCTCTGTCAATCTTTCTTGCACCTGTTAGCATGTTTAGAAAATGGCTTTTTATAATTCACTCATCTTATTGCAAGTGGAAAAAAATTCACAAAAGTAATTCTGATTATTCAAATTGTTTTGTAAAACATAAAATTAAGAACATATCCTATAATAAGCACTAATAAACTTAGCAACTAGATATAAATAAAATATAGGTTATTAAAGTGTTCTAATATGATGGAAAAGAGTTATAGGCTCATATAATTATCCCTGCTGAATGTAAAATGTTTCTGAGAATAGTTTTAACTATTTTTAGTGCTTGAAGTCTCTTTCTTGGATATACCAGTAGGATTAGTATGGCTTCCATCATTACAGTTTTTGTTTTTTAACTCCCCAACGCGTAATAAACCCATGAACTCCATTAACTGTAATTGATATGCGTGCAAGGATGTAAAGGCCTTTCCTTGGCCCTCTCACTGCTTCAAACAAAAAACCGAAATGAGTATGACGCCAAGTCCCATGCAAATAATCAGGTACGCCATTTTTCATTTGAAAAGAAGTCCTCTCCAATAATGGAAATGTTGAGAGGTTATTACAATAATAAATGAGTTGGCAGGGTGATTTATGCTTGAAACAAATGTACCTTCTGATGGAATCCTCTTTAATTCTTTATAAATCCTGGGTTTAGTGGACAGGGTCTGACTCTGGGACTCCATCAGTTCAATGCCCGCGGTACTTTGAATTCACTTGGTTCATTTCTTGTGGACCAAACAGCTGTTTTCAATAGTCTTCACGGCAGGTATCTGTTTGGGGATTAGTAATGCTTCACATGGTCGTACATCACAAGAAATGGATGTGTAATTACATTAACTATGCTTCATCTCTTTGGATTCACTTATCCCATATCACTGATGTTGGAGCCGTTTAATAATAATTCTCCATAAACTGGTTTACTTTTTTAATAGCAACACCATCTTATATTAGTGCAGTGGTTTTAACTCTTCAAAATGCTTCTGAAATCTTCCCCCTTGGATTTGTCTTTGAGTGTGTCTGAGTGTGTTTATCCAAATCTGGTGTGAGTTAGAAGATCCTTTCTGAGTCTACCTCAAAATTGAACCAGGTGTGAACATCTCTAGGATCTGGATTAAATTCTGAGGAGAACTTAGAACCTGGAAATGGTCTATGCAGGATCATGGACTTTCAAGCTGTCGTAGGCCTTAAGTGTGGAGTCAGACCACTGGTGCTCACTGAGAAGGGCTTAGAAAAATACTCTACCCTGCAGGGAATACTGTCATTCTTGCTTATGCATCTTTGTCATGTTTTCCCTCCTCTTAGAACATGTTGTTTCAAAACCCAAACACATTCTTCCAAGTTTAGCTCAAAAAGTCTACCCAGATCCTTCTCCAAGAGGAATTTCACTCAATGTCCTTAGAAATTCTGTAGTGTTTCGTATCCTTCCAATAGCCCTGCTATTTATTTGAGTTGTCACAACACCTCCCCATAGCTTCAAAATACTCAAAATTATAAATTCCATGAGACTAATCTTTCAAGAACATCCCCACTACTTCTGGATATATTTTTCCCTACACATTCCCAAGAGGGGCAGGGACTGTGACAATATTTCACTCTCATGTCACACGAAACATCTACCACAGTGCCTTGCACATAGTAGATGCTTAATAAGTTTGTCTTGAGTTAAATTACACTTAATTTAATGACATGAACAATGGTTGAAAGAATGGTTTTACTGAATCTAAAACAGTCGTCGTGGTTAGGACAATTGTCACGTTATAAAGTATTGTTGGTTAATTTGTTGACAGCATTCACTCATTCAATGAATATTTATTGGACTTCCCTGGTGGCACAGTAGTTGAGAATCTGCCTGCCAATGCAGGGGAAACGGGTTCAAGCCCTGGTCTGGGAAGATCCCCCATGCCGCGGAGCAACTAGGCCCGTGAGCCACAACTACTGAGCCTGCGCGTCTGGAGCCTGTGCTCCACAACAAGGAGGCCGTGATAGTGAGAGGCCCGCGTACCGCGATGAAGAGTGGCCCCCGCTCACCGCAACTAGAGAAAGCCCTCGCACAGAAACAAAGACCCAGCACAGCCAAAAATAAATAAATTAATTAATTAAAAAAAAAAACTACATTAAAAAAAATGAATATTTATTGAGTATGTACCCCGTGCCAGGTATTGTTCTAGTCACTGGAGATACAGTGGTGAACAAGACAAGTAAGATTTCTGCTCTCATTTTACTGGGAAAAGAGAATAAACAAGGAGACAAATAAATAGTTTCCGAGAATAATACATTCCATGAAGAAAATGAAACAGGGAAATTCTGATAGAGTATGCCTGGGTTAGGGAGTGGAGGGGGACCTTTTCGAGAAGATGACATTTAGGCTAAGACTTGAATCATGAGATGAAGTCATAGCGTGGCAACAAGCATGACAAGTTTTTGTTTGTTTGGTTTTTTGTTTGTTTGTTTGTTTTGTTTTGTTTTGTTTTGTGGTACGTGGGCCTCTCACTGTTGTGGCCTCTCCCATTGCAGAGCAACAGGCTCCGGACGTGCAGGCTCAGCGGCCATGGTTCACGGGCACAGCCGCTCCGTGGCATGTGGGATCTTCCCGGACCGGGGCACGAACCCATGTCCCCTGCATCTGCAGGCGGACTCTCAACCACTGCACCACCAGGGAAGCTCCATGACAAGTTTTTGAAAGACATAAGGAAGACCCATGGGACTGGAGCAAAGTGAACTAGGGAGAAAAGTGTGGAAGGTAATGGTAGGAATATTTACAGGGCGTGCTGTGGACTGAAGTTTGGTGTGTGGCATGGACAGATGGGCAGAAGGAAATGATGGTATAACTTTCAAAATATGGGGTAGTGAGGTTGAGACCTTCCTTCCCCTCCCTTCTCCTCCTTTTCCCTCCCTTCCTCTCCTCCTTCCCTCCCTTCCTTCCTTTCTTCTTTTCAAAGTGGGAAATACTAGGTGCTGTTGGTGTTCTGATGGAGATGAATCATTAGACTGAAGAAGAACAATGGTGCAGGGGAAAGAAGTTTCCATTCCATGGGAACACAAGTGCCAGCCATGGAGATAGGACACAAACGTGACAGAAGGGATGAGACAGGGTATAGACACTGCAGTTGGGCTCATGTTTACTGATGGGACTGTGAGGGAGCACCAGTTGCTTTGCTTTTATTTTCTCAAAGGAGTAGGAGATGTAGTGATCAGCTGAGAATGGGAAGGTGGAGGAGGTATAGCCAGTTTTAGAAAAGAGAAACTATGAAATTATCTTTTGGGAGAGTGGAGGAGCAAACCTCCCAGGGAAGTATAGTAAGAGTATCTGGAATGGTTGGCATGTGTGTTGGCCATTTTAGGTGGTTAATTTTGAGGTTGGCATATTAAACAGAGGTGTTAAGAGAGTCCTGTAAATGGAGCAGGAATGAAGGAAGGTCTGGGTCATGTTCCCAATGAGGATGGACTAAAGGAACTGAGCTTCAAGAATGTTTCACTTGAAGAAGAAATATTTAGAAGTAAGGTATAATGGTTAAGAGCATGGGCTGTGGAGTCTGGCTGACTTGGGTTTGAATCTTGACTTTTTTATTATTAGCTGTGTGACCTCGGAACGGTTATCTACCCTCTCTGAGCCTCAGTTCTTTCATCTGTGAGCAATGTAAATAAGCTTCCTACATCAGGTTGCCCTATCAAGGATCCAGTGATATTCGTTATTCTTTGTATGTGTGGGCGGGGATATTACTCTTTAAATAACCAAAGAGCTATTATGTGGAAGAGACATCAGACTTGTTCTATATAGCAGTAGAACACAAATCTAGAACATGAGAAATTAAAAAGGGTACAGCAAAAACAACTTTGTCATAGCTGGAGCTGTTCTAAAATGGAATGAGTCTTCCTGTGAGGGAATGGGCTCCCCACAATTGGAGGTGCTCATGCAATGGTGGGGTGACAACTTTTAAAGGGTTTTATAGGGACTATTCCTGCCTTAATATTCCTTAAGAAGATTGGATTAAGATGCTACAATTTTATAGCAAGTGTATTGATATGGATGAGCACGTTCTGTGTATATATGTGTAGAACGTCTCATCGTAAATAATTTGCACCACAAGTTTGATACGTGTGTGCACCCACTTTGGTTCTTGTCAAGCCTGAGAAATCAACAGTATTATATTTTTCATATTGTATTATTGGATAATCTTAAGAATTTTGTTAGTTAGATATTATTATTCTATTTTGTAGACTGAAAATGAAAATGAAAAGAGATGAGTTTATTTGCCCATGAACTTACAGGAGAATAGTAAGAATCAATGCTCAGTCCTGTAATTTGCCCAATAATTCCCCCCTGCAATTCCTTCAAATTGAGTGTCTTAGAGTTTATAGTCTGTTAAGCATTATTCAAAGTCAAGTCTCTTTATTAAATATGAGAAAAGGGATAATTTATCTTTAAAATTTTTTTTGAATTTAATAATTCATTTTTATAATGCCCAATTATTTAAGCTAATTTATCTCAACAGTTCTTCTATGTTGATGAGCAGTCTTAGACTGTTTGTAGAGTACTATTGTAACTTGCTAGTCATGTAGTATTTCTATAAAACAGCACCAAGGTGCAAAGTGTTATTACATCTAAATTTTATGATGAAGTGGTGAAATGGCTGAAGACATTCATGGGAGATACGCTGTGCAAATTTTAAAAAAGCATTTCGTGTTATTAATAGAAAGGCTTCAGCTAATAGAGTCACATAAATCTGAATGGATTAGAGTTTTTGTGGAGAGAAAGACTAGTTCTTATAAGACTTTATCCATAATTGAAGTCTTTTATCAATTATGCTCAAATACTGTGTGAAAGGAAAAGATTTTTCCATCACTATTTCTGGTTACATGGAGAAAATATTTCACTCTGGTGAGAATCAGAGTAGCATTCAGGTTTTTTTTAATATTCAGTGCAAGCTGGCTAATGCTTCTTTTTACATTGGAGAGGAAATGTTACAAAGCTCACTTTCTTAGAGATGGAAAATAATACCATTCTTTAGAGGAAAAATGAATACATTGTTAAGCAGATCGACTTCTGGGTTTTCTGGAAAATTATATAATCTAAAGAAAATAGCTGAAGCTTCAGCAGCATTTGTTAGAAACTGGAATGTAGTCAAAGGTGGTTGATTGGGGGAAATTAGAGGAAACATAGGAGAAAGCCATGTAGTAGATATAATTCAGTTCTGGCGGATTAGATGTGACGGTAACCAGATCTTTTTATTCAGTAATCAGCCTGATACTAAATAACTTCAGAGTATAATGACTTACAGAAGAACTCTCTGGGTATTTTTTCTCTCCCAATAGTAATAAGAGGTAAAAATAAGGAAACGTTCCTTGCTGTTGGGAACAAGAGTGAAATTTAACCCAGTAATGTAAAATATGGCATCTTTGATCATTGGCGTATTTCCAAAAAAGAAGGAATCATAGCATTAAAACAGCTAAAGATTGACTCACACATATTCATTCACTCTCCTTTACCATCCATAAATGATTTCAGAAGGGATTTAAAACAAGTGCTGTATTAGTTTCCTAGGGCTGCTGTAACAAAGTAACACACACTGGATGGCTTAAGACAACAGAAATTTATTGTCTCACAGTTCCGGGGGGTATGAAATTTGAAATCAAGGTGTTGGCAGGGCCCTGCTTCCTCTGAAGGCACTAGGGAAGGATCTGTTCCCAGCCTCTCTCCTAGCTTCTGGAAGCCTCAGGTATCCTTTGGCTTGTAGATGCATCTCTCAAGTTACATGGCTGTCTTCTCTTCTGGTGTCTTCACTTTATTTTCTCTCTGTGTGTATCTGTCTCAGTCCAAATTTCTCCCTTTTATAAGAACACTGGTCATATTGGATTAGGGCCCACCCTAATTACTTCATCTGGACTTTATTACTTCTGTAAAGACCATATTTCTAAATCACATCACATGCTGAGGTACTGAGATGCTACCGACTGAATTTTTGTTTCCCCCCCAAAATTCATATGTTGAAACCTAATGTGATAGTATTTGGAGGTGAGGTCTTGGGAAGTGATTAGGTCATGAAGGTGGAGCCCTCATAAATGGGATTAGTGCCCTTCTGAAAGAGAATTCAGAGAGTCCTCTTGCCTCCAGAGGACACAGCAAGAAGACAGTCATCTATGAACCAGGTAGACACCAAATCTGCCAACACCTTTATCTTGGACTTCTCAGCCTCTAAAACTGTGAAAAGTAAATTTCTGTTGCTTATAAGCCACCCAGTCTACGGTATGTTGTTAAAGAAGCCCAAACAGACTAAGACATGGGAGTTAGAACTTCAACATATTTTTTTTGGTCACACAATTCAACCCACAAGTGCCTTAAACATCTTTTTTGAGAAGAATTGACTGGGTGTGGAGAAGCCACAATTCATTCCACTTCTCATGACAGGGTCTGAAATATATAATAACATATGATGGTGCTTTTTAGTGTTCTTAATAGGAGTTTGGTGCAAAGTACGTGCCCAAGATATATTTTTGACTGATTGTGTGGTCATGTGATGTGGCCATTTTTCAAAGCTCTTTACCACATTAACTCCTTTGGGCATTGTTCAGGTGTGAAGGCTGGGTTTGTTAGCTAGAGCCAGAGACAACATCCTCCAGGGTCCTGTCACCTCTGAACCACATGCCAAAGAACACAGCTGAGCAGGGGAATCTTGAGGTGAGAGAATATGGACATGATACCTTTTGATGACATCATACGTCCTATAAGTGAATTTACATGTGATTCAGAATCTTTGACTCCAGGGCTCTGGAAGAGCTGGGAGGAGAATTAATGATGAATCTACTGGTTTATTTTTCTCTGCCAAGGTTCCCAAGTTTTCCCACTTTTCTAGTCTTTTCTGATCTCTGAGATGAACATCATGTTTGCTTGACCCATTGTTTACCCAGGTAAGCCTGCCTAGCTCCCCTGCCCACCCCCTTTCTCTTTGTCCCTCCTAACTCCATCTACCTCCAAAGCCTACACTCATTCATTTCCACAGTAGGAATTCCTTCTCTTGTGATCGTGCAGTTCTGGTCAAGGATCTTTCAGCACATCCATGTGTCCCACCTCCTGACAAACTTGTTTTACTGTTTAACTCCTGTACATTTTGGGCATTGTTTATGATATCTCTCCAACCAGATTTTCAGCTTCTGGTGGCCAGGGACAGTGTTTTTTTCTAGTTCCACAGAGCCTGGTATACAGTGGGTGCGCAATGTAACTGATCATTGAAATTGCAAAAGGCTACTCATTTACAAATGGGGATTCTCTTTGTGATTAGCTTCACTAATTCATGTGTTCCTTAAAATGGAAATGTGGTCTTCAAATAATGTCACATTTCCAGAGAATCTCATCTCATATTACTTCTGTTAATCATATCAAATGAATTCTTAGGCCATTCTGCCAACTCAGGAAGAGGGCTTGTCCACCTCTCTGATTTTTATGAAGGACAATCTTGTGGGTTGCAATTCCTTGCCAAGATCCCATGATTCTTAAATAAGTACAAAAATAAAACTATGGAATACTTGATGTGGTTGGATGTTTTGTGGGAACCAATGAAAGGGCTGGTTTTCTATTCAGATTGCTTTAGGGCTAAGACAGCTCAGCGCAAGTGGACAAGTGACCAGCCAACATCTGGATGATATACCCCATAAAGCTGTCGAGATGGTTAAATGTAGGAATGTACATAAAGCTCAAGGGCTAAGTCAATAGAAGTGATCATCATTGTGATGGAAGTGTCATTTATTGACTGTGTAAATACCTATATGCATACATCTATGCAGTGGAATTAGACATCACTGAAATAGATGTTTTAATCTCCTGAGGTGTGTCTACACGGAGACTCACCCAACTGGTAACGTTGACTTGATGGTCCACGGGAAATTGAAATAAGAGAATCTTTTGGTAGCACATGAGTTGACCCGGTGTATAGAGGCTGAATGTAAATGCCAGATTGAGGAATAAATTCTAATTCTTTGATTATAAAAGCTTTTTCCTTGAGTACATCACCTTGCCATCTGTCTTTTTAATCTCTGCAAGGAAAACCTCAGCCTGATTCCAAACTCTCTCTCTCCATAATGGGAAATCTCTCTGTGTTTGATGAACCTAAGTGAAAAATGCAGTCTCATATCCCTGTATTTATTAAATCTCTGGTTGCATAAAGGCCTCACTCCAAAGTAATGTTCAAAATAAATTGCTTCCATGATTGTATTGTTCAAATGCACATGTATGATTTCTTCTCTCTGCATTCTAAGATGACAATGTGTCTTGGGGAATGTTAATGATGCAAATTCAAACTACCTGCGCAATCAGCAACAGACAGATCAGAAAATTGTACCGATTGGCCTAAAGACTCCTTCTGAGTTCTTCTTAGTGCCAGGAGGGCTCAGAGGCCTCCTCAAGGAGATTCGGTTTATCACTTTTTTTTCCCCCTGTACAGAGACTCTAAGTCAGAAAAAATGATTTTTGTTCAGGGAACAACAGTTCTTCCCTGTGCTTGGGGGGTTCACTGAGTGCTTCTTCAAGATGCTAAATCTGCCATCACAGCCAACAAAACTGCCCATGGATCTCACAGCCATAGTGAATCCCTGACACTCTTCCCTCTTCCAGTGGTACCCAAGGGAGTATGGCTCCACGGCTGATCATTTTCAATTCAGTCTGGTGCTTGATAAAACTACTCCTACTTCCTGAATGGGTCTGAACACCAGTGGGGTGTAGGTGTGCTCTTGGGGCTTCTCAGTGCCCTGGGACTGTTGGCATTCAAGTAGTCAGGCATACTCTTTCCTCTGTGGCCATTATTTCCCCATTGCTTGGCAGGCATTTAATTCTCATGACAATCATATGAGGAAGGGATATTTATCATTCCCTTTACAGATGGGGAAACTGGGGTTTAGCAAGATTGAGACATACACCAATGTTCATATGGTTAGTAACTTGTAAGGTTGAGATTTGGACTCAGGCAGGCTGATGCCAAATCTTGGAGGCTTGACCATCCTGCTATGTCTTAGAGGCAGTGTAAGGAGTGGTTAGCAGTCCTGCTGCCTGGGACCAAGGGCCAGCTCTGCTACTTTGTCTTCATGGGATTTGGGGGCAGGTTTCTACACTTCCCTGAGCTGTCCTTTCCATCTTGTGAAATGAAGCTAATAGGAGCCTGCTATACAGGGCTGTTGGGAGAATGAAATGTGATAATGCATGTAATGTGCTTGACATATAACGTGTTCCAAAAATGTTAGCTAATGTCACTGTAACTATATGGTGTAGTTAAGTAGGTGTCTGTCTTTAACCCTGCTGCTTCTCCCATCCATAAGGGAGAGTCACTTAAGTTGCCTGTCTGAAGGGAATTTAACAGAGGGCGCCTAGCTTCTTAAATACAGTGATATGTTGACTCCAGTGCTCATTGGCTCTTAAGGTCTATAATAAGGAGGCATCATGTTCTTGCTTATGGAGGGCTTCGACAAAGCTCATTTCCAGGGAAGGTAACTCCAATCATCCTACCCCTCAGTGGAGGGACAGTGGGGACTGAGACTCAGAGTCCTGGTCTGAGAGCAGGGAGACCTGACTTCCAATACCAATCAGGTCAAAGTGAGCAGGATATTGCCATAGCTGGTACCCAGCGTTCTTGTTTGTAAAATGGGAGAAGAGAACTAGGTACTTCCCAGGGCTCTTTCGACTCCTGATGAATGTGAAATGAGTTGACGTCTTTCCTAAATGCCTCTTTCACTATTTGGTTTTAACAGGCTGTCTGCTTGGAGTTTGGGAGAAGAGTGGTGCAGGGGAGAAATATGTAAGAAAAGAGCAAAGTAATGAGAATGCAGATGCATGTGGGAGTTGGTGGGTGGGTTTAGGCTCAGGCAGATGAATAGGAAAAATGAGGGAAAGAAAAACCAAAAGAAAAAGGTCAGATATAAGTTGTAAAGCAAACAAGGAAAGGCTTGGAAAATAATGACTGCATTATATTTGATCAAGACCAGTGTTATTTGATGCTACACTTGAACTTGACAGGTGAGACCTCATATTTGCCTCAGTAAAACTAAAGGATATGGTGCTAAACTTGTTTTAATTAAAAACATGCACATAACAGATGAGAAGTGAGAATTCTTCAGGTGACCCAATGGTCTTTAAAAAAATCAGTGCTGATGTAGTAGATGATTTTAAGAAGATGAATTGAAAGTGGTGTCAGGCATAAAGCCATTAAGATCTATGTTTAATAAAACATAATAAACAGTCCAGAAACAGACTAAATTATATACGGAAATTATTATATAATAAAGGTGGTATTTCAAATCAATGGGGAAATGTTTTCAGTAATTGACATTGGAACAATAGGCTAATTATTAAACTACTAAAATTACCCAAATTTAACCTTATTTAAATCAGATTATCTTAAAAAGCTTACATTTCTAGTTCACATATTTTTTAACCTAAATGAAATTCTAGTTAGGTTAAAGGTCTTCAATGTAAAAAATGAAACTATGAAATAACTAGAATAAAATTTAAGAAATATTTTTGTAATATTGAGGTGGAAAAGGCCTTTCTACACCTGATACCCAGGATAGAAATCATAAAAAGAAAAGATTGGTAAATTAGACCATATAAGGTCACAACAAAACAAAGAAAAATTAAAATATGAGAAACAAAATCTTATATGATGAAAATATTTACAATAGCCAAGACATGGAAGCAACCTAAGTGTCCATCAACAGATGAATGATAAAAAACAAACAAAAACAAACAAACAAAAAAACCCAAAACAAAACACACACAAAAAATCAGGTGAATGGATAAAGAAGATGTGGGATACATACACAATGGAATACTACTCAACACTTAAAAAGAATGAAATTTTACAATTTGCAACAATATGGATAGACTTAGAGGGTATTATGCTAATAAGTCAGACAGAGAAAGATAAATACTGTATGTTATCACTTATATGTGGAATCTTAAAAAATAAAACAAATGAATGAATATAACAAAACAGAGACAGACTCACAGATACAGAAAACACACTAATGGTTACCAGTGAGGAGAGGGAAGCAGGGAGGGTCAAGATAGGGGCAGGAGATTAAAAGGTACAAACTACTATGTATGAAATAAATAAGCTACAAGAATATATTGTATGACACAGGGAATATAGCCAGTGTTCTATAATAAATTTTAAAGGAGTGTAATCTATAAAATTTTTGAATCACTATGTTGTATACCTGAAACTAATATAATATTGTAAATTAACTATCCATCAATTAAAAAATACCATTTACAAACAAAAAAAGACAAGGTAAGAAATACATTTGAAGCATACATATCAAAGGGATCTTTGTCTTTAAATTGTATTGAAGTCTGTCACATCAATAAGAAAAAGATGAACACTCCAAGAAAAAAATGGGAAAAAGATATAAGTGAGAAATCTACACAAAAATTTGCACTAAATTTCTCACAAATGAATGAAGAAATATGCAATAAAATGTTGAGATATCATATTGTACAAGAAGAAAAAAATCAGTCCCCTTATTGATGAAGGTGTCAGAAAATAAACAATCTGTTACTCTGGTTTGGGAAGGTAAATTGTGCAGTGATTCAGAAGGATAATCAGGCAAAGTACTCTTTTATCCACTCATTTAAATGACAATTTTTTTCCTATGAACATTATAAAATGTATGAAACAAAAACAATAATTTTAATTGCAGAAAATATAAACTCAAATGACCATCGATAAGGAATATACTTAAAATATTATACTGTACCTATACAATGGAATACCGTGCAGCCTTTGCAATGCTTAGGTAGATCTTTCTTCAACCATATGGAAAGATTTCCACAAAGTAAAAAGATACAGAAAGAAGTAGTTTGTATAGACAGTAGGAATCCATCTTTATATTAAAATGTAAGTTTTCAATAAAGTACTTTGAAGAATAAAATAAAATTAAATAAAATGAATGGGTAAATCACGAAAAAGACTTGTAAGTTTACACACAAAGAAAAATATGTTAGATGATGTACACAAAAATATTAAAAATAATGACTATGTGATACATTCTATTTTATAATTTTTGTCATGTTCTGAAATTATCTGTAATGAGCATACACTACTGTTTTAAAACTTTTATTTCATTGAAGTGTAGTTGATTTACAATGTTGTGTTAATTTCTGCTGTACAGCAAAGTGATTCAGTTATCCATATGTGTATATATTCTTTTTCATATTCTTTTCCATTATGGTTTATTACACGCTATTGAATATAGTGCCCTGTGCTATACAGCAGGACCTTGTTGTTTATCCATTCTATATATAATAGTTTGCATCTGCTAATCCCAGCCTCCCACTCCATCCCTCCCCAAACCCCACCCCCCTTCCCCTTGGCAACCACAAGAGTAGGCAGTACTTTTTAAATAAAACTTTAAAGATATTCCAATTGAAATATATATATGTGGGAAGAATATTTGTGATGAAAATGATAGATATTATAATCAAACATGTCTTTGCATATTTTGGTGAGTTATGGAAGAATAAAGAAGAAAGTGTCCAGGTCCTGGCACTTCTGGCCAGCTCAGGTGCATCTGAGAGAAAGCCCTTAGGCAGAATTGCAGGTGCCAAGGTGGGAGGGTGTGGCATATATCAGAACAGTGTGTAGGGGGCACTGGTGATGTCTGCTGCAAGGTCTAAGCTAGAGCCGAAAGGATATAGTTCAAACCTGAGATTGCTTTCAGTTTGATTTACTTGTTTGCTGGACCAGCAAACAAGCATTATATAGGACACAGCAAGATCAGGACTCAAGTAAGTGAATGCAGGTATCAGGTG
Source organism: Leucopleurus acutus (assembly GCF_964270905.1). NCBI lineage: Eukaryota > Metazoa > Chordata > Mammalia > Artiodactyla > Delphinidae > Leucopleurus > Leucopleurus acutus. Next base: position 18,608,648 of record NC_139155.1, read on the forward strand.
GGCAGGATGCTTCTGCTTCCTCCCTCACCCCAGCACTCCAGTTTGCCCTGGATATGAACTTGGAGTCCAATAGTCTCTGCAACCCCCAGAGTGAGCCCACAACTTCAGGCTCCACATTTTAAACATCAGACTGAGGGACGGGTTTTGTCAGCCCTCAGGCTTCATTCTATGACTTTGTATTCTAACTCTTGGAATTTTTTTTTTCTCTATTCTAATTTTTCCCAAGTCATTGGGCCTATAGTATGTCTAATTTTGACCTATCAAAAACCAATGTTATAGATTGATGTATGGTCCATCTTGCCCCTAAAATTGATGTAAGATGACCAAGAAAAACACACATAAGGTGACTTATAAAGATACAAAGATAAAGAAGTGAGAACATCAGGCAAAGAGAGAATATGGAAACAAGATAAAATAAATCTAAGGCGAGAGTTAGTGTATAAAATCATGACACATTTAGAGTGCAACTTGTGTATTTGCAAGAATTGAGCCATGATTTTGGTCTCTGAACATTGTAACATGCAAAGCCAAGAAGGAAGATGATCAGTTAGATGAAGGAAAATAATCACCTATAAGTGACATAGTGTTCCTGAAGTTAAAAAAAAAAAACAAAACCCCACAAAATCAAAACAAAAGACAGTTGACCAGAAGTAAGTACAGCATTTCTGAGACCCGAAAGAGTGACATAGTGTTCCTGAAGTTAAAGTGACATAGTGTTCCTGAAGTTAAAAAAAAAAAAACCCCACAAAATCTAAACAAAAGATAGTTGACCAGAAGTACAGCATTTCTGAGACCCGAAAGAGGACACAGTGTGATATGGTAAGATCACATTTTCAGCAACAGCCTCGATAAATACAGTGGTGAGTTTTGTTTATTGTTTCCTCGTTCCATTGTTTCATTGACGATTCTATTTGTACTGGCAAAGCAAACTTTGGCGCAATGCCAAAGCAAAATTTAATAAATGCTATTTTAGGATGCAAATCAATGCAACAAAGGACGCAGGTTTTTGACGGTTTGATTTGAAATAAAGGCAAACTTAGACCATCTAGATAAATTGATAGAACATGTCCTCTTCAGGCAATACACTATGAATATTATTTTTCACAGTCAAGCTTTTGATATAACTCTTTGGATAACAAGGAGTTCAAGGTAATAGTCTCTGGAAAAATTATGCAGTGAGGTTTTTTTGTGTGCAGCTGGTTGAAGACAGATTTATATGTTTTGGCAGTCAATCAACCAAGCCAAAAGATAGAGCTGACATTCTCTTAAGAAAATTAAGAAGTATTACTAGGATATATGCTTAATCGATGACTATTGCTCTCTTTATAGAGACATTTCCATACTGTGTGTTAGACTGCGAACATTTAAAGAATTTCTGTATTTATAGTCTATAGATTTAGTTGAATTTCATTCTCTAATTGCAGGGTTTTTATTTTTATTTATTTTTCTGTTTGTTTTTGGATTGTTATTGATTTGGTATGTTATTCAAAAAAAGTGCCTTGTAACAAAAATATTTATGGCATATGCATTTTGATATCTTTTTAAAACCTGCGCGATGCATTGGCTTCACAGCCTGGCATTTTCAGGGAATGTGTGAGTAAGTAGCCTCATTATTGATAAATATTTTAAAACACGTGGTATTTACCCAGAAGGTCTCAATGGCTCAATGTGCCTCCTGCAGAAATGGCATGTAATAAAAAACTCCAAAATGAAATTTCAGAGGAAAAAAGGATACTGCACTTAAACAAAAATTCAATAAAAGAAATGTGAGAAAATCCCCAAAGCATTCCAACCAAGTTATGGATTAATTGCTTGGCACGTTTCCTTTTTTAATTCCAAGCTGCCTTTTTGTTAGCTGAGTACACAAAGCATCTAGAATAAGTCAACTTCAGCCAACGGTGACAGCCCATTAACATCATGACTGATAATATGATGATCCCCAAAGGCTTTGACAAGGCCCACATGAGCAATATTTGACCAGTAGGGACCGTATTGAGAAGCAAGGCATAAAAGGCTCTTATTCTTTCCAATTAAAAAAAATAGTGAAATAAATGGGCAGAACAAGAAGGGCCTGTCTTCCGGCTGGGTCCAGACTTCCACAGAGTAGATCCAGAGTCCCTTGCAAAGGGGGTTTAGGGGGATAGCTTGCAATCCATCCTGTAGGGTCGAGGAAAGGGAGGAGGAATTCTTACATCTGGAATCCAGCAGTCTTTCCAAAGCTGTTGTTGTACCAGAGGGTTTTAGGGCTGGAAAGCGATTGATTGCTGCATCACAGAATCGGTACTTAGTACACTTGTTCATGCCTCAAGGAAAATGTTTTCATTAGAGATCATTTTATTTATACAATGTAGATCCTATCTCCTCTTCTCCTCCCTGAATTCTCTGTGAGTTCCAAAAGAACAAGGGCTCTGCCTGGCGTATTGTTTGCAGAAGGTGTATAGTGAATATTAAATAATGTTCAGTTACAAGCAAGAGGCATTCAGATTAGGTTAGTTTAAAGAAAACCAACAGCAACGACACAGCACTTCTCTCTTCCAGAAAAAAAAAGGACCATCAAAATGAATCTAAACAAACTTTGGTTTTAATCTGTGGCAGTGCCCTATCATGTACATTGCCATTCGCATTACATTCTGGCTTTTCCCAAAGATAAAATGATGAGATTCATGGAAGGAAGAACTCTCTTATGCATCAGAAAACCATCTCTTGAGAGGAGTAGTGTGAGATGAATCAATAGACAACCAACCTAGAATCTCTCTGACCTTCAAAATCTTCACATTGTACTCATTTATTTTAAAATGAAAACTTTGCCCAGATAAATCTACAGAGAAATCAGGCTTATGCCTACATTTCATGATGGAAATTGCTGCTTGCTTCTGTGAATACCTAAAACTGGTGGTGAATTTGGACCCTTATATTTCTTCATCCTCCCCGAGGGCTGCATTTACGGTGAAATACTGAGTTATATCCACTGCTCCTATTGTAATCGAGGCAAAGAAAGAGGGCTCTAAAAAAATAAATAATTGGCATTTTCAAGTTGAATAAGACAGTAGAGATTTGTTAATTCAATTCTTTAATTTGGCAAGTAAGGAAACTGAGTTCCAAAGGCTCAATCTGATCCAAGCTCATGCAGCTACTCAATTACAGAACTTAAGCAGTTATACATTTATTATGGAGCTCACTAAGGCAGAAAAGGATGGGAAAAAAACAGCCCACCATCTGGAAAACATGATTTATATACAGCGGGATTATGGTCAGTATTTTAAAGGCTGTATCGACCTAAGGTTTAGGTGTAGGATTAGCCTCTGGTTACTGCTAGAAAAACTTTATTGAAGACTTTTATACTATATGGTGTATTTTCTGGGCTTAGAGACACTTCAGTGCTTTTTCTTGTTGAGTAACTATTGTAGATAAGGCTTTTGCTGGGTGCTATGAGGATATGTAACAATGCAAACATCATTGCCTCATTCCCAAGAAATTATAAATTGTTAAATTAATTAAACAAGAGGTCAATAGACCGAGGTGGCTTTAATGTGTGGCAGTTTAGGTAAACACCCAAATCTAAGCCTGTAAATGCCTCAAGCCTATGAAACTGATACCTAAGGACAACCAATCACCAACAGCCAATGAGGTTTTAAGCTATAGCCAAGCAGTAATTTCCTTTCATTGTTTCTGCACTTTCTCTATGTAAGTATTTCTCGGGCTCCTGTTGGAGAGCGCTCCTAACGACTTCTGATTTGGCACTGCCCAATTTAAATCAATTTTGAACTCTTACAATTTGAAAAATGCCTCAGTTTATCTTTTAGCAAAGTCCAGCACAAGAGATAACAAAGTGAATCAGTTATACAACCCAGATCAGAATGTGATTGCAGCCTCTATAATGACATAAAGTACTAGAGGAAGTTTGGAAGAAGAATGAATAGCTTTACTGGAAATTAGAGAAAAAAATGCTTAGAAGATAGGGTCTTTGGCTGGCATTGAATGAGGACTTGACAGGTGGTGTTGGGATAAAATCTTTCCGGGAGGAGGATGCATGAGGAGAAAAGGCATAGAAACAGGGAAGCTTGGGATGCATTTGGGGAATAGCAGACTTAGTGATTTGATGAACACAGACATTTCTATAATTGGGGATGTGATAGGTATGGGACTAGAAAGTGGAGGCCTTCAACCACAAAAATAAGACCCAACTTCGATGTGTTGCTTCATTGCATTACATTAAAATATCTCCAAGGAGAAATGAGTTGAACAGATACAGACAATTTCCTTCTAAAGAATACCAAGGAACCTAATATCCATTGAGTACAAATATTGCTGTCTTCTCATCTAGCTCTAGAATGAATTAATCATTTAGCCAGTGTAGGACCAGAAGGCTTCAGCATCAAACAGGGCGACTTAACAGCAGGAATCAGGTTAAACCAAGCAGTTCATGTAACCAATGTATGTTAGGAGATGGGATCCCCACACCATGTCTAGTGTGACACAGTAATCAACTTTGCAGCATCCAAATCAGAGGGTGTGAACAAGAGAGGAGATGGTCATTTTAGTTCCAATATTTATTTCTTTCTCCACCATCCATTCATTCATTATTCATTGAACACAATTTAGTATGCACTTTTAATGAGCCACGCAGTGTGCTAGAAACTGGAAGGCAACGATTTAAAAAAAAAGATCTTTGCCTTTGCGGAACTTAGAGTCTTGAAGGAAGACCCTCAAATGTATAAAGGTCACATGGAAGGGGAAGTGCAAGGCCACGTGGTGGCTTCAGTGGCACATGTAGTCCAGGCAGTGCTGGGAGAGCTTCTAGGCTGAGCTGACAGATGAGGAGGAATTAGCAGGCAGAGAGGAGTGGAAAGATTTATTGAGACAGGAAAAGAGCGAGCGTTATGGACCTAGAGACTGTCATACAGAGTGAAGTAAGTCAGAAAGAGAAAAACAAATATCACATATTAAGGCTTATATGTGGAATCTAGAAAAATGGTACAGATGAACCTATTTGCAAAGCAGAAATAGAGACACAGACGGAGAGAACAAGTGTATGGACACCAAGGGATGAATTGAGAGATTGGGATTGACATATATAAGCTATTATGTATAAAATAGATAACTAATGAGAACCTAGCACAGGGAACTCTATTCAATGCTCTGTGGTGACCTAAGTGGGAAGGAAATCCAAAAAGGAGAGGATATATGTATAACGTATACCTGATTCACTTTGCTGTACAGCAGAAACTAACACAATATTGTAAAGCAACTATACTCCAATTTAAAAAAAAAAAACACTGAGGCAGGAGAGCTTGGGATAGTCAGGGAATTCGAATTTGTTTGGTTGGAGTGTCAATTTCAAGGGAAGGCAGGGGAGGTAGTGAGGTGAGATGAGGCTGCCAAGGGGGTAGAGGCCAGACCATGAAGCCCCTTGGAGGTCAGGTTAAAAAATACAAGCCAAACTCATTTTCTTTCTTCCCTTCTTATTTCCTTTTTATCCCCTTTCTTTAGATAGTAATTTGGGGGTTCTAAGTTCAAAGCTAAAAAATACATATAGGGACTTCCCTGGTGGTCCAGTGGTTAAGACTTTGCCTTCTAATGCAGGGGGTGCGGGTTCGATCTCTGGTCGGGGAGCTTGTGGCCAAATAAACCAAAACATAAAACAGACGCAATATTGTAACAAATTCAATAAAGACTTTAAAAATGGTCCACATCAAAAATATCTTTTAAAAAAAAGATATATATATATATATATATAACTAGTTTTATGGGCTTCCCTGGTGGCGCAGTGGTTGAGAGTCTGCCTGCCGATGCAGGGGACACGGGTTCGTGCCCCGGTCCGGGAAGATCCCACATGCCTTGGAGCAGCTGGGCCCGTGAGCCATGGCCGCTGAGCCTGCGCATCCGGAGCCTGTATTCCGCAACGGGAGAGGCCACAGCAGTGAGAGGCCCGCGTACCGCAAAAAAAAAAAAAAAAAAAAAAAGTAGTTTTACCTCCCAATAAACCCATCATAAGTTGAAAATACCATGTCAGAAATGCATTTATTACACCTAACCTACATCTTAGCTTAGCCTGACCCACCTTACACATGCTCAGAACACTTACATTAGCACACAGTTGGGCAAAATCCTCCAACACAAAGTCTAGTTTATAATAAAGTGTTGAATATCTCATGTAATTATTGAATCCTGTACTGAAAGTGAAAAACAGGATGATTGAATGGGTCCAGAATGGTTGTAAATGTGTTTGTTGTTTACCTGTAGGACCTAGAAGCTGACTGGGAGCTGTGGCTTGCTGCCCTGCCCAGGATCATGAGAGGATCAATTCACATATTGCCCTGGAATGGATCTAAAGTCAAAACTGGAAGTACAGTTTCTACTGAATTCGTATCATTTTTGCACCATTGTAAAGTCGAAAAATTCTAAGTCGAAACTTCCTGAGGCAGGAACCATCTGTAATTATTTAGGACTGTGCCGGCTCATACAGTAGCCACCAGCTGCCGGTGACTAAGCACTGGATCTGTGGCTTGTCTAGACTAAGATGTGCTGTGACCAATGCAAAGTGGCTTTCGAAGTCTTAGTAAAGCAAAAAAACAAAACGAAACAAACAAAAAACCCCTACACCAATAAAGATTAAAAAAACAAACAGAATATCTCAACAATGTTTCTATTGATTACATGTTGAAGTTAGAATATGTTGAACATGTATTGGATACATACATACATAATGTATTTGGATAAAATACATTATTAAAATCAATTTTACCTGATTCTTTTTTCTTTTTGCAATGTGGGTATTAGAAAATTTCATATGGCATAGGCGATTTACATTCTATTTCTGTGGGTGGTGCTCGGTAAAAATGATGCTGATGTGATTTTTAAAGGTACAGCCAGTCAAAAGGTACAGCAAGTGGTTAAGTACTTTACTGAAACATTGTCCTGAGCCAAAGCAAATTTGCTATTAAGGCAGCATCATTGTTATTAAATAAACGTCAATAATTTAGACAGGGGCTAGGCTGGCAGTCAACGTTGCCTGATCGATGTACAAGTTTACCGAGCAAATGAACACTGACAACTAGTTTGACCACAGGCTCAAGCCTATTTAAGAGTAATAATGTAACTAACAATCATCTGGGAGCATCGTTACATCTGAACAACTAATGGGAAAATTACACATAATACAAATATGTAGTCATTGTCTGCGGACCTTTACTTAGTAATTTATTACAGCTAAAAATAATATAAGTAGTAGTGAACTCCTTCAAAATTTTATAATTCACACTTTAAAAAAGCTCATTCGGGGCTTCCCTGGTGGCACAAATTAAAAAACAAAAAAGCTCATTCGAACCTTCCAATAAATCTGAAGAGGTTTGAGTTTATTTCCCATGGCTTAATCCATTGGCCTTTCCTTATTCATAAAGCTGAGTGCTATTGTTATAAAATAAAGCCAAATAAATGGACAAAATGTCTCACAACGAAGACCTGCTAGGCAATACAAATCTGAAAACACCCTGACACAAATCAGGCTTAAGAAATGGCCACATTGGCTCATTAAAACTGCAATGAGTCAGAATCCTAGACGGACCAGGGTACAAGCTATTATTATTGTTATTATCATTTTAATTTTTGTTATGGGAAATTTTTTTAGCTATAACTGCAGTACATTTCATAAAACAATCAGGCATGCGTGCCAGTGGGAACATTCACCCTGGGTGATGGTAGATGGAAACCCACACCACATGGTTTTAAAGTGAAGGGCTCTGTGTGCTGACTTCAGCACAGGAAGCGGCAGAGATGTTCTCAAACATGACCCACAAATTTATAGAATAGCAGCCCATTAAGCTCTAAATCTCAAAGGCTCTTTTTTTAAAGATGCAATATTCACACTTAAAAAACCAACTGTATTTCCCACCTTCCTTGGGGGTCTAGCAGAAAATTCATGATTGAGCTATACTAAGACAAACAGTCCGCCCCTCGTTGCCATAAAAAGGGGGCAGAAACAGGCATAAATGTTTTAATATGGGAACCTTATGTCTCTGCAGTGATTCACTCCATTGTTTGTCCCGACCCTCCCTATTCCCATTACCCACAATAGTTCCATAGAAGAATGCCATAATTATTTACTCTAGACCCAAACAGGACCTCCCTCAAATTCATTTTCAAGACCAAGCATCTTTAATTGAATCATGATTGTTTTATCTAAGCATAGAAAATAAAACCAGAGAATTTCCTAAGCTGCCATCATACAGAAGCTGCAGGAAATTGATTACAGAGAGGGCACAGAGGCTGTTGTATTCACTTTCTTACCAGAACGTCTGATTGTTTTAGGGTTTCAGTATGGTAAATGGATTCCTTTGGTGAGTGCGATTTTAGCGCATAGAATAGGGTTTGTGATGACATATTCACTTATAAAAGAAGACATTTCATAATGCAATAGTCTTAACATTTAAACCTCAGATGTATTTCCATGCACAAGCGATTAGGAACTCAAAAACAAGTAATTATCAATAGCACGTGTCTGCAACAGGAGACGCATCAGCTGAAACAAGTTATATTTATGACATTGGCAAGAAGGATACATTAATTGACTGCAGAAAGGAGCCAACATAATATTTACTCTGCATTTTCGAGAGGATGTGAAGAAGATCCTACCAATTCAAATGCACTTAGCTTTATTTTGTAAGGAAAAGCTCAAGAGGACACTAAACAGAGGAGAAATGACTGGGGTGTATCTAGAGCCTTGTGATTCCGTTTTAGTCATCCGGAAGGAATCAAGTAGATAGTCTCACAATGAAAGCACAAGATAACATTTCTGGGTCTTTAAGAGGGCTGTGGTTTTCAAAGAGATAGACAGTTAATAAGATGCTTTTGAGTTGGAACTTTCTGTAATGTTGGACGTAGCCCTGCTTTTTCTCAGATGAGCTTCTATTCATGTTTGGCTTTCTTTATGGAATAAGGTCCCTTCTCTTCCTAACTCTGCTTGCCAAAACTCCACCTACATTTTAAGACTTCATTAAAACCCATATTTTCTAAGAAATTCCAAATTTGACTCCCAATACCCTCCTTGCTAAAGTTCATCTTTCCTTTCCATAAATGCCAGAGCCATGGTGCTCTCTGGTACTATTTTTCTTCCTTATATTTATATATTGAACTTACGTCCTTTATTAGGGTGTAAACTCCTAAAGGCCAGGCTCTGTGTCTTATTTAATCTTGTTATTCTGCCTTCTTCTTCCCCTCCTGCCCTGAAGTGCCAAGCAGAGGTCTTACACATAGAAGATGCTCAATAAATTATTTGTTGAAAGAATCAATGAAATGCAGCACTAAGCTTGTTGTGGAAAGAATAACATGTCAAGGACCTTGCTTTCCATTAATTTAAATCTGTGAATCAGCTATGAAGGATCCTTGACATTATGATTGCCAATCTTGAGTGACACACTTTGAGACTGCCCTTTTGAATCTCTGACACTCCCTGCTGAAATTCTGGGTTCCCTCTGCTAAAGTGCTAAACAGATTGAAGAAAACTACCTAAAATGAAGGAAAAAAATAGTTTTGAGAATTTGGGGATATCTCTTGAACTAATTGGTTGTGACACACAAAACATTAAGAATTACTTTACAGGCAGACAAAATTTGAAAATCATAAAGAAGCAAACATTATTTTAATGTACATAATTTATGGGAGACAATTTCCACTCATCAATTCTACCCCAAAAGAGCTGAAAAAATTTTATGGGCGGAAGAGAGGAAAAGACCCCAGATTTTACAGTCTGACTCTTCCTCTCTAGTTACCTTTGTTTTGTGTGTATATACAATGTCAAGTAACAATGAAGACATAGGAAAATACTCAGAAATTTCCATCTAAAACAATTTTGGTTTGGTATATCTAGCTAGTAGCCAAAAGCGCTTAAAGAAATCCCTGAATTATCTTGATGATTTTCTCAGTTTTACACTAATTATTAGAATGAGAAACATAATGACCTAATCATTCCTCAAGGAAAAATTGACATATCAATTTCCAGTGGAAGGAGGCATTTATTTATTTATTTATCCACATCTTTATTGGAGTATAAATGCTTTACAGTGTTGTGTTAGTTTCTGTTGTACAACAAAGTAAATCAGCTATACGTATACATATATCCCCATATCCCGATACAGCCACTCAGGAAGGATGTATTTAGAAGAGACCGTGGTTTTAGAAACATGTGGCTACCGGCCCAGGGTACAAATCTCGGTACATATTATGATGGAAGAGAGACCTCATCTATTACAAGGTCCTCCGGGCCATGTTTCACATTTAACTTCAGTTTTGGATGAAGTATCAGGTATCTTTAGTAATCCCTTCAATTCGTCAGTTCTCTGTGTCTTGCTCTCCTCTGCCACATCCTCTGAGGAGCTCTCCAACTGGCCTTCTGTTTCTATTATTTCTTGTGCTTCCCCTAACATCATGTGATTCTCTGAGTATAAACTTTGTCTAAAGCAGGTTAGCCAAAGTGACCAGATTGTTTTTTCTCAGCTGGAGAATGAGCCTTATTATCGCAGTGGCAGGGAGAAGATGCATCCTCTGCGGCTAGGGCTCTCCTAGGACCAGAATGTGTCCCACGGTCATGGCCAGGCCCGTGTCGTTTCCAGCAGGGGGTTGCAGTTCTCCGTTCCCTCCGGGGCGTGGTCTCCGGGATGCTTCTATCTCCTGAATCAGAGCAGTTTCCAGGGCCCAGAACTCTGGGAACACATGTGGGAACACATGCATCTTTGCAATATTACCAGACCATGTTTTCTGCTATCCAACCAACTTTCGGATCAGTGTCGTCATTATTTTCCCTAGAATATTCCAGTCCACAATTATGGTGGGCAAAAGCTTGCTCAGAAAGAATGACTATTTTCCTTGCGTTTTAGTTTGTTAAAGGAAGCGATATATTCAAGGAGGGTAGAGGTCTGATGATCTCAGCTGGCTAAAGCCCAATGTTAAAAAGACTAACTTTACAGGGTCTCGTCCCAGATGGACTGATTAGTAGGCTTTGCTCTATTTCTATTTTTTCAAGCATTTTCTTTGACTCTGTATTCTTCATCATAATATATAAAAATAGTGTTTTATACCTCATGAGGGTGTTGCAAGGATTAAATGAGTGAATGCTTTTATAATTCTTGAAACAGGCATGGGGTAAGCTCTCAATACATGTTCTATGCTATTGTTATAATGTCATGATTCATTCAGTATTTTAACAGGTATCTACTTAGCACTTACTAGGAGCCGGCCTCTGTGCAGGGTGCTGGCCATTCACAATGGACTGATCATTTATTATTGTGAAGAGTTCTGTAAAGAAGCTTAGAGGGCTGTCAGTCTAGATCAAGCCTCATCCAGAGGATTTAGGGGAGGCAATTCTAAAGAAGTGGCACTGTCAGCTCAGAGCAAGGAATTCAAAAGTTATCCTTATTTTCTAAAAGATCTAGTTCATTCTTTTTCAGTGCTGTGTAGTATTCCACAGTATAAGCAGACCACACATTTATTCAGCCATTGCCGTGACAAACAATGTTATAATGAACATCCTTGTACATATCTCCTTGTGCTCTGTGCAGGGTTCTTCAGGCAAACATGATGAACTGGAATTTCTGGGTCAAAGCATAAACTTATCATTAGTCTTAAATGACACGGCCAAACCAAACGGTTCTATTATAAGCTTTGTGAATACGTCATTAACTTGTATCAGCCAAATAAATAAAATTTGTAGTAGATGGCTTTGTGAAATTTGGATTTTGCATTCATTCCCCAAACGTTTATGAAACATTAAGCTGGACCAGGAACTATATTAAAGGATGAGACGTGTTGATCTATCCCTGGATTCTTCTTTCAGCTGTACTTTCTGAAAACACTTTGGAGAGGGTCTGGCATAAGCATTCAGTCAAAGCTGGCTGTTTCTCTCTGTCCTTCCTCATCTTCTTACCCCTCTGATGAAAGTGATTGTTCTCTCTTGTAACTCAAAGAAAGAACTGTTTTCTGTCATTACTACTTGTTTAGCATTTAGTAGTTATCATTTTGCCCTTGCATTATTATCATCTTTTTATGCTTGTAACCAGGATAACTATTGGTGAGCTTCCTTGGGTGGTCCTTGCAGGAATGCTGTCAAAGTTTGGTACCACGGGGGGAGCTGACAGGAGTTTGACAGCACAATTTTATTTTTTTTACTTCTTTTTTAATTGTGGTAAAAAATTCATAATGTGAAGTCTACCCTTGTAGATTTTTAATGTGTATAATACAGTATTGGGAACTATATGCCTATTATTGTGTAGCAATAGAACTTTTTCATCTTGTATGACCGAAACTCTATGTCCACCGAATAGCAACTTCCGTGTTCCCTCTGCCCTTAGGCCCTGGCAATTACCATTCTACTTTCTGCTTCTATGAGTGTGATGTTAGATACCTCATATAAATGGAATCATACAGTGTTTGTTCTCTGACTGGCTTCACTTAGCATAATGCCCTGTTTTCTTGGGTAGAGGTTATGGTCAGCGTAGATCCTTGTGTTTCTGTAGAATATACTATCCTGTGGCTGGTACTACAGGGCCTGAGTGGCAGATAGCTTACTAAGGTTCTATTTCTATTATGATAGCGGCTTCCTACACATTCTCTTTTGAGCCTCCTAAAATCCCAAGAAGTAGGTTCAGTGATCAATGTTTGACCTACATTGATACGGAACCTAGAAAGGCTGGGCCGCATCATCTCTGGTCACACGGCCAGGAGGTGGTGATGCAGAGATTTTGATCCACGTCCCTCTCACTCCAAAGTATGTGTTTGAAAACAATATCTTCAAGTTGCTTTTCTGCGGAGATCTAAGTCCTTCTGTTTCTAGCTGTGAGATCAAGGGATGGCATGACTTTCAAATTCGTACATCCTTAGATAGATATGCCTTTGAAAGTCAATGTGTTAGTATCCAAATGGGCTCTTTTCCTATATTCCACGGACTCATGTGACCCACCCCCAGTGACCCAGCCCAGACTCCTCCCCCTTCCTCTCATCCAGTCCACAACAGAACTGAGCAAGGGCCGTTACTCGCTTTGACAGACTGTGCTAATGTCGATGGTTGATCTCACATGTGTCCTGAAGTTAAATCTTAGCTTTGTAAGTGAGATCCTAGCCGGGGTGTTAACTCAGTGCTCTTCTGATCATGGGATCATGGGTGGCAGAAAGCAGCCTCTTCACAGGAGCACCCCTCACCCTCCCTCGAGTCCCTCAGCCCTCTCCCCACTTTCTTGGCATTTTCCTGACCATCAACCTCTCCAGCCTTTGGGAGAATGGACTAGCCTTCTAGTTACTGCCCTTGCAACAGATGAAGGGAAATTGCTTGGTCCCTTGTACGTGAGCAATGACAAACATGGAGGCTCATTAACTTCCCTTTTTATTTCTTCAAGATCTCTTCCATTAAGCATTCTGTTCTCCCATCAAAATCCAAAGTGTGCTCCAGCAGCTCTTGTGTAGCCAAATATATGATGGGTCCATTCATTTAGCATATTGTCGTTTTCAGACGTTATGTCTTGTCAAAGAAAGACACTCACAGAAATAAAACAAAAGAACAGAAGTCTCCAAATGAATGGGCTTGCTTCATGGAGGAGAAAGTTGAAGTATTAAAATCGCTCATCAGATGTTCTGAAAAATCATTTCAGCTGCTCGGAAAAAAAAAAAAGAAACAAAATTTTATTTTGAAGGATGTGTTCCAAGAACTTCCCCTTTGATTTTTTTTTTTAAAGCCATCTGTCATGTTTGTTTCATTCCAGCCTTGAAGTAAATAGATTTAGAGAGTCTATAGCGGCCATTGAAACCTTCCACAGAAGAAGAGAAACAGCCTGCTCTGTCAGTGCCCTTCTGGTATACTTTAATCAAAAGGCTTTGAAATTAAAAAAAATATATCCATAGACATTTTGCTTGAGTTGGAATACGGTGTGCGGAGCACAGGATGTTATTTTGACCTATTGTTGAATGTCGCAAAACTTTTGCTTTTACTCTGGGCAGCGAGGAGCGACTAATGCAGGCTGACTTTTTATAGGCACCAGGGAATTTATTTTCCCCTTTAGTGCTTTGGTTGAGCCCTCTAAGCATAAGACTTCATTTTCCCCATAGAGGTGAGGCTTGGGGGTGCAATTCTTCATTTAGAATATAGAAGCATGACTTTTCAATTCATCTTGTCTACTTAACCTCGTGATATAATTTTCACTTTCTTACTGATTTCACCACAAGGAGCTTGTCCTACCCAATAAGAATCCCCAAGGTGTTTAGATGCTTTTCCTGGTCATTTCTTTTAAACTTGATGCTTTTGTTCCTTCAATGCCACATGGAAAGAAGACCCATGAACTAGGCGTAGCTCCCTCCCTTGAGACTGAATAATTGTTCCCTGGAATAGGAAGCTTTCACAGATCAATAACTGCAGCGGAGCAGGAAAGAAAACAAAAATGTGAGAAACTCATTATGAGATAAAAATGTTCTAAATAAATAAATGGCAAGTACTAACATGCTCAAAATGATAGTGTGGAAGTGACTGACAAAGTGTGAGCTTGTAAACTCAGATACATAGCTGTGCAAAACTCTGTGATGATTAAAAATGATGATGCTTACAGATGATTTCAGTGATGATTTGTTTAAAATAGATAGGCCAACTCTACCACTTATATGTGTAGATAGAAGGAAAATTAGCATACATTGTAGGCTGTGAAGTAGCCTGATTAACACCTTAAAATATTAGGGACTCATTAAAATATAAACAAAATTATTAAAAAAACAATGAGATGACACCGAAATATTTACTGAAGAAATGATAGGATGTTTGGGATTAGCCTCAAAGTAATCTAGCCTGGGTGTAGTGGGGAGGGGCTGGTGAGGAGGCAGAGGAAACAAGATGGTTTAAGCATCAGTAGTCATTGGAATTGGGTTAAAGGTACATAACTGTGCCTTATATAGTCCCTCTACTTCTGTATATATTTGAAATTTTCCAGAAGAAAGTGAAAGGATTAGGGGGAAAATACAATGTGACAAATGAGGGGTTTTGGGGTATTGGAGTGCTTTATCAGCACTTGAGGTAGAAAAGCATAGTCCCTAGGTATAGTTTATTTTACAAGTTCCCCTTAAATACTGATCAATGACAAAATAGAGATGGGGTGACCATTAGTGATTCTCATGTCTTACTCCAATCGACAGAGCTCAGAAGGAAAAGAGAAGGCTGCCTCATTAATTTAATTTCAGTTAAATGAATTATAAATCAATTAAAAATTAATTTTAAAAAGCTTTCTTGTAATTCAGATATTTGCATTATTTATTTTCTACCCTAATAAAGGGTAAGTTATTTAAATTGCTGACTTTACTTCTTGGATAACTTTATACCTGTCACAGGATCCTGTGTAGAGCTTTGTCTGTATTTAGCACTTAGGGGTTTGGGTGAATTATACCTTTAAAAATGCATATCTGATTGAGCAATTCACATTCACAAGTGTGCCTGGATACATTATTCACAAATAAATATGTCCCAAACCACGTTAAAGCTGAAAGATTTCATTGTTCTTATTGATACATAAGAAGAGAATAATGGAAAATACATCTTTCTTTCCACCCTCACTCCCCACCTTTTTATTGGATCTTGGAATGCCCCGTGCTCAGTTTACATCTGCAAATATATATAATTTAGAGCTGTTTGACAGGGCACTTTCTCATTTTCAAGCTAAACTGAAGGGAATGGCTTATGCCACTGACAGATCCCTGAGAGTTGGTTTTTCCAAAACAGAATTCTGTGAAGGCTTCAGATTTTTCAAAATGCTTTCAATTTGGTGATGCTGTTGGAAAAATATTTGCTTCCGAATCAGTGTGCAGCGTAAACCAGAAGGGCTCAGGCCTCACTGCTTTGCATTAGCAAGAATGAGAAGTATTATTACCGTCTTTGATTCAAACAGTAATTCCTGCTGCTTGGGAAGCTGAGCAGCTCTGTAAAGAAGCAGGGGCCTATTGGTAGAGTTAATATTCCCACAGCACTTGAAAATACCAAACCCGTGATTAGTAGTGGACAGATTGATAGTTCAAACTGTGATTTGTAACACTTTGGTGAATATCTTGATACTTACATCACGTCTGATGTCAGATCTGAAAACAGAAATTGGCGTGTTTGGTTATGATTCTGTTGTGATCACAGCAAAAGGGACCCTCATCCCACATCTGGCCCACGTTTTACTGTTTCTCTAGGACCTCAGGGACTCGTCTACATTTTTGGAAGTCTTTGGTGCTTGGCACCAAACTAAAGCCGACAACAATCTGTTTATTTATTTTCTTTTCTGAGAAGGAATGTTCTGGAAGGACCAGATGGGAAGAAATTTTCTGAGCAGTCTTCCGAGTGACTCTCAGAACAAGGTTTAAAATCAGGTATTTTCACTTCAAATGTGTTCATCCTTCCACCCTGAACATCCCGGAAATGGAGCCCGCAGGGCAGAGTTAGAGGGAGGGCGATAAGACGGGCCACTCTCCCCTCTGCATAACCCTTCAGCAGCGGAGTCAGCCTGGGGTTCTTTCCCACAACTGTTTTCAAGGTTATATTTACACCACCTTAGAAATAAAACACTAACACAAGAGAGAAATAACTCAGAGAGTTTCACTTAAACCATATTTTTAAATGACCTCTAATAGAATCTTTAGTTTCTACCTAGAGATAATTGTAGACCTGCCTCACTTTCAGCAATTCGGGGAAATGTGACTTGTGAATCTAACTCTTCAGACCTGGTCTGGAAAAAGATCTCTGGTCTGGAAAATTCCTCTCAAAAATAAATGTTCTGGAATAGGCAGTAAAAGAAGCTGTCCTTGGTCTCCTCTGAGAAGTAGGTGAGTGTCTGTCTCTTGTACTTTCCCAGTCTTTTCTTTCTAGACTCCATGGCATCTCTCTCCCATTCCTCTCAACTGCTCACAACCTCTCCTCTTTTATTTTTCTCCCTTCTTTTCTCCCTCCTTCCCTTCCTCTCTCCCTCCTTCCTTCTTTCTCTCTCTTCCTGATTCCCCTTCTCACACATAATCATGTTCTTTTTCTTCTTACCAAAATCTGCTTCCTGTTAAGGGTCTGAAAACATTTCATACAGATAACTAAAATGTTATTCCTCTTTGAAACACATATTCTTGAGTTATTTGAAAAGAAATCAAATGTTAAAGTGAAGAAGAAAAAAAGAAATGAAGCCTTAGACATTTAGGCTTCAGAAATAACAGGTGAGGCAGAAGAATTATCTATGGAGCCACTGTCTACCCACGAGACCTTTGGGTATTAAACTGCTGTCATCCACATCTTTAACCCAGGAGATGCTTGTGAACAGCTCAGGAGAGAGGGCAGGCCAGAGAGAAAGCAGAGAACTTAAAAAAGTAATAAAAGACTTGGGGAGAAAATGCCCTCAAATGCCTGGAAAGTCCTCATGTTTATGTTTTAATTTTTATTTAATTTTTATCTTTTAATGAAGCAACTTACAACTAGATGGCAAAGAAGCAAAGAACAGGTGAAGTTTGATTCACCTGAACAGCCCTTCAAAGTTTGCTCTGTGTTTGGCTAAGCCCTTTGGGACCTTCTACAGAAATGCCTAGTGCCCCACATTTTTACACCCATTGACAAATGAAACTCAGGGCATGGTTAACACATCTGCCCAGTCTGTAATTTGGAAGAAATAATTAGCACTATTTACAAAGTGCCAAGAGCACATTTGGCATTCTGCAAAATATGGATGAAAATCCCAGAGTTTCCTTCACAGCAAGTTGGGGTGTGGTAGCCCCTGGTCTTCTGGTTGCCAGGGCCATGTCTTTGATCTGGTCTATGAATCTGGGACGGCTCCTTAACCAATTTGGAACAGGTAACACTGTTCAATGAGAGCCACACCCATGCTCATGCTTGGGAAAGACGCTGGAGTCAAGTAATTTCAGAGAAAACTTCCCAGGGTTTGGAAATCGAAAAACAGGGAGACAGGTGGTTGCCATTGCAACTTTACCATCTACCTAGTGTATTGTGGGGTGGCCTTTCCCCACCTTTTACAGGAAGAACCTTAGGTGTTCTTAGTGGAAATTCCCAGGATATGGCTTTCATTCAGGCAAGACCCCAAATTTAGGATTAGATAGAGGAGAAGGGGGAAAAGGGAAGAATGAGGCAGACACATGATCCACTAAGAATGGAAAGGGGGGAAGAGTTTTAGAATGAGAAAGCATCCATTTGAAACTAACACAGTGTTGTAAATCAACTATGCTTCATTAAAAAAATTTTTTAAATGAAAAAATCTTTGCAAATACGGTAGGTAGAAAAAAAAATTCAAGGGTTTCAGTACCTGATTCATTTGACCTAAGGCAGAGTAGGGGTGTGCCAGGAGCATCTGACTGTTATCATGAGCAACCTCTGGCTCTGAGGATTTCAGAAATAGCAAAAATGATGCTCAGGGAAGAAAGGAGGAGAAGGAAAAGAAAGAAGGGAAGGTGCCCCACACTGAAGTTTGCTTGTTGGCAGCAAGCTCTGTCCTAAGAAAATGAAGCTTCTGAAATCAAAGGATTAGGTGTGAACGAGTGTTCCAGAAATTTCCCAAAACATGTTTGTAGGTCAAGGGCAAACCTTGTAAATTCTGGGATTTCTCTTCTCTGAATGCATTACCACCCATTTCAGGAACAATGTTTAGCCGAAGAGCTTGTGATGTGTAGACTTTTCAATTTAAAATATTTCTGTTGTTACTCCTCCTTCCATTTAGCTTGTTGAGACACCTACATTCAGCCTCTAGCAATGTCTATTATATCTACCTTAGACTCTCCAATATGTTTTTCTTAAAGGGACAGCACAAGGTCATTAAGGGTTTACAGGTTACCAGGGGAAATCAATCTCAAGCACAGGAATCAATTGATAAAGACTTCAGAACTTGTTTCTTTACACTAGCTAGGAAAGGGGAAGCTTTAGATTCTCCTTCCAAGAATTCTAAGAAGGATAAATCTCAAATTCGTCTTATTACAAAAGAGTTTATAATTGAAAAAGATTACAAAAGAGTGTGTAATTGAAAGTTACAAGTCAATATGTCTCATACTTTCATCTTGATGAAGCCTGTTTGGTTACAGATTATTAGCAGAATCCCCAGACCTGTTATAGGGTATTTCTCCTCTCCAATCCCAAGTGTCCCTCCTTGTACCAAGCCCCCTCCATGTTATAATGTGATATTTCGCAAGGGAAAACTGTAGAAACTGTATGAAACAGGTGAGAACATAAAACAGGATGGTGCATGAAATCACCTACTTAAAATTGTGGTCTGGAAGTTATTGCAAACATCAATTTTTCTTCAAGGCAGAATGTTCTATAATAAAGAAAAGAGTTTGGTCAACCACATTTCCACCTACAAGTTTTTCTACATGAGCTTTTTCTGGTAATCCTGGGTACCCCCAAATGAAATAAAGGAGTCTGTGAGCTCTTGTTAATAAGTCAAAAAGTCTACTGGACATTGGATATCAGAATTGATACTGCATTGAGGTTATATACATATGCTCAGTGTGGTGACCTGGTTATTGCCGTATGATCTAAAGTTCTTATTGACTGTCATTTGAGTCCATAATAAATAAAATCTTGGAAAACAAGTTAATATTTTGCAATAATTTTTTGAAGACTGAAACTTTTTAAACATAGGGTCCAAAGAAGAAAACATAATTAAAAAAGGAAATGTGAATTTCTGTACTCTAAAAGGTCATTTATCATTAAGATTTTTGGCTGGATAATGAATGCTCCAGCATTTGTAGTTCTTTGGTTCTAATATCAAAATATAAACACAAATATCAGATTAGACTCTCTAATTAAATAATTAAGACGGTTATCCAGTGACATTTGGAAGACGACTCAACCAACTAGCAGATCTTGGCAAACTAGCATGGTTGCATGGTATGCAAATTTTATTCATGCAAATTTGTGATAGTGTTATATAAAATATTAATAATTTTATGCCCAGAAATGAAAATAGCATGATTTTCAAAAAAATAAAAAGCCTTAATAAATGATTCTGTAATTTCATACCTGGGGGAGATGAGTGCTTTATAAACCCCATGATGCCATTGCCACCCGGTAGCCTCACTTGAGCTTGTCTACAGAACTATTTACCCTTTGTCTCTGTCTTGGGTTTCTTACCTGCCTGGAAACCTTTGTGAGTGACTCCAGTGACAACTGTACTATTATTTTAACATTCACCATTATTGTAATTTAAAATCTCTTGCCTAGAACATGTCTGACTCATAGTTGGTGCTTGATAAATATTCATAAATGAATGAATAAATTAGGATTTTTTTCTTTACATCTTATAGGAGTATCATCTGAGCATTCATTGAATGCTGGTGTTAGCACTTTTCTCAAAAAGCACTGAAAAATAATATTGATATTGAAATTAGATGTGATACTGTTTTTATGTATCTATTTTTTGATTGTGTGTGTGTGTATGTGTGACAGAGAGAGAGGAGAAGAAGGAGAGAGAGAGGGAGGGAGGGAGAGTGTATTTTAAAGTAAAAAGCTACAGAGGTTTTAGATTTTTGTATATTCTCCCATTTACACCTATTCTTCTGAAAACTCAATCTCAACAACTGTGAGTTTTGAGTCTGTGAACTCTTCAGCCACACGTTCTTTTCATAAAATGTATTTGTCTGGCATATAAAGTTGTTTAGATGAGTCTAACTCTACCCAAGAGAGGATGTTTGGAACAGCTGTTCACTCCTCTGTTGAACTTAAGGCAGTCACCCCTCCCTTTGTGTACCTTTGAACTGATGTGGAGTTTTAAGCAAATTGCTGACTTGTACCCCAATTTCATGTTTATGGTATTTGATGATCTTTTGTCATATGCTTCTTCCTTGGCATTGTTACCTAAGATGAAGCCCATGTTAACAAGGTAGAATTGTAAACTTTGCTGCTTCTAAAATTCAAATTATGTTTTTTAAGTGTTTGGAGTAAATAGAGGAGAGAGGTCTGGTTTAAATGAAAAGCTTTTTCTTTCTTTCTTCTTTTTTTTTTTTATTAAAAAAACACCATTATTGTGTTCCCTGAAGATGCTGAAACAATATTTGGTACTATTTAAAACTAAACACTGAAACTTGGGTAGGAGCTATCTGGAAGACAAACATCATTATTAAAGATAGCAAGGCAGAGCATGGCTCTCTCTTTACAGTCTAAAGGGAAATACAATTAGTTATATTTTTCAGTAGTGGTCTATTTGTCTCTGAGAGAGGTGGGTACAATCCATTTGCCATTTTTCACACTATTTTCTGTTCTTCCTGGCTTGGGGCCAGACTTGCAGACTTCCGAGATAATATTCATGTTGGGCATTTGAGTCCCATGGAGGTGGTATAAGAGGCCATTTAATCACCAATTTTGGGGTGGAATTTGGAAATGTCTTCATGGATATTGCCATAGATTAACAAAACCATTGATCCTAATTAGACCAAATATTAGACTACTCATGTATGAGAACAATTCTATTCATTGTTTAGAAGTTTGAGATCTATTTTGTTAGGCTGCTCTATCTACCTTAATAAGATGGTGTGTCTTTGCAATGTGATAATGCTCTTTGTAAATTATTCCAAGTACATTATTTAGAAGTTTAAATATTTAGTTAGTAAACTATGAAGCTTAAAATTGTCCTGTAAAATGAGACAGTTTCTGTAGCTCATGTTTTTTCTTAATTCAACTGTCTTCACTTCAAGAGCCCAAGCAATATGTACCAGCAAATCTATTTAGCAAACTATCAGTATGTGTATTTATTTAAATAGAACTTAAATTGTAATAGTAAACATTCTTTAATATCACAGCCGCATTAAAATTTTTGCAATGGAAAAAGTGGCCAATTTCAATAATCCTCAATTTAAATGATTGGTTAGCCCCTTTCTGCGCTTGGCCGTTTAGACTTTGTTTCCTGCTGACTTTGTTGGCATCAGTCTGTTTGGATGATCATCAATTTTGCAGAGCTTAACCCTTTGGGATAAAAATCCTCTTCTTTCTCCCTTGCGTGTTTAAATGGGAAAATCTGTCAGACTGATGAGCAGCCCATCCGCTATACATGGTGCGCCACAAAAAGACTGTAGAAAACATTATAAACATCTACAGTGTTAGTTACAGGGACGTCATCCATAAAGCATGTAATCCTATCCAAACCTTCCTATGACAGTTTCACAGTGCACCAGAATTTTTAGGATATTTTCTATTTTCAACCCGTGATCCCAGGTAATACCTGGTCTTGGCATTTCTTATCACTGCCAACCATGCATTTCTCATTTAAAAAAAAAATGTTTGTTTCAAATTTCAATACTGTGGATCCTTTTTGCCTTAGACCAAATGCCTATCACACTTTCTCATCATTTTAATTAAACTCGGGCCAATCCAGGGCAAATGTTTGATTTTGACCCAAAAAGTGCATGCAAATCACAAATTCTATGCGATATAGAATGGAAATACTTCCTGTGGCCTTCTTTCAGCATGTGGAATGAAACAGTCTGCCAGATTTGTGATTGCACATCGTTAGAAAAGAGGCCTGCTGATTCAAAAATAGAAAAATAAACCCATGTCTACCTAATAAGTAAACATCATGTCTCTGTAGCTCTAAGATCATCAGTCTAAAGAAACAAAAGCTCGGTCTGGAATAAGGCAGTCCTCAATTTTAAGCCAGCATCAAGTGAACAAAGAGCAAACTGGCCACACATGGGAGAACCACTGGGCCCTGGAAAATTGTATGTGAATCAGCAATCAGGAGCTCTTGAGTTCCTCGGACACTTGTAACTCTCTCCTTCCACATGGCCTTGAACAAGGAAATTATTCCTTTTCCTGGCCTATAAAATGGAGGAAACACTAAGGAACCATTCCTGTTACACATTTTTCACAGCTTGTATGGTCAATTAGAACCTTCAAAGAGGCAGTTCTGTAACTGCTGAATTAATTTTCATGAATCAACATTTTATGTAAACACAGATGAGTGGAAACTCAACAAAGAGAAATCCATTAATAAAGAATGTTATCAAAACAGGCTCCTTAAAATCTCTTTTTGATATATTTGCTGCCATAGTGAGTTATAACCATATTACAAATATAGTCTTTTTTGTGGGAAAAAAGTTTCTGCACAAATGAATTTGGAATGTACTCATCCAAAGGAACATCCTACAATTCAAAATGTTTACAAGCAAAGTGACTGAGCTTTTTAGAGTTTATCATTATGCCTGAGAGGAGGGGTAGGGGAGATTTGTGGGGACCTGAGTTTGTAACATAGGATCCCTACAAATATTAGAGTAATGAAAGAGGCAGGTGTTAATTAGTGTTCAGTGGAAGAAGCCATTAGAGATTGAAGGTTGAACAATAATGAAGAGAAGACTTGCCCTTGAATTTACGTGAGCCTCCATTTGACTCCATCACCCTCCCCATCAGTGGTACTCTGACAAGTATTTCTGAATAAACATCTGTATGCCCTGAAAGAAATGCCCAATATTACTGTATTTATATAAATACTGTTATCTAACAACTTGTAACTGACCAGCTCAAAAGATGTAACTGTCTATTCAATAATATATTTTACATGCTTTGCCTCAACATTATTCATAACATCTCTATGATGTAAATGCTATTATTATCTCTGCTTTAGAGATGAGGAAACTGAGGCTTAGAAAATTTAAGTGACTTACTAAGGTCACACAATAAGAAGCCAAGCCAGAAATCGAACCCAAGTCTTCTTTACTCTAGAATCAGACTTTTAATCACTCTAATAAACACTTTCTTAACCAAGAAGCTCATTCCATTTTTGGACAACTCTAATGAATATGGCTTCTTGGACTACTTCTGGACTTCAGAGTAAGTAACAGAGAATTAATCTAATAGGCCACTTCCACACTTTCAATACCTCAACACATCTTGGACCTCTGCCATGTTTCAGGCATACTGAAAATTAATTTCCTAGAAATTACTATTACGTACTATGTTTCTTCAATCGGTTTTTTGAGGAATAACTGATAAATAATAAACTGCATGTCTTTAAAATGTACAGTTTAGTAAGTCTTGTATATATGTGTGAAATTACCATAATTAAGATAATGAACACATCACCACATCACCCCCTCCCCGAAAGCTTCCTTGTGCCCTTTGTAATCCCTCCCTCCAGTTTCAATTATTTTGAGATTTATCCGTGTTGTAGAGTGTATCAATAGTTCATTCCTTTTAAATGCTGTCCATTGTATAGATATAGCATAATTTATTTATGGACATTTGCGTGGTTTCCAGTTTTTGCTTATTACAAATAAAGTTCTATGAAATTAATGTCCAAGTCTTGGGATGGACTTATGCTTTCATGTCCCTTTGATAAATACCTAGGGGTGGAATTGTCAAATTATATGGAGAGAATCCTATGATTTGGATTGAGATTGCACTGAATCTAGAGACTAATTTACAAATATTTGACATCTTACAATACTGAGTTTTCTGAACTGTGAACACAAATATTTCTTCCTTTAAAAAAAGTTCCTTAATTTCTTTTAGCAATATTTTGTAGTTTTCAGTGCACATTTCATTCACATTTTTGTGGAGGTTTATCTCCACTTATTTTATATTTTTGATGCTATTATAGATGGTATTGATTTTCCCATTGTTCCTAGTATGTAGAAATACAATGGATTTTTGTATGTGAATTTTCTATCATACAACCTTGCTAAACTCACTTATTAATTCTAGATTCTCTTAGATTTTCTATATAGAATATCATGGCATCAGCAAATAAATATAATTTTACTTCTTCCTTTCCAACCTGGATTCCTTTTATTATTTCTTTTTCTTGCCTTGTTGCATTGGCTGGAATCTCCAGTACAATATTGAAGAGAATATGTGAAAGAAGACATCCTTGTCTTGTTTCTGATATTTGCATCTGTCTTTCTTATTTTATGCTCTGCAGGGACAGAGGCTAAATCTTTTGTCTTTGTTATACCTAGTCTTTATCACTAGGTAAAGTATTAGGACATAGCAGATACTTAGCAAAGTGTGGTCAAAATATTAATAAAAGAGATGTAGAATCCACTCCCTGCTCACAGCTTACTGGGTGAAATAAGAGAGATAGACATTGGAATACAAAGTTCTACTGAAGCATGAAAATTTTTATGCATAATAATAGGGTTCAGAGAGGAAGAATGCTTAGTCTTCTGCTTGAGACAGTGATAGAAAAAGTGAGAAGAGACACATGGAAGGTTTCCTGGAGGAGGTGATGCTGATCTAGATCTTGAGAGATCAACAGCCAGGAGAAGGAGGAAGAGCATTTTAAGTGGAAGTTATACAGACAGATAGCTCATAGTATACTTGGGAAAATAGAAAAATATATGAAGTATGAAAAACTTTCAAAGTTTGCAATTTGACTTTAATACCCCCTCCCTATACTATTCTCCTTGTTTCTAGATTTATAGTCCCAGTTTCCTCAACTTTGCTTCCTGTGAAATAATTCCTGAATCAAACACCATTCTGGGTTTCAACTCTGGAGACTTTCTGGTTTATCTGCACCCCTCTCTCAAAATATAGCCCCCAGAACTGAACCCTGTTCCAGGTGTGACTAACCAACCAAAGTGCAGGCATATATCATTTTCTTGGTCTGAATATTATAATCACAGGATCCAAATGCATGTGACCCACTTACCCACACTGGCTTTCTCCAAATATAACTTTGATGTTTTAAGGGAACTAAACCTGGAGCAGACTATGCCGTTTTCATCACACGTGATTCAGAACACCAAGGAATCATGTTTGTCTTCTCAATATCTCCTGTTATGCAATCTAGCCAAGTGTAAGTGTATATTGCTTCCCTCATTTATAAGGCACTGTTTTGTCTTCCTAGGATGAAACAGACATTTTATTTTAGTGTGAATTTCTATGAGATATTTGGATGAATAGGCAGTCCTGGGGGCCATGGGATATCATCCTGCTGATCTTAGGGAACTTTGATGGAGCCTAGTAGTTTTACTCTACATAATGAGAAACTGATATTAAATCCTTTTGGTGTAAAATAATTACAAGATAGCATCTAACATTTGTCTCTGTAATATTTAGTGTCTAAAGGACTGACTATCCACTCTGTAAATTTTTCTTGGCAAAACATGTTTTCAAATTCTTCTCAAAGCTCAGCAGGGTGGTTAGTAAGGTCCTATATCAACACATTTCATTATTATTCATTATTTATTATTTACTTTTATTTCTCTATGAAGCTAGCAATCCAGCAGGTAGTTCTTTAAATAAATAAATCCCCACACACTTTCCCCCACACACTCAAACACACATACACACACACATGCACTACATACACAGAGAAGGGCCTGTTTATCCATCAGTATAACTTCATGACTTTATGTGTCTTAAGAGGGGATATGTCCTCTTGCCATTTTTTTTGTTGTTGTTGTTTTGTGTTTGTTTGTTTGTTTTTTTAGCAGATGCCAGGGTAGATTCTGGGGAGGGAAGAATTTCTCTCAAGGAACTCTGGAGTGACTTCTCAGTGGAGCTTCTTGGTTTTGTTTGAAGTGAGGTAAATTCCCAAGCATCAGACATATCTTCATTGACATGAAGTCATGGAGTTCATTGCGATGGAGAAAACTGGGGCAGGAGTTGCAGGTGACTAGTTGTGTGATCATGGGTGCCTGACCTTCCCATGCTGAATTTGCATATGGCTTTTAAAAGGATCAGCAGTGCTTACATTTCCTGGTCTGTCAGGACTTAGGAAGGAAGCAGAATCAGAAAGGGGAGAGACCATCAGGAGAGGCTACATTTAGATTCTGATTTGTTCCACTGCCCTCTTATGCTACCATGCCATGCTCTTCCTCACCAGCATGGTTAATATAAACCTGTTTGTGCTTCTGTCTTCATTTCTCACCAGCATTTGGTAGATCTTTTAGTAGCTGTATTACCTTATGGAGCAATGAGCTATCTGTCCAACTTGAACACTCTGACTTTACTCTTCCCTATCTGCTCTCACTCTAATCAGTGAATTAGACTGAACTAAATAAAGTTAAATTGAAGTTTCTGTCAGCTAGTCTTGAGCCAGTCTACCTTTTCTTCCTCCTGCTGCAAGCTTGGTGAGCCATATGGAACTAGAGCTTTGTTTGTCTATTCTTAGCGCATTGCTTAGACCTTGTATTTCCTTTAGAAGAGTGATTTCTCTGTCTTTGAGGGGAGGAGGCAAGTGGAGGGATGTGTGAAGAGTCGGAAAGTTATTAAGGGAAAAGGAGGAGAAAGAGATGGAAGACGCGAGCCTTTCTCTGACAAGTTTCCGGAAAATCCTTACCTTATTCCATGACAGGCACCAAGAGGGTTGCCACCAAGTGGTAATATACACTCACTTCACCCTGTCCAGGCATCTCAGGAATAGATGTTTCTTTTGTAGCTGGAGACTTAAGGACCAAATCTGAGTGGGGGGGATATTCTTCATCCTGCTTTTTAGAGCCCCAGAAATGCCTGGATATAACCACTTGCTTTCTGGTATACTCAAGATTCTCTTGTGCTCTCTGGACACGTATTGTTTTCCAGCCAGGCTTGTCTAAGAAGACAAGGTCCTACCCAGCTGCACTATGGATTTTCCCCTGACTCTTATGGAAGAAGAGTGGATTAATTTAAGAAGGAACTACTTGAGCCTCTTTCCTCCTGATCTTCCTACTAAGTTGCTACCGAGTTTTTGCTGGACACTCACAGACTGCCTTGCCCCCATTTTCCCCATTCTCATGCTAATTTACAAAAGTGGGGATCTGGGGATGAAGTTTCTAACTCTCTAGCAAAGAAAAGCCCTAAATTCACTAAGGCAGTGATATAAACAGATGACAAGTGGAGACTTTCATGAACCACAACCAACCACAGCTGTGTTAAACCAATGACCCAAGAAGTCTGGTATTTTGTTATCGTATAGGATATAGGCCAATATCAACACTCTGAAGGAAAAACATGTGTGAGAGAAGCAACCCAGTTTCTGCCAAACATTGGGATAAAGGCTAAACAAGCAGCTGGTGATTTAAGACAGAGATACAGAAAACACAAGGTCAGTGATTTCTGACCATGTCTCTCTTTGCAACAGGCATAGCAAACTCAGAGAAAATTCCTCATCACCCAGAACTCCACACCTCATCCATTTAACTAGAGAGCTATGTATTCCACAATCGAATGAGAGTTAAAAATCCCTGATTGGAGGCACAGAGTTTAGTTTTGGGGTCTTCTTTCTCATACACTTGTTCAGTTCAATTCAAAAAATCTTTATTGAGTATCTTTGATCAGGGACAAGACTATGTATTATGAGGGATGTGAAGATGCTAAATTTCTGCTTTCAAGGAACACAGCACATCCTGGTGAAACCAAAGATAGACCCACTGAATTGTGAAAGTGGGCTGTGTTAAGGACACTCTGATGGAGACACAGAGTGTTATGGATACAGAGAAGAAAACTATAGCAGATCAGTGCAGAAGGAGACAGCTGAGGTGGGTCTTGAATGCTGAGTAGAATTCAACCCAGGGGAACTGGGGAGAGGTGTGGGAGAAGAGTGAGAAAGGGTGCTTGAGAATGAATTAATGGTCTGTTAAATGATATTGGACCATAAAATTTCACAGTGTGTTTAAGAAATGGTGACTATTCCGATATGGCTTGTATGTCTATATATATAGACATATTGTATGTCTATATTGCTTGTATGTCTGATATGGCTTGTATGTCTATATTACAAATATAGGTTAGAGATGAGTGGTGATGGGCCTTGAATGACATGCCAGTGAGTTTGACTTTCTGGTTAATTGAGAAATTCATTCATTCAATGAATGTTTATTGAGTATATACCTTGTAAAGGTTGACATTGTTGTTACAATTGTGAAGAAGAGATGAGTTCTCTTCTTCCATGAAGCTTATATTCTAGTGGGGAGCTAAGTTATTAAAATGTAGACAAATCAAGAAGATGATTTTGAATAGAGATAATTGCTGGGAAGGAAATAAGGCAGGGATGGGAAAGAGACAGTATTGGGGAGGTCAAGGGCAACCTCTCCAAGGATGTGATATTTGTGCTGAGACCTAAGTGATGAGATGACCTCAGTCATGCAAAGATAAGGGATGGGAGAGAGTTCCTGGAAGAGAAACAGAAAAGAACAAAATCCAAGAGATGAATGTGCTTGGCATTTTTGAGGAACAAAAGATCAGGGAGAATAGTTCACAGAGAGTGAAGGGATAGCGGTATGAGATGTGGTTACAGAGGAGGGCAGAGTCTGTCCATGTAGGGTCTTGCAGGCCTTGGTGGAGCTCGGGCTCTATTCTGAGAGTAATGGGAAGCCCATGCAAGGTTGAGACAGGGGAGTATCATGTGCTGGCTTATGCTTTGCTCTGCAGTGAACTGATTGTAGTAGATCAAGAGTGGAAATGAAGAGAAACTCATTTTCCTGAATTTCATGTGTGATATGATTGTGGCTTGGACCAAGATTGCACCAGTGGAGAAGGAGAGAAATTGACCAGCTTGGCATATATTTTATAGTTAGTGTCAACAGGACTTGGTGTTGAATTGGATGTTAGAGAGAGGGAAATCAAAGATGGCCCTTGGGGTTTTAGTTTGAGTAGGTGTTTGTGTCATTTGCTGAGATGGGAAAGACTGGAGAAATAATTGATTTAAGAGGTAAATCAAGGGTGTTTTTTGGATAAATTATTAAGTTTGAGTTGCTTATCAATCACCCAAGTGGGTGGCTATCATATGAGTTGTTATTCTGATATCAGGCCAAAGGCCATGGTTGGAAACAATAAATTCAGGCATGTACTTAGCCTCGCAGAGTAAATAATGTGGATTGATTGATTTCCCTTCTCTTGTAAAAATTGGTGTGTTTTTAGGTGGGGTTTCTAATGATGGTCATATACCATTATATTACATAAATGTTGATATCTCTATCAAAACACTGCTTAATCATCAGAACAAATTTCCAAGCTTACAAACACCGTTATTGGGTTTCCCTGGTGGCGCAGTGGTTGAGAGTCCGCCTGCCGATGCAGGGGACACGGGTTCGTGCCCCGGTCCGGGAAGATCCCACATGCTGCGGAGCGGCTGGGCACGTGAGCCATGGCCGCTGAGCCTGCGCGTCCGGGGCCTGTGCTCCGCAACAGGAGAGGCCACAACAGTGAGAGGCCCACGTATCACAAAACAAAACAAAACACCATTCTTTCAGTAAGAAAAATACTAATAAAAATGAACATATTGACTAATTTGTAAATTTTCAAGGCCACGTGTATTGCCAATGTCTGCACTTACTGTTATGGATTTACTTTATTGCAATGAGATATAGGAAGGTCTGGTGGGTATTTTTTGGACCAGTAAAATCCTGTTGTAAACATGTACATCGAGGAAAATCTTGCTGCTTACTTATGAAATATTTTGAGCTCATTAGAAAAAGGAAGAATATAAATATGCTAGCCTAATCATAATATTTTTAAAATTCAAAATTGAAGTTTCCTTTTAATGGTCTCTGAATTCCTAACCATTGGGCCACTGGATTCATGGAGAGAAATGATTGAGGAATGCACCCAGGTTGCCTTAGGAGAGAAGTTGATATCACATATAGGTTCTTCAAAGCTGGGGGTAACATAGGAATGTTTCATCCAGGCTAAATAACAGTTACATTAACAATAATAAAATTTCTCAACAGAACTTTATTAGATCTTCCATCTCTGTGTGAAATCTTTCAAAGAATTCTTTGTTCAGCTGAGATGCTCTCTTGCATGATGTGCAAATAAGGATAAAATAAAACCTGAGAATGTGGTCAGGCAGACTGAGATGGAATAAGCAGACCAAGAAATATTGAACCAAAAAGGAACGAATGAACTGCAGTACATCTGGTGAGTATGCATACCATTGCTCTACGCTAGAAACCATTACAAACCATTTGGAGGGATCAAAAAAAATGCTGCCCAGGTGCAGCAGTTTATATTTTGGAAATGAAATATATCTCGTGGATACTATGGATGGAGAACTTGCAAAATCTTATTAGAAAAATAAATCTGTTTTGAGTTAGAATAGTGAAAAAATCCTAACAAATTATTGGAAAAGAAATGTTGCAAAACTCAATTCATTCATGTTTATTCAATAATCACACACATGTTCCATTAAGAAATGCAGAAAAAAAGTACACTAAATATTGACTTTCACAGCAAAGTGTAGAGGTATATGTATGAAGAATAATGAATCCTTTTCATGACAGTTTGGGAAAAATAGAAACTTTGAGCCATTTACACAGGTTGAAAAATAAGAAAACTGTCCTCTTTAGTAGCCGAGTGAAAAACATTTCAAATTAGTTTTATAGATTATCCATTTAACTTGATTCTTTATAGGCACAAAAGCCAGTTTGCGTTTGGTTGTTTCTTCAATATAGGAAATCATGAGCAAGGCCTGGGCTCGGGAGGGGGACAAAATCATGGATCAACTCTCCCCTCATGCCATCGATTTTCCTACAGCTCCCTAAATAGAGAAAGGACTCCAATTCAGTGTCGCTTGCCTTTGAGGGTTTGATGGAAATCACAGTGTTCTAAATACCTCATACCACCCCCTGGCAATATTTCTATCCAGGAAAAATTATGTTAAAATGAACCTGAGAGAAGCTTGAGTGGACAAGAAATGAGAAAAGACCATTTTGGGAAGGCTTATGCTCCCCTGATCAGAGCATAACTTGGTACAGTCCTTTGAGAGAGGAGATGGCCCAACTAGGAAATGTGTATCAAAGATCTTTAAAATGTTCATGGCCTTTAACCCATCAATTCCATGGTATCCTAGGAAGACAACCAGAGATATACGTATGTAGCAACTTTCATGCAAAGACATTCAGCAGTGTTATTTATAATGGTAAAAACTTGGAATGGACTTTCATTTCAATGGTAAGATGATTTAATAAACTAAATTATGATTCATGGTGAACTACTGTGAAACCCTTAGAAATCATGTTTTAAAGAGTATTTATTTACCTGCAAAACTAGTCATGGTGTATTGTTAAATGCAAAAGGCAAACAACATGTACAACACATATGGTTTAGCTTCTGCTCTGTTATATGTGTTTATATATAAGCTGTATAGAAAAAAAGACTGGAAGGAAATATTTAAAGAATGTTAACTGCTTACTTCTGGGTGGTAGAATTATGCATGATTTAAATGTTCCTATCTTTGTTCTCTTGTGTATTTTCAAAATTTCTATCCAGATAAATGCTTTTACGCTCAGAAAGGAAAAACTTAGTGTTATTAAAGAGAAAGGCAATTAAAAGTTTAAAGGGAGAGTTCTGCCTTAGTTAATGGGAGAAGAAGGGAGAATCTCAAGTCTGGTTTGTTTCCCTGAATCAGTGGGTGAAATTGATCCTGCTCTCCTTAAGTCTCTACCTGGCCAGGGGTAGAGTGGAGTCTTTGAATGGGCAGGAACTGGGTCAACAGTTCCAAAATGTGAAACACTGGTTGGACCTAAAGGAACACCAATTAGTTCAATGGGAAGGAGCAAATCTCTGGAAGTACCCAATCTGCTGTGTGATTCCTGGTGGGACAACTGAACGGCAGGCTCCACCTCCAGAAACTCGCTTAACCCTGAACCACCTGCAGTGCAGAGCTTCCACAGGCCCCCTACTGATTTCTCAAGAGTTCCCAGGGTTATCATCAGCTTGGTGGGGCATAGCGCAATAAGAGAAATGGGCCCTGGGTTTCACGGCTCCACATACAAATGCAGACTCAGTCACTTGCCCTCAACATTATAAGATCATATAATGATGCTTGGTGAATTGCTCTGAGATCCACAGGCAAGTCTGCAATTCCATTACCAGTCTTTAATCGGTATTTCTATTCACTCATGTAAGAACCATTGAAAACCATTGATCCTGAACTGTACATAGACAACAGCAAGTGAGTCTGAGAGAGTTTAGGCACCAAGATCTTAGCAAACTAAAAGGACAAGCAACTGTAATAGCATTAGGCAGATAAACCCATACAAACCGATGTTAATATGAAGATCAAGGAAAATTATTAAGGAAACAAATCTGCTGAGAATGAATGCTCTGTGAGAACAAACTGAAGTGGATGAGAATATCCACTACTGATTTAGACTAACTTTTCACTTCTCCTTCAATTAGAACAGATATTTAAGAGTTGATTTTATCAGCAAGAACAGTAATTTCCCAGTCTGAACATTTTTAACCAATATTCCGTAGAGCAATGGGAAGATTTTAGCTATTTAGAAATAGTTGTTGAGAGGAATTCTTTCAACACTTTTTTTCTATGTCATATTAACATTTATGTGTGTATGGATTTCATTGGCTCCATCTTATTCAATGCAATGCTAATGTCAGCCACCCATGGTGCCAGTGGGACTCTACTATGAGGGAAGAGTGGTAAACTCTATGAAGAGTTTCCTCTGGTTTTATGTATAACTGTTGATTATTGAGAATTTTTTGCTAGTGCTATGAACCTTGTTTGTCAATTAATATTATAGCACTAAAGCTAGTTTTATAGAGATCTATCTATCCATCCATCCATCCTTCCATCCATCCATCTAACTTATGCCCGTGTCAGAAATAATTTCAGATACCTTACAAAATATAAAACAGAACTAAAATGTAATGGATAAGGACCATGGGACAAAGGTAGAATAGTGAAAAAGATTAAATAAAGCCAAGAATGAGTTTAATAAGTCATGGGTCCTCTGCATATTTTAGAAGTGGGCCAAATTTCTAGTAGCCAATGCAGAGAGAGAGGGGGTCAGTCATCAAATATTATCCCATGAAGTCCTTGGCTTCCTAGGAGTTACCAAGGGCAGGTACAACAGGTGAGACTAGGCCAAAGATAGAGTTTTGCCCTCCTGCTCATCCAGAAGAGTTTGGAGTTTATTTGTTTTCTATGGCGTGGATTCTGGGTAAGATTTAAGTTAAAGAAAGCATCCTCCACGAAAAGGCATGTTCAAGAGCCACACAATTTACAGCAGCCCCAAGAGGAAAGTCAACCAATGTACAGGTAATGCATATCCATTCTTGGTCCTAAGGCTGGATATACATCTCCTGTGACCTCATAGCCAAGAGGCTGGTGAAGCGAACGACGTACTCAACAACACTTGGAAGAGAATCATGGAAGCGAAGTGTATTTTCCTAGCTGAAGGTTTAAGTTATCTCATTCACCTCTTTATTTATTCAACAAATATTTATTTGTTGAATAGCATACAGCCTGGGCGTGGGAGTATGTTTTTTGATTTTGAGAAATATTCTTTTTGATATTAACCACTCATGAAAAATTACATACTACTATAGATAATAAGACTAGAATCATCAAATTCAGACAATGAGAGCTTTGTAATCAGAGGACAGAGAGTGAATTTTGCCACAATTATCATAGGCTCTTCTTGGAATGTGGTCAGCCTGACATTCTTTAAAGAATGTCCAGGGTTTGGGTTAACAGAGAAGGCATGCAGGTATGTTGGTGTGCTGTACACACAAGTCACCAGAGAGGGAAGAAAACTAAAAACTGTTAAGAAAAAGTACTGAGCATGAGTTTTTGATTGGGAAGAGAAAATGAGGAAAGAGAGGAGAGTTTACAACTTCTGTAGAAAAACCCAGAGGTTTACTGACATTCTGCAGTGAATGATACTGGCGCCTGTCAATGCAATGTATTGTATTTTTTCCTCATGGCATAGACAACGTACCCCTAATATTACATTGTTATCTAGAGAAGGAAAGAAGACGTCCTGGAAGGGTGTGGCAGTGAGAAAAGGAGGGCAGTCAGCACCTTTTGAGATTAAGGCTCTACTTACCAAACAACTTTGCTCTGTCATTTTCTTTTTACAAAAAATGCAGCATTAGTTCACGTTTTGGAAGATGCGTGATTTTTAAACAGCCACTCTTTTGGAGACGGTGTCCTGTGTCCAAAACTATGGATTTGAACCCTAGCTATTAACTCTATGGCCTAGGGTAAGTAACTTGGCTTTTCTGAATCTCTCTGTTTCCTCATTTTCAAAGTGGAGATAATAACAGGTAATCTCCCTTTCCACGGAGCTGTAGTGAGGATTTAAACCAGGGTTATATTTTTGAAAGCTGCCATGATTTATTGAGCTTTAGAATATCCCTGGGAGGGTCCAAAAAAACCAACCCAAGTGATTGCATTTGAGAGAAGAAGTGAGAAGCTGGAGGTGGGCAGCGAGCAGAGGGGAGAAGAGTAGAAAAAGGGGAGGGGGGAGGGGAGACATTTTACTTTTCACTGAGTAACCTTTGGACCTTCTTTCATTTTTTGCATTGAGATTCTCATCACCTATTCAAAATAAATAATGAATAGTTAAGAATAGGCTTTAATTATCAGGAAAATGAAAGAGCCACATAGTTAAAAGCTGTAGCTAAATATTAAATGCTACATAGCTAAGTTATTATCTAGATGAATGGTCAGCAATGTATGGCCCTTGGGTCAAATCTCATCTGTCATCTGTTCTTGTAAATAATGTTTTACTGGAACACAGTCACACCCATTCATTGTCTGTGGCTGTTTTTGGGCCAGCCTCAAGGTTATAATGGCAGAGTTGAGTAGTTGCAACAGAGAGTGAATGGCTCCAGAGATGGAAATATTTACTATCTGACCTTTCACAGAAAAAGTTTGCTGACTCCTAGTCTGGATATTATATAATGCTTTGTAGTGTAAAGACCCCTTGTTCCCCCTTTTTAAAAAGTTATCTTTTAACGTGAGCTTGATTTTCGCTCTTGCTATCCAGCTAAAAAGGGACTGTAAATGAGAGCTCGTCCTATATTCTTAGCACAGGCCACTATGCCTTCCACATGGTGATTTGATCTACTATTCATTCTAAGGAACTTGGGGACATAAATATAATTCATTTTGCCATGTTGAGTATATATAATCGAAACTTGCTATTAAAATTCTATGTGTTTATCATGCATTTTTTAAGATAGCTTATTATTCTGTTTATGGACCAGAAATCTAGGCTTATAGTCAGAAGGTATTGCTTATTGTTTTGATAACTTACAACTCCCTGTGTGACCTTAATCAAGTCTGTGCCGAAGTTTCTGTATCTGGAAACTGGGCACAATAATACTTATTTGTGCCCATTCCATAAGGATGTTCAGAAGACCTAGAGTAGAAATACTTTGTCATTTAAGCATTGTTGTTGGCTGGTAATTTATTTGCAAAATGTCACTGGCAAAGTAAACTTTCTTATTGGTTACAAAGGTAAAAATATGTGGCTATAGAATTGTTCTCCAATCAATTAAGAAGAAAATATTTACTATGAGTAAACAAAATTATTTACATTTATCGAACACTTAGTGTGTAGGGTAGTGTTTGCAGGGTACTTGGCTTTTATGGTGTCTTAGTCTGCTCAGGTTGCCAAAACAAAATACCATAAACTGGGTGGCTTGAACAACAGAAATGTATTTTCTCATAGTTCTTGAGGCTGGAAGTCCAAGATCAGGGTGACAGCATGATCAGATTCTGGTGAGACTCTCTTCCTGACTTGCAGACATGGCAAAAATAGAGAGAAAGATAGAGTTGGAAAAAGAGAGAGAGAGAGTGCCCTCCTCTTCTCTGGTGTCTCTTCTTATAAGGGAACTAATTACATCGAAAGGGGCCCCAACCTCATGATCTCATCTAAACCTAATCACCTTCCAAAGACCCCATCTCCATATACCATCACACTGGGAGTTAGGGCCCCAAAATGTGAATTTGGGGGGACACAGTCCTTGGTGTAGGGCACCCTGTTATTACCAGTGGTGTGAGCTTTAGCAGCACTGTTCTTCCTCTGGACTCTGACTGCTGCCATGATTCATGCTCCACCCCCATCCACTCATACTGCTTGGATGGTATCCCTGTTTTCTGGGCGGGAAGCCCGTTAACAGAGCTGAACTGCTCACATTTCACTGGAAAGTGCTGCCCAATAATATGGCCTGTGTAATAGCCTGAAAATCCCTTCAGGTGGAAGCTCTGGTTCTTCACACACAACAGTTTAACGCTCAGTCTTGTTAACTCTGAAAAGGTGACAATTTGACTGGGGTATTGCAATCAGCATGAGGAAAATCAGGAGACACCTATGTTTTGCTGTAAGACTGATGCCAAAATATAATTTGAATATGTACCGTTTCACCACGATGTGGAGTGAGCCAAATGGTGGCAAGGGGGGCAAGAGGGAGTGCTTATTTTACAAAGGAAATTCCCAGGTCTTAAAGTGATATTGCTGGACATTTTCCAAAGTTTCCTAATTTTTTCTGATTTCCTCTTCCTTCAGATTACAAATATATTAGACAAAAGAGGTCGCCACCAAAATTTTAACCTGTCCCTTTTTTTCCTTGCCTACAAATTATTATTTGTATTTTTATTTGATATTTCCTGTTGATATAGCACTTGGGGGTTGGGGAAAAGGTTATGTTTGTCATCATCAGCATCACCATCGTCATCATCATCATCGAAACTATCATCAACCTCAACCAGTGATGGAATGCTCACGATTGTGGTTATCAGGCATAAACACAAACACACAAAGAGTCATCCAGAACATAGTCATCCTACTCTCCCTACCTTTTCCTTCCTTTCTCTCTTTTTAAAATCACTAGGAAATCACTCCATTCTCAGTGTTTTTGCCAACAGTCATTTTGTAGGAGGCACAACACTTTCTTAAAACTTTAGTGATGCCCGACCCGCCATAGTGCTTCATAAACAGTAGATGGATGGAATACCAACACCGTACTTTGACTCAAATTAGTCCACATTCCATTTTAGGATCCTTTAGTCGTCATTACACTCACTTCAGCCAATTTGTTTAAAAAGTACATAGCTAGGGCTTCCCTGGTGGCGCAGTAGTTGAGAGTCTGCCTGCCGATGCAGGGGACACGGGTTCGTGCCCCGGTCCGGGAAAATCCCACATGCCGCGGAGCGGCTGGGCCCGTGATCCATGGCCGCTGAGCCTGCACGTCCGGAGCCTGTGCTCCACAATGGGAGACGCCGCGGTGGTGAGAGGCCCACGTACCGCAAAAAAAAAAAAGTACACAGCTAATTACATTTCTAGTGTCGCTCTATATGGAAAGTCAGAATATCAAATATGTTTATTATTTCTTCACATAAAAGGGAAAGACACAAATTCTTTTAATTGCATCTTTAGTAATAAAAAGGAACATAATCATTACCAGCCAAAGATATATTACTTTCATGGGGCTTTGCACACCAGCATTTTGTCCTATTACTTCTCTGTTATACTCACGGCATTAATTATTGGGGCTTAATTAGGCAAAATTACAGTATAGACCCTAATGAAGTCTATAGATTCCTAAAAAAACCCTCTATCTTTCTACATCATTTTGAAGCTAGCATCAGTAACGTAAGTCAACCCAGTCCACTTTTCTACTCAGCTTGTCTTTGAAATACCTATAATTTTTCTTGGTTTATTGGTCAAAGTTGGGAGTTTTTTAGTTTTGTGTTTTAAGTTAGTTTTGTTTGAAATCTACCTCAGTACTGTTAAAGAACTATCTGCTAAGAAAGATTCTGAAGCAGAAAATAAAGGAGGAAGGGGCTGGAGAGAGATTCAGAGGTTTTTTTATGAGAGTCCTTTGAGAAGTTGAAGGTAGAAAGATGTCCACAGATATCAAATATTGTGTGTCTTTTCCTTTCTAAACAGGAATGGCTGGTGTATGTGACAGAGACTGGCTACCTAGTGGCCTTCAGACCTCTGTGTATTTATTTGTTCATTCAGTCTCTCAACAGTCTTTCCAGCACCCCCACCCCCACCCCCACCCCATGGGTCAGGCCTCAGTGTGGCTGTCTTCACCCGGCCCTCAGTCGCCCATGGCTCAGGCTGGGCTCCCGCAGACTCTCTTAGCTCAGTCAGTGGGCCCTTATGATGCTTTTCTCTAGTGCCTTTGATTAAAAACATTTAAAGGTTTCTTCTCTCCTAGAAGGTAACAGACCTGGAGCACAACCTTTTCTAGTCATCTTGTCAACCCAAAATGTTCTTTTTGTCAATGCAGATATTTGCCTATTTCCTTTTCTGGATTCTTCTGAATTCTGTTCTTTGCCCACACTTCCCAACAGGGGACATTTTCTCAGGCTGCGTGTCTTTCTTGGCACTCTTTCCCTTGGTGGATGCGGCTACAGTCGCATCTCTGCCCATTAATCCTACACTGATAGATCCAGCTCTGATCTCCCGTTCAAGTGCTTTGCCTGCCCACAGGGCATCTCTTCTGGAATGTAGGCTTATAAGGCAGGGGTTTTGTCTGTTTTATTTAATGATGTCTCCCCAGCTTCTTCTTTCCCTTCCTCACTCGCTCCTTCTATTCTTTAATTTTCAACCCACCTCAATCTTTGCCCTCCTTACTGCACCCAAACTGACCTAGCTAAGGTCACAATGAGCTGCACCTTGTCAAGTCACTGACCTCACAACTCCCTTGTTATAATCTCTCATAATCCCCTAGATCTTTTCTTCACAGCACTATGATTTGTAATGTATGCCATCAATTGCTTTATGTCCCCTTCCTCATTAGTTTATACCTCCATGAAGTCAGGACTGGAGCTGCTTTGATCACCAGTGCTGGACAAATAGTAGGCCCTTAACAAATATTCACTGAGTAAGTAAATGGATAAACGACTCATCTAACTATTAATTGAATATATTTTAACTATTTATTCCTGGTACTATAGTCCGTACCGCACATACCAATCACAATTTTTGTAAGCCATCACACTCTTCGTCTGACGTCTTTACTCAAAAAACTTAAATGACCTCATTTTATTGGGGAAATTACTATGTGACATTGCTGCTCCTGATTTGTGAGGCACCCAGCCTAGAATAGTTTTAAGAGCTTTGTCCATCTGGCAGTATGTACTGTTGTGTGTTATGTACAAGGGAACTCTCACGTGGACCCCAGATCGGTCTTAACATATAGAACCACTACCTATCCCTGACTTGTTCCTATTCTCTTGGCCACCAAGCTGACTTCATGGCTCGTATTAAGTGGTCATATTGTCCCGTCCCCTTGGCTTAGTGCCCATCCTTGTCTCTTCTGGTTCTGACATCAGCTGCCCTCTGACTGAAGCTTTGCCTTGTTTGAAAACCAGGCTCTCCCAGTGGTCACTACACAGGCCACCCCATGGTGGTCATCCAGGTTAGCTTGTCCCATCTCTTTGGCACAAGTGCCTGCAGGGTTAGGACTACATACTTAACTTGCCATTACTTTGGACATATTTCCTGTTCTAATCATAGCATAGAAGAATCCACGCTCATGCCTGCACCTTTGTCATCGTGACTCCCTTTCCACTCCCAACAGTGACTCCTCTTTGTTTGCCCTTCTGAGTCCTCCTGGTTCTAGTCTCTTCACAACCTTAGACCTAGCTTTCAAGGTCCTCCCAAGGCTGTCTTTGATCTATGCAATCCATGGGGGTCTATGCTTTGTATTTGGGCACATGCTGCCTTTCAGTGTCACTTAGCTGTCTCCCATGTGTGTGCTCAAAAACTAGATGTCAAGCTAAGATCCTAACAGTGCTCATGTGTGAAGTAATGAACACACCCTCCTTCACATTGCCCCACCCATTGGAGATTACCATTTGTTGGGAACATGCTTTGATGAGCCTTCTTGGGGAGGAGCATGAACCTTCAGAGCCTGGACACCATGTCTGGGTTTGGGAAAGTTGAGCTCAGAGAATCTGCAATCGGAGATGATGGCAGAATTGATTGGCTCTGGAAAGAGGTGGGGAGAGGAAGAGAGAATGTTTTGAGGAGGAAGATCTTTGAACCAAAGAAATGACAAGAAAGAAATTTCTTTGTGAAAGACCATTGGTTTCTTTATACACAATCTATAATCAGGATTGTAAAAAGAAAAAGATTTCACAATACTTGGTGTCCTGACTTTCTTGGGGTCTGTATGATACCCAAAAATAACGTGATACCTAAAAAGACTTAGTCTAACTAACCATAGAGTCACCTCACATATGTACGGGACGCACTCAGTAAAACGGTGGTAAAATGGGGACCTGGAATAAATTCCCTCTTGATGTACTGGCCAACATTTTTAAAAATGAGTGCCCATCAAAATAATGGATTAGTGGTTTAAAAAAAGTTCACTGTTAAGGGAATTCCCTGGCAGTCCGGTGGTTAGGACTCCATGTTTCCACTGCAGAGGGCACAGGTTCCATCCCTGGTTGGGGAACTAAGATCTTGCAAACTGCATGGCCACAAAAAAAAAAAAAAAGAATTGTTTAAAAAGTTCACTGTTAAAAAGGAAATATAATAATGATAAAGGTTAAAATAATGCTCCGTTGTGCCAAAAAATGTAAATATCTTTTACATTATTAAAACCAACAGAACATTTATTTTTAGTACATATAATTTGATGAAAATTGTTCATTTTTGTTGTATTGATTTTATAGTTGCATTTTTATTTAACTGAAAAATTGATTTTATAAGAGCTATAAGCAATAATGAGTTAATTCTTTAAAAAAAAATGAGTGCACAATATGTTCAACTCACACACAGCAATTTCAGGGAGGAAAAGATAGAATTGAGTTTATTGTCACTCACAATGCCATTTATATATTTATATTTTAATGTCAAACTCAGCCTTTTGTGGGAATAAATAAAAACATTGTTTTCAACAATGCAATTTTCTTTCTGTGCACTCTGTGTCTAGTGAGAACAGCAACTACAAGCTTGCGTCTCAACACATACCTGCTATTCATGGTCTTCGTTTCTCGTTTCTAAACTCACTTACTCCTGGCTTCCCTACTGAGACATCATTGTTTCTTATCACTGTGTCTTGATCTTTCCTAGTCAACCTGATACAGGATCCAGTATCTTCTT
The DNA here is from genome assembly GCF_964270905.1 of Leucopleurus acutus. Taxonomy (NCBI): domain Eukaryota; kingdom Metazoa; phylum Chordata; class Mammalia; order Artiodactyla; family Delphinidae; genus Leucopleurus; species Leucopleurus acutus. The sequence continues at coordinate 18,650,411 of NC_139155.1, forward strand.
GCTACCTTGGATTCCTACCTGTATATCTCCTTGACTCAAAATCCACTTAATTGCTCCTGATACAACACCCTTCCTGTCTTGACTGGTTCTTGGGAACTTCCTTTCTCACATGCTCCTTCTGCAAGCAGCTCTCTACCTGGTCTATTGTCTTGCATACCCCGTATCTTTCTTGAGATGGTGTTGACTGTAGGTGAAGGAGGTTAACAGGAATGGCAGGGCAGTCACGATGGTGTGGTGACAACTCAGATGCAGTGACATGAACTTGGTGGTAAAGAAATGGGCACCTCTTGAAAAAGTTTGCCAAAGCTCCTGGAACAGAGTAGTTTGAATCGAAGGGAGAAAATACGAAAAAAAAAGTTGTCATTCCTAAGTGAAATGGAAGAGGAAAATTTTCTTAATAGTGGGGGCAAAAGTTCTTTTATTTTCTGCTAATAGGTGGTTAACACTCACGTTGCCAGAGATCTTCTCTTAACATTTGCTTTTTAATTAAAATCTCCTCTTAAATTGTCAGTTATTATTATATTTTTTAGCTTGAACTGCTGCTAATAACCTTAAATAATCACCTATATTGGGTGCATCTTATCTTTTTTGGAGGCCAATGTAAGCTCAGGCACCTAGAAATTTAATTACAGAGCTCAACCCTTCTGTGTTATTTTCATAGACAGGCCCCTGTAATCAAGCCAATCCTTGGCAACTCTTCACTGGAAACTCCTTTGACACCCATCAAGTCGTTCTTTTCATTAAGGCCTTAATAATCTTCAGAAGCAAAGAATAACTGAAAAATAAACAATTTCAGAGACCAGAGTCAAAATAAGCCCTATGTAAAAGAGTGTCTGATATGCCACAAATGGGAACAAGAAAAGGATTGATTAAGGAAATAGGGACAGATCAGTAAACCCCAAGGGATATTAGATGGAGTGGTAGTGGCCTCTGCCTTTTGGAACCTCTAGTCCCACTGGAAGTTTTGGAATTTGGGAGATGTGTGTAAACTTGAAAGTTAACCTCTAAACTACCCGAGACATTTTGGTTACACTAAAATTTTGAAACTTTTGGAAAAGCATTAGAAAGTTTTGAAAGACTGCCTCCTTGAAATGACTAGAATCTGAGTTATTGTTGAAAAGATGTTGATAGTAAAATATTCTAGAAATAGTTGGAATGTAGCTTGACATTGTTGAAATGTCTCTCCTCCAGAGAACCTTCTCGACTCATATCTATTGAATAAAGAGTACCAGAACAGGCTTAGCACCGAATGTGTGTGGACAGGAAATGCTCTTTCCATCCACGGGTGATGAGGTGGTGAGAGTCATGAGGGAGCTCAACCTGGCCTCTGTGTAGCTCAGGACATGAGCGAGCTGAGTCCCAGTCTTAGCTTAAGGTTGGGGGTTACACTGAAAAGTGATCTTTAATTACACAGTCTGGAAAAGTTCCCTTGGTTGGGAAGTCTCTGAGAGAATACACAAGTTACATGTGTGTGTAAAACGGGGCACTCCATTGCAGCTGGACCTCCCCATCCCGCCACGTACACACTCTGCAGTCAATCTATCATCCCCTGTAGGACAGTTCCATTTTCCAATCAGTTTATATCTCATACCTGGGACCGTTTTCTTGACACTCATCCTGAAGTGACTATATGAAAATAACAATCCCCGAAAGGCCTTTCAAGTTTGGGCTCAAACAATTGGGCATAATTCAAGATGATTGAATGGTAAGAAAATTACGTGTTTATAGATGGTTAGAGCTGAAAGAGAGTATTTAGTCCAATGTTAGCATTTTTGCAGATGAAGAAACTTGAAGTCAAGAACAACTGAGTAATTAGTTCAAGATCTCACACAGCAACTTCTTGGAACAGGTAGGTCTAGAACAGGAGTCCACTGGCTTTGCTCACTAAACTTGCTAAGCTTCAGACTCATTTTCACAAGTATTCAGAGGGAAAGCTTTAGATTTCAACTTATGGAATATGGCTAAAGTCTGGAATCAGGTCCTGTAACAAAAAGAAAAACAAGATCTGAGAAAATGCATTAAATAAGAACTATTTAACGTCTATTTTTAATTATAATTACTTATCAGGATGAAAGATACTGTCTTGTTTCTTTAGGATCATTGTCAGAGGTCATGTGAATGAGTTCTACAAGATAGCAATCTTCATGCATCTACAACTTACATTTAAAAGAAGGAATCAGGCTTGGTAAATATCTCTGTCTTTTCTAATGAATGCATGGATTTTTATGTAAGCTCAGAAATATTTATCCTTCATAGTATAAGTGCAAACTTGCCCTTAATTGATGAAATTGCTAATTGTTTAGTTTCCTTGGAGGTGAGGACACACTGAATAGGTAGCAGCCTGTTTGGAGACGTGTGCAGTGTCATGACAATTAGAGTTTCTACTTACTGACCTAGGTACACCAGCAAGTGTGACCTCCTACTCCAAACTTACAAGGCAGCTGCCAGTGAATAATTCCTTTTCTTTTCTTTTTCTGGTAGACAGACTCTAAATGGTCCCTAACCATCCTGTCTTCCTGGTACAGATGGTCCCCGACTTACGACAGTTTGACTTATGATTTTTTGACTTTACCATGGTGAGAAATTGATACACATTCAGGAGAAATAGTACTTTGGATTTTGAATTTTGATTTTTTTCCCCAGCTAGTGATATGCGGTATGATCCTCTCTGGTAATGCTGGGCAGTGAGTGACAGTGAGCACAGCTCCCAGTGAGCCATGAGATGGAGAACGTAAATAATCAATACACTTATAACCATTCTGTACCCACACAACCGTTCTGTTTTTCATTTTCAGTACAATGATAAATTACAATATTCAATACTTCCTTATAAAATAGGCTTTGTGTTAGGTGATTTTGCCCAACTGTAGGTTAATGTAAGTGTTCTGAGCATGTTTAAGGTAGGCTAGGCTAAGCTATGATGGTTGGTAAGTTAGGTGTATTAAATGCATTTTCCACTTACGGATATTTTCAACTTATGATGGGTTTATCAGGACATAACCCCATTGTAAGTGGAGGAAGATCTGTATTCATGTCTTTGCAATCCTTTCCACTTGAGTCTGAGTAGGACTTGTGCCTTGATTCTAACTAAAAGAACACAGTGAAGGTGATGGGATTTTAATTCCATGATTACATTGCATAAGACTGTAATTACATCTTGCTAGCAAACTCTTTCTCTTGGTGGCTTTGATGAATCCAGCTGCTATATTGTGAGCTGCCCTATGGAGAATCCCAGTGGCAAGAAACTGAGGGTGGCCTCTGACCAACAACCCTCAGGAACTGAACACTGACCACAATCCCCTGAGCTTGGCACAGATCTTTCTACAGTCAAGCCTTCAGATGAGACCCCAGCCCTAGGTGTCATCCAGATTGCAAGCTTATGAGAGACTCTGGAATAGGGGATCCAGGTAAGATGCTGAACTCCTGCCCCACACAAACTGTGAGATAATAAATATATGTTGTTTTAACCTGCTAAGTTGGTGGTACTATTTTAGAAGGCAATAGAAAACAAAAAGTTTTCCTTTCTTTTGGCCATAATTACTGTATTCTAATTTTTTATAACCACATAATAATAGAATTAGAGCAATTTATGTCATTCACACACTTAAAGGAACTCTGTGTGTCTGGCTGCTCCCTACAATATCACATCTGAGCTTCTTAGTTTAGCCCATTCACCATTAGTTACAGACAATTTTTGCCAGCTTCTTCACTTATGAGCCTATCTCTTCCCCATTCTCTCTATAGATACCTCCATACAACTCCCTCCTTTTTTCTCATTGCTCCTAGGACACCTCACAACTTAAAACTTTTGCACAATTTTCCCCTCTCCCTGGATGTCTTCCTTTTGCATATTCTTCCTTATCTTTTAAAATCTAGTTCAATTATTGCCTCTAGTACAGGTTACCGTGTTCTAACTGTTCCCACAGCACTTCAGTAACCTATGTGATACAGTTTACTGCTTTATATTATAATACAGGTGGCAGGGTAATCTTTGATGTCAATTTGGATTTTTGACTTCCAAACTTTCCTCCTTCAAACTCTTTTCAAGCTGGTAGCCATGTTATTGGCATTTCTTTGCTTTGGGAATTATTTTCAGGGGAGAAAGCAGATCTCTGAAGTTATCTGATTTTCTTGTTTGTTTTTTCTTCAAAACCAAACTTATTGAATATATTGTGCTGGATATCTGGAAAAGGGAAAAGAAGAGGAAGGAGTGTCTCTGAAAGAAGTGAAGGAGAGAGTTCCTTGGAGTCGAAAGAGGCAGGAGTCCACTGCAGTGCTCCACTGAGAGGAGCACACCTAGGGAGAGAGGAGAGGGTAATAGTCCTGGGGAGACTGGTCACATTCTTGAGATAGAAGCTCAGGCACAGGGCTCTGACTGAAGAGTGTAGATCTCAGGCACAGATTAGAGGCAGCATTGGCTGTGAACAAGAATGTTGGGTGTCACTGTGGCAACCAGGGCATGTCAATGACCCCTGGTTGGAGAGGTCTCCTCATCGGTGGATGGCCCAGGGAACTTCCCGTCTCTGGTGGGGGAAGGGAAAATAATGACTATGATTAAATTTCCCACAATGTGTTGGGGAGGCATTGGCTCTGAGTTAGATTTAACTTTAGTTTTTTTTTTTTTGAATAAATTTGATATTTCTTGCATACCTGTTTGTAGATTAAGGTTCATACTAATAAGAATGAGCCATAAGCACAAGAAATATGAAGAAAACTACACCAAGGCACATCATAATCAATTTGTTCAAAACCAGAAATAAGAGGAAAATCTTAAAAGCAGCCAGAGGGGAAAAATGCACACTACACACAGGGACAAAGATAAGGATGACCATGGATTTCTTGTCAGAAACAATGCAAGTGAGAAGGCAGCAAAATCACATTTTTAAAATGCTGAACAAACAAAATTGTCAGCCTAAAATTCTTCACCCAGGGAAAATATCTCTCAAAAATGAAGGCAAATAAAAAACTAAAAATAGAGTTACCATATGATCTAGCAATCCCACTCCTGGGCATATATCTGGAGAAAACCATATCCCAGTGTTCGTTGCAGCACTATTTACAATAGCCAAGACACGGGAGCAACCAGGATGTCCATGGACAGAAGAACGAATAAAGATGTGGTACATGTATATAATGGAATATTACTCAGTCATAAAAAAGGAATGAAATAATGCCATTTGCAGCAACATGGATGGGCCTAGAGATTGTCATACTGAGTGAAGTAAGTCAGACAGAGAAAGACAAATATCATATGATATAGCTTATATGTGGAATCTAAAAAAAATGGTACAAATGAACCTATTTACAAAACAGAAAGAGTCACAGGTGTAGGAAACAAACTTATGGTTACCAAGGGAGAAAGGGGGGGAGGGATAAATTAGGAGATTGGGATAGGCATGTCCACACTACTATATATAAAATAGATAACTAATAAGAGCCTATTGTATAGCACAGGCAACTCTACTGAATACTCTGTAATGATGTATATGGGAATAGAATCTAAAAAAAGTTTGATATATGTATAACTGACTCACTTTGCTGTACAGTAGCAACTAACACAACATTGTAAATCAACTAAAAATTGAATTTATGAATCCAATAAAAATTAATTTTAAAAAAAAGAAATAACAAAAGCTGAAAGAATTGATCATCAGCAAACCCACAGTACACAAGTGTGAAAGGAAGTCTTGCAAGAAGAAGGAAATGACACCATATGGAAATATGGATGTATACCAGTGGTTCTCAATGGGGCTGATTTTTCCCCCTCCCACTCTTGGACATTTGGCAATATCTGGAGACATTTTTGATCATCACAACTTTGTGGGGGGCAGGGTGGGGTGGAAGGCTACTAGCATCTAATGGGTAGAGGCTAGGGATGCCACCAAATATTCTACAATGCACAGGATTCCCAGCCCCTACCCCCAGCAAAGAATGTCAACAGTAATGAGGTTGAAAAACACTTATCTAAACAAAGGAATTACGTGGGTAAATGTAAATAGTTTTCTTACTATTTAAATCTCTTTAAAAGGTTATTGGCCACTTAAAATAAAATAATAACAAAGTAATGTGGATTTTATAAAAAATGTAAAAGTCAAATATATGGCAACAGCACAGAGGCTGAGAGTTGAGAAATGGAAGACCATACTATTGTATGGTCCTTATACTAGATAAGAAGTGGTATAATATTATTTAAAGGTAGACTGGGGTAAGTTAAATATGTATACTTTAAACCCTAAAGTAACCACGAAATACCTAAAAGAGAAAAGATGTAGCTAGTAAGCTAGCCAAAGAGATTACATTAATCATAAAAATAACCAATTAATCCAAAAGAAAAGAAGGAACAAAGGAAAGATAGGAAAAATATAAAAACAAATAGCAATATACTAGATTCAAACCTAACCATTTCAATAATCATTTTAAATTTAAAAGACTCAAACACTGCAATTAAAAAGTTGACATTATCAGACTGGATTTAGAACAAAGACCCAACTATATAGTGCCTATAAGAGGCTTACTTTAAATAAAGACACCAGGAGATTTAAAAGTAGTGGAAATAGATTTTAAAAAATGCTAACACTAATCAAAAGAAAGTTGAGGTAGCTATATTAATATCAAACAAAGTAGACATCATAGCAAAAATATTATTAGGTATAAAAAAGGTCATTTCATAAAGGGGTCAGTTCTTTAGGCAGGCATAACAATTCTCAACATTCATGCTCCTAATAACAGAACTTCAAAATGCATGAGGCAAAAACTGGTAGTATTTCAAAGAGAAATAGATAAATTCATGATTATAGTCAGAGATTTTAATACGGTTCTCTCATTAACAGATGGAACAAGTAAACTGAAAACCAGTAAGGATATAGAAAACTTGAACACTTGTTCGACTAACATGACCTAATTGACATTTACAGAACACTCTACCCCAAAACATCAGAATACAAATCCTTCTCAAGTGCACATAGAACATTTATCATATTCTGGGCTGTAGAACAAGTTTAAAAAAGTGTTCAAGTCATTCAAACTGTGTTCTCTGACCATGATGGAATTAAATTAGAAATCAGTAACAGAAAGATCTCTGGACAATCCCCAAACGTTTTGAAACCAAAGAATGCACCTGCCTGTCTCTTGGACTAGTGGGAAGTATTAGGTCACATTTTTCTTCTGCTTGAGATTTTAATAGATAAAACAGTAAAGACATCAGGATGATTTAGATTCAGCCTTGCTTACCCAGGACTAGTGGAAGGAACAGTTTGATTCCCAGTGGTCTTTGTAGTCCAAGGTCTTTACACACATACAATAAAATTACATAAACTCTTAGAGAGGAAAGAGTTAATTTAAATTTCTAAAGTGCATTATTATATTATATTTAAAGACAAATATAATTTCATTGTCTTCAAACCATATATATGATTATTTAGCCAACTGATTCAGGTAACATACTTTGAGGGTTTATTTTTAACAACATATATAAAGTATGAATATAAAAATGTTTTGATGCTTTGTAATTCATATGTTTGCTTTAGAGATTAAAAAAGAATGTTTATAGGTAAACGGATGCTTCTAATCTGGACATATAGTTTATGTATAAGTAATTTGTTCTTTTAAATACAAGAAATATAAGTAAATATTTCATTTTCCCAAAATGACCATAACGATATTTCCATTCCAATTTTTTTCCCCCAGACCTTTGACATTCCTCCCAAGCAAAGGTGGAGTCTGATTCCCCTCCTTTTGAATGTGGCTGCTTCTGATGAATAGATAGGGATGGAAATAATGCCATGAGATTTCCAAGGCTGGGTCACAAAAGGTAGTACTGCTTCCACCTGGTTTTCTCTCTCTTAAGATGTGTGCCCTTAGAACCCAGCCCCCGTGCTGTGAGAGAGTCTACATGGAGAGACTCCATGGAGGTGCCCACGTGGACAGGAACCGAGGCCCTTAGCTCACAGCCAGCATCAACCCCCAAACATGTGAGTGATGGAGATTTCAGGTGACTGGCCGTCAGCCTCAAGTCTTCCAGCCGAAGGCCCAGACATCATGGATCAAAGACAAATTGTTCCCACCGTGGTCTGTCTAATTCCTTACCCTCAGAATCTATGGGCTTAATACGTAGTTTTTTTATGCCACTGATTTTTAGGGTAACATACAACTGTAGCTATTGGAAGAGCAGTACCACTTTATTTACTTACCAGGTTGTTTAATAAGCCCATTTTATTTCAAGTTTTCTATAAATAATTGCATATTTTGAATCTGTATTCTTAATCAAGTTTTAGTACACACTGTTTCTATATGGAAAGAATACATGCAGTAACTGTAGGCATGGTTATTCTTGTATAATTTGATATATTCCTGAATATCTCATTGAATGGAAAAATATTACACATGGATATCAGCAAAAGCCCTAATCTCTCCTAGACCAATGTATGGGTAGATCACAAATCTCAGGAATAAGGCCAGATCCACTATGGAATTTTACCACCACAGTCCTGGAGCCGGGTGGGACTGGATTAAATCCCAATTCTAGTGCTTAGCAACTGTGTGTACAAGAATGAGTTCTACAACGTCTCTGAACCTTAATTTCCTCATCTGTCTTTTGGGGATTATAATAGCACCAATCTTATAGGATTGCCGTAAGGAATAAATAATATAATGCACACAGTAGGCGCTCAATAAATGTTAGCTACTAGGGTTATGTGTATGAAATCTGTCCTTCTAAATACATGCCTTGTCATACTACCTTAATTTCCAAATCTGGAAAATTTCCCCCAGTGACCCACTGCTGGGGAGAGCTTGTAAAACTGACCTTTACAAGAATTCGCTGTGGCTGTTAACTGGGGCGACTTCCCAGAGACTGATCACTACTGTTGCCCCTTTTGAACACCCCTGGAGCACAGCAAACTGTCCCCACAGGACCCCAGGCTAATGTCCACCAGCTCCCAGGTAGGCTGACATGTGCCTTAATGAATTTCAGTTCGGTCCAGAGATTCACTTCTCCCGCCTTGTCTCGCAGAGAGAAACACAGGAACAATTTTGCAGGGTGATAATTTCCCGCAGACTTTTTGAGAAGTTCCACTGTTTGTTTTGGAAAACAGTGAGGGTAAAATAAAACCCAAAGATTTGCTTTTCTCCTCTGACAGTCTGTCTGGGTTGACTCAGTGGCACCCGCTTTGGGGACATGCCCCCGTCTCTCTCCCTCAGCCCTTCCAGGGAGAACAGTCTTGTGTGATTTTAATGTGATCATGTCTTTACCATGTGGTCTATCAGCTGTCACTGTCAGTGTGTTCAAGAGTGTCTAGAAGGGGTTTTAATTGGCAAGATCTTCGGCAAAATTTGCAAATTAGTGATCTACCGGCTGATGTTATGACAATGTCTAAACACTATCGGTGCTATTTTAAAATAATCTTTCATCGATACAACATTCATCTTAATTAGCCAGAAAATGTTGGTCCCAAAGGAAGCTGCCTACAGTTTGGTGGATTCAGCGTGGGGTTATGGGACAGCTGCACTTGATTTCTTTGGAAAAAAGATGGAGATGTATTGAAGTTGTTTACATTTTTCTCAACTTATGAGGTGCAGGTCAGTGTCCTGAATATTTGGAATGTAGACACAAGGATTCAGATGGAAAATACCCTTCTTTCTGATGGGGAGGCGGGGTACGAGTATCAGCCTGAGAGTCCTGACAACTGGGTTTTAATCCTGGATCAGCCAGAATTTGTTTGGATGACCCTGGGAAAGACCAGTTACATGTGATGGAGTATTTATTCTACACTAGGTTCTCTAACATCCATTTTGTTGTTGTTGTTGTTCTTTGTAACAATAATACAAGGTGAAAACCATTAGCATCTTCATTTTAGAGATAAGGAAACAAACTGAGGTTCAGGGAGTGGAGTGATCTTGCCATGGTCATGGCCATGCAACTAGCAAGTGGTAGAGACCCAGGTCGCTCTGGCCTAAACTTTGAGCTCTACAGACCCATGAGTTCATCTGTCATGGAAATTTCCTTCATATTCACAAGTCTAGATTTTCTCATCTGTATAATGCAGCAATTGGACTAGATGATCTTTTGCTTATAGTTCAAAAAGAGTAGGATTGTAGTTCAGAAAGAGTATGACTCTTTGTAGCTTACATATCTGGATTTATGGGTGGTTCTTGTTCTATTGTGGCTGACATTCTCATGAAAACTGACAGGTCCCTGTAGTATCCTTGGGAGGGTGTCAAATTAATGCTCTGACGCTGATTATCTGAAGTGGATTAGCAGCCCTTGCGAGGACCATTTTTGTCCAGGTTAGAGCTGAACTGTACATGACAAGTCTTCTCACTAGCTTGTAGACATGAATCGCGCCAGCCAAAAAGGCCACCCTTTTCTTTCATTACAGTGATATCAGCAAGCTCCTGGCGGTGCTCGGCACCCTCTGGGTGCCTATCAGTATTTACTGAGACTGCCTGATTAATATCCTTCATAGTATATCAGCTTGGGGTCATTTAATTTAAATCGGAACAAATTCTTAATTCTATCCAACTGCAGAAAAATACACCAGTGAATATTTTCCTGGTACGAATTTCTGCCCCAAAGCATGAAATTCAGTACAAACTCAGACCAGGCTGCAGGATGGAGATGGCAGACGGCTGTTAAAAAGACCCCTTGCTTGGCTTTTCTCTCATAAAAATAATTTATGACCTGACGCCCTGAACTTCCGATCGTGGGCTTCGCGGGCACGCTGAGGGTTCTCTCCCACATTGGTAACTACCCTAAGCTGCCTCTATGACAGCATTGTGCTTGGCAGTAGCCTGAAAATATCATGAAAGGGGATCGTTGAGATCACTTGGCGCTTCACACAGTGTTGTTATTATTTAGAGACGACTCTGGGAGATGGATTGTCAGAATTCGGGACTTCAAGTCTCTTTAAGGTTCAAAGCATGAGCTGAAGTTTCTATACTCTCCAGGCTTCGTTTGTAAAATGAAAATGATAAGGCCTGCTTTTCAGAGATACTGGGCAAGTACATGAAACTGTGACTGTGGAAATGCCTGGTACGATGTGGGTGTTTGCTGTTCATCATTATCATGGCAAGGAAACTGAGAATCCCTTTATGTATACTATACCGATTTTTGAAATGTATTCTTACATTTTAGGATTCCAGGAGATTTTCATGTACTTTGAAGGACCTCAGGTTTCTAGGTCTCTGATGTGGCTCTGGGAAATATGAGATCCAACTATTCAAACAAATTCACTATCTTCCTGATGAAGGCATAATTCCGTACATCTCTACCCTCCGTCTCCCCCAAGCCCCACCGTCAGAGGAGAATCTTTTTATTGTTGTTGTAGTTACTATTGCTGTGTAACAAATCAACCCAATTTTACGGTGCTAAGTACCAATCATTTTATTATGCTCATAGATTCTGTGGGTCAGGGATTTGGGCAAGACACACAGAGATGGCTTATTTCCTGTTCCTTGATGTCTGGGGCATGGGCTGGGTAGATATGCACCAGTGGGGGTGGGCTCCCTTGGGGTGCTTAGTCCCGCAGTGGAAATCTCATGTTAGTATATCCGCCTGGAGGGGGTCTAAGCGTCCCACCTGTTCTCTGGTTGCCAAGCATCTAGGGAAATGAGTTTTCTGGCTGTATTAGTTTCCTAAGGCTGCTGTAACAAGTTGCCACAAACTTGATTGCTTTATCGGCTCACAGTCGGGAGGCTAGAAGTCCAAAATCAAGGTGCTGGCAGAATCACGTTCCCCCTGAAGGCTCTAGGGAAGAACTCTCCCTGCACCCTCTCAGTTCCTGGTGGCTCCTGGCAATACTTGGCTTGTGTGTACATAACTCCAGTTTCTGCCTCCATTGTCACTTGACCCTCCCCGTATGTCTGTGTCTCTGTGTCCAAATCTCCCTCCTCCTTCCCTTATAAGAATCGGAGTCGTTAGATTTAGGGCCCATTATAAATCCACGCTGATTTCATTTTGAGATGTTTGGCTGACTACAGCTGCAAAGAACCAGCTAAGGTCAGATTCTGAGGTTCTGGGTGGACAGAGATTTTGGGGGGACAGTATTAAACCCACTGGTTTCTGCCTTGGGAAGTCCTGAAATTTCCCAAGCAGAGCAAAAAAGCTGGGCAGCCACAAAGCATCATAAATATCCAACTCACGTGCTTTGAAGTAGGACAAGATAAGGGAAGAGGGGGTGATGCAGGGCCTGGGTGGTGGTCGTCTCCTTTAGAATCTGTGGTCAGGGAGGCTTCTCGGCAGAGGTAACGTTATTGAGAGAGTTTTGAATGCAGTGGAGAAGTGAGGGATGTGAAAAGTTTTGGGAAGAGCTTCCCAGGTGGACAGAATCACAAATATCAAGATGCCGAGGAAGGAACAAGGTGGTAGGTTTTGAAGAACAGCCAGGAGGCCAGCGTGGCTGGAATGGGCATGAGGGAGACGGGAGGAGATGAGTTTGAGGTGGCAAATGAAGTGCAGACCTTTATAAAACCTTGGGCCTCGTTTTAAGGGTAATGAAACACCAATGGGAGTTTTTGATCATGAGAGCAGGCTAATTATTTTTTTTAATATTTATTTACTTAAAATTGAAGGATGGTTGATTTACAATGTTTCAGGTATACAGCAAAGTGATTCAGTTATACACACACACACACACACACACACACACACACACACATATATATTCTTTTTCAGATTCTTTTCCATTATAGTTTATTATAAGATATTGACTATAGTCCCCTGTGTTATACAGTAGGTCTTTGTTGTTTATCTATTTTATATATAGTAGTGTGTATCTGTTAATCCCAAATTCCCAATTTATCCCTCCCCCGCTTTCCCCTCTGGTAACCAAAAGTTTGTTTCCTATGTCTGTGAGTCTATTTCTGTTTTGTATATAAGTTCTTTTGTATCATTGTTTTCGATTCCACAGAGCGTGGTGCCTTGGACAAGGGTGGTGGTCGCAGTGAACACGATGAGACTAGGAATGGGGTGTATTTTGAAGGTAGAGCTGATGGATTGACAGTGGTGTGTGGGAGAAAGGAAATAATCAAAAATGAATCCAAGGTTTTGGCCCGAGCACCTGGCCAAATGATAGGACTGCTTTCTGAGCTGGGGAAGACCAAGACATAGTGGGATTTGGGGGTACAGTGGGAAACTAGGAGTTCAAGTTCTGATACATTAACTTTGGGAGCCCCGTTAAATATTCAAGAGGATGAGCAACCCACTGGATTCTGAGTCTGGAGCGTAGGAGGGGGGTTTTAGAGTGGGGAGCCATCGGTACATCAGTGGTATGTTAAAGCACGGTGCTGAGTGAGGTCACCCAGAGAGAGTGTGGAGAAGGAGGAAGGGTGGGCAGGACCAGGGCCTGAGTTATTCCAGCATTTGGCGGTCAGCAAGATGCCTTGAGGGTCTACACCCCTGCTGGCAGCGTCTAGAGCTCTACTTCAGCTCCTCATGACGGCCCATATTTGCAAGATCCCTTTTCATGGGTCCTGGCAGTTTCAGTGTCTTGGTTTTGAGATCAGTTCCATGGCCAAAACTTCTTTGGTTGCACTTTACTCATATCTGAATGCTCTGGAGCAGGAAGCACGTTCCTCCTAAGTCCCATCTGCTACGTTCTTGTTCTTGACTTGCGGATTTGCTCTGTGTACCTGGAGACAAATGAGGCTCAGATGGCTGAATGGGTCTGTCTTCTCTGATTCAAGGGCTCATCCCTCCTTCTGCATCCCGGTCTGCTCAGGACGTATGGCGGGAACAGCCACTGCACCTGCACCGGCACTTGCTCTCACATACCCAGCTGTCTGGGGCTCACCTAAGAACACCTGTTAACCTTTCCTTTGAAAAGCTGACCATTGATTTCTAACTTCAAAGCTTCAAATCTCATAGGGGAAACCTTTAAGGTATTTATCTGACCCCAAGTGCCCACATTTCAAACAGCATTAAGTCAGCCTGGATTTTATCTTTCGCTTTTGGATGTTATCTTTCGCTTTTGGATGTTTTGCAATTTGGTAACAAGAGAGAACTGGGGAAGCTCTGGGGGCGGGGAGGTCGAGATGCCTGATTCCACTAACCACTGACTCCACTCCCACCACCCGATCCAGTTTATGGAAGCTGAAACCAGACCTATGGAAAGCCTTGATGGATGTGACATGTGGGGTAGGTGGGAATCAGTTAGGAAGAAAGGAGCAGTGGAGCTTGGGGAACAATGCATGTTAAAATGGGACCCACAACACGCTGAATGTTGCAAACGCTTCATCAGATTCCTGTGAGCCATTTATGGAAAACCTGGTTTATTCTCCCATCGCGGCAAAGAGGTACATTTCTCTTGGCAACACACACATACACACATGCACACAACCCCGACCCCACCCACAGCCTTGCTTCATACCAGGTCTTTGCCAAAACTGACTTCCTACTAAGTGCCTCTGATTTAGGACGAAAGAATATATAAGAACAGGAACTTTTTTTTCCGAGCATGAGAGAACTTCATGTCTATAGAATATGTACTGACTTGCATTCACACATCAGTATATACCACAACACAATTCCCTCCAGCTCAGAGCGGGTTGCAATAGAGCCTTGGAATTGAATGAGCAGTGCCTGAAATTTTATCCCATGACCCAGTGGAATCCCGTCCAAACTCAGTCTTATTGCCTGTATAAAACAACTTTGATGATTCTTAAGTTTCTCTCGGAAGCAGTTGATTCCAGCAGATAACTTCCTAATTCCTCTGGTGTTGTTATCAGTGTGGCTTCCCTCCATCTCTTACTTTCCAACAGCTAGGTTTTCTCTGTAAACAGCCATTTTCCCCTTTTTAATCTGCCTGTTTCTTCCTCTCCATGTTTAAAATGTAAAGGTCCATCGTATCTGGACAGCAATAACCTCTTTTCCGCTCCCCTACTCACCTCCCCACCCTTTCCATGGACACAGCAGCACCATGTTTCTTTTGTCCGCCTTGTGCATTAATGACTGTCAGCTGGACAGTGAACTTGAGCTATTCCCCCAAACAGAGGAAATCCAGCCTTGGCCCCAGGCTGGAGTGCTGGAGACCCAGTTGTGACGGGAGATTTATAGTCACTCCCCCCGCGGAGACATCTTAAGAGGCCAAAAGAATTACTCCCTTTAGCAGGCACCCCAAGCCCCTGTGACCCCGTATCAGTGCCCTTGGCTGTATATTATGGCTCACTGACTCTGTGGGACCACCGGCATGGGGGTCCTCAAGTGGTGCTCCTCCGGCTCCCCACTATTCCTCTCTTGCCTTGCTTATCACACAGGGGCATGGGGGGTCAGCTGTTTCCCTGGATCCTCCGTCAGGGCTGGGACTGATGGACTTACTGCTGCATTCTAGTGTTTAGCACAGAGACTTGCACATTCACGCACTCAGCCTGTTTTTGCTAAATTCATTCGTTCATGTGGTTACTCATTTGCGAATATTTATTGCCTGTTCTACCCAGACTTTGTTCTAGGTTTTGATTAAATGAACAAATGAGCAAAAGTGAGTGGAATTGCTGCTGTTCCCTCATGCTGCTGCCCTTTCGTGGTCCTCTTGCAGTTTATTTCAGTTATTTCCCTTGGTTAATTAACAAACTAATGAACTGTTGCAGGGTATTGCAGTGGTGAACGCTGAGAACTGGCTATGTCATAAGTCCAATGGCTCTTCTCCGCAAAACTCTTCCCTTCATCTCCATCTCTACCTCTATGTCTGTCTTTCTCATCCCTATTCTATCCTCATTCCTATCTGGAATGCCTGGTGACTTGGCAGAGTAAAAGGAAAGGGACAGAGACTAAATTACATAAGGACACCACGGCATCCTGGAGATAGAATATATTCTGTGAGAAAAGTTGACGCCGACTCCACAGGAGGGTCTGAGAATGTGAGGGGATTAGGGAGGTCTCTCTGAGCCCCATACCCTTTGCTCTCCACAGTTCAGCTAAGGGAACTCTTTAACAGAGTGTTATGGACTGAATGTATGTGTGCCTCCCAATTTCACATATTGAAACCTAACCTCAATGTGATGGTATTAGGAGGTGGGGCTTTGGGAGGTGATTAAGTCATGAGGGTGGAGCCCTCAAGAATGGGATCAGTGACCTTATAAAAAAGACTTGAAGAGCTCTCATGCCCCTTCCATCATGTAAGAACACAGAGAAGCGGAAAGTGGGCTCTCACCAGACACTGAATTTGCGGCACCTTGATTTGGGGCTTCTAGCTTCCAGAATCATGAGAAATAGATTTCTGTTGTTGATTTGTCACTCAGCCTGTGGTATTCCTTTATGGCAACCTGAATGGAGTCAGACACACAGCAATACATGGAGTGGGGGTGGACATTTCCCTTTCTCTTATAAGTAGCTTCTAAGCTACTTCTTAGTGGTAGGCTGTTGCTGGACCCCAAGGACAAGAGCAGCCATGTGTGGGATGATGGACCCCAGAGTGGAGCAAGGAGCAGTTTGACTCCTCAGGAGGTTTGAGATGGAGTCTTCCAGAGACGGCTAAGATGGTAGGAGGAACTCATCATAGGGACATAGGCTCTGGAGCTACACGGGTTAGTGGGGTAGTGGAAATCATTATTAGTGTGACTGTGACATCTGTACACCCAAAGGCAGATAGATACCGAGCACATTTTTGTTCCCGGCCTTTCAGATCGATTCTGTTTACACAAGCACTCACCTCTGTGGACAGGCCCAGGGTGGAACCACACACAGGCCAGTGTCTCCGGCCTTAACTCTGTTTGCTACCTCACTTGCCCATTTCAACCTGCCCTTGCTTCCTTTCATCCTCACTGGCTCCCTAACTCTATTCGCTGACTCTCAGTCCCACCTGGATGTGGTTGCCCATTTGGGAAGATTATTTTCTAACTGTTGAAAGTCTGCCACTGTAGGGATTGGGTCTCCTGCATCTGAATCCAAACAGCCCAGGGCAGGTGAGAAGCCCTCCTGGCCTGGCCTCCTGATACCTGGGGACTCTGCTGTGCCCTGTCCTAGCAGGTGCAAAGCATCTGCTCATTCTTTTCCTCACTTGCAAATGTAGTTTCCCCATTGAAAGGAGCAGATGCCTTCTTTTGAGCATCTCAGTCTTAGTCATTGATTTGCCTTAATAAATTGTTTCTCTTGGATGAATTTGCCATTTAAAGGTGAAAAAAAAAGCATAGATAACCCCCATCTTGTAAATCTCTGCGATGACCATTTTAGGCAGAAGTGACAGACTGGTGGGAGAATGCTTTTCAGCTGGGAGAGAGCATTTAGAGGATGGTTGTCATCAATATTAACATGGATGAATCACTGGGAATCCTGCTAAAAATGGAGGTTCTGATTCAGAGGGTCTGGAGTAGAAACTGAGATGCTACTTTTCTAACCAACCCCCAGGCAATGATGCAGTTCCGTCGCCACACTTTGAGTGACCAGGCCTTAAATCACTAACGACACCTGGGCAAAGTTCTCTTTCTGCCTCCGTGGTGTCTTCTCACGATTCAAGCAATGAAATCCCTATCCAAAATGTTGAATGAGCTTATTAGCTTGGCTATTTGAAAAAGGAAGGGAAGTTTCTTATAACTGAAAAGGAAATCATTCCAAACTGGAGTTCAGTGACATAAACAAAGTTGTGTGAATGATGTTCTTGTTTTCCTACGACTGGTATTAATACTGTTTCAAAACTGCTGCAAAGATGGCATGGGAAGCTGCTGTGTGTGCATGTGTGTTGGGGGAGAGGTGGACATCCTTACGACCAAGAATACCCTGTGCAGAAATCATGCCTTTAATCAGAGAAACTTAAAGATAAGCTAGGTCTCTGAGGTGGAGCGGGGTTATGAGAATTGACAAAAGTTTAAAACAATAGACTTTTGCAGAATCAGAGTGGGGACCACTGCTGCCTCATCTCCTCTTCCATTTCTCTGGTCAGCTGAGTGGTCATGGGGGTATTTGCCATCTCACCAGAGAGCCCAGCTGTCTGCCCAACCTCCATCAGATGGCAACACCCGGCTCTCTTTTGGGGCGGCTGTGGGAAGGGAATGGAAGGAGTTTGGGTTTTTTCCCTCCGAGTTTGTTGCCCAGGGTGTCCTCTGGGTGATGCTAGAAGATAAGTTCTTGTCATTACCAGAGCAATGAGACTGTCCCCTGCTGTCCCCGGCACAGGAACCCAGGCACGGGCTCAGGGCACTGAGCTAGGCCCCATGGGGGATGCAAAAGGTAAAAAGAGCAGGTTCTCACCACGGCAGGGCTTACAAGGTAGCTGGGAAGGGAAGAGCCACAGCTCTGAGATCACTAACCACATCCAGCAGGAAATCGTAAGTTCCAAGTGAGTGATACGACCATAAGGATGTGGACTAACGGGGGCGTGGGGAAAGTTAAGTGAGGTCATCAGAAAGGCTTCATCAAGAAGGTAGTAGTTGGGCTTCCCTGGTGGCGCAGTGGTTGAGAGTCCGCCTGCAGATGCAGGGGACGTGGGTTCGTGCCTCGGTCCGGGAGGATCCCACATGCCACGGAGCGGCTGGGCCCGTGAGCCATGGCCGCTGAGCCTGCGCATCCGGAGCCTGTGCTCCGCAACGGGAGAGGCCACAACGGTGAGAGGCCCACGTACCGCAAAAAGGAGAAACAAAAAAAGAAGGTAGTAGTTGAGTTCGTCCTGGAAGGGAAGGGAGAAGTAAATATTGCCTGAGAGGTCTGAGATAGTACAGCCTCTGAGAACATCCTCTTCCCGAATCCCTTTCTGGGAATGGCTTGGGGAGAAGAGGAAACCGGTGTGTTGATCTATTCTGATGATAGAGGATGCCAACGGCCCTAGCTGTGGCTGACCTGAATGCCTTTAGCGGAAAGCAGGCTTGGAATGCATGGCACACCTTGCCGGAAGGATTCTGTTTCTTGCTAAACACTACTCAGGATCAGGTATGGATCAGGATAGAGTTAAACTCTACCTTCGTTATTTTCCTAAAAGCGTGCTTTCTGGGGAGATGCTCTAATGGGGCAGCCCAAATTTCTCTCTGTACTTCAGGAGACCCTTTAACACCTGATTTTCAGCTTTAAAAACTGTCATTTATATTTTAAACGCCAAGCATTCAATTATTTATTTATTTATTTGCGGTATGCGGGCCTCTCACTGTTGTGGCCTCTCCCGTTGCAGAGCACAGGCTCTGGACGCGCAGGCTCAGCGGCCATGGCTCACAGGCCTAGTTGCTCCGTGGCATGTGGGATCTTCCCGGACCGGGGCACGAACCCGTGTCCCCTGCATCGGCAGGCGGACCCTCAACCACTGCGCTGCCAGGGAAGCCCCAAGCATTTAATTTTTTAAACATCAGTAGATACAGAATAATAATGGCAGTGCTAGAAAAACTCCACAATGATCTTTAAAAGAAAATAAACACTAGAGCTTTTTTTTTTTAATTTTAAACTTTAAGCTTCACATTTCAAAGTTTTATCAAACTGCTCCCCTCACCCCCATAATTTAAAGCATTGTTTTCCAAGGGAAATTTAATAATAAGAGCCACCATGTGTTTCTGCTTAATTTTGGAAGCCTGTGTTATGCAGTCAAAGATTCTCATTTGAAAATAATTCCTGTCCTTATTCTAAAACTACCAGGGGAATAAAATTTGAAAAACATGTTGCAGCTCTCAAGTTTATGTTTTGCCTAAAGCCAAGCAGTGCTGGAAGATCAAAGTTTGGAGTGGAGATCTGAAGTTAGAACCACTGCCTTGCAAGGTTCTCACAAACCAAGAGCCGGGGCCCAGCAGCTGCTTGGCCAGGTCCTCTGGTAATTAGCTCTGGTGCAGATGGAGTCCCCTGCCCCTCCCCTGGGCAGGGCCCACGCCTCAGGGCCCCAGTCACCTGGGAAGCAGATCCCCATAGAGATGGGGTGGGCAGGTATTTTTAGTCCACTGGTGTGCCCAGTATAGGCCTCCTGCATTCCACAATTTGCATATGGGAGGAGCAGGAAGAAACACTGTCTGTGCTCGCCCCACTCAGGGGCTATTTGTCAACATGACAGATTCATCTTATAAAGTTTAAGGATGGGCAAACTGGGGCATGTTTGCTATTCTCAAGCTGCCACTTGTTCTCTCTTAAAAAATGAATATAGGTATATGTACGTGTATATGTATATGTACGTGTATATGTATATGTTTGTGTATGCATGTATGTGCATGTATGATTGTATGTAATATATATTTTATGTATAATATATTTTACATATTTTTTTTTTCTTAAGCCCTAAAGCCGTACTCCCCTGTCCCTTATCAAATCTCTAACTTGACTCTTCTAAGCCTTTGTAGAATTGAGTGTAGTTGTGATTTCTTAAAGCACCAGAATGTCGTTCAGGGGTAGCAGGAGAACTTCCTAAGACCATCTACATCTCTCTCTTCACTTGTTCTGGGAAGTTCTATTTGCTGGTGGTGAGTCCGGCTCAAGGGTCCAATTGTACTCTCAAAACGTTATGATTCAGAAATCATAGGCATCCAAGTCAGTGTGTGACTCAAACATAAATGCGGCTCCTTACTGAAAACGTTCCCAGCCTTGCACCACTGAAAACGAACTTGACCTTCAAATGCCCCTTGGGCTAGCCAGAAACAAAAGCTGAACTTTGGATGGCTGGCAAACGATGATGGGAAGCCCAAGCCTCTCCCCATGCTGATGTGATCTGCTGGAATCCCGCTGACGGCAAGTGTTCCAGGGAACGTTCCCCAATGTGGTACTGGTACCATCGAGGTTTCCCGCGGACTGCCGTTCCCCTGGCAGCTGTTCAAGGAGAAGCATGTGAAGCAGCTGCTCATTTTCAAACCGAGCGAGCTCCCTACCACTTCTCAATTTCAGAGAGACGGTTTTTCCACAGAGCCTTGGTTTTCCAATGGCTTCTAACTTTGCGGTTCTTGATACATTTTCTTTGTGCTGTTGATAATAGGAAAAACAGGTAAGCTGCTACGTTTCACTCAAGCTGTCCACTTAGCTATTTTTACTCTCGGTGAGCTGAATCAGCTCCCTGTATACCTTCCTGAGAAGAGAGGAGATCAGCTCCTTTTGAACAAGAGGCGATAGGAAGTGCATTCCCCTTTGCCATAGATGCTTACCCAATTCATCCGGAGAGTTTTGTGCAGTGACCTCGGGAGAAACAGATCCCTTTCTCGCAACTGAGTTCTGAGTTTCACAACTCACCCGACTGACGTAGCCCAGTTAGCCAAAGCCTCTCTCTGTAGTGCTAGAAACCAGGACTAGACTCCAGTTTTGGGTGAGAATGACACATTATTTTGATCCCTCTCTACCTCTTCAAATTCCATCCGTTAAAGCTGTTTGAGGTAGACCTCTTAGAGTTGATGGTAGAAAGGTTAAGAATTTGGGGGCTATTGGGATGGAATGAGTATATTTTGCCTGCAAGAAGACACGAAACTGCAGGGGGTTGGGGGAGGAACAGAGTGTTATGAGCTCAGTTGTGTCCCCCCAGAGTTCATAAGTCCCAGGCCCCAGCACCTCAGAATGTGACTGTACTTGGAGACAGGGTCTTTAAAGAGGTAATTAAGTTAAAATGAGATCATTAGAGAGGGTCCTAATCCAATATGACTGATGTCCTTATAAGATGGGAAATTTGGACATAAAATACACATAGAGGGAAGACAAAGGGAAGACAATGTATGAAGACACTGGGAGAAGACAGCTGTCTGCAAGCCAAGGAAAGAGGCCTCAGAAGAAATCAATCATGCTGACACCTTGCCCTTGAACTTCAAGCCTCCAGAAATGTGAGACAATAAATGTCTGTTGTTTAAGCCACCTGGGCTGTGGTATTTTGTTACGGCAGCCCCCGCCAACTACACCAGATTTTGGCATGATACAACGTCGCACCAAAGAGAGCTATTACACATACCTGCTCTCTAAAATGTTCCTGAATGGGTGTTCCTAGAATGATAGGAAATAAACAGAACCCATTGTGTTGGGTGTATTTTATTAACCTACCTCTTTGGGGGATTCATTAAAGAAAGAGGAAAGGGGACTGATGTACGCTAGGACGTGACCTTGTGCAGCTTTTATTGTGGGAGAAAAAAGCACGACACCACCAAACTGGCAATTTCTCACAATACCAGGTGCGTTACAGATTGGTGTGTGGGCTTTTGTGAATCGGTTGCATATAAATGAGGAACATTTAAATAAAAAGGAGATCTAGAAACTTTCACTAGTTTGGGGCTTTTATTTATAGCTACTTATGCACAGGGTTTATTTCCCTTACTCTGTTTTGTGTCATGACAATCTAACAGGCTTTTGTATGAAGTGCTCTTGGTTTCGGCATTCAGATAGGGGGCCGCAAGCACCTCCTTCATGTGAAAAATGAAAAGAATGGCCTGAGAAAATGGGGATGCTGAGAAACCTGGTTTGGTGGAGGTGTGATTCAGTGGGAAGAGCAGGGACTAAGCATTGGAAGCCTGTGCTTAATCCCAGCTGGAGGAGGACCATCAAGGTGATATTGGCACATTCTTTCTAGGGTCAAGGTGCGTGACTCTCAGCTCCAAATGAAGGTCTGGGCCAGAGGAAGTTTCCGGTCACTTCTCGCTCTGCTTCTAGGAACTCGGAAGGCCAAGAGCCAGTGGCAGTCATGACTTTTGGAGTGGTAGAGCAGAGTCCCCACCTGGCCTGTCTGACCTCCCCATTCAGCCAGGTGACATTGTCCTCTCCTGAAACAGGCTCGGGGCCATCCAGCCAGTGCCATTTCCCCACCCTCCCCCTTCCGCTCCCCACTGTTCCTTCTTCGCCTTCTCTGCTCAGATGTTCGCTGTTCAGTGTCATTGTTTTAGCTCTGGGAGCTACTCACAGGGTAGTAGTTTTTAATCCTGCAGCCTTGTTTTGGGGTCTTTTCCTTGCCCATTCTAGGAAGGCCTGATGTAGAGGATGTAGTGTCATCTTGCATTTACTCACTTCCTTGTCTCCGAACGGACCAGTGATACCCACGGGAGAGCTGCTGGACAGTGCCAAGGAAGTGATGTCTGCAGCACAGGGAGCCCAGAGGGAGGACTCATGTGTTAGGTTTCTTCCCCTTTGGCAAAACTCTTTTGGCTAATTTTCCTCTCCATGTGTTAGCACTCAGTAGGTGCAGTCGCATGATGCCAACTGCACGTCTTAGCTCCACAACTAGATGGTAAACTCCAGGTTAAGCTCATATCAGATCTGATTACATTTTGACTCACTCCAAGTTACTGTTCTGCACAGCGCATAGTAGGCCCTCAAAAATGATTATTGATTGATTGATTATTGGCCCATGATCATCGCTAAAGGGCTGTACCTTCAATGACTCTCTGGTTCCAGGGACTCTCTTAGGATTCGGTCAGTATTGACGTTCATTCTCAGCGTTGATTCAAATCAGCGTCTTCTCTGAGCCTTCCAAGCACCTCCCTTTGCCACATGGACATTTTAGACTCATTTCTAAGATGTTCACACATATTAATGGAGTATTTACTTATTTTCAGACAGATGTGACAGTGCTTAGCGTGCATCTGAAATCAGACACTGAGTGTCAATTGTAGGCGAAATCGGCCCATATCAAAACAGCCCTTTGTTAATGATGTTAGAGAGAAAACTGAGCTCCAAGGCATGGCAGAATGAACCCACTCTGATGGTCACAGGGATGCAATGATTTTCTAGGAAGTATATATCCAAACAAATAGAATCATAAGGGCACAATCAAATTTGTATCTTTCCAAAGGTTGTAGGAAATAAACCCGTAAAAAAGCGATGCTATTCAGTGGAAATTTACAGAACATATGAGTTTGGGGAGAAGTCTGGGCAATATTAGTGTTCAGTGAAATTGCTCTTATTTCCTGGGGCCCCCTTTTGGAGAAGAGTGGCCAGACCTGTGAGCAGATTTGGGCCGATGCTCCTTGACTTAAGGCTGAGGGAACTGGGGATGTTTAGCATGGGGAAGAGAAAATTCTGGGTTACAAGGTCACAGTCTTAAAATATCTGAGGGATTGTCTTGTGAAAGAGGCAATGTACTTCTCTAGGGAGGCACCCACTGGCAGAACTACAACCTGGGGTAAAAGGGGCAAGAAGAAAGATTTTTTCCCAACATTAGGCAGAACTTTCTAACAATGAACTCTGAATGTGCTGAAGCAGAGATGGAATAATTGGACAGGATTAATGTCGAGTAGGGGGTTGAGGTCAGAAGACCACCAAAGCCCCTTCCCATCCCAGACTTTATGATTCTTTACATCTGGGTCCATGATTTTAAAGAAAGGACTCAATTCTAACACAGCTCAAAAATCACAATTACAGGATTCTGAGATGTTGGAAATAAAACAAAATCATGACTGTATAAGCTGGTTCCCCATTACTTCCTGGTAGTGAAAAATGTCTGAGAATCAATCTGTGTGGAATCTCAGAGATCTCTACATGGAACACTGAGGGCTGAGAGTAGTTACAATGACTCCCCAAAATAACAGGGAGAGGTCTATACAGACACACCTGTAGGAGGGCAGCAGTAATCATCTGAGGAATGAGGTCAAAAAGTGATAGCTTTGGGATCCAGCAACTGTCCCTGTTGTTCATATGACATTGGACAAAGTGAAATGCACTTTGTATAGTCTGAGGAAAGTCAGGACTTCAACTGGTTGGATGAAGTTTACCCACATTGTGGAGGGCAATCTACTTTACTCAAAGTTCACTAATTTAAATATAAATCTCATCTACAAACACCCTCAGAGAAACATCCAGAACAATGTCTGACCAAATATCTGGGCACCATGGCCCAGCCAAGTTGACACGGAACCGTCACACATTCTTAGCTCCAGGCCATGTAGAAACAGTGGCAGGGCAGACTTGGTCCTGGGCTATCTTTTGCCAACCTCTGGCTTCGATTTACACCTGAGATGGGAATAGGATCATTTTTCCTAAGAGTGGGTATCTGAACAAAACCATGGTCAGTTAACAAGGAAGAAGGATGATGGGTAGATAGCCAACTCTGCTATGCCAGTCCTACCTATTCAACGTAGATTTTGAGACAATAAATATAGAAGTGCTTCGAGAAAATTGAGAACATTGTGATAGAATGTAAGGCAGGAATCCTGATCTAGCACTTTTTCCCCAACTTTTCTTTACTATGAGTGACTCAGTGGTTCTATTTGTTAGCATGTGTTTTGCCTTAATGGTCCCTTCCCATGCAGGAGGCATCTCCATCCCATTCTTCAGGCATAAGAAAAGGACAACCTGTGACTAGTTATTGAGAGGATGAGATGAGCTGGGAAGCCTACAGTAATGTACACTTCTGCTGCAGGTGATAAATACACTGATGGATGTGAGCAGATGCCCTCCACCTGAGAGGAGATGTAAAGGCTGAGGTGCTCTGAGCTTTGGTAGAGGGGAGGTGGCATGGGCTCTCTCCCAGCAGGTGATGTTGGGGAGAACTTGATCTGCCCTATGTGCAAGTGTGTGCCACGCACACCAAGAGGGTATGAAAGGGTTTAGGACTCCCATAATAAGTCTCTGGGGGAGAGCAGGGTAGGGCGCTCCAGCAGACCCCAAATGCCTTCCCATTGGGAAGGGGTGGGGTTGGGTTGAGAGCTCCCAGGCATGGAGGCTGGTAGGGTTTGAATCTCCTGCCAGTGCTCAGACTTTCTGATCAGCTTGTCCAGATGTGGGGCACAACTGGAAGAGGCAGGAGTGAGGCTTGAGGGCCGCCAGCACTCAAACGAAAAATGGACTCAGACCCCTCGTTATTTATCCTCTCTCCTTGGGACGCAACCTTGATTATTCTGGGACATTTGGGATGATGGCCAGGGAGGAGGGGGACAGGGCTTTCGGGGCCCTTCCTTCAGCATGGCTCTACTTCCACGTATGCAGAGAACACCAGTAAGGTGGGAAATGGAGGTTGGTTTAGTTTAGGGAGGCATGGGGCCCAGTTACCATAACATAGTTGGGTAGCAGAGGACTCACTAGGGCATGTTTGAGTCAGAATCACTGAAACTGATGGGGATGTTAAGATCTGTTTTAGCTCTTGGGTCCTAGAACTTCAACTGTGCTCAATTCCTTGGACGCCTCCGTCAATGAGCGCAGTGTTTTCTAGAGACAGGATCAGGGTGGCACGCTTAACCAGGGTGCGTATTAAAAACTGATGTGCTGAGGTTTTGTTTCCACACACCCTGAAATGAAAAGTGCCGCCACTCTTCGCAATCCTCCAGAGGCTGAGAAAAAAAAAAAAAAAAAGATGCACTGAGCTCTAAATGTACTGCACGCTGAGTACGCTTGGGGATATAAGTGAACAGGGAAAGAAAGGAGGCAGAATTATTGAGGCAACAATTCAGATTTACTTGCATTTGATATAGACCGCACTTTAAAAATAGATGGTCAGTTAAAGGCTGCAGTAATTTACACAACTGTCTTCTGGCTTCCAGGGAATTTGACACGTCTGGACTGAATCAAGAGAATCAGTGTAAATCTCCCTCGACGCCTAATTTTAGAGATGTCTGGTCCTTGAAGGAGTCTTGTCACAGCCAGACGGGGTGGGATACGACATCTGAGGATGGAAAAACACGAGGTGCCCAATGGAGCTCAAAAGGTTAAACCCATTTTTGTGGCTGATAAATCCTGAGCAAAAATGAATTGGTTGGTGAGGAGAGTTGTGAACCCTAAGCTGGCATCCCTGGTGAGGCTGCAGAAGTCTTGAAGGATCACAAGGAAACTATTTAATTCCTAAAGGCCTGGGGTGTGGTACAGCTCTCAAAAAATGAGTTAACTCTCCCTGAAAGCTGTCCCAAACAGGATGGCTGGGTGACCATGGGTTCCCCGGGGCTTTGCTTCCTTAGGTGTTCCATACAGAAATTCCTCTCTCCTCTGCGTAGCTGACTTCAAAGCTCTACTTAGGTCATTTGGGATCATTAAGAAGCTTTCCTTGTTATTACCCAGGGAAAATGAGCCTCTCTGCCCTCATAGCATTCTCCTGTTTTTGGATATTCTCTGCTATATTGTTTTATTTGTTTACATATCAATTGGCTTTCAGCTCTGCTTCTACAAGCTTTCAGAGGAAAGCCTGTGTCCCCTTCATCCTTGTAGTGCCTGCTGTTATCACAGCCCTTGGCACTTGGGTAGAGTTCACTTATGATACAAACTGAGCTGACCTGAAAGGATTAGGCTGGTGGCGTTAATGGTAAATTATACACTGGACCATCTGTAATTTTAAATTCAACTCATTGAGGGCATGTAACTATTGGCATGGCCTTTCTACTCCTCAGAACATTGGTTTGAGTGCACTTATTATTACAATTTTGACTATTTTTATTATATTATTCTGAATGAAGGGAAAACAGGAGCAAAGAGACTTGCTGAAATAGTTAAATAACTGCTTATTCATTTAAGGGGACGTATTGCCAGGAAACAAAGCAATGAGAATCATGTTATAACACATTTGAAGTTTAATATTGTGATGGATTTGGGAAGTGTTTCTCAAACACATCTATATTAGAATCTTTTTCTTAGTACATATTCCTGGGCCCTTGTCCTAGATGTATGCAGTCAGAATCTCTTGGGGTGTGCCTAGCAATCTGTCTTTTAAACAAATTCCCTAGGTAATTCCAGTGTACACTAAAGTTATAAAATAGTTTTGGTGGGCTTGGGAGTGGAGGAGATGTAGCCCAAACAGCACCATCAGGTGTGGATTTGTTAGGTGCAGGAGAGTCTGAAATTTCTCCATGGAAATCCTAAGGGAAATGCTTGTTAGCTTCGTGGCCACGAGCAAGCAACATCATCAGTCTAAGCCTCTCTTTCCTCTTCTGTGAAGTGGGAATACTAATGTCTTCCTTGTTATAAAGATTGCAACACCTATGTTTTATCTGGACAGAGAAAGCAGTCAGTCAGTGGTAGTTACTATCATCTTTGTAACATCCATCAGAATGACGTGATCCAGGGCTAATGGGCATTTACCTGTTGGGGAGAAGGAAGAAAAATTCCTTTACAGGACTACGATGAATAAGGATGAGATGTGTAGAATAGGGAGGGATCTAGCTTTTTAGATAACACTCCTAAGACTCTTACAGAGCACTTCTCAAATTATGTTTCCTGCAATTACATCTTCAACAGAATGATTGCTGTAAAGGCTTCTACTATGGCAGGAAATTAAGGGACATCATTTCTTCTTTTATTTTTATTCATTTTTGTTTTAGAAAACATTTCATCACAGAAAATTTGAAATTTTATATGAAAATAGACGAGTATAATGAACTCCCATATGCCCGTCACTCATGTTCAGTGATTATCAACTCTGTCAATCTTGTCTCAACTATACTCACCCTCTCCCTGAAGGGATTATTTTTGAGCAGATACCTAACATCATATCCTTCCATCTATAAACATTTTAGTATGTGACTCTACAATAACAGGTTTGCAGGGCAGAAATAGAGACACAGATGTAGAGAACAAACGTATGGACACTAAGGGGGAAGTGGCGGGCAGTGGGTGGTGGTGTGCTGAATTGGGCAATTGGGATTGGCATGTATACATTGATGTGTATAAAATTGATAACTAATAAGGACCTACTGTATAAAAAAATAAAATTCTAAAATTAAAAAGAAAAAGAGTATAGACAACCTCCCTTTAGTGATTTACTTGTAATAGAATACAAAGTTTCTTCCTTAAAAAAAAAAAAACAAAAAAAAAATACCATTATTAATCTAAAATATTAAAAATCTCTTTATTATCATCACATATATGTCAGTGATCGAATTTCTCCAATTGTCTATAGTCTTTTATATGTTTTACATTTTTTTGGTTAGTATCAGGGTCCAACTAATTAATTGATTAGTTGATGTCTTTTAATTTTTGATAATACATTATGTTCTTCCTCCATATCATTTTTTTCCCCTTGCAATTTATTTGTTGAAGGATTTCCCACAATCTGGATTTTGCTGATCATGTTCCTATGGTGTCATTGCATTGTATTCTGCCTTTTCTGGAACTAGCCTCTGAATCTAGAGGCTTCATTGGATTCAGGCTTGATTATTTGGCAAGAATACTTCATAAGCAGTGGAATTTCTTCCATCAGTAGTCATAGAATGTCTAAGATTTTGTTATGTGAATAGCCATTAATAACCATTGTTTAGATCTATTAATTCACTAGGGACAGCGGTATCCTGACTTTATCTTGTTTTGTTAATTAATTATCTAAAGTGTATCTACAAAATGAGTCTGCAATCATTAACTCTTTGCTTATTCAGATATAGACTTTATATAGGAAAATCAGTATAAATGCTTGATTGTTTTCTATTTATTAGTCTCAGAATAATTAGTTGGCTCTTTAGTATTCTACAAAGTTACTAATTTTTAAAAAAAATATGAATTCATGGGTTTAAACATTTTTGATATATTTCAATTCATTGTAATTATTATTTATTTTCTAGTTGTGCTATGTTTGGCTAGTGGGAGCCTCTTCAAATTGGCATTTGAGATATTTTAACCCGATACTAGTAGATTTCATAGCTTCCTTGCCTTCTGTTATGACAGAATGCTCCAGGCTTCTTTTGTACATTTTTTTTCCTTCAGACCTGAAATCAACTACCTCTCCCAGAAAATTGTACTTAGTGACCATAATCTGGGTGCTGAGGTGCTCCTTGCTGCCATGTTGGTTATTGTTTCTAGGCCTTTTCAATAAACAGAACTAGAAAGTAAATATTTTGGTGTATCATGATTCTATACTGATTTTTCTGATTCAAATTCAGGACCAAAGGAATTTTTATTTACCTTCTACTGTATTATATCTGTATCTCTTCCTCTCATGCCCCAATCCTGCTTCTCAATGACAACTAATAATAATTACTCATTTGTTTTGTCCTATAATATACACAAAATAGTTTTTGAGTAAAATACCAAGATGACCATCAAAAATATAACTGGAAAGAGTCTAAGGTTATTTTTGCAGCCCTTTTGTCCTTAGGGTGTTTCCCATTAGGCTGTAGAGTCAGTGTCTGTGTTTTAAAGTCACTGACTGTTAGGTCTCTGTGTGGTTATGCTGCCTGATCAAAACACAGATTCCTGTGTTTAATTTTACTTATAATGTTTAGGGTTTTCTTCCTGTATATTAATTTCCTTGGTGATTATGTACAATATTTACATGGTTTAAATTAAATCTTCAAAAGAAGGTATAATCATATGTCCTGCTTCTGTTTCTTTTCCCTCCACACTATTCCCTCTGTCTACTAAAGGAAGCCCATTTTCTGTATTTTCATGGTTTGTCTTTCCATTTTTCAAATAGAAGATTCATGCACACAAATGCATATATATATATTTACAGCAGGTGTGATTGATGTGATTGATATTTTGGGCTGCATAATCTTTTGTTGTGGTGGCCAACCTATGTATTAAGAGGATGTTTAGCAACATCCCTGGACTATAATCCCTATGCCAGTAGCATCCCCTTGGTTGTGACAATTAAAAATATCTGTAGATATTGTTAAATATACCTTGTGGAGCAAAATCCCATCTGATTGAGAATTACTTGTCTACACATGTGTGCACACTCATAAATATGCTTAATTTATTATAGATACATGTCTTCCTCCTGTTTCTTAAAATCACAGCAGCAAATTATACTCAATTTCTCCATCTTACTTTTTTTCTCAACAAAATATATCCTGGAGATTACTCCTGAGTATTATGTAGAGATGTTCCCCCCTTCCTTTTCATGGTTGTAGAGTACTCTACTGTCCCATTCCTTCCTATATTTTAGCACTCTCCCAGTTCTTACACACAGGTTATACAGAATGGGTCCATAACCATTTAGGCTATCACACTGAGAAAGGTTCAGGTGCCCAAGTGCTGAGAAGAAGTAGACAGCAAACTTTAAAAAACAGAATAATTTATTTTCTTCTTGACCCTACCTATCAACATTTTGTTACGCCCAAAACAAGTTTCACTCTTTCTTTCTTCCTTATCAATGACTTTCCAAAAAAAATTTTCTATTCTTAAAGCTCAAAGTTTTTCAAATTTAAGAGAAGTACATTTCTGGCATTTTAAAAATTATTGTCATTGTTTCATCATTCCTGAACCTGGATCTAGGTATGTCTTTGTCTGCCAGTTTGTAGAGGAGCAGATTTGGATGTTTATGATGCCCAAAGCTTCACTAGTGTTTTGCAGTACCTTTTATTATTTATTTATTTTTAATTTCAGAATTTGTAGGACTTCTTATCTCACTGTGCCACGGAGAGTCCTCTGTCCACTACGGTGGCCCTTAATCCTTGTCACCATGAGAATCAAGGAATTATTCCAATTTACTAAGTGGGATTAAACTGAGGAACTTGGAATACCCAATCATTGTTATCAAATAGCAACTAAAAATGTTGGTTTCCTCTGAAGATCAGCAGGCATAAAAATGCTACAGGGTGTGAGGTGGGATAAGGAGTTCCCCTGATGCAGAAACAATTCTCACAGTGAGGATTCCGAGGCTGGCCTGAACGGAGCCCCCAGCCGGGCCAGAGGAAATTAGCCTTCGGCTTCCACCAGGGAACACACAGAGGAACC
The DNA here is from genome assembly GCF_964270905.1 of Leucopleurus acutus. Lineage (NCBI taxonomy): Eukaryota > Metazoa > Chordata > Mammalia > Artiodactyla > Delphinidae > Leucopleurus > Leucopleurus acutus. Next base: position 18,681,843 of record NC_139155.1, read on the forward strand.
CTGAGCTTGAAAGGGATGATGGGCTGATTCTTTTACTGTTTCACAGACGCCTCAGAGCACAGGAACCTGCACTCACTGACAAATGAGAAGGCCAGGCTCAAATTAATTATTTTGGCCCTATTATCATAGAGACCAATTCAGTACATTTATTTAAAGCTGAATATTGAAACCTATTTATTTTCTCTTCTAGCTCATAAGCTGTCCTCCCTGCCCATCCTCCCCCCCCCACCGCCCCCCATCATGGGTTATGTTATGAGCTGCAATTTCAGGAAATTCTTCATTTCCTTCTGAATATCTCATTCTGCAGTTTGAAAAAGCACAAAAGTATAAAATGTACCCCATTCTGATGTGGTCCCCAGGGGAAAGAATTAGAGCAGGTCTTGTTAAGGGTGTGTGTGTGTGTGTGTGTGCGCGTGCGCTGAATTGGCAGAAAGAAGAGCATGCAATAAAGAACGTGATCTTTGCTGTTTTTACAAGGAAATATTTGAGAAGAATGAGGCGTGCAGTCTCAGAAGTTTAGGATGTCATTTTCTCAATGGCCCCCAAATCATTTCATCTAAACCTTTTCCCATTTAACCAACTAAACTCACCTCTCTGAACAGTTTTTTACAGAATTGAAAATATTTCAACATCTGTTTTTAGAATTATCCCTTGTCTACAAATAATGGGTCAATGATAACACACGTTCAAGAGCAAAATCCAAAATATAACTTTGTATAATGGAAAGGTGGGAGAGATTTCTTTGGGCCAGTTAAAATCCTCTCTTGAACAAATATTTGCTCTTCCATAAGTTTTTCTCTCTTATTTCTCTTTTCCAAGGCTCAAGATGAACCTATCTGTGTACCACTGGTTTTTGCTTCTCTTTAATCATACAAATAGCATCTCTCCCATCCTTCCACCTCCTTACCGCTCCCTCATCCACCTTCATTAGAAGGTTCCCTCTGTTCTCATTTCCTCTTTTACTTCATTGTGAGCAGCTGGGTTATGTGCTTACAAGCAAATTAGCTGTAAAATAAAGCAGTCTTTTTTTCCCTTTTTCTTTTTTCTTTTTCCAGGGTGTTGTGGGAGAAAAGGTACTTAGAGAAATTATCTTACAATAAGCAAGTGTGGACGATGATCGAATAAGCAGAAGAAATCAGCCTGTGGGAGAGTTCCCTCACCCTGATGAACCGTAGTGTAGTACATTTCCCTCTTGGGGGTCCCTTCTGCATCATTCTGGATGCTTCCTCTCAAGTTCTTTAGCAGAGGCATTTTCCCCTCAGTTCTTGATTTTCACAGACATTCAGCAAATGAAGTCCCAGTTGGAATGTGTGTTCCTTAAAATATTGAAACCCAACTGCAGCCTTCATGTTGTTGGTCTCACTTTTTGTGTACATTTAAAAATGCAACAGCAGTTGTCACAGTCATCCATCAATTTAAAAAGGCAGGCAGCCACCGAAATTGTGTACGGTCCCCAGAGGAAAATTAGTTCCAAAGGTAGAGAAAGAAGAATAAGCTGAGGGCTTCCCTGGTGGCGCAGTGGTTGAGAGTCCGCCTGCCGATGCAGGGGACGCGGGTTCGTGCCCCGGTCCAGGAAGATCCCACATGCCGCGGAGCGGCTGGGCCCGGGAGCCATGGCCGCTGAGCCTGCGCGTCCGGAGCCTGTGCTCCGCAACGGGAGAGGCCACAACAGTGAGAGGCCCGCGTACCGCAAAAAAAAAAAAAAAAAGAATAAGCTGAATGAGAGAGAAGAGGGCATGGTTAAAACCTTAGTGACTGCTCACAGACATTTGGGATCAAAGTTCCTTCCTCAAGGTGCTGAATGACCACACACAGGAAGACTCTGTGAGGTCAAATAGAGTCCTCTGTGCTTGGTTTGAAGCACACTGACAAGGTGATGCTAATTAGCATCACTTGGCCTCTCCTGGTGACGTTGAAATCTAATATATTGTCATTTCTCTCTCTAGCCCGCTCCACATAGCACAGACCCAGCTCAAGATGGGTGAGTGGAAAGGATACTTCCGTATTGGCGTGAGGATGTCCCCTTACACCTTGCTGGGCACGCCACCTTTATACTCAGTGACTGTCAAACTTTTTTAAAAAATTAAGCAGCAAAAGGAATTCAGTACCTTGAATCTATTTTATAATTTAAAACTTTATGCAACTATAATTTTAAGCTTTATTTATTTTAAAGGCACTCAAAGAGAATTCAGAGACTGGTTGAACACAAAAGGTTGAAACTGGGAATTAGGGATGACCCTTGCCATGTTATAACAACCTCATTTCCCAATTCTACCCTCTTTATTTATGAATTTTTTTTGTATTATAGAGTATGGAGATAATTTTGATTCAGACGTTTAAGTAGAGGGATATGGTAAGCTTTTTCTTTTTTATTAAATTCACTTTGTAACCTCAAAACATTCTCTACTTCCTAGGAGATGGCCCCAGAAACAGGATTCTCAAATCGACATAAAACAAGCTAACCTTATAGTACCAGGTTAGTCTGTGGTCTCAAATGTGTTCATATCACTTGAGTGTTTTAAATTACATGTATACATATAGCTGATTCACTTTGTTATACAGCAGAAACTGACACACCATTGTAAAGCAATTATACTCCAGTAAAGATGTTAAAAATAAATAAATAGATAAATTACTGTTTGAGTGGTTAAACATATTTTTAAAATGCAATTCAAATTAAATGTTTGCAGAATCTCCGAAGCACCCTGGCAAACTCTAGAGTAAAGAACGTGGTTTCCAGGGAGATAACGGGCAGCATCAGCAGCATCTTGGGAATTAAGTCACAAAAACTGGTGAGACAGAAGTGCTCATGTGTCCCCCGTTAAGAGCCACAGACACTCTGGAGGGGGGTGGTCCATCTTCAGTTTGGGGATTGATGGAACCACTTTCCTGCTCCAATTTTTGTTAATGGCAGAATTTCTCTAGTTGCTGCTTATGCAAATTAAGGATGGTGGAGACGGGAGCCTGGAAGCCCTTCCTGGGTCTAAGGACCCTAGGGCTACATGGTGCAATGCAGTAGTCATTAGCACACGTGGCTACTTAAATTTAAATTCTCATCCTTAATTAAAATTACGTAAAATTAAAAATTCATTTCTGCAGTCTCACTAGCCACATTTCAAGCACTCAGTAGCCACATGTAGCTATTAGATGCTATGTTGGACATCTTTATCATTACAGAAGGTTCTACCTGACAGCGCTGTTCTAGAATGACAGCCACTCATCAGACTGGTGGCTGTTTTGATGTTGCTCTTGAAAATCGTTTATAACCTAACATAGGATCATCTTTGTAGTCAACACAAATATCCCCTATATTGTATTGGAACTATTTAAATGAAAGATAAGATGAGGGGGAAAACATCTGGCAACACTTTCTGATTGCCCACTACAGTCCTCATTCTTAATGGTCCATGATAGGATAAGAGAGAGTAAATTGAGACTTATATTTGGGGATTCCCTTAAAGGATCATAAAGGGCAAGGAAAGTGATTAAGAGAAAGCACTCTGGTTTCAGTCTGCAGTTTCTGAATCCAATCAGCCACTTACAAGCTATGTCATCTTAGGGAAGTTAACCTCTCTGTGACTCAGTACCCTCTTTCAAGATAATAATAGTACAACCTCATTAGATTATTATGAGAATTAAATGAGATATTGCATAATGCATAATTCCTAGTGAGCATTTGATATATGTTAGTTATTTTTATTACTATCAAAAATGCTCAAATTAGGAATTCTATTATGGAAATCATTCTTTGAATAACAAATTCAAAAATATGAAACATGAGAAAACTAATAATAATTTTTTTAAAAAAACCTCCCAGATAAGAGAGTAGAGACAAAAATGTGATCTGTGAGAAAGATGTTTGGTTAGGATTAGGAACTACTGAATATCACAAACTCTTCATTCTTGAGTTGCTTTGATTCATCTCTTTAAAGGCTGGAGGTAGTCTTCAAGTGATGCTTTAAAGAAGAGAACCTTCTGAGCTCTTGCCTAGTTGAGAAAGTCTATAATTGTCCCATATGAACAGCAACTTGGCCAAACATTAAATTCATGAGCCCCAGATCATTCTTTTCAGACCTAGATAAACCTGCAGCATGGTTTTCTGACATTCAGCCTTTGAGAGCAATCTGGCCTAATTTTAGTTTTCCACTGAGGATGTCTTATTTTGAGTTTTCCCAGGATTAAACCCTGAGGCAAGGATTCAAGTACCAGTAGTTTCTTTGGGAAGAGAAGGTAGGCAGAGAGTAGGGAGATAAGACAGGGAAAGAAGGCAGACAATAAAGGGTGCATTATAAAGAGCCTGTTATCAAGCCAGATACCACTGTATACATCTTAATCATGCCTGACTAATTCTGGAAGTCAGTGAAAAACACATTTCCCAAAGTTCCATCTCAGAGAAGGAAGCCATGGTGTTTAGTCACCAAATCATGCCTCTCACTGGTTGAACACAGCTCCTGGGGGTCAGTGATCCCCCAGCATTTGCAGACATCTGCGGGGCCGGCTGGGGATGGCAGGCAAAATGGGTATGTGGTCAGAGAAAGGCCTGATGAAAAGAATCCTAGGAGTTGGAAGTTGGAAGTCAGTCTCTCTACACCGAAGAGGTAAGGATGAGAGTGTATGTGCACAGAGAGTAACCTCTTTCTTCTGCAGGGATGCTTGATGCTTGAATGATTAATTGATTGATTGTAATTCTACTTTTTCTCTCTGTTCTTTTCTGTCCCTTTCACTTTCTCTGGATCTCACTTTCTCTTAGTCTCTCTCTGTCTCTTATTATCCATCTCGCTTATCTTTTTTCTTTCTCTGATGCTCTATCACTCTTTAATTTTTGCCTGGATTAGTCCTTTTAGCATGAAAACTTAGTCCTGAAAACTTTTCCTTAATTTTATCTTTGCTTATTTCTTTGGGCCTGGTGTTTTCTCTTGTTTTTCTGAAGTAGTTGTATTCCTAAATTCTAGGTGTATTCTGCCCTGTGCATTATATCAACTCTCATTATTTTTATCTTTGTTTTTTTCTTTGCATTAAGAACTAATTTTCTGGTTTGTCCTCCACATTACCAACTTTATTTTTTAGTGTCAGATCTGCTCTTCATTGTTTCTAAATTAGATTTTATTTTGCCATTGCAAACTTAGTTTTCTTACTTTTTTTTATAGTATTCAGTTCAATTTTCATGTCAATCTATTCCGTATTTCTGCTGCTATATCACAAACACCATGACTTTTCCAGTTCTACTGAAAATATTGAAGAGTTTTCTAAAAATTTCTTATTGTTCTTACAGGAAATTATTTTCACATTTTCTTAGTCTCTAGGATAATGTCCATTTCTTTTAATCTTTGGTACTTTCAATTGTCTGGATATATAATTTTTCTTTTTACTTAGACTCCAAGAAGGCCAAATCAGCCCAGACTGACCATTTGCCAAACAAATAAAGTGTGTGGATTTTCCTCTGAGTCTATTTGTGTCCACTGTTGGTTGAAATCTAAGTAGGAGGGCAGGTGGCTGTTCACAGTTCTCAGCCTTGGCTCCACTGTTGAGCTGGTCTTCATCCAGTGGGGCTTTGCTGGGCCAGAGAGAACTTCCCTTACTTTCTTGTACTCAGAACTCATAAAGTAGAGGAAAACCTAGACTTGCAAGTGCATGCTGAAACCAAAGCTCTTGTGTTCCCCCGCATTGTCTGTATTCCTTTACTTGTAGGGGCTGTGCTTTTCACAGTGCCATTTGCATCATGAATTCCATGGACTTTCTTGTATATATTTTTTAAATTTTGGTCTCTATATGGATGTACAAGTATGAAGAATGATAAGAATGCCTGCATCATATAGAGCAATTACAAATCCAATTCTAGAGCTAGACTGTCATTTATTAGCCATAAGACTTAATTTTTCTGTGCCTCTGTTTCCTCTACTTTATAATGGGAGTAATAATGAAATACCTACTTCATTGGGTTGTTGTGGGTGTTAAATTCATTAACATTGATAAAGTGCTTGGCAGAGTGCCTGCCACATAGTAACTACTCAATAAATGTTAGCTCGATAAATTTTTATCTCACAAACATCACGTGCGCAATGAGAGAAATGGCCACCATGTTTTATTTTTTATGCTTCTAGTAGAAATTATTCTGAGATTATGTTTTTGCTCTTTATTTATGTTTTAAATATCTTTGTCAGAGTATAATTGCTTCACAATGGTGTGGTGTGTTAGTTTCTGCTTTATAACAAAGTGAATCAGTTATACATATACATAAGTTCCCATATCTCTTCCCTCTTATGTCTCCCTCCCTCCCACCCTCCCTATCCCACCCCTCTAGGTGGTCACAAACCACAGAGCTGATCACCCTGTGCTATGCAGCTGCTTCCCACTAGCTATCTATTTTACGTTTTGTAGTGTATATATGTCCATGCCACTCTCTCACTTAGTCACAGCTTACCCTTCCCCCTCCCCATATCCTCAAGTCCATTCTCTAGTAGGTCTGTGTCTTTATTCCCGTCTTACCCCTAGGTTCTTCATGACCTTTTTTTTTCTTTTTCTTACATTCCACATATATGTGTTAGCATATGGTATTTGTTTTTCTCTTTCTGACTTACTTCACTCTGTATGACAAACTCTAGGTCCATCCACTTCACTACAGATATCTCAATTTCATTTCTTTTTATGGCTGAGTAATATTCCATTGTATATATGTGCCACATCTTCTTTATCCATTCATCCGATGATGGACACTTAGGTTGCTTCCACGTCCTGGGTATTGTAAATAGAGCTGCAATGAACATTTTGGTACATGACTCTTTTTGAATTATGGTTTTCTCAGGGTATATGCCCAGTAGTGGGATTGCTGGGTCATATGGCAGTTCTATTTTTAGTTTTTTAAGGAACGTCCATACTGTTCTGCATAGTGGCTGTTTCAATTTACATTCCTACCAACAGTGCAAGAGGGTTTCCTTTTCTACACACCCTCTCCAGCACTTACTGTTTGTATAGTTTTTGATGATGGCCATTCTGAACCATGTGAGATGATATCTCATTGTAGTTTTGATTTGCATTTCTCTAATGATTAATGATGTTGAGCATTCTTTCATGTGTTTGTTGGCAATCTGTATATCTTCTTTGGAGATATGTCTATTTCGGTCTTCTGCCCATTTTTGGATTGGGTTGTTTGTTTTTTTGTTATTGAGCTGCTTGCAAATCTTGGAGATTAATCCTTTGTCAGTTGCTTCATTTGCAAATATTTTCTCTCATTCTGAGGGCTGTCTTTTGGTCTTATGGTTTCCTTTGCTGTGCAAAAGCTTTTAAGTTTCACTAGGTCCCATTTGTTTCTTTTTGTTTTTATTATTATTTCTCTAGGAGGTGGGTCAAAAAGTATCTTGCTGTGATTTATGTCATAGAGTGTTCAGCCTATGTCTTCCTTTAAGAGTTTCAGAGTGTCTGGCCTTACATTTAGGTCTTTAATCCATTTGGAGTTTATTTTTGTGTATGGTGTTAGGGAGTGTTCTAATTTCATACTTTTACATGTAGCTGTCCAGTTTTCCCATCACCACTTATTGAAGAGGCTGTCTTTTCTCCACTGTGTATTCTTGCCTCCTTTATCAAAGATAAGGTGACCATATGTGCATGGGTTTATCTCTGGGCTTTCCATCCTGTTCCATCGATCTATATTTCTGTTTTTGTGCCAGTACAATACTGTCTTGATTACTGTAGCTTTGTAGTATAGTCTGAAGTCATGGAACCTGATTCCTCCAGATCCATTTTTCTTTATCAAGATTGCTTTGGCTATTCGGGGTCTTTTGTGTTTCCAAACAAATTGTGAATTTCTTTGTTCTAGTTCTGTGAAAATGCCAGTGGTAGTTTGATAGAGACTGCGTTGAATCTGTAGATTGCTTTGAGTAGTAGAGTCATTTTCACAATGTCAGTTCTTCCAATCCAAGAACATGGTATATCTCTCCATCTGTTTGTATCATCTTTAATTTCTTTCATCAGTGCCTTATAATTTTCTGCATACAGGTCTTTTGTCTCATTAGGTAGGTTTATTCCTAGATATTTTATTCTTTATGTTGCAATGGTAAATTGGAGTGTTTTCTTAATTTCACTTTCAGATTTTTCATCATTAGTGTATAGGAATGCAAGAGATTTCTGTTCATTAATTTTGTATCCTGCTAATTTACCAAATTCATTGATTAGCTCTAGTAGTTTTCTGGTGGCATCTTTAGGATTCTCTATGTAGAGTATCATGTCATCTGCAAACAGTGACAGATTTACTTCTTCTTTTCCAATTTGAATTCCTTTCTTTTCTCTTTCTTCTCTGATTGCTGTGGCTAAAACTTCCAAAACTATGTTGGATAATAGTGGTGAGAGTGGGAAGCCTTGTCTTGTTCCTGATCTTAGTGGAAATGTTTTCAGTTTTTCACCATTGAGGACGATGTTGGCTGTGGGTTTGTCATATATGGCCTTTATTATGTTGAGGAAAGTTCCCTCTATGCCTACTTTCTGCAGGGTTTTTATCATAAACAGGTGTTGAATTTTGTCGAAAGCTTTCTCTGCATCTATTGAGATGATCATATGGTTTTTCTCCTTCAATTTGTTAATATGGTGTATCAGGTTGATTGCTTTGCCTATATGGAAGAATCCTTGCATTCCTGGAATAAACCCCACTTGATCATGGTGTATGATCCTTTTAATGTGCTGTTGGATTCTGGTTGCTAGTATTTTGTTGAGGATTTTTGCATCTCTTTTCATCAGTGATATTGGCCTGTAGTTTTCTTTCTTTGTGACATCTTTGTCCGGTTTTGGTATCAGGGTGATGGTGGCCTCATGGAGTGAGTTTGGGAGTGTTCCTCCCTCTGCTATATTTTGGAAGAGTTTGAGAAGGATAAGTGTTAGCTCTTCTCTAAATGTTTGATAGAATTCTCCTGTGAAGCCATCTGGTCCTGGGCTTTTGTTTTTTGGAAGATTTTTAATCACAGTTTCAATTTCAGTGTTTGTGATTGGTCTGTTTATATTTTCTATTTCTTCCTGGTTCAGTCTTGGCAGGTTGTGCATTTCTAAGAATTGTCCATTTCTTCCAGGTTGTCCATTTTATTGGCATAGAGTTGTTTGTAGTAATCTCTCACGATCCTTTGTATTTCTGCAGTGTCAGTTGTTACTTCTCCTTTTTCATTTCTAATTCTATTGATTTGAGTCTTCTCCCTTTTTTTCTTGATGAGTCTGGCTAATGGTTTATCAATTTTGTTTATCTTCTCAAAGGACCAGTTTTTAGTTTTACTGATCTTTGCTATCATTTCCTTCATTACTTTTTCATTTATTTCTGATCTGATCTTTATGATTTCTTTCCTTCTGCTAACTTTGGGGTTTTTTTTTGGCCTTCTTTGTCTAATTGCTTTAAGTGCAAGGTTAGGTTGTTTATTTGAGATGTTTCCTGTTTCTTAAGGTAGGATTGTATTGCTATAAACTTCCCTCTTAGAGCTGCTTTTGCTGCATACCATAGGTTTTGGGTCATCATTTCTCCATTGTCATTTGTTTCTAGGTATTTTTTGATTTTCTCTTTGATTCCCTCAGTGATCTCTTGGTTATTAAGTAGTGTATTGTTTAGCCTCCATGTGTTTGTATTTTTTACAGATCTTTTCCTGTAATTGATATCTAGTCTCATAGCGTTGTGGTTGGAAAGGATACTCGATATGATTTCAATTTTCTTAAATTTACCAAGGCTTGATTTGTGACCAAAGATATGATCTATCCTGGAGAATGTTCCATGAGCACTTGAGAAAAATGTGTATTCTTTTGTTTTTGGATTGAATGTCTTATAAATATCAATTAAGTCCATCTTGTTTAATGTATCATTTAAAGCTTGTGTTTCCTTATTTATTTTCATTTTGGATGATCTGTCCATTGGTGAAAGTGGGGTGTTAAAGTCCCCTACTATGAATGTATTACTATTTCCCCTTTTATGGCTGCTAGTGTTTGCCTTATGTATTGAGGTGCTCCTATGTTGGGTGCATAAAGATTTACAATTGTTATATCTTCTTCTTGGATGGATCCCTTGATCATTATGTAGTGGCCTTCTTTGTCTCTTGTAATAGTCTTTATTTTAAAGTCTCTTTTGTCTGATATGAGAATTGCTACTCCAGCTTTCTTTTGATTTCCATTTGCATGCAATATCTTTTTCCATCCCCTTACTTTCAGTCTGTATGTGTCCCTAGGTCTGAAGTGGGTCTCTTGTAGATGGCACATATATGGGTCTTGTTTTTGTATCCATTCAGCCAGTCTATGTCTTTTGGTGGGAGCACTTAAGCCATTTACATTTAAGGTAATTATCGTTATGTATGTTCCTATTCCCATTTTCTTGTTTTGGGTTTGTTATTGTAGATCTTTTCCTTCTCTTGTGTTTCTTGCCTAGAGAAGTTCCCTGAGCATTTGTTGTAAAGCTGGTTAGGTGGTGTTGAACTCCCTCAGCTTTTTCTTGTCTGTAAAGGTTTCAATTTCTCCACCAAATCTGAATGAGATCCTTGCTGGGTAGAGTAATCTTGGTTGTAGGTTTTTCTCCTTCATCATTTTAAATATGTCCTGCCATTCCCTTCTGGCTTGCAGAGTTTCTGCTGAAAGGTCACCTGTTAACCTTATGGGGATTCCCTTGTGTGTTGTTTTCCCTTGCTGCTTTTAATATGTTTTCTTTGTATTTAATTTTTGATAGTTTGATTAATATGTGTCTTGGTGTTTTTCTCCTTGGATTTATCCTGTATGGGACTCTCTGTGCTTCCTGGACTTGATTAACTATTTCCTTTCCCATATTAGGGAAGTTTTCAACTATAATCTCTTCAAATATTTTCTCAGTCCCTTTCTTTTTCTCTCCTTCTTCTGGGACCCCTATAATTCGAATGTTGGTGCGTTTAATGTTGTCCCAGAGGTCTCTGAGACTGTCCTCAGTTCTTTTCATTCTTTTTTCTTTATTCTGCTCTGCAGTAGTTAATTCCACTATTTTATCTTCCAGGTCACTTATCCATTCTTCTGCCTCAGTTATTCTGCTATTGATCCCTTCTAGAGTATTTTTCATTTCATTTATTGTGTTGTTCATCGTTGCTTGTTTCCTCTTTAGTTCTTCTAGGTCCTTGTTAAATGTTTCTTGCATTTTCTCTATTCTATTTCCAAGATTTTGGATCATCTTTACTACCATTATTCTGAATTCTTTTTCAGGTAGACTGCCTATTTCCTCTTCATTTGTTAGGTCTGGTGGGGTTTTACCTTGCTCCTTCATCTACTGTGTGTTTTTCTGTCTTCTCATTTTGCTTAACTTACTGTGTTTGGGGTCTCCTTTTTGCAGGCTGCAGGTTCGTAGTTCCCATTGTTTTTGGTGTCTGTCCCCAGTGGCTAAGGTTGGTTCAGTGGGTTGTGTTGGTTTCCTGGTGGAGGGGACTAGTGCCTGTGTTCTGGTGGATGAGGCTGGATCTTGTCTTTCTGGTGGGCAGGTGCACGTCTGGTGGTGTGTTTTGGGGTGTCTGTGGCCTTATTATGATTTTAGGCAGCCTCTCTGCTAATGGATGGGGCTGTGTTCCTGTCTTGCTAGTTGTTTGGCATAGGGTGTCCAGCACTGTAGCTTGCTGGTCGTTGAGTGAAGCTGGGTCTTGGTGTTGAGATGGAGATCTCTGGGAGATTTTCGCCATTTGATATTATGTGGAGCTGGGAGGTCTCTTGTGGACAAGTGTCCTGAAGTTGGCTCTCCCACCTCAGAGGCACAGCACTGAGTCCTGGCTGCAGCACCAAGAACCTTTCATCCACACGGCTCAGAATAAAAGGGAGAAAAAATAGAAAGAAAGAAAGAAAGAAAGAAAGAAAGAAAGAAAGAAAGAAAGAAAGAAAGAAAGAGGATAAAATAAAGTAAGATAAAATAAAATAACGTTTTTAAAATAAAAAATAATTATTAAGAAAAAAATTTTTTAAAAAGTAAAAAAACCCAAAGAAACAAACAAAAAAAAAATGGATGGACAGAAGAGCCCTAGGACAAATGGTGAAAGCAAAGCTATACAGACAAAATCTCACACAGAAGCATATACAAAAACACTCACAAAAAGAGGAAAAGGGGAAAAAATAATATATCTTGCTCTCAAAGTCCACCTCCTCAATTTGGGATGAATCATTGTCTATTCAGGTATTCCACAGATGCAGGTACATCAAGTTGATTGTGGAGGTTTAATCCGCTGCTCCTGAGGCTGCTGGGAGGGATTTCCCTTTCTCTTCTTTGTTCTCACAGCTCCCAGGGGCTCAACTTTGCATTTGGCCCAGCCTCTGCGTGTAGGTTGCCTGAGGGCGTCTGTTCTTCGCTCAGCAGGACGGCGTTAAAGGAGCCGCTGATCCGGGGGCTCTGGCTCACTCAGGCCGGGAGGAGGGAGGGGCGCGGAGGGCGGGGCGAGCCTGCGGCGGCAGAGGCCGGCGTGACGTTGCAGCAGACTGAGGCGCGCCGTGCGTTCTCCCGGGGAAGTTGTCCCTGGATTCCGGGAACCCGGCAGTGGCGGGCGGCACAGGCTCCCTGAAGGGGGGTGTGGAGAGTGACCTGTGCTCGCACACAGGCTTCTTGGTGGCGGCAGCAGCAGCCTTAGCGTCTCATTCCCGTCTCTGGGGTCCGCGCTGTTAGCCGCGGCTCGCGCCCGTGTCTGGAGCTCCTTTAAGCGGCGCTCTTAATCCCCTCTACTCGCGCACCAGGAAACAAAGAGGCAAGAAAAAGTCTCCTGCCTCTTCGGCAGCTCCAGACTTTTCCCCGGACTCCCTCCCGGCCAGCCGTGGTGCACTAACCCCCTGCAGGCTGTGTTCACGCAGCCAACGCCAGTCCTCTCCCAGCGCTGCGACCGAAGCCCGAGCCTCAGCTCCCAGCCCCGCCCGCCCCGGCGGGGGAGCAGACAAGCCCCTCGGCCTGGTGAGTGCCGGTCGGCCCACCATGTTTTTTGAGAGGATAGAAGTGAGGGAGAAGATATTGGGAGAGAAGTGAAGAATTTTCTGATCTACTTTTGGCTGGATGAGGCTGCTCTAGTTCCTGAGACAAAGTATGGTAGGTCACTAATGTTTTTTTTACATCCAGTTCCATCAGCCTTGTACTTAGTAGAAATCCATACTTAGTGGAGTTAGAATTCTGATAACCACAGGTTATCTGCTGAACTTAGTTTTTGTGGTGAGTTTTCCTTTTTTATGTGTTTATGTGTATTTTAGTGGGATATTAGGAGAAATTGCATTAGATAACTAAACAGATGCCATTTTTAATTGGAATGATGTAGAGTTTTTATCTGCTGAGCTAGCAAATTGCTCATATCCTGCCTTGTTTCAAGTAACAGAGGAGTAGCTGTGGGAGGCACAGAGTGGCCTAAGTACAGCCCTTATCTATCTGGTGCGGGAGGAAAGGGAGCCCACTCTTCAGTTTGGGATTGTGTGATGTCGACTGTCTGGCCACATGGGGAATGGGATGCGGATGTTAACACAAGTTCTGATGGATACTGGTGTTATGCCATGATTCCATTTAGGAAAAGGGGGAGCTATTCTTTGACTGATTGATGAAGTATTTAGGAGAGTGTCTGGCAGATAGGAAGCGCTATAAGTGTTTTTAAATCAAACAACCCTATGAGGTAGGTACTATTATGATACCCATTTTATAGATGAGGAAACTGAGGTTCTGTAATTTGCCTAAGGTCACACATTTAATAGAAGGTAGAGGCTGGGTCCAACTCCAGGCAGCTTTGTTCAAGATCTCCCATTCTTAACCACTTGTCAATTGCCATACTTGAAAATCATTTGGGATTCTGCCATGGGCCTCGTTGAGACCGCATTAGTCATCCCCAAATGGAAGGCAGATCAGCAGAATTGCTTTTGTTCCCATCAAACGAGGTTTATTAGAAAACGTTCTCAAGTCTTAATGCTGCCGTTGAGAGTGTCGTCTCTTAAACCAGAAACACCAATTTTCCATCTCTCCCCAGGCATAACTGATGTTCCCTGGAGCAGAATAAAAGGTAAATATACCATGAACTCTTTTGGCAAGGTTCATGAGGTATATGATACCTATACAGACATGTACATACATATACGTATATATATTCCTTAATATATCTGTGGATGCCTTTCTTCTTTAGGCACCATTATATTCTGAGCACCTTGAATCCGTTTTTTGACTTGGTAGAGATTTTATGTGTGGAATTTAACTGAGCCTTAGCCACTCTCTCTTCCACTTATGAAGGGTAGCTGCATCACCATTTCATGCTTATGTAGGTAAAATATCAACACAGGTCAGAGGGATCTACCTATGGAGACATCTGCTCCCTGAAGCCCCATGAGTCATCGCCGGGCCATGAAGTGAGTGGGAGAAACATTTGCTCAGCACATAGACTCTGACTGCTGTGCAGGCAGAACCAGGCCACTGGGAGAGAGGGAGCAGCCCAGCGACAACCGGGCTGCAGGCGGCCAGAGGCAGTGTTCTAGCAAACAGCGTCTCGTCTCTCCCCTACTCCTTCCCTAATAGGAGTGGATCCATGCTGCGATAGGTGAGATAGCACACAGGCAGATTGTCCACCAGATGGTACAATCTTCTATTTAAGAAATATTTGAAAGGGCAACAAAATACAGCAGAAACCATCCGACAGTCCACATGGCTAATGCAAAATTAGCCAAAATGATGGCAGCGGCAGTAATGGGGGTGTTGTGAGGTGAGATGTAGGCAAGGCTAAGGGGAGACAAGCATGGTGATGTCTGGTAGGGCAGGTGTCCGTAGAGTTTGAGATGCTTCTCCGTCATTGCACTGTGGGGCTTTGATGTGCTTCTCTGAACCCCGATTTGTAGCCTGGCTTTGAGAATTGCCATGGTCAACGGTGATGGGCACAGCTGTGGTGGTCCAGCCCAGCCTGTGTCTCATGACCTGGGGAGATCGCTTGTGTTCTCATTCTGGGTGCAGTGGAACTTTGGTGTCATTACTAGTCTGTGGCTCTTTTCTCATTTCCGTATCTCTGTCAAGTGGCCTTTCCTTAATGTCATTCCGTTGTGGCACTATCAATACAAAACTCTACACATCGTCATGAGCATTATCGTGGCTGTTAATCGAGCTTTTGTTTTGCTCCAAGTGGGGAGCTAAACACTCCACCTAATAATAGTTAATATGCGTTGAGTGGCCACTATATACCAGGGGCTGGTTGGAGTGATTTACATATATTGTCTCATTTAATGCCTGCAACAAATGAAATAAGTACTATTATTTTAATTTTACACATGGAAAAGGGAGGCCTGGAGATCTTAAATTATTTTCCCAAGGCTACATGCTTATTAAGAGGAGGAATTTGCCTTCTCCAGAGTCAATGCTTTTAAATGCTGGGCTCTACTGCCTCTGATATGTACATTTTCTTTTTTCGTCCTTATGACCGCCCTATAAAGATGTTGTCATCATTCCTAAAACAGAGAGAGTTAAAGGAATTCCCTGGGGGCACAGGTCTCAGAATCAAATCTCTGTTGTTGTTGTTGTTTTTCTCTAGTTTTATTGAGAAATAATGGACATAAATCACTGTATAAGTATAAAGTGTATAACATGTTGGTTTGATCGACATATATTGTAAAATGATTGCCATAATAGGTTTAGTTAACATCTATTATCTGAGAGATACAGTAAAAAGAAAAAAAAATTTTCCTTGTGATGAGATCTCTAAGGATCTAATCTCTTAACAACTTTCCTATATAACATACAGCAGAATTAACTATAGTTACCATGCTGTACATCCTTAGTACTTATTTATCTTATGCTTGGAAATTTGTACCTTTTGACCACCTTGCTCCCATTCTTCCTCCCGTGCCTCTCGTAATCTGATCTCATTTTTTGTGAGTTTGTTTTTTTTTAGATTCCATATATAAGTGAGATCATAACAGTATTCATCTTTCTTGGTCAAGTTTGTCTTACTTCACAGCTCGCGACTGGCCCCCAGGCTAGACCCTCTCCCCTCCGCCAGCTTCTCTAAATCCCCCTCTTTCTCTGCACCGGCTTCCTCAGCAGCCATGCTTGAAACTCTGAGACATATTGACATTGTATTTTGTTACTTATCAAGTCTTATTTCTTCTTCTTTCAGGGCATCCCCTTTCTCATTCCTTTCTTCTCCATCTCCATTGTTACGACACAGTCCAGACAAGGTTTCTTGGCCCTCACAGTGGTAGTAAAAGGTTTTCCACTGGTTGTTGGTTTCCACACAACAAATGGTGTGTCATTCCATATTGTGCCGTGACTTCTAGGCAAGAGCCTCAGAGACACATTCTGCCATCCTATATTCAAGAGGTAGCTGAACGATAGGATGGCTTTCACTACTAACTTGTCCCTAAAACTGCAAAAGAAGAGATTTCTGTGTGTCTCTGTGTGTACATACATTCACCACAGCCTAAAAATGTAAAACTTTGGGCATGTTTTCCATTAAAATGTATAAATCCATTTATATGTCAGTACATTTAAAAGGATGACATTATGAGTAGGGATAACTGTCATCATTTTTGTACTGGGCTCCCAGGAGAGAGCTGTTGTCTCATAGGGGCAGGCCATCTTTCTGTTGAAGGCTTCATGTTGACCTTCATAGAGGGGATGTTGGGAGTTTGGATGTTTTTGTTTTTGTTTTTGTTTTTGTTTGCGATACGCAGGCCTCTCACTGCTGTGGCCTCTCCCGTTGCGGAGCACAGGCTCTGGACGCACAGGCTCAGCGGCCATGGCTCATGGGCCTAGCCGCTCCGCGGCCTGTGGGATCCTCCCGGACTGGGGCACGAACCCACGTCCCCTGCATCGGCAGGCGGACTCTCAACCACTGCGCCACCAGGGAAGCCCTGGATGTTTAATTCTTGGGATTCAGTAAGGTGTCATTATTCACAGATGTCTTCCTGGGAATTACAACAGATGATGGAACAGAAATGGGATTGACTAACCCATGGACCTTGTATCACAAGAGCAGAAAGAAATAAACCCCCTGTGTTTTCCATCCCCCCGAGGGCTCGGTCTGTTCTCAGGCCTGTGCCTCTTTCTGTTTTCTTCTCTGGAGGGTTCCAGTATCCAGCATCTCTGTGTTAATTAACTCAGCATGTGGCACCGAAAGGACTGACAGCACATAGCTGATGTTTTGGATATGCACACAGTTTAAGGATTAGCTCCATTCCAAAGGACAACTTAATGTTGCCACAGTACAGTTGTTACTTGTTGATCCGAGGCAAACTTCGAGTTCTGGGCAATCTTCCTTCTGTCACCATCATGCATGTGGACCTCCACTCCTCTCTCTCAGGCTTTAGATGTTCAGGCAAAGCAAATCAATTTTACTATTTGGATTCAACCTAAATAAAATCAGGATGGAGTCTAAAAAAATGGTACTGATGAACCTAGGGGCAGTGCAGGAATAAAGACACAGACATAGAGAACGGACTTGAGGACACAGAGGGGGAAGGGAAAGCTGGGACGAAGTGAGAGAGTAGCATTGACATATCTACACTACCAAATGTAAAACAGCTAGTGGGAAGCAGCCACATAGCACAGGGAGATCAGCTCGGTGCTTTGTGACCACCTAGAGGGGTGGGATAGGGAGGGTAGGAGGGAGACACAAGAGGGAGGAGATATGGGGATGTATGTATATGTATAGCTGATTCACTTTGTTATAAAGCAGAAACTAACACAACACTGTAAGGCAATTATACTCCAATGAAGATGTTTAAATAAAAAACAAAAAAAGAAAACATACATTTAGGACTTCAAATTTTGACCCAATCTCATGGCCATTACCTGACCAAATATATGAGTTAACTTATTTGAAGTAACTCAAATAAAATAATTACCTATTCATAAAGAGAAATAAATAAATAAAAGCAGGAAGATGCATCCTACAGTTGCCAATAAAAACCAACACTGCCCCCACCCACCCCACCAGTGCACTGAGTTATCTGTGCCAGTGCTTGTTTCTTCCACTATGAGGAATTCACACAATATATTAAAAGCATATATAATATAGAAAATAAACTTACGGTGCAGTTTCACATATAAGGTACCCCCAAAGCCAAATTCCTTTGGCTAGGTGTGTGATAAGAAACCAGTGTGATATGGAAATCCTGTGGCTTGATTTCTGGCATTTTTAAGCATCGAGTAATGCAAAGTTTGCAAAATGGCAGCCCACAGGCCACATGTGGCCTCTTGACATGCTTAAGTTGGCTTTGTCTGGTGTTCTTAAAAAGCTGTAATTGAAAATATGGGGAGTTTTTGTTTTTAATTTGAATTTCTGGGTTTTCTTGCTCTAGGTTTGTGTTTGCTCATGGCAATAATTGATAGGAGCTCAGCACCACTGTCCCTCTAGGGAATGGGCGACACGTAACAAGGTGCCAAATTCAACTCAAGTGCATGAAGTTTGAAACTTCAATTCCTAAACCCCAGAGTTTGCTTTCTTGTTGTTCTGCCAACCCTGTTTGCTACATCTCCCACTTACTTCCTGATAGTTTCTTGTCAGTTTTGCTCAAGGTAGGCTGTGAAATAGGACAAACTGGGTGGATTTGTTCAGGGTTCCTCTTAGACTCACTTTTTATTTAACTTTTACAAAGTGGACTCTTCACTAACGTTGACCAAATGCCCAGAAATCACCTGGTGAGCTCCTTTTAAAAAATCAAAACAAGCAAGCAGACATAAAATATGTGGAAAGGCTGACAAATTTAGCCGTTTGGCATGGCATTTAAAAATGGATATAGCAACATTTTTAATGTACTCTTTCAAATGTCATGACAGCTGTCCAAATTTGTAATTTTAAAATATATTTTATGTTATCACATACATTTGCTCTACACTTTATCAAATATATGACTAATACGGGAAAACAAATATGTTTGCCACCCGGCTGACTCATGATCCTTGTTGGAAACTCTTTGAAGGATCCACAAAAAGCCCCTTGTGACAGAAAAAAGGGGCCCCTATGCTAGCATTTTTTTTTTTTCTCCAGAGAATTTGTTCAGGGATCAGTTTTGTTTCTCCTTGGGATGGAAGGCACATATCACGTATGTACCATAGAATCACCAGACCCAAATAAAGAAGATGTTTCTTATCTTAAAGACCTCGGGATGCTCTTTTATTTTATTTTTTAAAAATCTCCCCAGTTTTATTGAGATATAATTTTCATATAACATTGTGTAAGTTTAAGGTGTACACGATGGTAGGGTATACATATATATTGCAAAATGATTACCACATTAAGGCCAGTTAACACATCCATCTCCTTACATGGTTACTGTTTTGTGTGTGTGTGTAAAATATGTTCTCAAATTTACCCTCTTAGCAACTTGCAAGTATGCACTACAGTATTGTTAACTATAATCATCATGTTATAATTAGATCCCCAAATCTTATTCATCTTCTAACTGGAAATTTGTACCCTTTGACCACCTTCACTCACGGGGATGCTTCTTTAAATCATTCATTTATACAGGTACCCATTCACTCATCGATTGATTCACTCAATGAATATTTATAGAACAATTACATCTGTGTGACACCTGTTACTATGTTGTGATGGGCTTAAATACGTGAAGCAAAATTCCTGTGTTTTAAGGAGTGCTTTTAGTTTGCTAGGGCTGCCGTAACAAAGTACCACAGATTGAGTGGCTGAAAAAACCAGAAATTTATTTCTTCACAGTTCTGGAGCCCAGAAGTCTGATATTAAGATGTCAGCAGGGTTGGTTCCTTCCGAGGACAGTGAGAGAGAAGCCATCCTAGGCCTCTCTCCTCGGCTCATAAACGGCTGTGTCCTCCCTGTGTCTTCGTACCGTCTTCCCTCTGTGTGTGTCTGTGTCCAAATTTCCTCTTCTTATAAGGACACCAGTCACATTGGATTAGGGCCCACCTTAATGACCTCTGTAAAGGCCCTGTCTCCAAATATACTCATACTCTGAGGTACTGGGAGTTAAGACGTCAACATGAATTTTTTGTGGGTAGGGACACAATTCAGCCCATAACAGGAGCTTATAACTGTTTCTATACTATAAATTAGAATACTGCTATTCTGCTCATTGGTCCTGCTGCTTCTACTAGCAAAGGAACATCTATTTCACTGTCACTAGTGCCCCTCCCCGACCCTGTTCATTTATTCCTAAACTATGCTGGTCTAGATCATTTCAGAAGCTAGTAAGGTGATGATAAACAGAGCCGACTCTGGAGACACAAAACTCCAGACACTGGACATGGAATGGGGATGCAGGCTAAACGGTCCAGATTTCAGATGCACCAGTGTGAAACGTGGAGGGTCAGCTAGCGGCCCTAAAAAGTCCTCCTTGCCATTTCTAGTAGAATAACGTGCCATGAAATGTGGGTGAATAGATAAGGGAGAGCCAGTCAGGATAAGCCAGAGAGGAAAGTTCTGGAAAGTTGAACATAAAGGTAATACAAAGCCAGGAACATGAATCACATAACTCTTCCTGCGTGAGGACAAAGGGAGAAAGGACCAGTGAGAAGAGAGAGAGCTGGGACTACAGGTGGATTCAGGGGACTGTGCCATGAGGCGTGGGTGGAGGACACCCTGATGAAAGGCCTGGGCTGACATGCTTAGACCAGATCAGCCGGAGCCCAGGAAGGAGCCTGAGGGGAACCGGCTCTGGGGCAGAACTGTGAGGTGGAGGCATCTTCTTCATTCTACCCTTTCCCCAAACCTCTTACTCTCTTGGCCTTTTCTCTCCAGCGTCTTCTCTGCTTCACTTTTCTGGGGTCTAAGCTGACACAGGGTAAAGTGAGAGCAGAGAAAAGTCTTCATCTCTCTCAAGAGCATGTGAATTTTATTATGAAACTCCCGGAGGTTAAAATGCTTCCAAATGCAAAGGAATAAGTGATAGGCACTGGAGTTCATGTTTGTCCAGGGGTTCCTTCCCAGCATACTCTCAAATCACATCACGGATTGAACCATTTCACGTTCATTGAAGTGGGGGGCTGGCTCTGGACCCTTCTCTCTAACAGCATTTCTCAAACTTTAATATATGTGTTAATCACTGGGATTTGTTAAAATGCAGATTCCCATTCAGAGGGTCTGGGGTGGGTCCAGGCTGGTCCATGAACCACATTTCAAGTAGCGTGAGCCTATAGGATGATGGTGCCCAAGGAACCTCGTTCGGTCATTCGGGACCTCAAGTCTCAGTGGGATTCCCAGGTTAAGAAGTAAAGATACCCCTTTTGGCTACAACCATCACCTTAACTTTCCCTTGCTCCTATATTCATTAGCAAGGGTTAGATTAGAAGGAAAAGAAAAATAACAATAGCATTCTTAATTGGATCCGTGGAAGAGATGCTGCATTTCCACTGATTAAGGCAATTAAAGGTGCAGACGCTGCTGCTCAGAAGCTGACATCTTCAGGTGTCTCATAACCAAAATTAATACTGCTGCTAGCTTTGCCACCTAGTCAAGCTGTAAAGTAAATTAATTACTGCAACCAAACTAATAATAACAGTGCAGGCAGAGTTGTAGCAATCTTGTGGCTTACCGTTGGAGGCTGAGCAGGGACTTTTGCCTCTCTGCTACCCATGAGCGCAGCCCAGCAATTGCTGACTGTAACATTTCTATTGTATGGTTTATGCTAAATATGCATATCTTAATTGCATTAGTCAAAATAATTAGCTAATATGTTTTTGCATAATGACGAGGTAAGCAAATATCACCGTAGCTCAGTGGTTCATGCATGAGTAACTTTGGAAAATTAATAGACTCCCAGTTTCCTAATTATCTGTCTTTTATTCCATGCTCAAACAAAGAAGTGCTACCGCACACTCCTGAGCATCATGTAATTTAGTTTGCACCTTGAAAAATTTAAAGCACCTGTGTTTGTTTTCGTCCCCTTTTGCAGGAAAGGGATATAAAGAAAAATCCAGTTCCCTTCCTCTACTGGCCTTAAATTGAAATGTAAAGGAAGCTGTGGATCAATACATTTTAATTTCTACACGCAAGTGGGACCTTGGATGACAAGGCATTTTTAGTGCAGCAGAAGTTTATTATAAAGTTGAAATGATCAAAATTCTTTCCAAAGTGACAGTGTGCAGCAGGTGCCTGGATGCATGTGGCATTTCTTCCCATGTCCTGTTTGCTGATGGCTTCCCAGTTTAGCTTAGCTGTTCCCCATTTCTTCACACCTACATGGCAATGGTGCCTTTCTTGCCGCTGAACATAACAGTCTTTACTGAGGGCAGTATGGTTACTGAAAGCAAAGCTTGCTGTTTTGATTAAAATGCTGGGTGAACCACAACTCAATTCCTTTGGGTTCTATCAAATCTCTTTGGGCTTATGATGATGAACCAGGCTAGTACGCTGCGCTACCCTACAGAGCTCCTGATTTAACAGAACCTGGCCATTCCTGCCAAAGGTGTCAGATCTTCCTCACTCTTCATGAGGAAGCATATCCTTAGCCTACTAATCTAATGCAAGAAGAGAACAGAAATCTGCCCGGGACTTCCCTGGTGGTCCAGTGGTAAAGAATCCACCTTACAATGCAGGGGATGTGGGTTCGATCCCTGGTCAGGGCAACTAAGCCCATGCGCCACAACTACTGAGCTCCTGCGCCTCACCTAGAGAGCCTGTGTGCCCTGGAGCCTGCACACCACAACTAGAGAGATAAAAACCTGCACTCCACAACTAGAGAGAAGCCAGTGCACCACAACAAAAGATCTCGCATGCCTCAACGAAGATCTGCGTGCCGCAACTAAGACCCGACACAGCCAAAAATAAATTAAATAAATAATAAAATAAATCTTTGGGACTTGTGATGCAGTGGTTAAAACTCTGCCTGTCAATGCAGGGGACATGGGTTTGGGCCCTGGTCCGGGAAGATCCCACATGCCGCGGAGCAACTAAACCCGTGCGCCACAACTACTGAGCCCACGTGCCACAACTACTGAAGCCTGCACGCCTAGAGCCCGCTCTCTGCAACAAGAGAAGCCACCACAATGAGAAGCCCACGCACTGCAACGAAGAGTAGCCCCCTCTCACCACAACTAGAGAAAGCCCGCGTGCAGCAACGAAGACCTAAAGCAGCCAAAAATAAATACATAAATTTATTTTAAAAAATAAATAAAATAAATCTTAAAAAAAAAAGCTTCAGAATTAAAAAAAAAAAGAAAGAAAGAAATCTTGCCCAAGAGGACACTTGAGCAATAGGCTAACATCTTCTGAAGAGCTTGAAAGCATTCTTGCCTTGTGTCTTCTGATGGTAGGTTTCATGCCACCACTTAAAAGGAAGAGTATGCCGGGGCCTGAAGCCCACCACATCTAGATGAAACCTTCACACCAAGCCCTACACCACCAAACAATAGCCAAGTCATTTAGGGAAGAAAGCAGCTGGGGGGAGGATTTCCCTGAAGTTTCCAATGAATCTTTAGCTTTCTGGAGGCTTCTGGGAAAACAAGTCTGCACCCTGAGAAGGCAGGAGACCTTCACTGATGTCACTTTGCCTCTAAACAAGCTCTGATTGGATCAGTTCCCCCTGCAGATGCGGTATTTGTCAGGATCCCAGTCTTGAGACCACTTGGGCTGCCTGTCAGTGAACCTTGTGTAGGTATCTGGAGCAGGTAGCAGCTGTGGGCTGTAACATCCTCAGGGATTGTATTCACCTCCATGCTCATGTGCAAATCTCTAGGAACTATAAAAGGAATGTATGTAGAATTTGTTTTAATTTGTACATGGAAGTGTAACAGGCTTTAATTAAGATGAGGAAAGAGATGAAGACATGCTCAATGATGTGTGGGAGGCTGCAAAGATGGAACATCCAGTTTCATTGAACGATAGCTGGTACAAGAGGGATATGCTTGAAAGCTCGACTCGAAGTGTAGACCTTGGCTGGTGTGGAAGGGAAAGCTGTTCATTGCTGACCAGGCACCAAATTACCATAAGGACAGTTAAACACAGGAGGCAAAAGGAAAGAGAGAGCAAAGAATGATGGCTTAGTAGGAAAACTAATGAAGGAAGAGAAACAAAGGTCATAGATGGATATTCTGAGAAAAATCCCCCAATTCTCAAGATAAAAATGTAGAGAGAAAAATAATTAGAAGTTAGACCAGAGGATGGAAGCACATAATCAAAAGTGAAGTTGGACAGTGCATAGATGGAAAAAAATGGGGAAGAGAAGGCAGAGGACCTGAGGGAGAAAGGAAGCGGCTGTCCTGTCCCCACGCCCCACAGATCAACTTCTTGCTGCTTCTGATACCATGCCTGTGCCTGAGTTATGGAGAGCCCTTTATCCGGATTAGAAGTCAAGGGCAAAAGAAATAGGACATACTTCTCCCCCTTTCCTTAAGTCCCCAGAGTCTTCAGGGGAGGCAACTTATTGCATAATAGGAATCCCCCCTGAACCCCCATAGGAATAAGAAAGCATCCCATAGGTGATGGCAGTGGCTCAGAGCAGGAGGGATGTGGCAGGTAAGGCTGGAGAAGGTAAAGGAGCCGGGTCACACAAGACATTTTTGGCACAATCTGAGGAGTTTGAGCTGAATCCTGAGGCTAGCCGACAGCCAATAGAGCACAAGGTCAGCAAATCAATTGGAGGAAGCCATCAGAACCTGAAGATTTCCCAGGAGAGTAGCCAACCTTTACATGGAGAATGTGGAAGGCATATCTTTTGCCTTCAAAGAGCTAATATTCTTGAGTTAGGTGAGTAACTGAATAACTTTAAAAAAAATCCCAAATAATATATTAATAGAGAAGGCATGTCTCAGGAGAAGTAGAGCATGATTAACATGCAGATCCCTGATGCTTAAAGTGTGGTGCATGGACCAGCAGCAGCAGCATCACCTGGCAACCCAGGGATGCAGAAGCTCAGGCCACACCTCCTACTGACTTGAATCAGAATTTGAAAAATAACAAAACCTCCAAGTGACCTCCCCCAAGTACAACTGGCCAAGGAATCTTGCAGAAAACAGTGCAAAGCTGTCAGTGAAGAGCGTAGATTTTATGAAGGAAGAGTAACATTTTGTTCAGTAGGGATTGGCTTTGTTATCTATGATAAGTCTGCTCCTTCAGTGGATTTATAAAGGCACAGGACAGGTCTCCTCCAAAAGTGTGCAGCAGATAAAATGGAACAACTGTCAGATCGATCCTCCAGGCACTCCCCTTGTAAGAACTTAGAATCTTGGGGAAAAGGGAGAAGAACCTTGGATTCCCTGAGAAAACGGGACTTATTAAAATTTAGATAGGCTTGCGTCTTGCACAGCTGGGTTGGAGAAATAGTTCCTGCTTGTTGCATTAGTTGAACTGGCTAAGCTTCGGGAAAGGCAGAATGGGAGGAAAGGAGGGCGATGGGATTCCTTAGGCACAGCTTCCTTGATGCACACTCTACTCAAGTGACTTTGCAACAATCCAAGTTTTCTAGAATCTTCCTAGATTAACTAGATCTAGACACTTTACTAGAATTTTTCAGTGTCTACCAAGCCGTTAAACAGTCCAGACCTCTTAGTACAGCTTTCCTGGCCTTGTGTGGACTGACTGTTGCTAACCTTTCTACTCCAGCCTATCTCAATCCTCATCCCCTGCTCTACCCATCACCGTGACGCCATATTGAAATGATCCGTTCTCTCGCCCGGTTCACCTCTTTCTTCTCCACTCAGTGACGTTGCTCACACTGCTCACTCTTCTCTTAACAGCCCATGTCCCCTCATTTTGAATATTCTTTGGTAAATTCCTACTCAGGTTTTGAACTTCAGCTCACACCTCGTATCTCCCTTATGGCAGCATTAGGCACACTGCTCTCTCTTGTCCCATGGTGCCTCATACATTGCTCCATCCTAGCCCTTATTACCTTGTTGTAATTAATAGTCATTGTGTGTGTTTCCTGCTAGACTCTAACTTCCCTGATGCAGTGAACATATCTTATTCATGTATTTCCATTCCTGTCATTATACCTCGGACATAATAGATGCTTAATAAATACGAATTTAATGAAAACACATGAATAAGTGAGCATATGAATAAATGAATAAAGGATGAATGAAGTCAGATTGTGGAGGGCCTTGAGTGCCAGGCGAGGGTAATTGGAACTCATTGTGCCGCTGTTGGCAGGACAATGCAGTAGCAGGGTGTGGGTGAGATGCACTGATTCAACTCACATGCTAAAAAGCAAAATTAGGAAAAAAAGAAAAACATGTGCATACAGAGAAAAGAGAAATTCAGCAATTTGCAGGAAATCAGAAAATTTCAATTTTCAGTGAGAAAAACAGCAACAGAAATCTACAAACTCATTTTCTAATAAGAATGTCGCATCTCTGCATCTGGGGATTTGGGCAGCTGTAGGGTGACAGGACTGTGACATGTTGCCTCTTTTGTACACTCCTTACTCCTTGTCAGGCTCTCCAGTAATCTCAGTCAATGGCAAAAATCACTAAGGAAACGCGGCCTTACAAGATTACCAGCTCTAGTGTGTTCTGATGATTTGTGGATGTGATCTCAGATGGCTGTGCATTTCTCTATTATTACATTTCCAAGATTATTCTCACTTAGGTTATTGGGCACATGGATGCAGCCAAAGGAGGTGTCATGGTTTGGAATGCTAACTAAAGGTGTACATAGCCGCCTGGGCCAGCATCAGTGGGACGCTTGTTCATGGGACAGGCCTTCTCTTTTGTGGGCTCGTGGACAGAGACTTAGTTACTTCTGCTTCTTTTGTTCATTGGAGTTGCAGAGATCTTGTGACAGTAAATGTACACATTTAGCAGACTTGCAATTGCCTTGGTTCTGCGTTGCGCTAGCCTTCAAAGTATTTATTACAGTACAGCTATTAGAGCAAGGAATAAAGTCAGGGTCTTTCACGATCGATTCCAAATTTGGGGAAACATGCTGTGAATTTGGCAAAGGGGTTCTGTCTGGGGGAAGCTTGGAGAGCTCTCAGCACAGCATTCCTAATGTAGGGCCTCAGTTCCCTCAGCAGCTTTGACTGGCTGTGGGATTCTTAATTCAGGTCTCAATTTTTTTCAGCATGTTATACTGGGCTGTTAAACAGCTGCTGTGTTTAACCACAGATGTGGGTGCATTTTATGGATGTGATTCCTGTGTGTGTGTGTGTGTGTGTGTGCCAATAAACAAACATGTGTATATTTAAAACCAATATTGACACAGTGTTAAGACTGAAATCTTTGCAGTCAAATCAGGAAATTCCAAAGTTACATTTCCTATAACAGTATCCTTTTAGTCCCTTGCAGATCCTGTCTATTGCACCACAACCATTTAACTCCCAAACCGTATAAGGATCGACTACTCCAGACCTAAGCTGGCTGAAGTCATTTTGCGAATTATTTGATTTTCGAGGTGTTTTGATTTTACATCTTAGCTTCACGTTAACAAATCGAACTTTGATTTAGAAAGGTGGGAGAGAAACAAACGAATTAAGAAAGATGTTTTCATTTATGAGTCAAAAAAGAGACATGTCTAGTTTTATTCTCTGGTTAAGAATCGTTATCCAAATGGAAGCTGAAACAGCAGAGGAAGTGAAGTGCTCCTCATCTAGGTTCAACACTCATTGTTTCAACCTTCTATACTCAAAAATAGGAAATCATTTCTCTTCAAAATTGGCTTCTATTCCCTTCCTTAATGAGGGCAACAATCTTGCCAAATTTGAAGTTCACAGCTTCAGTCATTTTTCAATTGCAGAAGCACAGATAAAACATTTTGATTTTTTTTTTATGATGGAAAATATGCCATTTTCCCTATCTAGGTGTATGGTACTATTCTCAGATACATCACATCGAAGTTTAGATTCATACGACTTCTCTGGTGTCTAAAGTGCTGGGTAGGTAACAGCAGTGGCATTTGTTGTATGATTGCATGTTGTCTAATGGCTACCCTTCCATTTGGTTCCCTTTTATAGCCATTATCTGCTTGGGGTGATGTGTTAACAGGTGTTGATGGGTGGGAGACACGATCTAGGAGTTAGTTATCTGACTCTTAACCTGGTGCCCCCCACGTTCTCACTTTTTAATCTTACTGTTTATTATGTTTCTGCCTTCTTTTTTCCTGCTTCCAAAATCTTCTGAGTGTTGCCAGAGAATAGGAGACAAATTGTGCAAATTAAATGTCAGGAAGTGGTACATTAGTAAGTGAGATTTTTGCCATCCATGGTACAGCCGATTCCCCTCTCTCTAAGCCAAATAATTCTCCAAGTTGGAGTAGGCTTGATGAATTTCTTTTTTTTTTTTAAGTTAAAGTATGACAGCTGCTTATTTTCATTTTTGTTCATCTGGTGAAACCAGAAGGGGCCCAAAGAAGTCATTAATGTCCACTGTGTGAGGGCTCTAGGAAATGCGTTGAGGGTAGAATGCGTGAGCAGTATTGTTCACCATATGTAGACTAGAAACATCCTTATGTTCAGGGTCTGTGGGTAAGAGAGGGAGTGTGTTATAATTAACTATATAGGACATATGGGGGACTAGAAAGTTTACTCCTTGGAGACTAGTTTAGTTATAAAATCAAACAAACAATGAAAACAGAGTCAATTAACAATGGCTCTATCAAATGTTGTCATGGAATGCCTGCGGTTCGTGGGGAAGCCCCCATGGTCAGGGGGCATGGGTGTGTCCTGACCCTGGGCCCCCTCTTTTCTGGACAAGGCAGAGCAAGCTGTATCAGATGGAAGCCAGTTCATAAGAGGATGGCATTTACAGAGAGAGGGCGGGGGGAGGGGCTGGAGAGAGAGAGAGAGAGAGAGAGAGAGAGATGGGCTTTATCTGCCACTAAACACCCTCACTCTGTCTTCAACAAGGACCACTACAAAGTCTCCAAGTGAGTTCTTCCCTCAGAGCCCATGTTCCAATGGGTATCTGAGGGTCTTCTGCCAATACCGGACTCTGCCCGACTGTAGGGTCACCAAGAATTGGGTCAGCACTCCACGATCTGCTTCCTGTAGCTCCATTTCTGTGGACCAGGCAGCTCTGAGTCTCGCTGACCGAATCTTTGACAGAAAAAGATTGGTCTGACTGGTAGCTTGTGTTCTACGGGACAGCGAATATTTTCAACCTGATGCATCTGACCTTCCTCAAATCCAGACAAGCCTATATGCTTCTCAATCGTGCCCCCTGCCAAGACAGAAGGCAGAGAGGGCCAGACCCGGTGACTGCAGCAGAGAAGTTGGTTTGTAGAATGGTTTAGCAGGACAGTCTTTGATCGTGGTCCTTTACATCTGATGCCTTCCAGATGTTTCTTGAGAAAATGTTAACAGTCTTGAGGGCCTCATTTAATGTTAATAGGCATATTTGCAACATGTAGATTTACCTTCTGCACTGATTGTGATACGATTCGTAGTCACATGCGATCACATCCGTAGCTCTCAGAATCCTTCCATGGCTCCCTGCGGTCCTTAGGATAAAGTTAAAACTGTTAGCAAAGCTTATATGACCCTTCTTTCTCTGGTACTCTTGTGTTTTCATCCTCATCTTTCTTTACTCTACCCACCTCGTACTCTAGACGTTAACCGCTACTGATGTTCTTAGTTCCCAGAGATTCTTGAAAGCCTTCCTTGACCCCTCCTATCACCCTTCTCCTCCCCACCCCCATGTTCTGAATTTCTTTAGGTGTCTCTGCTATGTTGTCATATAGTGTTTTTTTTTTAACATCTTTATTGGAGTATAATTGCTTTACAATGGTGTGTTAGTTCTGCTGTGTAACAAAGGGAACCAGCTATATATATACATATATCCCCATATCTCCTCCCTCTTGTGTCTCCCTCCCACCCTCCCTATCCCACCCCTCTAGGTGGTCACAAAGCACTGAGCTGGTCTCCCTGTGTGATGCAACTGCTTCCTACTAGCTATCTTGTCATATAGTCTTGAGTAGTTTTTCCATACTTCTGTCATAATATTTACCTTATTTCTTGTATTTGCTTGGTTGTCTGTCTTTCCAACTACACAATAACAATTTCTGTGAGATTAGGGACCACCGTGCCTGTCCTGTTCCCCTTTGGATCCCTTTACGTAGCACAATTCTTGGCACATAGTAATCAATGAATATTTGTTAAGTGCTTGAATGAATAATTTTTATCAGTGCTAATAATATTAAATGAGCACTTATTAGCCTAATGATTTTTTAAAAATTAATTCTAAAAACATATGTCCTTCCTTAACTTTGTTCTGTGTTGAACTCTTTTTCTTCTAGAAGTTTCAATATGGTCTTTGGGCCCAAAGCATTAAAGCTGTGACCTAAAAGGTATGAAATAAAAGTTCCTTGGAGTCCTATAGAACATTGTCTAGATTTCATAGCCCTAGGGCTGCTTTGTAGATCAGACCAGCTTCTAACAAAACCCTTGGAGCATTTGAATATTTTAAACTGGTACTAAAATGTGCCCACTTCAAGTAAAATTCTTTTGTATAATGAATGTCTGCATGGTTATGTTTTGGTGCACAGAGATTTGTGCCTCTAAAGGGATGAGCAGCCAGGAGCATACACTCTGAGATTTCTGTATCTTAGTCAATGTATAAGGAAGTGGAGAAACTCAACAGGAAAGGCATAGCGTCTTGAGGCTTATCCAAAGCTAGCCCTTCTAGAAGGAGCAGGCAGCTGGCTCTGCCTGCAAAAGGTTTTGCTCTCGGCCAGCATTGATGCCTAAAATGCTTCCCACAAGAGTCCTCTTAGAAGTCATTATTTCATTATTGCCTTGAACAAATGCCTGTTTTAGAGGGGAAACACATTAACCCATTAAACCCATTCTTGTGGATCAGGTTCAGTTTAGATCGGCTAGGCTACCTCTTGAAGTGAGAGAACAGGATCCTGAAGAACGGAAATGCCAACCATAAACAGCCATTGTCAAGGGGAAGAGAAGGCAGGAAGCAAAGGAAATGTTAAACCTGTAGGGGGTTAGTTGGAGGCCTGCAGCTGGAAGGTGGAGTGGCAAGAGGTAGAGGGTCTGGACAACCATGGCTACTCTGTGTGTGTGTGTGTGTGTGTGTGTGCTGGGATCCCAAGGCCATTGAAGGAGGTGGCCCTGGTAAGTTTCAGCTCTTGGATTTGTCCAGCCCCATCCTGGTGGTCAACCCCATGCTTCTCTGAGACAGGAGATGGGAGGGGCAAGATACACAACGGTGCCTCAGTTTCTCTAGCTGCCACGCTTGCTATTGAGTAGAAATCAGACTGATATAAACTCTCAGGATAGATTGTAAGCATTACCTGGTTCATCTCACATTCTTTGATATCTTTGCCAAACGATATCACGTAAATAACAGATATTTCTCTGTATTTGTGGAACACACATTCATTCAGTTACAATGGAATTGGAACTAGTAATGTCCTTCTGATCTCTTTGCTTGCTTTTCAAACAGAAGAATAATCTGAGTTTCTGGGCCCACATTTGTCCAGTTCCTCCTTTTCTCATCCCAGTTGCTGTGGTACTTTCCCTCCTCTGATGGATGTATAAAGTATGAAGATTTTCCCAGGTGAAGAAAATCCAGGGGAAAAATTGGACAGAAAAACTGGCTAATGACCAGAGTGGAATTTAACCCATATTTGAAGTCTCACTTTCAATAACTGGTGAGGGTGATACTTCTGGAGTGTACGAACCAGCTGGTATTAGCAAAAGTGTGAAGATCTGCTGATGGAGGAGGGGGCAGGGAAGGTTTGTGGGTGTGTTTCAAAGTCTGTTGGATGCAACTGGTTTAATTTCCTTTGTTCATCTGCTTTAGTGTTTGCAGTGATTTGAGAGGATGGTTTTCTCCCCACTCCAACACATTCGGTGAAGTGTGCTGATACTGTCACTCATTAAGCTGTTGGCAGGATTAAATGTTGTACATTCCGTTTGCATCAGGAAATCCTCTTTTCAAGGACAATGCAAGTTACAGAGTCTGGTTCCATCTAGAGCTCAGGCTTGAGAGAGATAGAAGTAGAGACAAAGAGAGTCAGAGAGAGAGAGAGAGAGAGGGAACCAGTGAAAAAGATGGGCAGAGACAGAGATAGAGTTACCAAGATAGGACAAAGACACCCCAAGAGAGTTGGAGAACCAGAGATAGACAGATGAAAAGAGAGAGACAAAGATAGAACGACTGAACAAGATGAGCAGAGAACTGGAGAGAGTGAGAATGGAGAGAACTGGAGAGAGAGAGAAGAAGGCAGAGAGGGGAAAGATAAGAAGGGGGAAAGAGCCAGGGGCACTGGAGGACAGGGAGGAAAGGGGAGGGGGAGGGGAGGGAGGCAGAGAATCTTCCATGAAGACCCAGTCTTAGTTTTTGAAGCCTCCATGATATTTTGATGTTAGGGGTCACCCATATGTACATAAGATTTTACTAGCGAACAAAATCCAGGGAGAAGTGAGGGGAAAGAGGCTGCAGCACTGACTCACCGACTCCTCAGAGAAGGTACAGGTGCTGAGGTAAGAAGGCGAGGGGAAAACAAGTCATAAAAAATATTAAACAAAACTCTCTGAGAGGTTTATGCACAAGTCTATCTTGTTTTTTGCAACAATTTCTCAAAAGTGATCTGTGGAGTGAATTTCATGTATCAAATCCAGATTTCCCAAAGCTGGGTGGGTGGAGATGTTTTCCTCTGGAAGACGTTCAAGCTGTCCTTTAAAGAACTTGTCTGTGTTCATCTTGTTGCCCATTGTTCATGACACATCGAGGCGCCCAAGTTGGGGGCATGTTCTAGTCAAGGCAGTTTTGGTCCCAGGGGAGAGAAACCCACTCAAGTTAAAAGGGAACCAAGCAATGAAAATAATTCTAGGACTAATCGTGCTACTCATATTAGACAGAACTACCATTTGTTGAGCTCTTGCCATGGGGCAGGAACAATATTCAGTCCTTTAAACGTAATGTTTCATTGTATCCTCACAGCGATGAGGAACAGAGGTGCAGAGAAATAAAATGATTCGTCCAAAGTTCTCTAGGATGTGAAGCCAGGCAGCAAGGTTGTACTTCACCTGATACAGATGATAACAGCTGAACAGGTCTATCTGTGTATCTATTTATCTATGTATCTATGTATGTATGTATGTATCTATCTATCTATCTGTCTATCTATCTATCTATCATCTACATTCTCACTGAGAAAAATTGATCATTTTCTCTGCAAGGCAGTTGGAGTTCTAAAGAATAGATTCATTACCTGTCAGCTTCGCTGACTGTTCCCAGAGCTTTGCATGGGGTTGTAGATATTAGCAAGATACCACCATACATTCATCCTTGATGTCCTACAGAAAACCTCAAATATCTTGGAAGTTCAGTCTATCTGTTTGATCCTTAAAAGGGCTTAAAGTAACGATTACTTCACATCTGCGTTGACCAATGAGACCGGAGGTGGAGCAACCCTGGGTTAAACTGTTTAAGGCGTTGGATTCTAACCCTGGAAACTGGAACTTGACTTCCAATACAGCATTTCCCAAAGTGTGTTCTTTTGAACGTAAGTTTTATGAGATGTTATATAAAGGAAAGTGTTCAGGATCAGGAATGTTTAGGA
Source organism: Leucopleurus acutus (assembly GCF_964270905.1). Taxonomy (NCBI): domain Eukaryota; kingdom Metazoa; phylum Chordata; class Mammalia; order Artiodactyla; family Delphinidae; genus Leucopleurus; species Leucopleurus acutus. Next base: position 18,715,220 of record NC_139155.1, read on the forward strand.
AATACTGGGTTAATCATATTTTGGTAGGTTTCTTTTCTGCAGAAATTCTTCTTAGAAACAATGTATATCTGCATTTGAGTCATTCCAGTAGGATTGTCCTTCTCCTCCATTCCCATCTACCCAAATCCATGCATTTCCCACTTTTCCCTGGATAGCTCATTTTGTACTCATCACATACTGCCTTGGTTTCATTTTTTTTCCCCCTCTTTTTATTTATTTTTTTAACACTCTTTATTGGAGTATAATTGCTTTACAATGGTGTGTTAGTTTCTGCTGTATAACAAAGTGAATCAGCTATACCTATACATATATCCCCATATCTCCTCCCTCTTGCATCTCCCTCCCACCCTCCCTATCTCACCCCGCTAGGTGGACACAAAACACCAAGCTGATCTCCCTGTGCTATGCAGCTACTTCCCACTAGCTATCTATTTTACATTTGGTAGTGTATATCTGTCCATGTCACTCTCTCACTTTGTCCCAGTTTTACCTTCCCCCTCCCTGTGTCCTCAAGTCCATTCTCTACGTCTGCCTCTTTATTCCTGTCCCACCCATAGATTCTTCAGAACCACTTTTTTATTTTTTAAATTCCATATATATGTCGTAGCATATGGTATTTGTTTTTCTCTTTCTGACTTACTTCGCTCTATATGACAGTTGCTAGGTCCATCCACCTCACTACAAATAATTCAATTTCATTTCTTTTTATGGCTGAGTAATATGCCATTGTATATGTGTGCCACATCTTCTTTATCCATTCATCTGTCAATGGACACTTAGGTTGATTCCATGTCCTGGCTATTGTAAATAGAGATGCAATGAACATTGTGGTACATGACTCTTTTTGAATTATGGTTTTCTCAGGGTATATGCCCAGTAGTGGGATTGCTGGGTCATATGGTAGTTCTATTTTTAGATTTTTAAGGAACCTCCATAGTGGCTGTATCAATTTACATTCCCACCAACAGTGCAAGAGGGCTCCCTTTTCTCCACTCCCTCTCCTGCATTTATTGTTTGTAGATTTTTTAATGATGGCCATTCTGACTGGTGTGAAGTGATACCTCATTGTAGTTTTGATTTGCATTTCTCTAATGATTAGTGATGTTAAGCATCCTTTCATGTGTTTGTTGGCAATCTGTATATATTCTTTGGAGATATGTCTATTTCGGTCTTCTGCCCATTTTTGGATTGGGTTGTTTGTTTTTTTGTTATTGAGCTGCATGAGCTGCTTGTAAATTGAGGAGATTAATCTTTTGTCATTTGCTTCATTTGCAAATATTTTCTCCCATTCTGAGGGTTGTCTTTTCCTCTTGTTTATGGTTTCCTTTGCTGTGCAAAAGCTTTTAAGTTTAATTAGGTCCCGTTTGTTTATTTTTGTTTTTATTTCCATTTCTCTAGGAGGTGGGTCAAAAAGCATCTTGCTGTGATGTATGTCATAGAGTGTTCTGCCTATGTTTTCCTCTAAGAGTTTGATAGTGTCTGGCCTTACATTTAGGTCTTTAATCCATTTTGAGTTTATTTTTGTGTATGATGTTAGAGAGTGTTCTAATTTCATTCTTTTACATGTAACTGTCCAGTTTTTCCAGCATCACTTATTGAAGAGGCTGTCTTTTCTCCATTGTATATTCTTTCCTCCTTTTTCAAAGATAAGGTGACCATTTGTGCATGGGTTTATCTCTAGACTTTCTATACTGTTCCATTGATCTATATTTCTGTTTTTGTGCCAGTACCATACTCTCTTCATTACTGTAGCTTTGTCGTATACTCTGAAGCCTGGGAGCCTGATTCCTCCAGATCCATTTTTCTTTCTCAAGATTGCTTTGGCTATTAGGGGTCTTTTGTGTTTCCATATAAATTGTGAAATTTTTTGTTCTAGTTCTGTGAAAAATGCCAGTGGTAGTTTGATAGGGATTGCATTGAATCTGTAGATTGCTTTGGGTAGTAGAGTCATTTTCACAATGTTGATTCTTCCAATCCAAGAACATGGTATATCTCTCCATCTGTTTGTATCGTCTTTAATTTCTTTCATCAGTGTCTTATAGTTTTCTGCATACAGGTCGTTTGTCTCCTTAGGTAGGTTTATTCCTAGATATTTTATTCTTTTTGTTGCAATAGTAAATGGGAGTGTTTCCTTAATTTAACTTTCAGATTTTTCATCCTTAGTGTATAGGAATGCAAGAGATTTCTGTGCATTAATTTTGTATCCTGCTACTTTACTAAATTCATTGATTAGCTCTAGTAGTTTTCTGGTGGCATCTTTAGGATTCTCTATATATAGTATCATGTCACCTGCAAACAGTGACCATTTTACTTCTTCTTTTCCAACTTGGGTTCCTTTAATTTCTTCTTCTTCTCTGATTGCTGTGGCTAAAACTTCCAAAACTATGTTGAGTAAGAGTGGTGAGAGTGGGCAACCTTGTCTTTTTCCTGATCTTAGTGGAAATGATTTCAGTTTTTCACCATTGAGAGCAATGTTGGCTGTGGGTTTGTCATATATGGTCTTCATTATGTTGAGGTTAAGTTCCCTCTATGACTACTTTCTGGAGGGTTTTTATCATAAATGGTGTTGAATTTTGTTGAAAGCTTTTTTTGCATCTATTGAGATGATCATATGGTTTTTATCCTTCAGTTTTTAATATGGTGTATCACATTGATTGATTTGCATATATTGAAGACTCCTTGCTTTCCTTGGATAAACTCCACTCGATCATTGTGTATGATCCTTTTAATGTGCTGTTGGATTCTGTTTGCTAGTATTTTATTGAGGACTTTTGCGTCTCTGTTCATCAGTGATATTGGCCTGTAGTTTTCTTTCTTTGTGACATCTTTGTATGGTTTTTTATCAGGGTGAGGTGGCATTGTAGAATGAGTTTGGGAGTGTTCCTACCTCTGATATATTTTGGAAGTGTTTGAGAAGGGTAGGTGTTAACACTCTGTAAATGTTTGATAGAATTCTCCTGTGAAACCATCTGGTCCTGGGCTTTTGTTTGTTGGAAGAGTTTTAATCACAGTTTCAATTTCAGTGCTTGTGATTGGTCTGTTTATATTTCCTGTTTCTTCCTGGTTCAGTCTAGGAAGGTTGTGCATTTCTAAGAATTTGTCCATTTCTTCCAGGTTGTCCATTTTATTGGCATAGAGTTGCTTGTGGTAATCCCTCATGATTTTTTGTATTTCTGCAGTGTCAGTTGTTACTTCTCCTTTTTCATTTCTAATTCTATAGATTGCAGTCTTCTCCCTTTTTTTCTTGATGAGTCTGGCTAATGGTTTATCAATTTTGTTTATCTCCTCAAAGAACCAGTTTTTAGTTTTATTGATATTTGCTATCATTTCCTTCATTTCTTTTTCATTTATTTCTGATCTGATCTTTATGATTTCTTTCCTTCTGCTAACTTTGAGGTTATTTTGTTCTTCTTTGTCTAATTGCTTTAGGTGTTAGGTTAGGTTGTTTATTTGTGATGTTTCTTGTTTCTTGAGGTTTCTTGTTTCTTGAGGATTGTATTGCTCTAAACTTCCCTCTTAGAACTTCTTTTGCTACATCACACAGGTTTTGGGTCGTGGTGATTTCATTGTCATTTGTTTCTTGGTAATTTTTGAATTCCTCTTTGATTTCTTCAGTGATCTCTTGGTTATTTAGTAGTGTATTGTTTAGCTTCCATGTGTTTGTATTTTTTACAGATTTTTTCCTGTAACTGATATCTAGTCTCATAGTGTTGTGGTCGGAAAAGATACATGATATGATTTCAATTTTCTTAAATTTACCAAGGCTTGATTCGTGACACAAGATATGATCTATGCTGGAGAAAGTTCCATGAGCAGTTGAGAAGAATGTGTATTCTGTTGTTTTTGGATGGAATGTCCTGTAAATATCAATTAAGTCTATCTTGTTTAATGTATCATTTAAAGCTTGTGTTTCCTTATTTATTTTCATTTTGGATGATCTGTCCATTGGTGAAAGTGGGGTGTTAAAGTCCCCTACTATGATTGTGTTACTGTCGATTTCCCCTTTTATGGTTGTTAGCATTTGCCTTATGTATTGAGGTGCTCCTGTGTTGGGTGCATAAATACTTATAATTGTTATATCTTCTTCTTGGATGGATCCCTTGATCATCATATAGTGTCCTTTTTGTCTCTTGTAATAGTCTTTATTTTAAAGTCTATTTTGTCTAATATGAGAATTGCTACCCCAGCTTTCTTTTGATTTCCATTTGCATGGAATATCTTTTTCCATCCCCTTACTTTCAGTCTGTATGTGTCCCTAGGTCTGAAGTGGGTCTCTTGTAGACAGCATATATATGGGTCTTGTTTTTGTATCCATTCAGCCAGTCTATGTCTCTTGGTAGGAGCATTTAATCCATTTACATTTAAGGTAATTATCGATATGTATGTTTATATTACCATTTTCTTAATTGTTTTGGGTTTGTTATTGTAGGTCTTTTCCTTGTCTTGTGTTTCGTGCCCAGAGAAGTTCATTTAGCATTTGTTTTAAAACTGGTTTGGTGGTGCTGAATTCTCTTAGTTTTTGCATGTCTGTAAAGCTTTTAATTTCTCCACCAAATTTGAATGAGATCCTTGCTGGGTAGAGTAATCTTGGTTGCAGGTTTTTTCCTTTCATCACTTTAAGTATGTCCTGCCACACCCTTCTGGCTTGTAGAGTTTCTGCTGAGAAATCAGCTGTTAACCTTAGGGGGATTCCTTTGTATGTTATTTGTTGCTTTTCCCTTGCTGCTTTTAATATTTTTTCTTTGTATTTAATTTTTGATAGCTTGATTAATATGTATCTTGGCATGTTTCTCCTTGGATTTAACCTGTATGGGGCTCTTGGCGCTTCCTGGACTTGATTGACTATTTCCTTTCCCGTATTAGGGAAGTTTTCAACTATAATCTCTTCAAATATTTTCCCAGTCCCTTTCTTTTTCTCTCCTTCTTCTGGGACCCCTATTATTCGGATGTTGGTGTGTTCAATGTGTTCCCAGAGGTCTCTGAGGCTGTCCTCAGTTCTTTTCATTCTTTTTTCTTCATTCTGCTCTGTGGTAGTTATTTCCACTATTTTATCTTCCAGGTCACTTATCCATTCTTCTGCCTCAGTTATTCTGCTATTGATTCCTTCTAGAGAATTTTTAATTTCATTTATTGCGTTGCTCATCACTGTTTGTTTGCTCTTTAGTTCTTCCAGGTCCTTGTTAAACATATCTTGTATTTCCCCATTCTATTTCCAAGATTTTTGATCATCTTTACTATCATTACTCTGAATTCTTTTTCAGGTAGACTGTCTATTTCCTCTTCATTTGTTTGCTCTGGTTGGATTTTACTTTGCTTCTTCATCTGCTGTGTATTTCTCTGTCTTCTCATTTTGCTTAACTTACTGTGTTTGGGGTCTCCTTTTTGCAGGCTGCAGGTTCATAGTGCCTGTTGTTTTTGGTGTCTGCCCCCAGTGGGTAAGGTTGGTTCAGGCTTCCCGGTGGAGGGGACTGGTGCCTGTGTTCTGGTGGATGAGGCTGGATCTTGTCTTTCTGGTGGGCAGGACCACGTCTGGTGGTGTGTTTTGGGGTGTTGTGACCTTATTATGATTTTAGGCAACCTCTCTGCTAATGGGTGGCATTGTGTTCCTGTCTTGCTAGTTGTTTGGTATGGGGTGTGCAGCACTGTAGGTTGCTGGTCATTGAGTGGAGCTGGGTCTTAGCTTTGAGATGGAGATCTCTGGGAGAGCTTTCGCCATTTGATATTATGTGGGGCTGGGTGGTCTCTGGTGGTCCAATGTCTTGAACTCGGCTCTCCCACCTAAGAGGCTCAGGCCTGACACCCGGTGAGAGCACCAAGACCCTGTCAGCCACATGGCTCAGACGAAAAGGGAGAAAAGAAAGAAAGAAAGAAAGAAAAATAGATAAATAAAATAAAGTTATTAAAATAAAAATATATTATTAAAAATAAAAAAGTAATAATGAAAAAGAAAGAACAAAGGGAGCAACCAATCCAATAAACAAATCCACCAATGACAACAAGTGCTAAAAAGTACACACACAAGAAAAACCAAAAAGAAATGGGCAGACAGAGCCCTAGGACAAATGGTGAAAACAAAGCTACACAGACAAAATCACACAAAGAAGCCTACACATACACACTCACAAAATGAGCAAAAGGAAAAAAAAAAAAAATATATATATATAAAAGAAGAGAGCAACCAAATCAATAAACAAATCCACCAGCGATAATAACCTCTAAATACGAAACTAAGATAAACATAAAGCCAGAGACAAATTACATGCAGGAAGCAAACCCCAAGTCTGCAGCTGCTCCCAGAGTCCACCGTGTCAATTTTGGGATGATTCGTTGTCTATTCAGGCATTCCACAGATGCAGGTACATCAAGTTGATTGTGGAGATTTAATCCACTGCTCCTGAGGCTGCTGGGAGAGATTTCCCTTTCCCTTCTTTGTTGGCACAGCTCTCGGGGTTCAGCTTTGGATGTGGCCCCGCCTCTGCATGTAGGTCACCTGAGGGTGTCTGTTGACTGCCCAGACATGATGGGGTTAAAGTAGCAACTGATTAGGGGGCTCTGGTTTACTCAGGCCAGGGGGAGGGAGGGGTACGGAACGTGCAGCAAGCCTGCGGCGGCAGAGGCCAATGTGACGTTGCAGCAGCCTGTGGCGCACCGTGCGTTCTCCCGGGGAAGTTGTCCCTGGATCACGGGACCCTGGCAGTGGCGGGCTGCACAGTCGCTCGGTAGGGGAGGTGTGGAGAGTGACCTGTGCTCGCACACAGGCTTCTTGGTGGCGGCAGCAGCAGCCTTAGCGTCTCATGCTCCCGTTGATAGCAGCGGCTTTCGCCCGGCTCTGAAGCTCGTTTAGGCATTGCTCTGAATCCCCTCTCCTCGCGCACCCCAAAACAATGTTCTCTTGCCTCTTAGGCAGGTCCGGACTTTTTCCTGGACTCCCTCCCAGCTAGCGGTGGTGCACTAACCCCCTTCAGTCTGTGTTTATGCACCAACCCTGGTCCTCTCCCTGGGATCTGACCTCCGAAGCCCGAGCCTCAGCTCCCAGCCCCCACCCGCCCCGGCAGGTGAGCAGATAAGCCTCTCGGGCTGGTGAGTGCTGGTCGGCACTGATCCTCTGTGCAGGAATCTCTCTGCTTTGCCCTTTGCACCCCTGTTGCTGCGGTCTCCTCCGTGGCTCTGAAGCTTCATCCCCCCAAACCCCATCTCTGCCAGTGAAGGGCCTTCCTAGTGCGTGGAAACCTTTCCTCCTTCACGGCTCCCTCCCAGAGGTGCAGGTCCCATCCCTATTCTTCTGTCTCTGTTTTTCCTTTTTTCTTTGTCCTACCCAGGTATGTGGGGAGTTTCTTGCCTTTTGGGAAGTCTAAGGTCTTCTGCCAGCGTTCAGTAGGTGTTCTGTAGGAGCTGTTCCACGTGTAGATCTATTTTTGATGTATCTATAGTGAAGAGGTGATCTCCACATCTTACTCCTCTGCCATTTTGAAGGTCTGCCAGTTTCATTATTTAACATTTGGTGAATCCATGTTTTACTTGCGCACCTAGATTGTGAGTCTCTTGCAATTAGAACTTAAACTTTCTTGTAGTTTAAGCCTAGCACTGTGCTATTTAGATCATAGGTACTCAATAAATATTTGTTCGTTGAGACACCAGCACGTGAAAAAATGATGTGTTTTAGTTTGGTTCCTTGGACCTGCACTACCCCCAGGCATCTTCTGAGACATCAATTTGGATACAAGTTGTTTATCTGGGAGGTGATCCCAGGAAGCCCAGATGGAGAGTGGGGAATTACGACAGAGAGTGAGGAAGTCAATAAAAAGTATATTAATGAGTGGATTACAGCTGTGGGCAACTGCGGCTCCATCCTGCTGGGGACTCAAGGACAGGCTGTAGAACACACATCTGGGTGGTACCACTGAGCGGAGATGAATCTGGTTTACTTTCTACTAAGCTCTGCCCTTGATTGTGCATTGGTCCTGGGGTGTTAACACCTTGGCATTTCCAGCCTATGGGGCAGTATAGCTGGAAAAGCCCTCAGGCAGAGAGACACCCGGAGCCATCAGCATTGGAACGCCACAGGGACCTCTGGGAATAGAGGCAGGGCACTGGTGATGACCTGTCACATTATCCAAGAACAGCATTGGTTAACTGGCCTCCTCTAGTCCCAGCAGTTAAAAATTTTGCACTCGTTCAGTCTTGTATCAATAAATGAGCAGTTTTCTTGCCTGGGCTAACAAATTACATTTTTCCTGCTTTTGGAACCAGCTGCTACATATCTCCCCACTGCCTCAGTGGAAAATTGTCCTGTCAGCAGTATCACAATGTGATTTCTTCATCAAAGGTCATTGCCAATTATTTCATAAAAAACTGAAGCTTCAGTAATTACCTGATTTTTATCTTTTTTTAAAAGGTAGGTCATTTTATTTCATCCCTGTCACCTGATCGCCTATCTGCCCATGAAAAGGCATGCAATAAAACCAGCAACTTTGCCTTAACCTTTTGTTACTGCTCCATATTTCATTTGTCATTTTATCTCCTGTTCTGGAGAAGATCATAGCTGGTTAGTTAAAGTGCTGGATAAATGAACGCAGGGAGATACAAGCAAACATATGCCCGAGATCTTCCCCAGTTCTTCTGCTGGTCTGGATTCCTCATCCTAACAGCAGGAGATGATGAACACCACCAGAGGTGTCATAACCACGCTCAGCATAACTAGCTCCTAGAAGGAGGCCTGCGTGATTATTAATAGTGATCGTTTCTTGCTGGACGCCCTAGCCTCAGCGTTCTACCTACTGATACCTCCTACAGGGACCAGGGCTGATTCTTCTGCTCCATGTTGCCTCGACTGGGTACTCTGAGTAGGAATTCACCTCTTCTGTCTCAGCTCTCGAAACATTTTGTGGCGGTTCTTTTATACCACTTGGCACTTATGAATTTGTCTTCCTACCCAGATTAAGAATTTCTGGAGGCCCCACACTGTGCCTTACTCTGCATCTTTCCTTTTCTCACAGCACTCAGTATGGTGTCTGCCATGTTTAGATGTTCAGTGAACATAATGAGTTTAACTGAATTGGAATTTGGAGGAAGAAAATCCTCCCTCGTCCCTTCCCTTTACCTGTTGCAGTATTAGAATGTGTCATAGATGGATGTCTAGTGGCCTTTCTGGAAGTGTCACAGCACCCCTGCAGCAGACACATGTCAACCAGGCCTGAAATTTACACTATGAAAGGCATTCGTGTCCAAAGAAGCTTTTTGTAAAAAGAAGTTTAAAAAAAAGAACCAGAGAGTGGATAGTGTCTTAATTGCTACCCGTTAGTATTAGGTTGAACTATAGGAAATTGCCATTGTTAAGGTCACAAATGGTGGTTCCTACCTAATGTCTTAGCATGATTAGTAGATTTATGGGCAGGGGAAGATGTAGGAAATGGCATTTCCACAATTGTTGTGGAAAGAGGAAAGCCAAGAATACTGTTGAATGGAGACCGGCTGCTGTGGGGTTTGCAGGAAGGGGCCCCAGGAAAGTATGTTTGTTTGGGGAAAGAGGGTGATAAAGATGAGATGGATACAAAGCAAAGTGAGTCTCCCCAAACCTTATAAAGTTGGCTCAGGCCACTTGTGTCGCAGCGGGCCAGTGCTTCCAGAGGGTTGCCACACTAGATTATGTGAGGTACGCCCTGCTCTCTTTCTGTTTCTGTTTCTTAATATGGGCAGCTCAAGGGTGTACAGCCAAGAGGGAGAGTGGCTCTTCTCGAACAGGTACTTGTATCTACAAGTCCCTACTCAATGCAGGTAAGTTTCAGCCCCAATTAAATGGTGTCCATCCATGAATATTTGCTAGTTGGCATCATAAACCAAAACCAAAATCAGCACCTGCACCCTCTATTCACACATGGGGGTACGTTAAGCCATCTTCAAGAGAAAAGATCCCAAACTTTGCGGTCAATTTATAAAAATGTAAAGTGTAACCGGAACCACAGATGCAATTGCCCCAGCGGGTCAAAACCCAACTGTCTGAGGCTTTACCTTTCGAATACTAATGAGCAGTAATGCTTGGAGACCTTGATGTGACCCTTGGTTCATGTAACTATCAGATATTCAGATGTTATAATGAGATCCTGCTGAGTGAGAGAGGAGGCATCAGCATTTATGTTTGGTACCAACAAAGGGTGTATTCTTTTAATGAGGTGAGGTGGGAAAGGAAGATGTGGGAATTACACACTGAAATAGGGTAGGGGAGAAATAGCACTTCTTTGTATTTTAGGAAGGTGCATCACCCACAAATGGAGTCTACAAGCCAGGGTATTTTAATGTTTGCTCTGAGAACTTGATCTTTCAGAGGTCCATTAAGCAACTTTCATGGATTTTTCTGTTCTCCCTTGTACCTACGTTGACAAGTGGAACTCTTCTATTCCATCATAACCAAGAAACAGAAAAGGTGTTAAGGGCCATTGGGTAATTCAGTAACTCATCGATGTGTGTTACATTTAAAGGTATAGGATGGTATAGCAGCAAAAAAGTGAATTCTAGATTCAGCTCTCACACTAGTGGTGAGAATTCAGATAAATTCCTTAACTCTTGGAGCCTGGATTTTTCTCATCTGTAAAATTACAATGGATTTGATTATTTCTATGTCCCATCCAATTGTACAATTCTATCATTCTATTATAGATTAGGTTGCTATTATTGTTTAATATAGCTATTGTCACCTTGTGAATGGAGGTAGGCATTTGTAAAGAAAATATTGGCCAAGCAATAACCAAATAATTTATCCTTTTGGTCTCCTGTGTTCCTACTTTTGTCCCTCCATTGCTCTTCAAAATGCATGGAAGTGAATCAGCAGGAATGTAGGAGCCCTCATCCTTAAAAGCCACCTCTATTTTTACTTCATGAAAACAAGAAAAGGAAAAAGAAAGGGGCAATATATAGGCATGGCATAATAGAGCAAAAGGATAAGATCATTAACTGGGGGAAATGAGCCATAGTTCCCTAAGCTTTAATAAAGACTTGGAGAAGAAAATAACCCCAAAGAAAGTTTTTTCCCCTTAGAACACCTAGAAGAGTGTTGACTTTTCCTGTCTTTGTATTCTTTCACTGCACTCTATTAGAATTGATTCAGAGAAAGGACTGCACCTAGAGTACATAATAAACATCTCCAGGAGAGGTGGGGAGGATGGGCAGAAGCAGGAAGGAGATGAAGGAAAATCAATTGCTCGGTGCTGACAACTTCTTCTTGTAATAACAGTATTCTGTCACATTGCATTAGCTGCACTTTTCAATTGTATGTGTTTTTGCTAACAGGCTGTAAAACTGTAATCATATGAGCACTGAATACATTGTATTAGTGGGAATGATTCAAGGGGATGTGCGCTTTATTATACCAGTATGGTGTATAATGCGTTGCTTACCGAAGTGAGACTTATCATTTTAGTGAAGGAATATTTATTATTTGTTTGTTGTAGCATTGGTGCCTTCCAGGGAAACCTGCCTGATTCTGCTGGGATTGGGGAGAGGTAAGATTTTCTCCTACTCTTCCTTCTCTCCCCACTCCACAGATCCAAGCAACATGACCCTGAAATTGGGATAAAAAATCACTTGGAGTACCACGTTCCCAACCATCTGAGAAAGCAATAGCTCTGCCTGGATTTCCAAACAGCATTTGTAAAGCTAATGGGATTGTTGCTGCAAAGCATCTTCTGCACAGAGAGTTGAAGGAACAAAAGGGGAGGAATTTCACGTGTGTATGGGAGTGACTATGGATTGAACAGATCCTTTGGGGAAAGGATATGCTGAGAAAGATGGGTTAGAATTAGGGGGAAGGGGGGATGAAAAGGGGAAGCAGGATCCTTGAGCATGGATTTCTTGGTTTTAAAGAATTTTGCAGGAAATTAACCCTTTCCACCTAGTGCTGGAGTGTATTTGTAGCCTTTCTAATAGAGTTTCCATGATTACCTTGCTCTGAACTCTTGTAGTGCGAATTGTCCATCCACTTAATGGTCGTTGATTACACATCGAATGGAGTGTTGTGTGTGTGTGTGTGTGTGTGTGTGTGCGTGTGCATGTGTGTGTGTGTTTGCCACCTTGATTCATAAGGATTGTGCCTTGGATGGCATTCCTGTTCTTCATGGCACAGTGTCCTGAGGTGTTCAACAAGCCGCTCTTGCTTGACTGACCTCAACTAAAATTGACACCTGGACCCGTCCTTGTGTCCTTTTGGTAGGCCTGCTGTAACAAAGTACCACAAGTTGATGACTTCAACAACAGAAAGGTATTGTCTCACACTTCTGGAGGCCGGAAGTCCAAGATCAAGGTGTTGGCAGGGTTGGTTCCTGTTGAGGACACTTCCATGCCTCTCTCCTAGCTGCTGGTGGTTGCTTGAAATCTTTGGATTCTTAGGTTTTTAAGTGCATCGCTCTGCCCTCTACTTTCCTATTTACATGATATATGTGTTTCCCTATGGCATTAGTGGGGACGATTCAAGGGGATGAGTGCTTTATCATACCAGTATGGTGCAGAATGTGTTGCTTCCCGAAGTAAGACTTCCAGCCCTCCCTCAAGGCCTGGGCCTCTTAGTGAAAGACCCTACATGTGTGGCTGTGTCTAAATTTCCCCATTTTATAATTATACCAGTCATATTTGATTATGGGGGCAGTATGACCTTATCTTAACTACTTACATCTGCAGTGACCCTATTTCCAAATCCGTTCACATTCTGAGGTACTGGGGGTTAGGACTCCAACAAATAAATTGTGAGGGGGACACAATTGAACTCATAACAGTACTCCACCTCCAAGAATTGTTTATAATGCACACTTTGAGACTGGTACAAATTTCCCATCTAAATCTAGTGATGCCCATCAATTGACAGTAGCCTCTGCAATCAGGAGTAAACCCAACACTGCCACTCACCACGCAGCAAGCATTGTTTCAGGTGCGTTAAATGCATTAGTTTATTTAATACTCACTATCACTATGAGGTAGTTTTTATTCATATCCTCCTTTTACAGATGAGGAGATTGAGGCACAAAGGGATTAAGTAAATTGTCCCAAATGACACAGTGGATTCGGGTTTCAAACCTGCATAATTTGGCTCATGAATTTCTGCATTTAACCACTATTTTTTTATAGCCTCTCCAAATTAGACAGAATCTGGGTGGCCCCTTATATAAATGCTTCCTCTCTTTATATAATATTTGTATTTATTTTTTCTGACTATGGCTTTCTAATACAACACATGAACGTTATAAAGCACTTAGACTTTAGGTCCGATGATGCAAGTGAGCCTCAATTTGCACTTCCCAGTGGCCCAGCAGATAGTGCCATCCTTTTAAATGGATATTTCATTGAAGACTCATCAGGGAGGTGTTCTGGGACTTGAGCACAGGCTGGTAAGTAAGGACAGGCTGGTAAGAGGAAATAAAGACGCAGATGGGTAGGGATAGCATGGTGTTGGTTTGCGCTCCAAGTTACACTTCCTCAAAGTCATGTGGTGACTTTGACCAGTATCTGGGCTCTAGTCCAAGAATGAAGTGGATCCAGTCTGGTGGGTAGAGAATGCCAGCAGGTGTCTGCAGGCAGGGGTGGCATTTGGAGGCAAAATAATGGAGGATCTTGGTTCCTGTGGTTAGTGACTTAGAGTGAGAGCCGATCTAGTGGTAGAGGTTATGGACATAGGAGTCCAGCTCCCAGCAGAGGGTCTGGCCAAGATGGCTGAGGGGAAATAACATATATTGAGACCCTGTTGGACCTTCCAAAAATCACTGTGAGGATTTATTATTATTTCCATTTCAAAACTGGGCCTTAGGTGCTTCCTAATCTACCCTTGTACTCATAGCTAGCAAAGGACTGAGTTGAATTTGGCCCCTGTGCTGTCTAGACCAGAAGCCTGCACTCTTTCACTGTACCGCATGATCTGTTAGGTTTACACAGGGGAAATTAAATGGAACTGAGGCTACGGGCTGCAGATCCTTGGTGTCTAGTGATGAGTGGGGCTGGGGGAAGAAAGAACCAATACTGCAAACACAGACAGTAGACAGAATTCCCTCATACGTGTACACTCACTTATATTCTGACCACTTATGTGTGTTGGCCAGGTAACCAAAGTGATGGATTTAGTGAGGTCTAAGTGGGGATCAAGTCAGCATTATCCCAAGGGAAGGTTTCCTTGCTGAACTTGAAGGTATTTAAAACCTCCCACTTTGGTCTCTATTATTGCTTAACACTGTCAGCCTTAGGTATCCATGTGGGTTTCACTTCCACAGATTCAACCAGCTGAATCCGAGTGCTTCAGGCCCTGAGGACATTATAATTTACTTTAAAGTAATTAAACATGGGCTATAATATGCTTTGATTTATGCTTTTTGTATTGCCTCGTATTGAATTGTACTGAAATCCATTTATGTATTCACACACAATTATATATTTGCTGCATAAAGTTTCTCTTGATTTTGTAATTTTCCAACACCTTCCTTTTCTGAAAAAACAGCAGGTATTTTTTGTACACCTACTTATTATGTGATAGGTATTGATAAAAATTCAATTAAACAATCAAGTTAAGAAAAAAAGGGGAATTTTATTCATGCCAAACTGAGGATTATAACCCAGGAGATAAGATTCTCAGAAAGCTCTGAAGACTGTTCCACCTGTTAGAAGTTGAAGGCACAGTCATATACATTTTTGAGACAAAGGATTGTATGTGAAAGCGACATACTGACATGACATTTAACATAAAGTTCCCCAAAGGACCCATAGTCCAGGTAAGCACGTACAAAGCCAGCAGCAAGTCACCGTGATCCTGTACAGAGATGGGGAAGAAGGCATTCTCTTAAGAAGTTACATTGCTGGCGTCAGAAGAAAGAAAACAATTGATCTTTATGGTGGAGCAGGCACTCCCATCTCTGAGGAGCTCTGGTTAATGTGTGATGCAGATGCACACTGCACATTGAGGAGGGAGGGAGAAGGCCCAAACAAACAGAGAGAGAATTTTATGTTCAATTTTTCTTGTCCCACCTTAAAACACAAATTTTATTTCGTCATAGGTTCTGTGGGTGAACCAGAAGCACAAAAGACAAGGTCCTGACCTCCCATGATTTATGCTTTTTTTTACAGAATATATTTTTAAAATCTTTATTGGAATATAGTTGATTTCCAATGTGTTAGTTTCTGCTATACCGCAAAGTGAATCAGTTATACATATACATATATCCACTCTTTTTTAGATTCTTTTCCCATATAGGCCATTACCGAGTATTGAGTAGAGTTCCCTGTGTCCTTATTAGTTATCTATTTTATATATAGTAGTGTGTATACATCAATCCCAATCTCCTAATTTATCCCTTCCCCGCTCCCTTACCCCCTGGTAACCATAAATTTGTTTTCTACATCTGTAACTCTGTTTCTGTTTTGTAGATAAGTTCACTAGTACCCCTTTTTAGATTCCACGTATAAGCAATATCATATGATATTTGTGTTTCCCTGCCATGACTTATACTTTTAGAAGTCATTGACATGTGAAAGTTAAGTATCAGTGGAAGAGATAAACAGAAGTACCGCATGGTGATTCTAGAGAGGTCTACAAAGGAGTTAGGAATGGTAGGAACAATATATGCTCCAAGAACTCAGGGGAGGGCTTCCTGTGGTGAGTTGGGCTGTTCTGGGAAGAGATCAAACTGGAAAATGGAGCAGAGAGAAGGCCAAACTTGAGTGTGACAAAGACTTTATTCCCCACACTCAAATTTTCCCTGGGGGATTTTGAACTGACATTGAAATGGAGAAACACTTTAGGATGATGATATTTTTTACCATCCCTTGAGCTTTTTGTGAATTTTTTTTCCTGAAGTAAAATCCTCTGGTTTCATGGGTGATGAGTCCATCTTTATGTGGGTTCTCTTTGGGCTCAGTGGTGCCTCCAGGGGAAGGGCCTGCAGTAGCTATTAGATCTCTGCTTCGAGTTCTCTACTTCACCAGCTCACTGTGGTACTCTTTCCATCCACCAAAAATGGGGCTCTCAGCAGAGCAGAGACGGAGGAAGAGCTGTGAGGTCAGGCAGGTTTGGCAAGGCTTCCACTTCATGACAAACTGACAGTGTCTAGAAATAAGCTAATTTTGTAATCAGCCTGTTTTGAAGCCATTATTTATGTTTCTCTATAATAGGAACAATGGTATTTTAATGATCTACATAGCATTTAATTATAATTCAGTTATCTGATGTAAGTAATTTCAGTACCCCTTAATATAACAAATCTCCAGTGTGAATTATCTAGCTAATAAGAGATGACAGTTGGTCGTTACTCTGTGAACCTCACCATCTTTCACTAGAACTTGCTGTGATACGTTAAATAAACCATCCTTCCATGTGGGAAACTCCCTAGGTGGCCCTCAAGGGAAATGCAGGCACTGAGCTCCCTAGGTCCAGACAAATGGTGACATCTTTGGCATAAAGATGAGGCTGCCAGAGACAGCTGATTGCTGTGTGTGATGTGAGGCTCTTGACTCTTATTACCTAATTATGAAGGCTGGAAAGCTCAGGTTAGGACAGAGCAATAATGAAGTCACGGTCACAGATTCTGTCCTGTGTAGGGTTAGTCTTACTTTATTCTTGATCCTGAAGAGTCATTTTTTAAAGTGGTAAATTGCTCAAAAGGAATAGGCACTGACAGTTGGACTATAAAAATCACAGTTTGTAAAGAAAGTCGTATTATGGGGATATGTCTTTCAAAAAAAATTATCTGGGATTTCTGGACAAAAGGATACAGATCAGCTCTTTTGGCAGCAAGAGCAATGTCTGCTGATGATTTTCTGTGTGTGTAACCATTGATCCCACGTTTCCTTGACCCCATTTGGGCATGGAATCCCCAGAGCTGGCTCTACTCACATCTTCCTTGGAAGTATGCAGCCTTGTTTGGGATTGATAGGAAAAAATAGACATGCGGAAACTCAGGAGCGCTTCACATGACTGTGCCCCAAGTAAACTCCTGTGGGCCCACTTGACATCTTAAAGCCCTATCAAGGGAAATTGTACTTGGTGGAGTATCTACACAAGCTTAATTATAAAATGACAATATCACTCCAAGTTGAAAAGAAAATTGGAATGGAAATAGGGTCTAATGATCAGAAATCTGAACATTAAGACCACTGGAGATTTTTTTTTTGAATCTGCACTCGGCCATGGAGCTGAGGTGTCCAGAGCAGCCATTTCACTGGAGGAACTCTAGTCTGAAGGGCCAGCCGGGTGCAAGGCCTCTGCATGCGGCATCCTGTCAGCAAGTGAAACTAGAGGAAGCACAAAGAAAAACAGAGGAAAAAAAAAAGGAGGAACCAAGATGGCGGAGTAGAAGGACATGCTCTCACTCCCTCTTGCGAGAACACTAGAATCACAACTAGCTGCTGGACAATCATCGACAGGAAGACACTGGAACTCACCGAAAAAATATCCCACATCCAAAGACAAAGGAGAAGCCACAGTGAGATGGTAGGAGGGGTGCAATCACAGTAAAATCAAATCCCTTAACTGCTGGGTGGGTGACTCACAGACTGGAGAACACTTATACCACAGAAGTCCACCCACTGGAGTGAAGGCTCTGAGCCCCATGTCAGGCTTCCCAACCTGGGGGTCCAGCAATGGGAGAAGGAATTCTGAGAGAATCAGACTTTGAAGCCTAGTGGGAATTGATTGCAGGACTTCGACAGGACTGGGGGAAACAGAGACTCCACTCTTGGAGGGCACACAAAAAGTAGTGTGCATATCGGGACCCAGGGGAAGGAGCAGTGACCCCAGGGGAGACTGAACCAGACCTACCTGCTAGTGTTGGAGGGTCTCCTGCAGAGGTAGGGGGTGGCTGTGGCTCACCGTGGGGACAAGTACACTGGCAGCAGAAGTTCTGGGAAGTAATCCTTGGAGTGAGCCCTCCCAGAGTCTGTCATTAGCCCCACCAAAGAGCCCAGGTAGGCTCCAGTGTTGGGTTGCCTCAGGCCAAACAACCAACAGGGAGGGAACCCAGCCCCACCCATCAACAGTCAAGGGGATTAGAGTTTTACTGAGCTCTGCCCACCAGGGCAACAGTCGGCTGTACCCAACACCAGTCCCATCAGGAAACTTACACAAGCCTCTTAGATAGCCTCATCCACCAGAGGGCAGACAGCAGAAGCAAGAAGAACTACAATCCTGCAGCCTGTGGAACAAAAACCACATTCACAGAAAGATAGACAAGATGAAAAGGCAGAGGGCTATGTACCAGATGAATGAACAAGATAAAACCCCAGAAAAACAACTAAATGAAGTGGAGATAGGCAACCTTCCAGAAAAAGAATTCAGAATATTGATAGTGAAGATGATCCAGGACCTCGGAAAAAGAATGGAGGCAAAGATCGAGAAGATGCAATAAATGTTTAACAAAGGCCTAGAAGAATTAAAGAACAAACAAACAGAGGTGAACAATACAATAACTGAAATGAAAACTACACTAGAAGGAATCAATAGCAGAATAACTGAGGCAGAAGAATGGATAAGTGCCCTGGAAGACAGAATGGTGGAATTCACTGCTGCAGAACAGAATAAAGAAAGAAGAATGAAAAGAAATGAAGACAGCCTAAGAGACCTCTGGGACAACATTAAATGCAACGACATTCACATTATAGGGGTCCCAGAAGGAGAAGAGAGAGAGAAAGGGCCCGAGAAAATATTTGAAGAGATTATAGTCAGAAATTTCCCTAACATGGGAAAGGAAATAGCCACCCAAGTGCAGGAAGCCCAGTGAGTCCCATACAGGATAAACCCAAGGAGAAACACACCAAGACACATAGTAATCAAATTGGCAAAAATTAAAGGCAAATAAAAATTATTGAAAGCAGCAAGGGAAAAACAACAAATAACATACAAGGGAACTCCCATAAAGTTAACAGTTGATTTCTCAGCAGAAACTCTACAAGCCAGAAGGAAGTGGCATGATATACTTAAAGTGATGAAAGGGAAGAACCTACAACTAAGATTACTCTCCCTGGCAAGGATTTCATTCAGATTTGATGGAGAAATCAAAGGCTTTACAGACAAGCAAAAGCTAAGCGAATTCAGCACCACCAAACCAGCTCTACAACGAATGCTAAAGGAACTTCTCTAAGTGGGAAACACAAGAGAAGAAAAGGACCTACAAAAACAAACCCAAAACAATTAAGAAAATGGTCACAGGAACATACATATCGATAATTACCTTAAACATGAATGGATTAAATGCTCCAACCAAAAGACACAGGCTTGCTAAATGGATACAAAACAAGACCCATATATATGCTGTCTACAAGAGACCCACATCAGACCTAGGGACACATACAGACTGAAAGTGAGGGGATGGAAAAAGATATTCCATGCAAGTGGAAATCAAAAGAAAGCTGGAGTAGCTATACTCATATCAGATAAAATCGACTTTAAAGTAAAGAATGTGACAAGAGACAAGGAAGGACACTACATAATGATCAAAGGATCAGTCCAAGAAGAAGATATAACAATTATAAATATATATGCACCCAACATAGGAGCACCTCAATACATAAGGCAACTGCTAACAGCTATAAAAGAGGAAATTGACAGTAACACAATAATAGTGGGGGACTTGAACACCTCACTTACACCAATGGACAGATCATCCAACAGAAAATTAATAAGGAAACACAAGCTTTAAATGACACAATAGACCAAATAGATTTAATTGATATTTATAGGACATTCCATCCCCAAACAGCAGATTACACTTTCTTCTCAAGTGCACACGGAATATTCTCCAGGACAGATCACATCTTGGGTCACAAATCAAGCCTCAGTAAATTTAAGAAAATTGAAATCAGGGGCTTCCCTGGTGGTGCAGTGGTTGAGAGTCCAACTGCTGATGCAGGGGACACGGGTTCGTGCCCCAGTCCGGGAAGATCCCACATGCCGTGGAGCAGCTAGGCCCGTGAGCCATGGCCACTGAGCCTACGCATCCGGATACTGTGCTCCACAACAGGAGAGGCCACAACAGTGAGAGGTGTATGTACTGCAAAAATAAAAATAAAAAATCTTCCAACAAACAAAAGTCCAGGACCAGATGGCTTCACAGCTGAATTCTATCAAACATTTAGAGAAGAGCTAACACCCATCCTTCTCAAACTCTTCCAAAAAATTGCAGAGGAAGGAACACTCCCAAACTCATTCTATGAGGCCACCATTACCCTGATACCAAAACCAGACAAAGATACTACAAAAAATGAAAATTACAGACCAATATCACTGATGAATATAGATGCAAAAATCCTCAACAAAATACTAGCAAACAGAATCCAACAACACATTAAAAAGATCATACACTATGATCAACTGGGATTTATCCCAGGGATGCAAGGATTCTTCAATATATGCAAATCAATCAATGTGATACACTATATTAACAAATTGAAGAATAAAAACCATATGATCATCTCAATAGATGCAGAAAAAGCTTTTGGCAAAACTCAACACCCATTTATGATAAAAACTCTCCAGAAAGTGGGCATAGACGGAACCTACCTCAACATAATAAAGGCCATATATGACAAACCCACAGCAAACATCATTCTCAATGGTGAAAAACTGAAAGCATTACCTCTAAGATCAGGAACAAGACAAGAATGTCCACTCTCACCACTATTATTCAGCATAGTCTTGGAAGTCCTAGCCACAGCAATCAGAGAAGAGAAAGAAATAAAAGGAATACAAATTGGAAAAGAAGAAGTAAAACTGTCATTGTTTGCAGATGACATGATACTATACATAGAGAATCCTAAAAATGCCACCAGAAAACTACTAGAGCTAATCAATGAATTTGGTAAAATTGCAGGATACAAAATTAATGCACAGAAATCTCTTGCATTCCTATACACTAATGATGAAAAATCTGAAAGAGAAATTAAGGAAACACTCCCATTTACCATTGCAACAAAAAGAATAAAATACCTAGGAATAAACCTACCTAAGGAGACAAAAGATCTGTATGCAGAAAACTGTAAGACACTGATGAAAGAAATTAAAGATGATACCAACAGATGGAGAGATATACCATGTTCTTGGATTGGAAGAATCAATACTGTGAAAATGACTATACTATCCAAAGCAATCTACAGAGTCAGTGCAATCCCTATCAAAGTACCAATGGCATTTTTTATGGAACTAGAACAAATAATCTTAAAGTTTGTATGGAGACACAAAAGACCCCGAATAGCCAAAGCAGTCTTGAGGGAAAAAAACCGAGCTGGAGGAATCAGATTCCCTGACTTCAGACTATACTACAAAGCTACAGTAAACAAGACAATATGGTACTGGCACAAAAACAGAAACATAGGTCAATGGAACAGGATAGAAATCCCAGAGATAAACCCAAGCACCTATGGTCAACTAATCTATGACAAAGGAGGCAAAGATATACAATGGAGAAAAGACAGCCTCTTCAATAAGTGGTGATGGGAAAACTGGACAGCTACATGTAAAAGAATGAAATTAGAACACTCCCTAACACCATACACAAAAATAAACTCAAAATAGATTCGAGACCTAAATGTAAGACCAGACAGTATAAAACTCTTAGAGGAAAACATAGGAAGAACACTCTTTGACATAAATCACAGCAAGATCTTTTTTGATCCACCTCCTAGAGTACTGGAAATAAAAACAAAACTAAACAAATGGGACCTAATGAAACTTCAAAGCTTTTGCACAGCAAAGGAAACCATAAACAAGACCAAAAGACAACCCTCAGAATGGGAGAAAATATTTGCAAATGAATCAATGGACAAAGGATTAATCTCCAAAATATATAAACAGCTCATGCTGCTCAATATTAAAGAAACAAACAACCCAGTCCAAAAATGGGCAAAAGACCTAAATAGACATTTCTCCAAAGAAGACATACAGATGGCCAAGAAGCACATGAAAAGCTGCTCAACATCACTAATCATTAGAGAAATGCAAATCAAAACTACAAGGAGCTATCACCTCACATCAGTTAGAATGGGCATCATCAGAAAATCTACAAACAACAAATGCTGGAGAGGGTGTGGAGAAAAGGGAACCTTCCTGCACTGTTGGTGGGAATGTAAATTGATACAGCCACTATGGAGAACAGTATGGAGGCTCCTTAAAAAACTAAAATAGAATTTCCATATGATCCAGCAATCCCACTAGTGGGCATATACCCAGAGAAAACCATAATTCAAAAAGACACATGCACCCCAATGTTCATTGCAGCAGTATTTACTATAGCCAAGTCATGGAAGCAACCTAAATGCCCATCGACAGACAAATGGATAAAGAAGTTGTGGTACATATATACAATGGAATATTACTCAGCCATAAAAAGGAATGACATTGAGTCATTTGTTGAGACATGGATGGATCTAGAGACTGTAATACAGAGTGAAGTAAGTCAGAAAGAGAAAAACAAATATCGTGTATTAACGCATGTATGTGGAACCTAGAAAAATGGTACAGATGAACTGGTTTGCAGGGCAGAATTTGAGACACAGATGTAGAGAGCAAATATATGGACACCAAGGGGGGAAAACCCCACAGGGGTGGGGATGGTGGTGTGCTGAATTGGGCGATTGGGATTGACATGTATACACTGATTTGTAAAAAATTGATGACTAATAAGAACCTGCTGTATAAAAAAAAAACACTTAGTAAAAACTGATATATACATTAAAAACAAACAAACAAAAAAAGACCACTGGAGTCCTAGGTCCAAATCCTTTCCCTTCATATTTGTTTCATTGACTCAATGAGCGTTTTCTTTACAGATACTGTCTGTAAAACATTTCACATAATAACAAATAGTATCTTCTCCACATAATAACAAAATATCAAGAAATGTGAATTAATGAATGTGTGACTTACCTGTCCAATATATGCTGAGGTCATTTAGATTTCTACTCCAAAGTATATCTGAAATAGAATGATTTTTCTCTATATGCATTGCCATCACCCTGGTTTAAGCCATTAATGAATATCTCTTAAGTTCTAGCACTTAATTGGTCTCCCAATAATTCCGCTATTCTCCCATTTACTCACTAGGCTTCAGCAACATTGTTTTCCAGTTCTTTGAACTCTTAAGCAAAACAAAATAATAGAAAACAAAAAATTAAATCAAAACAAGTCATTCCCTAAAACCTCTGAGAACTCTGATCACACTGTCTGCTTGTCCTTCATAGCCTTTCATATACATATATATCATGATGTTTTACTTCATGTCAGTTTCCCCTCTAGATTATTATTAATTTAAAACATTTTTATTGGGGTATATTTGATATTACTCAGCCATGAAAAAAGAACGAAATAATGCTGTTTGCAGCAACATGGATGGACCCAGGGATTGTTATATGGGAAAAGAATCCCTTCTGGATTATAAGTTTCATGAAGGCAGAGACTGACTGCTTTGCTCAGCACAATACACCAGTACCAGGATAGTGACTACCTGAAGGTAGGATACTCAATTATTTTTTTGTGGATAGAATATAGATTTCATCCATGAGTCTTAGTTTTTCCTCTCCTGGGAGAGACCTAATAGTCTAATTCTTCTTCCTCACGACAACCGTTTAGAGGATTGAAGGCTGCCTTTATTCACCACCCTATCTGCTGTAAGTTTGTATCTACAAGTTATTTACCTAGTGTTTATGGAATACTTTTGATCACTTTGCCATTTTGGCCTGTATCTTGTAAATACAGTCTAGTTTGTGTTTTGCTATTTAAACGTAGTACCCAGAGATGAATGTGATTTCCCACCTGTGGTCTGACTGGTATACCCCTGAGCAGGACCAGCATCTTCTTCAGATGTTATATCTCCATTAACACAGCCTAAGCCTGCATCGATTCCTATGCAACTTCAGCAGCTTGCTGCTGACTCTCGAGTCCACAATCAAGGAAAACGCTTAAATTTCTTTATTCAATATGCTCTTAGGATGCCATGTGGGTGTTTTGGACCCACTTCCAAAACTTTGCATTTATTCTTATAAAATATAATAATTTTACCTTGCTCGTTCCTAATTCTCTCATCCATCAAAATCATTATCTTTCTTGGATTCATGTTATCTGCAAAACCTGTATCTTCATTCACTTAATTTTTTATTGAACACCTACTATCTGCCAAACTATGTATTAAGTGTGGCGCTTTATAAGGTGGACGTGATAGCTACTTTCACAGGCATACAGTCTAGTCACTGACAAGAGTTTTGAATGCTTCAATGAAGACACAACCTTATGGCAGTCATTTGGAATCCCTTCTAGGTACCTATCAATTAATTAAGCAGAATTTTCTAGATATTTAGTCAACCAATTAATAACCCATCTAACATATTGTTGTTTGGCTCATTACCAACAATCTGGGTGTAAACTCTTTCAGGGCATCATTCCATGTACCATACTTCTTTGTGTCCTCACTGCACTCACATCCAAGTCTCTTTTCATTGAGACCATCTTTGCCCACTGTATATAAAATAGCATTGAATGCCTCCCAACTCCTGCCCCTCCTCTTCCCTTTGCCTGTTTTATATTTTCTTCATAGGACTTATCACTTGCTGCTATATCACATAGTTTGATTATTTAAATTTTTGTCCCTTGCCCCCCCCCACCATTATAATATAATCTCTGTGAAGGCAGGAACTTTTTCTGTATTGTTCACTGCTATAATCCCAGTGAGAAGAACAGGACCTGACACACAGTAGGCAGTCAGTCAATATTTGTTAAATGAAATTGACATAAATTAGCAAAAATCTTTCATCACAGTGTGGTAAAAGTCTCCTGTATCAGTCAGGGTTCTGGCAGGAAATAGATGGCATATTCAGACTTGGTATTTGTGGAGAGTTTAATCAAGAAGATATTTACAAAGGTGTGGGAAGGGTTTGGGGAAGTCAAAGAGGGATATTGCAGTATTCTGTGGCAACAGCACAGAGACATTTGGTCCCCCAGGCCTGAAGGGAGAAGCAGAGGAGCAGCTGTGGAGAACTCAGAGAGGGTGGCTATAAGGAGAGGGCCTCCAACAGGGATTGTAACCTATAGTAGAGGGAGGCATCCAACTTCCATGCTTGGGGATGAGACGGGAAATACATACTCTGAACTCACTCTCTTTCTAGCCTCTGTCTCCTGCTGGGAACTGCCACTGGCCAAATTCCCATTGCTATCAGGCAAGAGAGCCCAATAATGCAGTTCTCAAGGTTCAGCCTCTCAAGGCATAGGGCAGGGTGGGAAATGGTGGAGAGACTAACAGGAAATATCCGGAACCCATCTTATGGGCTGTTGCCATTTAGTCACAAAGTTGCCCAAAGGGCATGGAGAGATCCGGTTAAATAGAGTATAAAGGGAAGCTGCTGTGGTGTGATTGAGAGAGAGAAAGGTTATGGAGGGGTTATGTGGATGTCAAGCAGCCCTGGGGGCAGGGAAGGGAGAAATCTTCCTCTCTCAAGAAAGGAGGTGAATTTCTGAAAGTGGAAGCTAGAGCTGGAGAGAGGTGCATTCATGAGTAAAGCGTAGTGTCAAGCTGAGATGCTGGTGGTCTTCATGCATTCTACTGTGAAAGTCCCTTGGACATCCATGATGTTGGAGAGGGTATTCTACCCTTGCAGGAGGAGTCTTAGAAAGCTGCACAAACAGTAGGACCTCACACCCCAATATATTAGAAATAACAATGTAGGAGCTGGGAGGTATCCAGATGAAGAACGTTGTTTATGGTATATGTCTAGCAATTGCTCCCTCCTCCATCTTTGAGGAAATTAAGATTGGTTTGGGGGCGTGAATCTGTACATTACAAGAATTTAGAAAAGGGTGAGACACTGTTTCAACTCTCTGATTCCTAGAATGAGCGTGACTTCTGAGAAATTTTCTTTGCATTAGTATTCAAACCACACTGAGAAGTTGCCAAGGTTGTAGGGAATAACAGGAGAGTTCAGCATCCAGGATTCTGGCTGCTGTTGACCGTTTTAAGCTGCAACTGTGGGTCCCAAGCTGGTACTCCAATTCCCTGCCTGCTGGGAGTGCCCTGCAGGGTCATCACCCTTCCTTCACCCCAGCCACCTGCCAGTTGGCATTCAACAGTTAATTGGGGTCAGAGTGGTGCACCTTCCTTCTGGGTGAAAGAAGAGGGCTGCAAAATGTCCCGGGAGCCACCCCTAGTGCCAGACATGCAAGCTAAACTGGCAGAGTGGAAACAAGCTGAAAACTAATGCAAATGTGGGTGTGCAAGAGAGAGCACACAGAGCTGGGGAAATGGCACTCTTCATGTCTGCTTGGTCGAGGAGTCACTGTGCTTTTTGAACCTGGGGCAGAGTGGCAGCACTAGCTGTTCAAAAATGTCAACCCTGACATGAGGGTGGAAACTTGGGTGGAGTGGGGGAGTACTTCTGTAGTGGAAAAACACACAGCACCCATCAACAATCTGTAAAGGCCGTGGAGAGCTTATGCTTCAAACGATAAAAAGGAGAAGAGGAGGAACAAAATTCGGAGGAAGAATAGAGTTTGTGTAAGGCATGGTGGCAATCACCCAGATGGTGGCTGAGGAAGGAGAGAGCTGGGGAAGACAGGATGCCATTAGGACATCGCAAACAGCAGTGAGGTCTTCCAGGTGAGAGAAACCTGGAAATCCAGTGAGAAGGGCTCCTTAACTGTAAGATAAAGTCTGAACAGTGTAGCCTGGGTGGTCACATACATTTCCATGGTTCCCTCAAGACTTCCATGTGAGCTTATGACTCCCAAGTCAGAGTGATGGAAGCTGATGATTTCCATCCCAGATTTCAATCCTGAGGTTTCAGACTTTTTTTTTTTTACTCAACTGGTCATTAGCATCTGGATGCCCAGTAAGTACTTCAAATTCAAACCATCCAAAATGGAAATCAACATCCTCATTCCCACAAGCACCATCTTCCTTCATTTCTTTTAACTGTATTACATTCCCTCAGGTTATACAAACCAGACCCTGAACCACCATTATTTCTTGCTTCCTTTCCCTATCTCTATCCAATTTATCATTAGGTCCAGTTGACTTGAGTACTTTCTCTCTTCTTCAACACAATTACCACATCTTTAGTTTAGATCTTCATCATTTCTTATCTGAGTCATGACATCCTCTTCCAAGAGTTCTGTTCTCCATGAGTCTAATTTCTATGATGGAGTCATAGTGATCTTTCTGAAATTTATAACAGATTATGTTGCTCCCCTGCTTAAGATTTGCCTCCACTGCTTCAGGGTAAACTTCAGCTTACTCAGCATGGCTTATCAGCATTACCTAAAACATCACTTCCTCAGAAAAGCTTCCCCCATCTCTAGCATCGGCTAGGCTCCCCCTATCTATATATTCTCATACATCCCTGTGACAGAGCCTGATCTGACTTACAAGTGGTGTTTCCCTTCTATTGAATAGAGTTTAGGCTGATAGGTGGCTCTCAATTCAGAAACTTCATTTCCCACCCCCTTGCATCTAGGTGGAACAATATGGTTCATTCCCACATTGAAATGAGAGCTCAAGGGATGTGTATCACATCCAGGGGGGGTTAAATATCATGTGCATCATCTTCCAGGCTGTTCCTTTCCTCTCCCTGACTAGCTGGATGGAGAGAATTTAGAAAAAAAAAATACTTTGGGGAGGTCCTGGAGGGTAGATGGAGCCAGAAGAAAGGATTTGAATTCTTGAGTTACCCTTGGGAAGGAGCGCTGCTGATCTGCAGCTGTATTTGTGAGTAACAAATAAACTTTTGCTGTGATAAGCCATTGAAATTTGGGGATTGCTTGTTCCATCAACTCACATAAATTACATCTGTCTACTTCCTTATCAGTTATGATGGAACCTTAGTGTTCCTGCTTTTTCAAAAATCTGTCTTATCCACTAGATTACATTTTGATAGGACAGGGGCAATGTCTTTCTTGCTTACAACTACCGTATATTCACGATATGCCACAAAATCGTCTTTAGGTAATAAAAGCTCACATATATAGTTCTTACTATATTCCCTTCTTTTTTGTTTAGCCTCCAGATACTTCCAGTAGGAGTCAAATGAAAGTCATGATGCTATGGGTTGTGAAGGGAAAGTCGTATCACCAAGTGCTGTTTAACGGACTTAAGTCGGGCCGTTCATTTGATGGGTATTTATGGAGTGTCTTTTAGAGCTATTATGAGCATAAAATATGGTAAAACGTGATATGCTTAGAAAATTACATGGAACTGCTCAATAGTATCAGTTAGTAGCAGAGTAGCAACTAATTACTTATTCTGTAAAATAGTACTGTAGGTGCAGTGGAGGCTGTAGGAGTGTGTATACACAGCATTCATATGCCCATAGGATCTTGAAATTCTTAGACTTTCCAGCCTTAACACTTACTCTGGCCCATGTAACTGAATGATTTGGTTTAGTTGAAGATATTCATAGGTCAAGTGTGAAGCTGGTTCTATGCTCCAGAGAAGGAACTTCTGCCTGTCCCTCTAAAAAGAAAAATGGAAGATCAGATGAGATGTGGTCTATTAAAATGCCTTGGTAACTGTGGGATGCTGCACAATACTGCTGGGTGGACGTGGGCAGTGTCCTGGCTACTTGGCCTGAGTGGAAGATGCTATCATTGCTACTAGTTCTCCGGCTGGCCAGAATGCATGTGTCAAGGATTGTCTTCCCTTTTAAGCTGTCCCATTAATTGCTGTTTCCTGAGTATCTGATTTTGCACATAGAAATGAACGGTTACGTCTTCCAGTCTTAAGGCATCTGTTTTCCCTCCAGCTTGGGTAGACTCCCGTGACCCATAAGTACTTTCAATATCTTTCTTAAAGTCCTTTAATTACATGTTTACAATATGTTTTTAAATTACAAAAACCACACAGTACATAATTCCATTCCCCCCACCTCCACCACCTCCACAAAAAGAAAAGAGCTAGTCTATTACAAATGAAGACTTTCTATTTAAATACCAAAGTCTTTTAAAATCTGATTCAGGAAAGTCAAGTCCGTGCTTGGTAATCTTGTATGCAGCATCTTCAGATGGAGGGATCACCGATTCCACACATGAGAGGAAATCAGATTGGGCCTGTGTTACTTAGAAAAATTGAAGACAAAGGGGCTTGGAACTTGGGTTATTCAGATAATTACCTATTTCCTGACATCACATAATGCTTTCTGGACCTGAGCTTCAACTCTTTTGTGATTTTTTTTTTCCAGCTCTGAAATCTGAACAAATTCATCCATTTAGATTTTTTTTCTATTTGATTCAGATATTTGCTCCCTGTCTGAGAAATTACATGCCAGCTTGCTGCCAGAAGCACCTTTCACAGCTGTTATAAATATCTGGGAAAAAGTAGGGGAGGATTAAATCGAAGATTGTAGTACCATTCCTCCCAGTGCCAAGGCAGTCCTGGAGGTTCAGATAATGATATCTCACATTTATAGTTTAGATCTTGAGCCCACTGAGCTAGGAGTGGATCCAACTTCTTATACCTTCTACAAAGCATTTAAAGATTTGGATGGCTATTTAGTGATAACATCTATTATTAATTAAATTATTCTTTGTTGGAAAGTATTGTGATTTTTAAAATAACTTTATTCTTGGATCACACATGGGTGACTGGGAAATGTGCCTTGTAATTATCTAGCATATTTTCGTCATCTGAGTTTTGTAAGTCACAAGGTGCCAATGATTCTGCCCAAGGGTTCCTGTTTTGCAGACCAAAAATAAATTGTTTTGATTTCATGAGTAAGCAGGTAGAGCAGGGCAATCTGTGTGAGGTTTTCTGGTTACTGCTCCGAAAGTGGGTTTCCATGAGAGGCAAGGTCATAAGTGTGAGGATGTGAGTCTCTGTGCCCTGGAGGTGGGCAGAGCGCACCCGAGAGATGCTGAAGCAGCCTTCCCATCCATCAACTGAGAGAGGATGAGGCACATGGGAGAGAGTATGGACCCTGCTGAAGAGGCAAAACAGCCCAGAAGGGGAACAAGGATAGCAGCTTGATATCCTGCTCTTTTTCAGCTTTTGTTAGGGCCAGTCTTGTGTAGAAAGGACAGCAAAACTGACATGTGTAGGAAGCTTGTTTGTGGTAATATCAGGACTGTAGCCCAGCTCTACTGGCCTCTAGACTTGAGTGACGTCTACCAGACACTACTGCCTGGTAGACTGGCTTCACTGTTTGGTAGGGGAAATTAGCAGATCTAATTCCAAGAGGTTCTCAAGAGGCAGCGAAACTTTGCCTAATCATACAAAGTAAACTCACTCTTCCAAAACAAACGCGTTTGTTCATTCTTTCATGCATTCAACATGTATTTATTGAACATCTACCATATGCCAGTCACTGCTCTGCATACTGTGAAATAGCTTTGACCATGAACAATTCAAGTCCTGCCCTCATGGAGGTTACATTCTGGTGGAGAAACATAAGGAATAAAGAAGTAGGCAAATATGTCAATAAAATAATTTCACAAGAAAGGTTACAAAGAAAATAAAAAATAAAACAGAGTAATGAAGGGGGTGGAGGTGGTACATGAATATAGTGGTGGAAGGTGGAAAATAATTCAGGTGTTTCCACTTAATAATAAACAGATGCTACCTTCTAGAAAATGTCTGTAGGTTATAAAAGAAGCCATTCAAAGTAAACAGTAAGCTCAGGAGATAGAAACATCAATGAAGAAATTTAAAGATTTCTTTCCAGAATATTAAGTGCTACTTTTCTATTGTTTTAAAAAATTAGCACTTTTATTATAGAAGTAGCACATTTGTTGAAAATAATTAGACCGTATAGTAGACCGTGAAGAAGAAAATGAAATTACCCTAAAACCCACCCCTAAAATTTTAATATTTATCTTCCATTTGCTAGGCATATAAAGATATGATTTTTACATAACGCTGATTTGAAACCAGCTTTTATGAACTAGCAGCATGTCATGAACATCTTTTGACATTAATTAATGCATAACTGCATCATTGCTTATCCTGGCTGGGAGGTATTCCACTGAAGAAGTGTACTCAAATTTATGAAACCAAGTCCCTGTTTTTGAGCACTTGTCTCTAGCTGTTTACTTTTATAAACAAAGCTTAATGAATATCCTTGTATCTATATCTGTGCACATTTGTTTAATCATTTCTTTAGGGAAAATGCCTAACAGTGGAATTGCCAGGTCAGAAAGTCTGCAGTTTTATGTACAGATTTTGAATTACATTGCACAAATTTCTATGAGAGAGGCTTTATGAATTTACACCAGCAGTGGACAAATATTCTTTTCTCCACATATTGGCCAATTCAGAATAGTAAGAAATACAGTAATAAGCGAAAAGAGGTGAACTGTTAATTTGTTTTTATCTTATTGCTGGTGAGATTTATAATTTTTAAAACTTTTTACTGGCTTTTCACATGTTTTCCTTTACACATGTCTTTTGCTAATTGTTAAAATTGTTAAAAGTATCCATTTTTTCCCTTACTGACTTGCAAGACCTCTTTATGTAGCCAATTTTTTCAAGTGCATACTGTGTGGGAGGCACCTTTGCAGGATCTAGGAATAGATTGATGAACAAGGAAATATTGTCTCTTCTTTTTAAACAGTCTTTCCCAGTTTATTCTTTGTTCTTTAATTTTTGTGAGTAGAATTTTTTGGAGGTTAAAAGTGTCCTGATTTTCCTACATGGTTTCATCTTGCAGTGCCATGTTAAAAAGCCCTGCCCAACTTCAAGATTATAAAAACTAGTTAGCTATTAGTTGAATAATTTATCTTTTCCCCACAGATTTGAAATGCCATCTGTATCATACACTAAATTCTGAAATACACATAGAGCTGCTTTGGGATTTTCTACTTGATTTCACTGATGTGTCTATGTTGGCACCAATGTCAAATGATTCTAAGTATTGTGGCTTTATAACACATTGGAATATCTGCTAAGGAAAATCCCAACTTATCACTGTTCATGTTCAAAATATTTTTGTATGTTTATTCTACCAGAAGTTTATCAAGCTCCAAAAGGAAATTGCACTGGATTTTCAGAAGGTTTGAGTTACATTTAAAGATTAATTTGCAGAGAATCTGTACAGCATTAGGTATTCTTACCACAGGAACACAACTTCTCTGTATTCAAGTCTGCTTATATGATACTCAGTAAAGTTTAATACTTTTCATTTAAAAGTTCCTGCATATTTTTTTGTCCAGTTCATTCCTAGACATTTTATATCTTTGGTTGCTACTGTGAATAAGATCACTTTACCATTATATTTTTTAACTGATCATAATTGGTAGGTAGGAAAATTGCTGATTCACCTATTGATTCATTGCTAGCCTTCTTAATGATGTATCTTACTAGCAGCCACAATTACAAATACTTAATCACTGGTGCAGCCTGAGAACCAACCAGTCAGCACAGATTCTGGTTGTGAATGGTTTGTTACAGACTTTCTATGGCATAGCAGCTGAATACTAACCCAGATGTCAGTTCTAATCCTTTTTCAGAAAAATCTCTTTTTTCCAATATCTTTCATAGGTAAGTAACCATAACATCCATAATTTCTGGCCATTTTTCTTCCTCCTTTACAATATTTTGTTTTAGTGTTTAATTTCATTAACTAGAAAGGCAAGATAATCTTAAGTAGAAGTGGCGATAATGGAAATATTTATATTACTCCTGATTTTATTAGAAAAGTTTGTCAGGAGTAGATACTTCTGTAAATAATATTGAGGAAAATCTAACCTATTAATATTTTTTTAAATTAGGAATTGATGGTGAATTTCATCACATTCCCTACCTCCACCTTCTATCAAGATGGATTGTCTCCTCTGTCCTGTTAATAAGGTAACATATTAATCCATTTCCAAGTTGAACCATCATATTCATCAACCCTACTTGGTCACAATGAATAACCTTTGTGTTATACGCCTGAATTTCATTTATTAATATTTTATTTAGTATGTTTATAACTAATAGGCATAAGTGTGATTGGTTAAACAATTGTTTTTTTCTTGTGCTTTGACAGGTTTTGGTAAAAAGATTGGCTTTGTTTTGTAAAATATATTGATATGCATTTGGATACTGTGTGATTTGGTGCATACAAGACTTTTATACATTCATTTTACTTTGTAGCCTTTATAAAAATAAAATAATCCTTTTTGTCCCTTTTAATATTTTACTTTGTCCCATTTAATATTTCACTTTGAACTCTCTTTCTATGATGTTGATATTGCAACCTCTGAATTATGTTTTCCTTGTATTACCTGATCTATCTTTATCCAACCTTTTATTTTTAACATTTGTGAGTTGTTTTTTCTTTGGAGGGCATGGAGAAAGATTTTATTTTTGACATAATTTACTCTCTATTTTAAGAGATTTAACTCTTATGAAAGACCATTTTTGTTTTGCAAAATGTGCTATATTAATTTGAATTACTAGACTGATAGATATAGTAGTTGTTAAGGTTTTCCCAAGCAAATGGCTGCCTTGTAGAATAGGCATAAATAACGTGGCAAGTTGTATGAATTATGCTGTTGAGCCAGTAAGACGAGGACGTATGTGATAGACAGGTCTAGGACAGGTATGTATGGTAAGTAGCCTTCAAGTTACCAGTATCAACAGCCCCACCTCTTATAGTCACACCCTGTGTGAATCCTCTTCCCCACAGTGCAGCTGGACCAAGTGATGGCATCTAATCAATAGAATAAAGCAAAAATGTTGAGATATCACTTCTGAGATTTAGTTATGTAGAAACCGTGGCTTCCGTCTTGCACTCCCTTTCTTGTTCTCTTGATGGCTTGCTTTGAGGAAAGCCAGCTGCCACGTTGTGAGCTATGTTATGGAGGAATTCCATGTGGTACAAGAATGGGGAACTACATTCTGACAGCAACAACCTGAGTGAGCTTGGGTGCAGAATCTCCCTCAGACGAGCCTTCGGATGGGACCACACATCCAGCCAACACCCTGATTTCAGTCTTCTGAGAGACTCTGAACCAGAGGCACCCTGCTAAGCTGTATCTGAATTCCTGACCCACAGAGACTGTGAGATAATAGATGTCTTCTGTTTTAAGCTACTGAGTTTTAGGATAACCTGTCACTCAGCAATAGGTAACTAATATAATACGTGACTGGATTTCTTGGGCGTTCATCACCCTTTGTTATTTGGTTTATGTGGATAGGCATGAAGGTCCCTGAGTTCTATCGTCATAGATAAATCAATCAATTAACACTACGTTAATAAAATGTACAAAGCAGAGGTTAAGTTTAGTGATCTATCTATCTATCTATCTGTCTATATAAAACGTACAACTCTTGATTTGCATAATGTCAACCCTTTATAAGCTGTTCAGTAAGGGACTGAATATAATTTTAGCAATGCAGAAATAATAGTGTGATACATGGAAAGGTAAAGTATCTCATGGCAGTGATGAATATTAGGAGTTGAGAGGGGGTGGCAGCCGACACTTTCTAGAGAGAAGGCCCTTCTGTTCAGTCCCAGGTGGTTTCTGTTACCATGTGAATTCTCATTGCATTACCTTGCATTACTTCATTTTATTTGTTTTATTTTCCTCTTTGCTTTATTTTATATAGTACTAAAAATTGACAAATTTATGGCAAGACTAGAGGACCAGTTTGTAAGTGTAAGAATAATCTATACTTGAAGAAGAAAACATCAAATATGAAAATACGTATTGCCCTTATTGTCCATGCATCTTATTTCGCTTACTTATCAGGGAAAATTATTTTGAATTATGATGTCTAAAAAGCATGAAAAATGTTTTTCACCTATAAACCTACAGGGGCAACAAAAATAGCATTCAGGAGGAAAAGTTATTTATGGAAATGGAGGATTTACTCACAGTGAGACTGTTGAATCAGTTGAAAATTCATGTCACTTAGCCTAATGACCATTTGAGCAAAGTCTTAAGTTGGAAGAAGGAAAGAAAGAGCCCAGTGATCTCATTCAGAATAGGGCTACTTTTGGGTGGGTCATGTAGAAATTTAAATGTCAAAAAAAAGTAGGTTGTGGGACTACTAGAATAGATAGAAAAGCAATAGAAATATATGTGGAAATATTAATACATATAGAAAGATTACATAGCATAGAAAGTCATTATATGAATGAAACTAGATTACTTTGGAGAAAACATGTCAACAAGAGCACACAGTTTCAAGAGTTAAAACCAACTCCAGGATTGAACATTTCCAAAGATATACTGGGGCTTGGGGCTAATGTAGTGGGAAGCTGCAAATAGAAACTGTTGTCTGTTTATCACTGCGAAGATCCACGGGTAATTTAAAGACCTTAGTTACGTACATATGTTTTCTATGTACACCAACTTCTTGCTTTGCAAGGCCTTCTTGAAAAGGACAGTGATATAATTTGGGGAGTGTCTATATAATTGTAATCCTTTCCTTTGAGGAATTCATATTTGGCCATGAAGGACAGTGCACAAGTGAAGCACTTAGACCATGGAGCCAGGTTCATAGCATGGAGGGGTCCATCACTGTGAGCCAGGCTGGAAAGACCATCTTGCAGCCCTGTGGCCAAAGAATGAGGGGAAAAAACAACCCAGGTTTTATATATACTTTTGAAATAATTACTTCAACTTTATCAGGTAGAAGTTCTTTTTTTATTGTTAATTATCTGAGGAAAATGAATTATTTCAGGAAAATTCAGATAGAAATTCTTATCCCCATTTTACAGCTGAGGAAATCAAGGCACTGAGAAGTAAGTATTTTGTCCATGGTCATGTAGCTAGTGAACAATGGAGCTGAAATTAGAATTCTGGGGATATGAATTCAAAACCCATAAACTTAATCTCTCTGTCCTAGTCTTATCCCCATCCCTGTACAGATTCATCTTCCTGTTGGGGAGATTTTGTGGGTGTTCGTTGGTTGTGGCAAAGGAGAGAACTATTCACTGTGGAACCGGAATCATCTGCTTGTTTAATGCACATTGATACGGTCTTGCTAACAAGATCACAGCTGTCTTGAAATCATTGTCCCTTGAGTTTTTTTTCCTCTACCATTCTCCGATATATTTCAATGTGGAATATATGTATCCACCAAATCAATTACTTGGTTTCTCGATTACACGTGCATTCTGGTGTTCTTTTTCATTATTGCCTATTGAAGGTGCCATGCACTTACTAGTCCTGAAAGTTACTACTGAGCCAGTCAGGTTATATTTACAAGACTGTTTACAAGAACCCCAGGAGATTCAAAGGGTTTCTGCCCAAACATAAGGGGCTATGTTTCAGAACACTGGGGCACTCTTTAGAAATTTGAGAGCACATCTTTGGAGCCCCGCCATAAGTATTGTACAGAACTGATATTATACAGCAAAAATTTGTGGAATAAATAAATAAAAATATAAAATACTGAATATGGGAAAGTGTAGAAGTTCAAGACATGGAAGAAAACTTTATTTTTCTTCCAGTCTTAATTCTTGCGCACAGGTGAGAACAGAGGCAGTGAAGAGAGAGGGAAGGGAAATACGATATTTGCACCCAATGCTTGTTTAATAACTTTTTACTGAAATGCATTGAAGAATAAAAAAGAAGGATTTATTTTATCAGTTCAGCTAACAGTGATCAAGGTCTTACAATGTGTTAAATTCATATACCTGACATAGCACATTAACCCACTGGTTCTCCAATCTGCCTGCACGTTGGAATCGCCTGGGAAATTTAAAAATTATCGTTGCCTGGAGTCTACCTCCAGGGATTCTTATTTAATTGGTGTGGAGTGTGACGTGGACAAAACGTTTTTTTAAAGTTCCTCAGGTGATTTTAATAAGTAGCAAACTTTGAGAACCCCTGTGTTACTCCTTTCGTCCAGTGGTTGTCAAACGTTTTCTGTAAAAGGCCAGAGAGTAAATATTTTAGTCTTTGCCAGCCATAGGGCCTCTGTCACAACTACTCAGTCCTGCCATTGTAGCACTCACACAGCCATAGACAAAATGTTAAGTGAATAAGTGTAGCTGTGTTCCTATAAAACTTTATTTATGGACACTGAAATTTGAGCGTCATAAAATTTTCACATGTCACAAAATAGTCTTGTTTTTTAAAAATTTTTTTTCTCAACGGTTTAAAAATATAGATTGACGCATACAAAATCAGGCAGCTGGCTGGATTTGACCATCATTTGCAGGCTCCTGTTTTAATACACTTAACTCCACAAAGGCACATGCAACTATTATTCTCATTTTTAATAGCTGAAGAAAGAGGCAAGATCTCAGGTCTACTGGTGGTTGAGTCAGAATTTGACCATGATGCTAAACTACTCTTAGGAAGTATCAACATTTATCCCCAAAATCATAATTTTGGCTGTTCTTTGAGGTTAATTATGAGGCTAAGGGATGTGAGGGATGCACTCCTTCCAACCCCCATCATTTAAACAATAAATTGCCAATGAATTCAAATTAAACAATACCTCGTTTCACTAAAAAAAAAAATATTTTTAACCATTGTTCAACACTCTGCTTCCCACATTGCTGAGGTTTCCTGGCCTTTAATGTGTTCAATGAGGGATTTACTCAATTTAATTGAAGTTACAGTTTTTCCTTGTTCATCATGTACCGCCAAATCAAGCAAATAGTGTTAAAATATTATGGTCAATTATACATATAAATCTTGCAGAGAGTTAATGAACATATTTTCTAGATTGTGGAACAGCCTGGACACTTATCTTGCTCTTTAAGATAAAATACCACATGTATATAATGCATTGCTAAGCTTTCTTCAAACTACACACTTTGCCTAGAATCCCATTTTCCATTAAATAATAATCATTGTAATTAATAGACTGGTTATTTTATCTCCCTAATCTGGTTACAGTAATTTATCAAAGGCATGTAAATGAAAGCTAGAAAAGTAGTGAACCATTCTTTTTATAAGAAGGTAAAGAACATAAAACGTAATAATTCTCTAGGGAACGTAATAAGATATGTGACTTCTTGTAATTCACTGAAGGAAATACATTAAGTGTTTACCATTGTTTTAAGGGCACTTGATTGGCTTGATGTACACTTCTCATGGTTAGTGATTATGGCTACATTGATGGGTGAACTTGAATGTTTTCTTCAAATCTTTGAAAGTGCCCTGGGATGGACCAGCAGGATTCATTCCTAGCTCTGCATCCAGCAATCCTCAGTACTGACCAGATGAGGATGCAATGCCTCCAGGTGGTGCTGAGGACAATTCAGAGCTTGGATGTTCTTGAGAAGGATTTTAAAACCCTTTACCTCACCTTAAAACAAGAGAGGATCTGTTACCACATCCACCCATTCAGTCCTCAGTCACTGACTGTTGATACAGACAAGAAAAGGATGGGAAAGGAAGGGGACCAGCCAGGTGGGTGACTGGGCTCTTGTACAATTTCTGCTGCTCATCTTCAATTGGGCCAATCCGCCTGACCCTGTTTTTAAATTTTATATTGGAGCATAGTTGATTAACAATGTTGTGTTGGTTTCAGGTGTAGAGCAAAGTGATTCAGTTATACATATACATGTACCTAATCTTTTTCAAATTCTTCTCCCATTTAGGTTTTTACAGAATATTGAGCAGAGTTCCCTGTGCAATGCAGTAGGTCCTTGTTGGTTATCTTTTTTTTTTTGTTTTTTTTTTGCGGTACGTGGGCTTCTCACTGTTGTGGCCTCTCCCGCTGCGGAGCACAGGCTCCGGATGCGCAGGCTCAGCGGCCATGGCTCACGGGCCCAGCCACTCTGCGGCATGTGGGATCCTCCCGGACCGGGCAACAAACCCGTGTCCCCTGCATTGGCAGGCGGACTCTCAACCACTGCGCCACCAGGGAAGCCCAGTTATCTATTTTAAATACAGCAGTGTGTACATTTCAATCCCAGTCTCCCCATCTATCCTGCCCCCTCGCACACCCACCTGACCCTTAATGCCAAGGCATTCTCCTTCTCTGTGCTCATACCTGTCCTGCCTAATCCACAGGACTCTTCCAAGTCTTGTACAGGATATACTTGCTATTAAACAGCACTGGCAGAGGCAGGATGGGGTCATGGTTTCAGTGCATTGAGTACAAAGAATAAACCTTGGAGACAGTCAAGCCTGGATTCAAGTCTCAGTTACACTCCCTCTGAGCTAATGATCATGAGGATGTTACTAAATTTCTGGGTGTCTTGATTCATCGTTGATGAAATACGGCTACGAAGAGTTTTTTTGTGAGAATTAAATCTGAAAATGCACCCAAAACCTCAGAATAGTAACTGAGCTGAGAGTGAGCCTTAAAAAAATATTTATCTTCATCTCTTTCTCCCCTTTATCTTTCTCCTTCTTCCATTTCAATAGGCTATAAGGATTGATGGACAAGGAGCTGCCCATCTTTCTCTGCAGCCACCTAGTCCTTTGGAATTTTCATTTGGAAGCAAAGGAAAAGAGCAAAAAGAAAGGCCCAAAAGAAAAACAAAATCTGACCATGTCATTATCATCCTTACCCCTTCAATGGCTTTCCATTGTTCTCAGGACAAATTCCACCCCACCCCAGCCCCGTTCTGTCAGTGAGCTCTGGCACTACCATTGCCACCAACTTTGTAGCTTAAACAAACACCCATGTGTTGGCTCACAGATCAGTCGGTCAGAGTCCAGCCATGTGTGGCTGGCTTCTCTGTTCAGAATCAAAATGGTGGCTAGACTTTGTCTGGAGGCTCTGAGAAAAATCCATTTCCAAGCTCTGTGGGTTGAATCGTGTCTCCCCTCTTCCCTCTCCCAAATTCAGAACCTCGGCATGTGACCCAATATCTTGAAGGTGATCCAAATCCAAACCAAGTACCTCAAAATGTGACCTTATTTGGAGACAGAATCTTTACAGAGGTGATCAAGTTAAAAATCATAAGGTCATAAGGTCAGCCCTAATCCAATGTGACTGATGTCCTTATGAAAGGGGGAAATTAGAACACAGAGATAGACACTCTTAGAGGGAAGACAGTGTGGAGGAACATAGAAGACATAGCCATCTACTAGCCAAGAAGAGAGGATGGGAACAGATCCTTCCCTCACAGCTCTCAGGGAAAAAACCACCTCTGCCAACACCTTGATTTTGGACTTCCAGCCTCTAGAACTGTGAGACAATAAATTTTCGAGGAAGCAACCCAGTCCATGGTACTTCGTTATGGTAGCCCTAGCAAACTAATGCACAAGCTCAGTCTTGCTGTTGGCAGAATCAGTTTCTTGCAAATGTAGGACCGAGGCCCCATTTCCTTGCTGGTTGCCAACCAGGGTTGCTCTCAGCTACACGAGGTCACCAATATTCCTCGTCATGTGGCCCCCTCCTCCTGATTCAAGCCAGAAATGGTGCATTGAATCCTCCTCATGTTTTAAGTCTCTGGTTTTCTCTGCCTCTGACGTCTGGATTCAGATTTAGAAGCTGATGTGATTTGATCAGGTCCACTTAGTCTTCCTTTCTGGAAGTTAACTATATCATATAATATAACCTAATCATGGGAGCAAACTCCATCATATTCACAGTCTCAGAAGTTATGAAGGGCTTGTGCACCCAAGGCATGAGGACCTTGGGTGCCATCTTAGAGCGCTGCCTACAACAGGGGCCCCATGTCTGGAATTTGTTTTGCTTCCTCCTATCACAGCACCTGTACCTGTCACTCCCTCTGCAGGAACCCTCTTCATCACTCTTCATCCTCCCCTGGCCAACCTCTATACATACTTCAGATCACGTATGTTTGTATGATTGCCTGGACACCTAGCATTTTCTTCCAGAGAACTAATCACAGTTATAATTTTACATCTTTTTTTGAGTTGTTATTTGCTTCATTTCTATCCCATCCACACTGTAAACTCTTGAGAGCAAGGGCTGTGTGGTTTTCCTATCATCATTGCATCCTCCACTTCTAGCACAGTGCCTCGTAGGCAATAAAATATCCATTGAATGAATGAATAAATGAATGAATGAATGAATGATAAACGTACCCTCCCCTTTACTCTTCTAATCTCTTGCACAGGTTGAGACAGTCAGAGACCAAATTTGGGATATGTAGAGAATTTTATTTTCAGGGCAGTGTAGGGGTTCCTTGCATGAAGATCTGATATGGACTAAATGGTCCCCTGCCTGAACTATCAACCCAATGCCTGAACATTTTATCTTAACTTTTAGAGTTTAGGTGATGAAAGTACAAAGGCCAGTATTTTAAAAGCTACCATTATTGTCCCTAAATAACCTAACCTAAAACAAATTATGCCACTTCCAATGGCCCTGAAGGAATAGGACAAAGGACAGGCATTTTCAGTGAAAGCACAGACTAAGGAAGACTGCCTCCTAGAAGCCTGTCTGGAGTGGACATCACACTGTGGGTTTGGAGTGGTCAGGAAGACATTTGGGTGATGTGGGTGTCAGGCAGAAAGAGAAGGTGCTGTCTTCCACAGGATTCTGCTGCCCTCCAGCTCTGTTTAAGTGCCAGATGTGCTACTGTTGGTGTTTTGAGATCCATTAATGGGTTAAAGCATGATGAGGCAGCAGCTTGTGCTGATGTGCCTTTCTCTCCAACGTGGCTATTTGGTGGAGGCGTGGGGGAGGCAGGCGGCGGGGAGGAATGATGATCAGGGTGGGAGAAAATGTTTCTCTTCTCTGAAGCATCAGAAGAGTTACCTTAATGGCCACTTACGTTGGGGTCCCAAGTTTTTCATTCAAAATGATAATAAAAAGTCACCTTAAAGCCATAGGGAAACTCATTCACATAGAGCAGCTTGGAGCCAAGCTTCTGGAGTCACCAAGCTGAAAAGAACCTGATTAATGACAGCACCTGAGATAAGTGGCCCTTTAACCAACCTTAACTGTTGATGTATGATGACATAATGTCCCCTCCAATTAATGACAACGATATAAAACACCTGTATTTAGCAGAGCAGATGCTGCCTTTATGGTTAGATGCGCAGATGAAATTGACTTCTAAAGGACCATCTATAACTTACTTCCCTATTATTTGTTTCTATATTTGTTTCATTATGTATGTTATAGGTGGAGGAAATTTAACCTCAGCTTTCACACTTGTGCAGCAGAAAGGTCTATGCTGTACTGTAATTTACCTAAAACCTTTGCATCCCATGATTGAGCAGGTTGGCAATGGTCATCTGTCTCATTTACTGAGAGCTTTTCGTACTGTATGAACCCCAAGGGTTGTTTTATTTTTTAATAAAAGATGAGCGATACCTTTAATGAATCGGCCAATCAATCGGTATACGGAAGCCACATGTTTAAATCTTCTATAAGATAAACAAGGTATATGCAGTTTCAAAAATGAAAATGGTTATTGCATACTAAATATATGCAAGGTGCTGTATTAGGTGTTTGGGGCTCACCAAGCATTCATTTCTTTATGGAGTTGTAATTTATCAAGGGAAGCAAGGCATATGTACCATGACTGTAAATGCTAAATGTTAGGGAGAGCTACTGTGATATTGTGATTTATAATAAGAAATATACATTTAGTCTTTGTCACCATGTCTGACACAGAGCTCCTAAAACCCTTGGAATTTCCTAAGTAATGAGAGTTCTAAAGTTATGTCTTGTTATGCTATGAGGCGACTTTTGGAAAGCACTTAGGTAACATAAGGATGGGGGCTGGTTGCCAGGGGACTCAACTATGTGATTAGAGGGTTGGACATTTTAGTCCCCCCTCCTCCCTTCCCCTCTTCCCACACATACCTCTGGGGAAGGGGAGAAAGGCTGGAGGTCCAATCGATCACCCATGGCCAATGATTTAATCAATCAATCATGTCTATGCAATGAAGCCTCCATAAAAACTCAAAAGGATGGGATTTGGAGAGCTTCCCAGTTGGTGAACACATGGAGATTTGGGGAGAATGGCCTGCCTGGAGAGGGCATGGATACCCTGAGCCCTTTCCCCATACCCTGTCATATGCCGCTCTTTCATCTGGCAGTTTCTGAGTTATATCCTTTTATAATAGACCAGTAATCTAATGAGTAAAATGTTTCTCTCAGTTCTGTGAGCTGCCCTGGCAAATTAATCGAATCTGAGGAGGTCGTGGAAACCTCCCATCAATAGTCACCTGATCAGAAGCACAGGTAATAACCTGGACTCACAACTGGCGGCTGAAGTGGTAGTGTGGGGAGATGGTCTTATGGGACTGAGGCCTTAATCTGTGGGATCTGATACCATCTCCATGTAGGTAGTGTCAGTATTAAGTGGAATTGTAGAACACCCAGCTGGTATTGGAAACTTACCTGTTGGATGGCGGGGCAGGTGGGGTGGTGGTGAGGAAACTCACACACCCACCCATTGGAATTGGGTCCAGAACGCTTACAGCTACATATAGTGGGCATTCTGTGAGTT
Source organism: Leucopleurus acutus (assembly GCF_964270905.1). Taxonomy (NCBI): domain Eukaryota; kingdom Metazoa; phylum Chordata; class Mammalia; order Artiodactyla; family Delphinidae; genus Leucopleurus; species Leucopleurus acutus. The sequence continues at coordinate 18,758,480 of NC_139155.1, forward strand.
CAGCCGTGGAGAAAGCCACATGGAAAAGGTAGGATGCGAGAAGGGACTATGTATGTAGGTTGGGAAGAAGAGAGGCTGGACCAGGTGGGAAGTTATACTTTTGAAGCCACGGTGAAGGAATACACAGGTGAAGCCAGGAACTGGAACCAACAAGAAAATTGCACAAGATGTACAGTGGACAAACTAGCTCAAGATCAAAAAGATGATGAGTCGAGATCATGAACAGTGTTGACGACCAATTTAATTTCTTTTACGTGATGATTTGGGAACCCAAGGATGAGGTAAAAATAATGGGGAATCTTCTGTTTTCTATCTCACCTTGAAGCATTTTATGTTACTGTGTTATTTGGGTGAATACTGACCTTGGAGTTTGGGTAAGAGAATTGCGAGACTTTGAATAGGTGATTAAACAGCACTGAGGGCTCAGACTGACCGTCTTGTTGGCTGCAGGAGAAAATGTCAGAGTCATGGTAAGAATTGTTCTCCCCACGAGTCCCTCAACAGCAAACTTGGTGGGTCATTGGTGTGACTGTCGAACACATTGGTTAACAGGACAAAGAACAAATTGAGAGTGAATTTCATTTTGGGGAGCTAGGATATTCCTGGCCCCTCGCTTCTTTCTTTACAACTTCTCTCTGCTACCCAAAGAGGAGTTTTTATGGATTGGTCCAGTTTTAGGACATTTAAGTTGTCACTGCCTGGAGGCTTCAGCTCTCTTGCTTGGCTGAGTTAGTGTCCTAGCATGCGTGAATGTGGACGCTTACTAATCTCTCTAGGGTCCCTGAGGCCAGAGAGGACACTAGATCTAGGGTGACTGCACAGGGGATGGGACCCAGCAGCAAACCCTGCGCTGCATCCCCAGGTCATCGCCAGGCTGTGGGCAGATTCCCCCCCTCCTCCCTTGCTGGGACAGGTGGCCTTCGCTAGTTCTGCTTTCATTGTGAGGGCAAACGTTCATTGTCTTTCACTTTCTCTAGTTTGCCACTGAGAATGGCAGGTGTAGCCAGAGTAGGCAGCTTGGGCTGATAATCTGAGGTCAGACTTTTCTTTCTTTCTTTCTTTCTTTTTTTTGCGGTACGCGGGCCTCTCGCTTTTGTGGTCTCTCCCGTTGCGGAGCACAGGCTCCGGACGCGCAGGCTCAGCGGCCATGGCTCACGGGCCCAGCCGCTCCGCGGTACGTGGGATCTTCCTGGACCGGGGCACGAACCTGTGTCCCCTGCATCGGCAGGCAGACTCTCAACCACTGTGCCACCAGGGAAGCCCAGACTTTTCTTGATGAATTTGGAGATAGAATGTGAATCCCATGAGAGCAGGACTTAAATTTGTTCATTGCTGTATCCCTAGCGCCTGTGCCTGACACACAGAGGGTATTTAATACACATTCATGGAATTAAAAAATTTGCCTTGCTTTCTTTTCTGTGCACGTATTTTCTTTAAGGACCCAGATGGTTGATTGAGGGCAGCATCCCGTTCCCCAGACTTTCATGTTTCTATCCGCGAATATCTGTAATAGCTATAAAATGGGCACCGCGTTTGAATATATCGAACGGTGGCCACTAACATTTTGCAGCAAACTTTTCCTTTATTTTTCCTGGAGGAGTTATTTGTGGAGCCCCCAAAGATGATTGTCAGTTTTCTAAGCCCCTATCCCAAGATTCCATTCTGAGGAGTGAATGAGCTGAGGTCACGTGGGACCGTCTCTCACTTATCTTTGTAAAAGGAAAAGGTGCCCATCCTTCTCAAGAAAATTATTTTTCTCCATCCTACCCCCTCCTTTCTAAGCAGGAGCAGACTCACATTTTATATGTGACCCACCCCACATCCCGGCATTTTCCACCTCTCACTATCAACAGGTCACTTCTCTGCAAACTATAGATGTATTTATAAATCTTAAAAAATATTTCTTCCTCTCTGTGTTCCACTTGTTGCCATGGACCTTCTGTCCTCTTTTTTTTTTTTTTTTTTTTTTTTTAGTAGTCTAGTTGCTTGGGAGAAACACATACACACATTTACAACATTTACCCCCTCTCTTCCCTCTCAGTGCTCCCTTCTGCTTTCCCGGGTGGCTGGCTCAGGATTGACCTTGCACTTTCTGGTCTCTCAAGTATCATTAAGGGCCCTTTGTGCTGTTATAGGTCCCCAGCTATCTTTGGGGATGTGCAGCAGTTGAATGGAACTCTAGGAATCCTTATGATACCTGTGACCTAATTTTACATTGAAATGATATTGGAAGAATTGGGATTTTCTTGTCTGTTCTAGTCATTGTATTTTTATAGAAGCCTTCTACCCACTGTATGCCTGAAACTGTCCTGAGTGCTGGGGTTATAAAATTATGAAGTCATAGAAACAGGGGTCATGATACAGTGTGCCTCATGCAGGGTCAAGGCACCTAAAGGGGCCTGGGATCTCTTCACTTCCAACATCCAACTGCACATATAACCTTGATGAGGATCGACACGGGCCCTGTTGTCCCAAGTAGTGCTACACCGAATGGAATGCATCCCAGGCCTCAGGCAAGCACTGTTTGCAGACATTTCTGTTCACACATTTAGGACAATAGAAGATGGATGAAGGTACCAATCAGTAGCATACTGTTACAAGAAGTGGAATGTGCATGGCTTGGCCAACAGAAATGATGACCTCTTTGCCTGAAACCCTAAGCTTCTTTGTCCTTCTTTGTCACAGATATGTTTAGTATTCAAAATGGAATTTAGGGATGAGTTTATTATTCCTAAGAGAGGAGGAGTATTTTCTTGACCAAAACATGTGCCATTTCTACATGAGCCAAACTTTTAGTTGGAAGTGAGATGCTCCATTTTTTGTCTGTTGTGTTGGTTTGGGTATTTATTTATTGATTTATTTATTTTTAATGGCAGAGATATATGAAAGTTGTCTCTTAAGCAGAAAATAAACAAATACCCACTCTCAGATATTTGTGCTCATAACAGAATTTTTGGTCTCTGAATTGGGTCCTGAGAGATTAAAGACAGCTGGTGCCCACACAGCAGCTGAGAAGCACGCTTCTGGGTAAGTGTGTTGAACGAAATCTAAACAATGCTAACTGGTCACAGACACTAATTAAGGAGGCTGCCAGTAGCTGTGGGCTGCTCCAAATGAAACACTACCTTTTCTTCACTATGTTGACATAGAGATACAAATAAGGTTCCAGAAGGATTGAAGAGTGTGGGCACTGGAATCTTGTCTTCCCAGTAAATTTGCCAACATCGGATAAAGCCGAGAAGGAACTGGCTCAAAGCTACGAAGAGACATTGTTAAATGAGGGCTGGATTGTTTTTTCCTTAAGGAAGAAAATGTCATGCAGCTCAAATCCCTCCAGTTCTCAGTTCTCCACCATCATAATTTTCTATTAATTGGGAAAAAAAATTTCACCGAGAATTGTTTGCCATGTCTTACGGATGGTCATTTGTTAAAAAGGACACAAAAAATCTCTAATAAGGAAAATTCCTGAAGATTACTCTATAAGATGGTAAAATAATTTCAGGATAATTTTTTTAAGCGATTACCCATCTGCAAAAACATTGCAGGCAAACTCCTGATTTCAGGAAGGCTAGGGGTGTCCTTGAAGGCTGAGAAGAGAGAGCATTTCTCCTGGCCAGTTGGGAGAGGGCTTTTGGACCTCTTTTCAGTATATTTGATTAGTCTTGAGGACTTGATAGAGGTTGGTGAACGCAGGCAGCGGAACCAGCGCCGATGGATTGGAGGCAAAGGAAATGAATAAGCCATCTTCAACTCCCAGTATCTCTTCTTTCAGGAAGATGTTGCCGCTGTCCTCTAAGGAGAAAACTGGACCTACTAGGTGCAAAACTATTTTTAAGTTAAAAGCATGAGTAATGGGGATGATCTATATCTTTGTACCTAATAGCTTTTCTTCATATCGTGGAATAGGAGCTTGGTTTTCTGGGATGGTTAGAAAGATGGTCTCCATCAAGGGCCCTGGAGGTCCCCTCCAATGGCAGAATTTTCCCTTGTCAAGGTCTTTATGACTTTCAAATTTTCTCTTTTGGATCCTGTCTTGAAATTTTGGACCAAATCTCAATTCACTTACTTAAAAAAAAAAAAAAAAAAAAGCTACATAAAGGTAAGATTTTGGTTATTGGATAAATTGCAAGATGAACTGCTTTATTCCAGCCATGGGGTTTATGATTAGAAAAAAACACACATGTAGAGAAAAATATACTCCATGTTAAGTAGCAAAATCTACATCTTAATGGTGATGTAGTATTTAGTTACACAGAGAGCTAAGAGCCTTTGAAGTACAAAATATTAAAGCCCAAGTAAATTAAGCTACTTATTGAAGAGTTAAGATTTTATCAGTTAAGTTTGTTTGTTTGAATTTCAAGTAGCCAACATTGACTTGCGTTAACATAAGCAGGGAAAATTAAAAATAATTTTTTGCAAGATTATGGAGAGATTAGTGAATGTAAGAAAAAGTGAAAACTGGGGATATCATATTCGCAGAAAACTCCCCAACAATTCATGGCCTCAAGGAAAGACACTCAGCGTGGAAAATGTTGGCCTCTTTAGATCTCCCAGGATGCACCAGCTTCAACAATTTCCCATGCTTGGTTCACTGTAGGAAGTCCGATTGGCTAAGCTTGAGTCTAGAGCCGGGAGAGGATGTGATACTTGATTGACAGAGCTACCAAGACTGGATATATTGGGGGTGGGGTGTTTCCCATAGAAAAATTAGGATACTCCTAGCAAGAGAAGAGTGAAGGAACGCTGGCAGGCAGAAATAACAGATGGCCTGCTACCTACATACACACGGAGAGGAGCTCAACTTGAACCTCAAAGGATGGGAAAAAGCACAGAGACCTTTTCATGAGCAAGTTGAGTTAAACTGTGTAGAAATTCCTTATTTAACTGAATAAAACCTATAGCTGGAAAATCAAAAGGATCCCTTTGGTCATTCAGTAATGGAAGAAAGGCAGGGGGTGAGGGAAAAAGAAAGGGAGAGAGGAAGAGAATGAGAGTGAATGGAGGTCTATGCTGTGGTGTGGACTGGCTCTACTTAAAGTCCTGAAATAAGGACTTTTTTGTTTTAAATAGATGGTGCAATTCTCTTGACTAACCAGTGACTTCAACAAGTGTGACCACCTTAACATACCATCATTGGGGTTGGTGTCACATTGATGTTGCAATGACATCACTAGGAGTCAGTCTTCATCCTCCCATTGTTCTGAACCATTTGGATGAGCTCATAACATCAAGGACTTGAAGGCAAAGAGGCTTGGAGTCAAATCTCATTTATTTAAACTTGGGAAAGTTATTTAATCTCTCAGTTTCCTCCTCTGTAAATTGGGGATTTTTGTATCTCCCTGGTAGAGTACATATGTCTCTCAGTTGCCTGGGAGACCTGGAAAGCCCAGGGTCCCATCACCGCGTGGACCCAATCTTCCTCCACTTTCCTTTTTCTTATTCAGCACCACCACACTGACCATGATGTTCTTCAAACAGACCAGGCACCATCGGAATGGAGAGAGAAGTTAACCAAGAAAGGAAAGTGGCTGAAGCGGGTTCATCCTGGGTGATCCCAAGAGACCAACCGACTCCCTGGTGCCTGTGTGTCTCAAAGCCTGAGGGTGATGAATCTTTGGGAAGTTTTCTGTAGATATGCTTGTGTCAGTTTCATATAGCTGTTGAACAAATTGCCACGAACTTTGTGACATAAAACAACACAAATGTACTATCTTACGGCTCTGTAGGTTGGAAATCTCCCTGAGCTACAATCAAGGTTTCGGCTGGATTGTGTTCCTTTCTGGAGGTTCTAGGGGAGAATTTGTTTCCTAACATTTTTTTGCTTCTAGGGGCCACTGTACCCATTGACTCATGGCCCCTCCCTCCATGTCAGATCCAGGAATGTTGGGACAAATCCTCACACTGCCATCTCTCTGGGTCTCTCTCTTCTGCCTCCCTCTTTTTTTTTTTTTTTTTTTTTTTTGCGGTACGCGGGCCTCCCACTGCTGTGGCCTCTCCCGTTGTGGAGCACAGGCTCCGGACGCGCAGGCTCAGCGGCCGTGGCTCACGGGCCCAGCCGCTCCGCGGCATGTGGGATCTTCCCGGACCGGGGCACGAACCCATGTCCCCTGCATCTGCAGGCGGACTCTCAACCACTGCGCCACCAGGGAAGCCCCTACCTCCCTCTTATAATTCTAATGACCCTCGACAATTACATGGGCCCACCTGGATAATCCAAGGTAATCTCCCTATTTTAAGATCAGCTGATTAGCAACCTTAATCCCCCCTTGCTATGTAAATGAACCTATTCACAGCTTCCTGGGATTATGACAAGGACAACCCTTGGGGGCCATTATTCTGCTGACCACACAAATAATACCCAATTTCCACCTTATCTTAGATTCAATAAACTCTCTAATAGTCTTCCAATAAATTATTTTATTTTCCCTCCTTGTGTTGACCCAAATCAGCATTGGTTGTCTTTCCCTGTATCATTCTTCCCCCGCTATATGGCATGGGTCACCCTCTTTCTCTCCCTGTGTTTCTTAAAGGGAAACTTCTCAGTGAGATCTGGGGACCCCATCCTTGTCACACTCCAGGATTCCAAAATCCCTTTCTCCTAATCAATTATTTCTATAGCTCTTACCACTTCCTACCTCACTCTATGATTTACTTATTCATTCTATTTATTTTGTGTCTCCATCTGCTAGAACAGAGTGTCTGGGACATACCAGGCACTTAACAAATAAAGAATGAATGAATGAAAGGGTGGTTGTTAGGGTTAAATAAAATTAACTGAGGTGACGTATGTGCAACATGGAGGCATACGGTAAGCGCTCATGGGGTGGTGGCTCTTATTTTTAACCCCTCAGAGTCTCTGGCTTCTAGAATTCTTCATGGTACATCCTTCAGCCCCAATTTGAAGCCATCACAAATGTTGCTAGTAAGTCCCAAGAAACTTAACTTTTAGTGTTTCTTTGACTGGAATGTAAAACTTCAGTTCTCTGAAAGCCACAGACATCTTGAAACAAGGCAGACTTACCGTACTGGCCTGGTCTTTCTGGAACCGTCTGGCTTGGAGGGACAAATTATGAATTTATGCACCAGCGGTTCAGTTTTCTTTCCCTTTAAGGTAATGGCTCTATGCTCCCAAATGCGAGAGGCCCTGCCACCTCCTCAGGATTCCAGGCAACCACTCCAGCTGTCACAAAGCATGGGGTGGCTTTGAGGAATGTGGTCCGAAAGCCGCAAAGTGAAAAAAGGCAAGAAGGGGGGGACAGCACTCACTGCCATGTGAGTAACGGGCTTTTGCTAATCAGCCTCTGAAGGACCGCTTCCCCGAAATCTGCCCCAAATGTGACGCTTGGACCCTGTAAACCCAAGAAGTGCAGGTTTACACTCTAGGTGACGAAGACAGCCGTCCAGCAGCTGCAGAACCCAGAGGAAAACGAAGACAATACATTTTCTTGCTTGCTCTGCGGTGGCAGGTGCACACCGGGAGTCACGGCCTCCAGGAGGAACTGGGGCTTGGCTGCAGAGCTGTCAATTAATCATCATCCGGGAGATGCTGCTGCCCTTGACAGCAGCGAGAAGAATCCCTTTCATTTCCTCAGGGTTGTGCCACTGTCGCTAAATGCACACGCTGCTGCATCCGCTGCTTGGCACCCGGCGTCATTTCTTTGCTTCTGCTTCTTGTAGAACGAGCCCTCAGTGCAGCCGGATGGGCTCTGCTAAATCCTCTGAACACATCTGGTGCCTTCGCATCTTTTGTTTCTCTCTGTGCCCCGGTTCGGAAAGCTTCCCCTCCCCCCTCTTCCCATGTAAATTCCACTCATCTTTCGTGGTCCCACCAAATTTCAGTTCCTCCCCCCAACCACTTTTATTGACCTTTGCCCTCCTCTTTACCCCAGTATGTGAATTGAATGATCATGTATTACAGTTATAATGATAATAATGAAAAGCTGGTTTTCAAAATGCCCCATTTACTCTCTGTATAACTATCTGCATAGCCTCGAGCCAGTCACGTGACCTCTCTGAGCTTCTGGTTCCCTATGCAGTGGGGATTCCACCCTAACTAGGAGTTGCCGTGAGGACGCAAGGGGATAACGTGGGAAAGCTTCTCTCAGGTCACCTGGCACATAGCAATGGCTCAGTTAATAGCGATTGAATCTGAAACGCCTGTCCTCAGGATGGTTCAGACGCTAAACTAGGGTCTCTGATGGTTAGCGTTCTGTTGATGTGCCTTGTGAGCCCCTTATATAAGCCCTCCGCCTCGGACGGCAGTGCAATAGAGATGCCGCATCCCCAGCAGTGTTGCTACTTTAAAAATTTGTTCATTACAGGGGAACCTCTTCCATAGCCTGAGGTTTCATACCATTCACCTAGCTCCATTCTCTGCCTCTTTGGTAAGCAGATTCCTTCCTCTCTACCCCGCAGGCATTAATAATCTCCAGGATAACCTTACCTATTACTAGACCCAGAAGCCAGTAGGTTTTCTGTTTCCTCCCTGCTTATTACTGTGTTTTGTTTCTGTGCTTCCATTTTTGATATATGGAGTATTGACCTTGTTTTTGAGCATTGCTATGTCTTTTATTATCCCCAACTTTTTTGGGGGAAAGTTTAAATCTACTGAAAAATGGTAAGAGTAGTAAAATTAACATCTGAGATTCACCTAGTTTCATCAATTGTTAACGTGTTGGCAGATTTACTTCCTCCCTCTCTCTCTCTTTTTTTTTTGTTTGGAAGCATTTGAGAGTTAGTTGTAAACATCATTATTTGGAACTTCACCCATAAACACTTCAGTCATGTATCTTGTAAGCATAAGAATATTCTCCTACATAACTTCAAATATAATTATCACACTCAGAAAATTTATTATCTGTCATCCATACCAAATACAGAGTTTTGCAATGATAGCCCATTATAAATATGTTTTGAGCCAGGATTCCATCATGGGTCATGAATTGCCTTTCTTTTCATATCTCATTAGTCTTTTCTCTCCAGACTTTTTTCATGGGGTGGGGAGAGGCAACCAGGGAACCCTTGTGGCACTGACAGATTTTGAAGAGGCCAGGACAGTTTGTCTGCAGAATGTCCTCAATTTGGATTTCTTTGATTGTTTTATTACGATTCGAGTCAGGTTAGGTGGTCTTTTTTTTTTTTTTTTGTCAGAGTACCACATAGGTGATGTCGTCTACTTCTTACTACATGACATCAGGAGGCGCATGATATTAGTTTGTTGCTATGGTTTTTAAATAAATATTTCACTACTTTACTTCTCTCTGTTTGGGGTTGGGAAGGGAATCCTGCATGAACTCTCAGCACCACGTTGAGTGGAACCCTTGATGAGCTCTTACTGTTGCACTAGGCTTGCATTAGTCAGGTTGCATTTTTAAAAATACACTGATGATGAAAATCATTTTGAACATCTCAAACATTGTCCTCCTGAATCCCGGGAAAGTGGTGAGAAATCAAATGTTGATTCTTTTTTTTTTTTTTTTTGCTTCTTGTTCTTTTTCCTTGTGTAAGGAAGCTCTTTTTTTTTTTTTCCATTGTGAATCACTTTAAGATGTCTCATACTCATGTGCTGAGATGTGTCCTCCCTTTCTCGAAGTATTGGGTAGTCACATTTTATTCTGAGCAGTGTGCAATGGGCCCTTTCTGTTTACAACTTTCTCTTTATCACTTTGTGATATATTTTTGAAAAGTTCTTGGCTCTGCCTTCCATGTTACTAATCAAGATATTCAATCCTTGACCCTGTTACTTTGTCCTTGTCCGTCATCACTCCACGTCCCAACGGTGTTCTCACTTTCCTCCTTATTTACTCTGGTCCGTCGGGATCCCTTGCCAGCACTTCTCCTTGCCCTGTTTCTCACTTTGTTGTATTTAGTTGGCAAACTCAAATGCTCATTAAACTCAGTTACCAACACACACTGCCCCTCAATCCAAACAACTGAATATTGTTAGAGAAAAAAAACCCCACACCTATGCTGACAGTTCTAATTTAAAATTCCCAACCGCAATTAGCCTCTGACGGGCACTCAGTCAGCATTCCTACGATGCTTCTGCAGTGCTTTTGCTGTACCAGTCTCCAAAACAGCTCCTTCATACTTCCCCCTCTCGGCAGACTATCTTAACGCCTACTCTGCCTCTCTGTCAACTTGTAACTTCACCACTTACTTTACTCAGAAAACTGTATCAAGCAGATCTCCCAGCATTGATTAATTAATTCATTTATTCATCCAGTAAATATTTCCAATAAACATTTACTGAATGTGGAGTGCTTTTAGACACTGTAATAGATTTTAGATGCAGCAGGTTATGTTATGATGTTGACAAGATGTGTGGTTTATGTATTATAGAAGTCAATATACATAAAAGTTTATATATAGGAAGAAGTGCTAAATGCTGTGAGAGAATCAGTGAATGTTCTAGGGAAAGATTGTACTTGCGTGAGATACAGATTTGAAAGGACTCCCTAGATGTGGTATCTGATGGAGGTTTTGAGTGATGAAGAGGATTTGGACATCCAGATACAAGCTTTTGGGCAATGGAGGCAGAGAGAGCAGTATGACCAAGTAATAGAGCCAGACACATGCAAGGCCTACTTTACTTCCTGCTTTACTTCCTGTTTCTGTTATGTGATCCTGTTTCTGTTATGTGATCTTTTTGCCTTCAGTATAAAGATGTTTTTAAAAGTAGAAGAGCAAGAAGAAAAACAAAAACTTAAAATGCGAAATGTATTCGCATTTATCAAGCAAAGAGCAGTACATCTGAAGTTTTCCAAAATGAAGGGACTGACAGCCTAGATTGGAACAACTCAGTATTGCACGGAGCTCAAAATGCTCAGCTAAGATGATGAACAGTTCCTGTCTTGAGGGATGGATGAATGATTCCCTCCATGGCATCCAACCTCTCCAATAGGTATCCAAATTCTTTAGTCTATTGGATATGAGAGGCTTTCCTTGAAGAGGTAGCCAACTACACCAAACCTGAAAATCCTGAAATGAAACACACATACTGTAGTAGGCACTTTCCAAAATGGTACCTTGTCTATTTTACGGCACTAGAACCAATCTATCCAACTATGCTTGGTGTTATTTCCTAGTACAGTATTTTCTGTGTGAGTCCTATTTCCCCTGATAAATTAAAGCATCCTTGAGAACACACTCTCCCCATTCACTCAACATCTTGAAATATATTGATCAGAATCAGTACTCATCAATACTCGTTTATCGATGATTTTTAAAAGAGAGCTATGGCCATGTTTCCTTTTTTGGTGATGTTCTGTGTTTGTTTTCTTTTGCTTCATCCTAGAATGGTCGCTGCCTTAGGAATGAGCATCCAATGAATGTATGTGAGTTGACTCAGGCTAAATCCTACTTTAACCTTGAGTCCAGTCTGCTGTAGGTAAAAACAGAACTCTCTTTTTATTTTTTGTGAACCCCCTCCAGAAATACAAAGCTGCCACCAGAAAAGATTATACAATTTAATCAAACTCATGGAACTTTATTTTAAGTTAGCAAATATTGTGCATGAACCAATTAGCCAATTTGATATGACGAGGGCAGACGAGCCGTCTCAACTACCCATAAGGTCAACTGACCAGTATTAGCACTTGATTCAAGGCTTGGTCTGGGAGAAGTTAGGCATTGTCATGCCTCACATTAACCAGGCTGGCTCTGGGGAGAAGAATCGGTTCCTCTTACATGGATGGGACCAACATCTTCTGTGGCATACAGCTCGCACATACCCTAGGCTTTAAAACTCTAAATGAAGGTTGGACTTGGTTAGGGCCTAATGGCTTGTGTGCCTGAAGTAATTGGGACATCCATCCAGTGATTCTCTAGGGAAATCTTGGCTGACTCTCTCTGCTCCCCAGAGGCCATCTGCTGCTTTTCTCAGAGAACTTGCTGCCAGCAGCCTGTCCTGGGAGCCTTGGCAGCCAAGAAACTCCCCTTCAGTCTAAATATATTGGATAAAGGAAAATCCCAGCCATGGATGAAGTCGACTCTCCTCCCCTTTTGAATTTTAGGCACATTTTATCAACTTACTCTAAAGGAAGTTGTGTATGTCTTTTTGCCCTCAAAGGAAAAATTTCATTCAGAAGAATCTTCCCCAAAGAAGTGGGCATTGTTTGGGTACAATCTACTCAGGAGAACTGGCAAGCATAGAGGGTCTTAAGACTGCATGTGTACTCAGAGCCTGCCAGTTCTGTGACTCATGACATGGCAGAGGCTGAGTTGGCAGTGAAACCCTTTCCCCACCAAATGTCTCCTGCCCTCACAGTCGACTTCTCTACCCACTTCTGAGATAGCGAGGTCTCTGGAAGTACAAGCAGTCTCTTCCCCATTTAGTTACCTTTGTTCATTGCAGATGTTTATATTTGCAGATGTATATGATGCATTTTAAACAGCATATGCCAAGTGTGAGCTTAACCATCACTGACTTGTTTGATGAGAGAAACTTACTCTCGTGCATGATTGTAGCACTGTTTCACATTTGGAAAATTCTTTATTGAGGCTTCTCTTCAACTCTAGCTCTGATACTGAAATGTAAGAAAAACTAAAGTTTGATTTGAATTCTAGAATACTTCTCTTAAATCCAACCACTTTTTGACACAAACACTCTGATCATGGTAGAGTGACCCTGAGCCTCCCTTGCCCATTCCTATCCTCACGCTTGTGCTCACGCTGTTCTCCTAGCCTGGAGTTCCCTTCCTCGCCCTGACTAATCTATCCCCTTCCCACCCTTAGAGGCTTCCTTGAAGTATCTGATCTGTTTTCCATGACCCTTCCCTTTGTGGAATCATTATCAAGTTTGGAGGTTTGGGAAACCAAGTGTAAGACTGCCAGTTGGGCCAGGCCAGTCATGGTATGGTTCTCTTAGTCATGAGAGTAAATATGAGGTCAGAGTTCAGGTTGTCCAGCCAATCAGAGGACAATTTGGGGTTCAGAGTCTATCCACGTGGACTAAGAATAATGTTTAGTATGCTGGGCCACTCAGAGAGCAAAAGCAGCAGAGTTTGACATAGGCAAAGAACTCTAGAACAAGAAGGTATTTAGAAATCAGCTTCCAGGACTTCCCTGGCAGTCCAGCGGTTAAGACTCCGCGCTTCCAGTGCAGGGGGCACGGGTTCGATCCCCGGTTGGGGAAGATCCCGCATACTGCAAGGTGTGGTCAAAAAAACAAAAACAAAAACTTGTATCTAGAAATCAGCTTCCATCCTTTACAGGAGATCCAGAGGCCAGAGAAGTTAGATGGCATTCCGAAGATCACCAGATTTTGTAAGATGGAGCCAGGACCAGAGCCCAGGTAGTATGGGCTTCCAGAAATTTCATCTGTGTTTCCTTCAGCTACACAGCATCAGGATATTTACAGAGTTTCTGACTCAGTAAGCTTCAAGAATCGGCACTTTTAACAAATACCACAAGTGTGGCCGATGCGTAATAAATTTTGAAAATGGCTGATCTAGGTTTTCTGGTGAATTCTCATTGTTGTGTCATGTGGGATGGACTATTTGACTCGTATTTACTAGTTTTAATATTTTGTGTGCTGTATGTATGAGTGATACATACATACATATAAAAGACTAATTTTCTTTTATATATCAAGGTTTCGGTGTTCAAATGGACCTTATCCTTTTTAAAATCGTTACTTTGAGAGATTCTGCAATTATCCCACCGGCTTCTATGGAACATATCTAAAACAATTACTCTCAGAGCCTGGGGCACTTTTATCATCCATGGGTCCTTCCGTTTTTTCTTCTCCCTCCCCTCCTTCTCCTGCATAGGGGATTATCCTCCATCCTGGATTAGCCTGATGGTTTCCAGTTGGAGTGATTTATGTTGTTCTACTTCCTGAAAACTGCACGTTAAGTCTAAAGGCTTGATTAGCACAAGGTTAAACACTGTTAACAGGAAGACCTCATAGGTATTGCTGGATACTGCATATTACATCTCAGAACATCATTGAGCCGGACCCACCAATAATGATGCTAATATAAGATGTCCAGAACTTTCCATTGTCACGATTTCTCTTTTATTCTTTGCAATTAGCAAGTAATCAATGGGATGGCACTTGACACCTTGAGACTAGCGTTTTCTCCTCACAACATTTTATCCAATGGTTTTGGCTCACCGTTGATGTTCCTCGTCTGAATCAATGTTTTCATGGGTGGGGCTTCAATTGCAAAATGATGATTTAAAACATTTCTATCATCCCTTCTACTTTAATTAGGTGATATTCTTTTGTAAAGAGGAGCTTTCCCACAACAACTGAGAAAAAATTAAAATTTCTCCTTTAAAGATGTTAAAATGGTAAATTCTTTATGAGAAATATTCCAAGTAGATGAATCAACACACGTTTATCATGTTATTTTGAGTAGTGTTTCGAAGGAGTCAGCTCACTGGTGATCTGCAATCATGCATCTGCCCAAGCCAGTTATGTGCTTTGGTCAATGACCTCTACATTTCAAATTCTATTTAAGCCTTGACACCTTAGGTTAAAATGATGCAAAATTCATTAAAGATTACTGAGTCTACAATACCTGGTTTAAGAAGACTCTAATTATGTATTTAGTCAATTACTCTTGAAGATGACCAAGTTAATTCTGTGCATTTTAAGAAGTTTCTCAACTCAGTATTTATATAACTGGCCTGGAATGAGCAGAATATCAAGTAATTAGTATACATTTTTAAATGCCCAAAATATCCATGTTTAGAAAGTTAATTATGTATTTATGTGCTATGGATGGGTAGCTAACTGATGGTCATTTTTATAAAGTTCACTGTTGTATATCTTTGCAGAGTATTACTATGGTTTGTCATGAGCCGTAGTGGTAGACCTGTGTCACATCTCCTGTTGCAGACACAGCAGAGGGTCCCTCTTTTCGTTCTGACTAGCATCCGATAAATTTCTTATTTGGGCTTCCCCCCCTTCAAGGAACTGAGGGAAATAAACCTACAGAAGCCAATTGCTTGCTACAGGAAGTGTTATGCTTTCAACTCCCTGAATTCAACGGGAAACAATAGAAACCCAGGGTCAAGTCTGGCAAGGCTCTGTTCTAGATGAGAATGTTAGAATTTGTAAGTAAGGCACATTCATGGAAATTAAAATGAGGCTGTCAGTTCAGATGGGAATACCCAAGATAGATTTTCTCACTTTCTGGATTCTCATCATTTATTGAAAATGGACTTCTTAGGAATTTATTATTTATTTAGTTTCAGATATCTCTACAGTCTTTCATCTAGAAGCATAATATTTTTAGAAGATTTAAAATAGAAGATCTGTGAGTACTACAGGCTATTTTTTTTTTAAATGGGATCGATTAGCAACAGCTGCTAAAATCCTTGAGTGAAATAAGAGAAAAAATTATTTCTTGAGCTGATTATGTGCTCTGTAGTGTGCTGATACCTTGATGATCAAATAATGAACATACTGATAGATAATGGTATTCATCAGAAGAAGTCTGATCTTTAGAACACAACTAAAATTATTCTTTACAGGACAGTTGGTTGACTTTTGGGATACAATAGAAGCCAAAAACCACAGTCCCCTTCAGGAACAGTTCTTGCCACAAAATTTTAATCCATAATGACTCAATCAAAATTAATTTAATTGACATTTATTGAACTATCAATATATTGGTTATGACAGGCTAGGCAATGGCTACAGAAACAGACAACTCCAAAATCACTGTGGCTTAACCCAGTAAAAGTTGATGTCTTGCCTACAATGCGAGGTACTGTTCTCAGTGTTTTACCTGTATTGTCTTCTTTAATCTTTTAAATGGCTTCTGAAGCAGATGGTGTCCTCATCACCCCCATTTTATAGGTAAGGAAACTGAAGGATGGAGAGATTAAATAATTTGCCCAAGATTGTACAGCTAGACAGTGAAGGAACTGGACATTGAACTCAGCACTCTGACCCTAGAGCCTTCTCTCTTAACCTCTGCACTCTACTTTTTCCTGGTTTAGGCATGGGAGCCAGTGAGCTGTTTGATGCGAGGGAAAGAAAACAGACTCACCAAGGAAGTATAAGCAATTTGGCAAGTAGGGATAACACAGATGTGCACATGGGCAGGTTGGAAACTTATCTCTGTTATTAGATATGACCTTGACATTGCCTGTCTGGCTTTAATTTCATCATCTGGAAAATGAGAGTGAATAAAAGCCATTCCATTGCGTGTGTGTGTGCACGCGCGTGCCCATTCATGTACACGTGTGTGCTCATGGATATGAGAGAGACAGAGAGAGAGAGAGAGAGAGCGCGCAAAAGCAGAAGGTCTGATACTTAATAAAGTTTTATTCCTTTGCAATGGTTTCCTTTCAAATTTCATGCAGGGCATTTTAATTGGCCTTTCCAGCTTTCAGATTATAGTTCTTGATACTTGTACGCCTCTCCTCATTTTCTCCTCACCTTCCCCAAAGCAAGTTCCTTAAGTTACTGGGAGACCCAAATCAAGTCTGCTCTCTGAGAACGTGTTCTGTCATCGTGTATCACCGAAGTCCTCAGGAGTAATGATGGCATGAGGAATAATCTATCTATTTATCTATCTATCTATATGCATCTTACAGAAAGGGAACTTACAAAAATGGTTATTTCCTGCTGTGAAATAAAGACAAACTCAGTCTACAGGTATTCAGATACTTGGCCATTTCAGTGACAGGAAAATAAATATCCAGGGAGAGATTTACATCGGAAACTCCCTTCTACTATTTCTGTCTCCAGTGCCTGTCACTGAGATAGTTTTGACTTTTACAAGCCTGGTATTTGGACCGGAGACAGAGGCAGACAGGGAACCCTTCGCGTCCCCATGTTTGTAAGCCCCACACTCACTTCCCACTCAGGGATCCTCCTGCCTAGAATTCCAGCTCCGCCTCCTCTGGGCTAATTACAGAAACTCGGAGCGCCGGCGAGGTGGACACAACTGCCTTAGGAGCTGAATTTCTTTCTCAGCCATACAATCCTTGTTTATCCAGAGTCTCGAAATATAGGACAGAAACCAGGCTTAGATGCCACTCGTTGTATGCAGGTGGACATCTGGTAGGAGGCAGTGGGAGATATTCTTCCCCAGAGCGGTCTCCATGCAGAGAGCAGACTGTTTGGGTGCTAACACTTTAGGAGGCAGGTGTCACTGGAAACTGGGTAATTGTGCCTATGGGGTGTATTCCTCAGGTAAGAGAGCAGATCAGAGTACCATTCTGTTGTTCTCATTGTTTAAGTCAAAAATTTTAAAAAGTCTTCTCAGATCTAAGTATTTGGTGAGACCATCATGAGGCTTTCCCTAATTTCTCTATCCCAGCTCCTCCACGGGCACTTCATCTGGTCCAAAGGCCAGTGATGGACACCTCCTATTGGTTGTACACTGATTCTTGCTGCCCTATGGGGAAGTATTCAGTTTGAAGAGCCTTAAACATGTTTTCAAGGGGGATGAGTTTGAGTGCAAGATAGATAAGTCAGTTTAAAACTGAAAGCTATGAGAGAGAAACTTAAATTTGGGGGAATAAACCTACACTGGATGTCTTTGAATTGTATGCAATGTGCACACCCAAACCTAGACAGGGAGGGACTGAATAGCTGTGGGTCTTTCCCTGTCACAATGGTCTCTTTGAACAATGACTCTGGTGACAACTTTCTTTGCCAGTAAACTGAAATGCTGAAATAGCCTGGCACCAGGATATATGGCTTCGAAATAAATTTACTCTCTGCTTGGCTTGAACTGGAACTTGAAGAGAAGTCTGTGGAAAGGAGGGGAAATGGGGGGATGCCCCAGGTAGATATATGAGCAATGGGGGAAGCAGGAACCCTCAGGCCATTTCCTCAGTGACTAGTGTTTGTAGGAAGTAGTTGAAGGTAGATTTGGAAAAGTCGATGGGATTCAGATTTGACTGATACACCTAGAGATACAGGGTATCCCATGGGTTTGCACATTAGAATCCTCTTGGGAGATTAACAAAGATGTCATTAGTTGGGTCCAACTTCCATATATATAAAGTCTGTGGGTGGGCAACCCAGGCATCTGTATTTTTTCAAGCACCCCATCATGCTCATGGTAGCCTGCATTGAGAACCAGTGTCATAAGCAAAGAGAAGCCAATGCACATGGGATCAGGGTTTATGTGTGTTGTAGTTTAGGGTGAACCTGCTGATCTCCAAGTGCTATGACATGTGAGGGACTGATGGGGCTTGCAGATGTTAGTGTGAACAATTTTTTAAATGTTATACTCACAGTTATTTTAATTACTTGTAAGGAGGTGATTAGAGATGGCTCAGTATTTGAGCTTATGAATTGAGTTTAAGAAATTAAATACTATTCATTTATGCATGCAAATACTTTCTATTAGGAGTATGTTTGTTTATTGATGGGGCAGAGTCTCACAGCCATGGGAAGAAAAATTGCTTAACTTGGCTCTAACCTGTTAAACTGGCTTGCTCTTTCTCTGATGTGTTTTTAGTGCCACGCCTACCCATCCATCCTCATTTTCCTTTAGGAATTTGGTGTTGTGCCATGTGTCCAGGAAGGGTTCAGTAGATGTTAATTAACTCTGATTTCCAAGGAGAGAAATTCTACAGAGAATGCTGATCAGTTCCTTCTTTTTTTGTGCTGGAGATAAAACAAGAAAAATCGCAGCAGTAGAAAGTATCTGTTGAGTCTGAAGTGTGTGTGTGTGTAACCTGCTTCCATTAATAAGAAGAGAGGGTTGGGCCATAATTTGTGAGGTTAATGAATGATCTCCTGGATCTTAGCCTGCTTCTCCACCACCAGGGGCTGGAAAGGGGAGTCAGCTGAAGAGCAGCAGAGTAGATTTCTCAGTGTGCCGTAGGTTGTATGTTACACCTCTCACCTTCTCTTCATGTCCTGACTTTTGAACCGGTAATTCAAATCTCCATTTCCTTAAATTACCTTCATTCTTCTTCCCAATGCAATCTGACTTTGTCACCAGAATTGCAAATTATTTTCTTCCTTACCCAGTTGTTTCTTATTTTGGAACATGACATTGCAATCTATTGCTACCCAAGCTAAAGACTGAAAGTCATCCTAATCTTCCTCTTCTTCACCTCCATTCCCACAGCCATTGCCAGTTCAAGGTCCTCTTTCTCACATTGCCCTGCATCTAGCCTCTCCTACCTCCAATCTGCCCCCTGATTCCTCTGTGCACGACTCATTTTTCTCAAGCACCTGTAGGAAGAACTTTCTTGAAATATCTATATGCTTTCTAATCCCATCAACACCTGTCTGCCCTTCCCTTGTTGGTCTTGCAGCAGTCATGACCCCATATCAGAGATTCAGCCCTGCTACATTCCCATACAGAAAAACCTCTTGTTAATGATCAGGACATCTGCAAACCCCACAAAGCAAAACTTCAAAAGTGGGACATCTGGAGGAGATGCAGCTGCTGTAGATGGAAAATCTCTGATTCCTCTACTGGAGTGGGGACGAGCAGAGGCAGTTTGAGGTTTTCTCCCCACTGGGTATGTGACAAACCCCATTCATGGTGTGAGATTATTCAATAGTACATTTGAATTTCTCTCCCAAGTTCATTTTTGCTGCCCCCAAGAAATTTTATTTTCCTCTAGGATCCTAGAAGAACCTTACCTTCTTCCTCTGGACTCCAATGTGGTAGATTTAACCCAACCATCTCTTCTCTTTTTTCTTTGTTTGTTTTTGTTTCTTTGTCATCATCTCAGACTCAAGATTAATAAAATAATGGTGTGTATATAGAACTAAAAGTTGTCGGTTTTAGACCACATGGAGATACAGATTTAGGGATTATGCAGTGATTAGTAATTTAGTTTATACACTTTATTCTTCTTAGCCATTCTCCAGAAAGGTCAAGAGTGAATTCTCTCCTAAATTTCTCTCTTAAATACAATCCATGCCCCATTCATGGAAGCAAAACAGTTTTTCTCTTAGGTTGGTGTTTCCTCCTAAGGCTCTCCTATGCCTTAATATCAGGGAGTTCATAAAATCAACACCCTTAGATTTTAATTTGGGGGATCCTGTAGGATTCTACAGCCCTAGAGAGCAGAGCAGAGGACATGGCTGTGTCTTTGTTTTTCCTCTCTCTTTTTTCAGGCATTTGTACATGGAAAACAACTAGGAAGAAAATCTGGGTATTCAATGCCTATCTGCTGGCAACAGAACTGGGCAACCATTTTATTCAATTGAAAATTACTACTATTGGCCTTCAATGCATTCCTTCATCTCGGTGGGAATAAAGAAATCTGGTAAAGTATGAACATGTATATTTGTGGCCTGATTCATCCATTAAAATAGATTAGGACTTTGTACTCATGCCTTGAATCTTTGTTAGGGAGTTGGTGGCCTTCAGGACTTGACATGAGGAATAAGTATTTTCAAATATTCATAACTGATGAGTGCAAAGAACTGCCTTTACATGTCCCGTGTGTTTTGATCAATTGCTTAAAGGTACGTGACTGCCTGAATGACATAATGCTCTCCCCAAGACACAATTACATTTTCCATGGACAACTGAGAAGTGGCAGTATCCACTGGTGCCTTCTGGGGGAGTTGTTTAAGGTCAGAAGTCCAGCTCTCTTATGGTAGAGACAAATAAAATTCTTTGTGGGGGGGCTTCCCTGGTGGCGCAGTGGTTGGGAGTCCACCTGCCGATGCAGGGGACATGGGTTCGTGCCCCGGTCCGGGGAGATCCCACGTGCTGCGGAGCGGCTGGGCCCGTGAGCCATGGCCGCTGAGCCTGCATGTCCGGAGCCTGTGTTCTGCAATGGGAGAGGCCACAACAGTGAGGGGAAAGGCCACAGCAGTGAGAGGCCCGCGTACCACACACACACACAAAAAAAATTCTTTGTGGGGTTACAAAAATGTACTGAGGACAGGGATATGGGTGGATATATCTTGAAATCTATTCATGTGCTTTTATGCAGAAGTGTGTTTCTCCAGTGTTGCACCTGAGATGAAATCTCAAGTTGGTCTCATTCAGCCTCCGACTCCCTGCCCTCTCCTCTAAGTTGAGGTGTGAAGGTACTCTCCTCTATGGGGTCAAGGTCTCACTTCCTTGAGGCTTACAAGTGTCCTAGACTTTTGAAGATGGGGGCTGTTCCACATAGGGGAATTTGGCTGAACGGGGCAGTCTGGAGGCCTCGGCATGTTCCACTCTGTCCAAGTGCAGACAATTATGCACGAGATGTCCTTGAGGAACAGCTCGAGCAGCCCCCCTGGGGAAGCAACACTGGTGATGCTCACTCAACTGGGGACAATCAGAGGAGGCAGGATGAGCTCCCTCCAAGTTCCCTGGCTCTGGCCACTGGAGGTGCTCACTCAGAGGCTGGGTTCTCTCTCCAGGTTGAGTCCCACTTCTCCAAGTGGTCCTTTAGGTTCAGGGAGCCCCATTGGTCTCCTCACCGCCCAGAAATTTTGTAGAATGCCTATCTGGGCAACACAGTGTTCTTTCTTCTACTTTTTTTTTTTTTTAATAAATTTATTTATTTTATTTATTTAATTTTGGCTGCGTTGGATCTTTGTTGCTGCACATAGGCTTTCTCTAGTTGTGGTGAGCAGGGGCTACTCTTTGTTGTGGTGCACAGGCTTCTCATTGCAGTGGCTTCTCTTGTTGTGGAGCAGGGGCTCCAGTCACACGGGCTTCAGTAGTTGTGGCTTGAGGGCTCAGTAGTTGTGGCGCACAGTCCTAACTGCTCTGAGGCATGTGGGATCTTCCCGGACCAGGGCTCAAATCCATGTCCCCTGTATAGGCAGCAGATTCCTAACCACTGCACCACCAGGGAAGCCTCTTCTACTTCTTTTCTATTCTCTTCTCAGTTTGTTTATGGATAAACTTTTGAGTTGCCCTATGGGTGTATTAACACTTCTAGATTGGACCCAATCATCTCATCCTTGTTATTTTATCATCATTTCAGAGAGACTCTAGATTGATGAAAGAATGTTGTATGGGACTAGTGAGTTATTGGTCTTAAGCCATGTGGGCGGTGGGGATAGTGATTCAGGGACTAGGCAGTAATTAGTAATTCTTTACTGTGTTCTCACACATTCTGCCAGCTCTATCCGGGCTTTGCCTTTTGATATGCAAAAACTTTTTCTCCTCTCAAAATCTTGGTTCTTGAAAATTAAGAGCAGTGACTTTCACTGATATTTTAGAAGTTGAAAGCTGAAATGGACTCTTTCATGTTGCTTTCTTACTACAAAAATCCTAATTCTCTCTGAAGCAGAGGGGACCTCTGATTGAGTTATCATTTCCATGCACAGGAATCTGTTCTGATTGCTCTCTGTCTTCTAACTCTTTCTAGCTCCTCAGTGTCTATAAGATAAAGTCCCAACTCCAAAGAGATTTAAAGGCATTTGTGGTCTGTGTCACACTTCTTTCCAGCCTCATATCCTGCCTCCCTCCCAGGCTCCCTTTGCTGCAGTCATTTCCCAAAGATGCCTCACTTCCTCACAACATCATCCCTTTGTTCATGCTTATTCTCCACTATGGTACATTTCTGACCCTTCTCCATTTGGTGAGCTCTTATTTAGTCTTTAAGGCCCAAGTCTGATATTATTTCTCCTATGGAATATTTATGCATTCTCCATGTAGATTTAAACTCATCCCTCCATCCTCTGAAAGCATACTATTTACCACAAAAGCATAGCATTTATCACATGATATAATAATTAACTACATCCTTCCTCACTATACTGTCAACTCCTGAGGCAGAGACTATATCTGATTAATCTTTGCAAGTGTAGTACCTACCATGGAGAGTAGTAGAGAGTTGATTCTCCATAAAAGTTTGTTGAGTTAGATACTAGAGAATTCTTTACAATAAAAATGTGTTTGGATTATGTTAATTTGGAATTTATGAGTTAGAGTGTTATTGCCATTTATAAGCAAACAACTAATATACTAATTAAAATTAATCCCTCTATTCATTAAAGCAGGTCCCTAATGCATTTCACTTGTCAGTCCTAGAGTTACTGTATGCATTTGAAATTTGTAAGCTTAATTTGTTTAAAAACCCCATCATTTACAAATTGGTTACTCTTCTCATTAGTACAAATTTAAGAGATTTTAAGATATTCTGGCCACTGAACTGAGTTTCATTTGCTAAGCTTTCTGAAGGAGAGGGACAGATTTTTGCCACCACATTCTGCAGAAATATTCCTGATTCATCATTTGGTTAAGTCATAATTCCCTTATGAAATGAATTACCAGTGTGTCCACTTGGGTTCCCAGCCCTTCCTAGGGGACTTCAAGCCAATACCATCTGAGAGGACTTTGAAGCTGTCACTTAAGATTTGGATCTGCAGTGAGAAATCTTCCATTCCAAACATGGTCTGTATTTGGTTCAGACAAAGTGTCTTTTTGGTCATGATTCTTCAGAAATGTTGCCCTCCAAGTGGCTGTTCATTTTCATCTAGTTGTTCCTTTGAGAAACAGATGATGAAGGAATGGGGGTTTTAATTCGTGACTTCAGGAGATTGTCCTACTTCCTGAAGTCACACTATAGTGAAGACAATCAAAGACAACAGTGTAGTCGTATAGGTCTACGTCAGTCATGATCATTCTGCAAAGGGAGGAACCCTCCCCCTCCAAAGTTATGTGCTCTGCGCCAACAAAGGCATGCTCTGCATGGGCAGCGAATGCCAAGTGATGGGAACAGATGTAATGGAATTATTCCAGCAGTATTTTTTCCATACTTTAAAAGTCATAGAGAATAAAAAGTAATAGGACTTCAACCTCCATTTTAGAATCAGCCTGATTATTTTAATTATAAGAGAAAAGAATTCAGTTCTATAAGTACCTAGGAGGCATGGTTCTGTTCTCTTCCGGTCACCATTTGCTATTCTCAGAAAGAGTATGAAAGAACCTTGAGGTTACTTCTGAGTTCCAATTGCTGGGGTAATTGTTTTGATCTCCATGATTTCTAGATTCTAGACCTTAGCAAGCTTGGACTCTGAGACCTGATAGTTACGTTTTTCCTTATTTGATATCAAAGTTTCCAGACCCTTGGATAGTTATTGACCTTAGATAATCAGGGAAATGCTCACCTCTATCTTGACTTCCTGATTTCCTGAAACCTTTTCTCACCCTGTGCCACCTTGACTCACTGTGGCCCATTGTGACTCACTTTGATGTTTTGGCAAAGGCTGTGACATTAACCATCAGGGTGCTGATTTAGAACCTGGGCTTCCTTTCTAACTTGTTCCCAAATCTGACCCGTTCTTCTGATCTTCTCCTATCCTCTGGCACTTATGCTTGATGTGATGCTTTGTAAGTTGGCGGCCTCTGGAACAGACACAGAGGTAATGGCATATAACTATGATGAGCAGAGGCCTTTCTTAAGGTTGTGAATTTCAATGCAGGGAATCATATGTCTAGCTATAGCAGCAAATTAAGGAACAGCAATGTCGAGAAGACATGATACTCACATTCATTTGTTGGTGCCGATTTTGTGTGTGAAACTAACTGTAAAATCTGACATTTTCTTTCAACCTCTCTATTTCACCACATCCTACTTTCAATTGCATCATAGTGGCACAACAAGTAAACTATTTAGATAAATTAAGTTTGCTCTTCAATCATAAAACATTGTTTAAGTATTTTTTTGATAGAAGCCTTTCTTTCGTATATTACGCAAAGCCCTGTCGTCCTAAAGAGGGTATGTTAAATGAAATTTAAGTTTTTTAAAAAAAATTCAAGTTCATCATTTCAAATGCCTCTGATATAATTGTTGCTTAGTTTTTATTGCTTTTATGTTCCCTGAAACCTTCACAGACTCACTTTTCTGTTGCTATGTAACAAATGTCCCCAAACTGAGTGGCTTACGACAATAATCATTTCACTCTCTCTCATGATTTTGTGAGTTGACGGGGCTCAGCTGTGTGGTTCTTCTGCTCCATGTAATGTGATGGGGGCTGCATCCTGGGGACTTGACTTGGCTGAACATCCAAGATAACTTCCTTCCATGGCTGGTGCTGGCTTTGCTGGGAACTCAGCTGGGGCTGTTGATCACAGGGACTCTGTTCTCCTCCAGGTGGTCCCTCTAGGCAATTTGGGCTTCTCACAGCATGTCCACTGAGTTTCAAGAGAGCAACCTAACAGGTAAAAGTGAAAGCTGCAAGTCTCTTAAGGCCCTGCTCCAAAGATACACAGTGTCACGTCCATCAAATCCTATTGGTCAAAGTGAGTCACAAGGCCAATCCAAATTCAATTAGGGTGCCATCTTTGAGGACTTGTTAGTAAAAATATCAAGCAAGTTTTCTTCTAGCAATAAAGCCCTAATTTCTGGAGGGATTACCCTAGTGGCTCAGACCCAGTTAGACTGTTGCTTCCAGTTTTGATTCCTGGTCCCTTGACTTGCTCTTTGTAGCTGAATACAACCGAGATATCAGATTCAGTCATTGGCCTCTGACCTTCTTGTCTAATGCATCTAGTTGACTACAAATTAGATGCTCCTCAGCTTCTTCCATGCTAACTGCCTAAACCATCCTTAGATATTTTCCCCTTTCCCTGTCTCTCTCAATGTCAACTCCCCACTTGCTGGGCCTCCTCTTATTCACTGAAAAATCTGATTTCTCCTTCTGGGATCTATTTGACTTGGATCCAAATATCAGTCTGAACTGACTCACTACTACCTGAGTTCCACTAATGCAAGAGCTTTGCTTGGAGGCTGAACTTAGTTGCCTAGAACCTGTGTCTGCCTATGTAAGGGTGGTCACTATATCTGATTTTTTTCTAATGCAATTTAATTCTGAAAACAATAAAATTGTTGGCCAGGTCATATTTGCTATTTATTTATTTCAGAGTGCCCAGGTCCCCTCCCCAGGGCCCAGTTGGTCATGCTGAGATAGCTACATATGTTTATGCTCCTTCCTCTGTGGCAATATTCCCCTAGCACCTTATTTATGTTGACTCTGGCATGTCAGCTTGTAAAACCAAAGAATCTTTGCAGTAAAATAATCTTGCAAAGGTCAGTCATACCTTTAACACTGGTCCTCTTTCACCAATTTAGGAATATCCACCCTCTTAAAAAACGTTAGCATTCTATAACACAGGCTTCTGGGTCATGTCTATTCATCTTATTTCATTCCCTTCCAAAAGAAACAGAACACGGGTTGGCATAAGGTGGATGTAGAATGTTTATGTAATGACATAGTTATTTTAAGATGTCTGACTAGGAAGCAGCTTGTTGCTGCTAAAACGCTTAAAAGAACACCCCAAACTGCCAGGACAGACTATTAACAAAATGTCATTTGAGCATGCATGATGCCTATGTGTATATCTTTAATTATTCAAGTCACATTTATTAATAGATTTCTTTAACCTCGTATTCTGGACAGGTCCCAATTTCAATGAGTGAATTCTTCCTGTCTAAATGTTCCTAGTACCAGATAGTGAAAGCAGAATAATACCCTAACCCTGATTTCCCATGGTCCACTCAGATAACCAATAAACATTTAATGGTGTACAAACTGAGTGTCCATTGATGAATATGTATTTTCTGCAATAGTGATTCCAAAGAGTAGATAATGCATATTTATTGATTTGATTTGAATTCTAACCCAATTCAGTGGTAACTCACCTTGTAATTTATGGCATTGTACACTAATATAGTACAATATTTCAAGTGTTAAGTATGTGTCAAACACTACTCCAAGTCTTTTACATGTATTATCACTTTTGATACTCATGACAAACCCATGAGGTAGGTTAGGTACCATTATTATCCTTCCTTTATAGATAAGAAAACTGAGGCACAGGGGATTAACTAACTGTATCGTGTAGCATTGACAATGCCTCTGTCTTACCAAAATGTAATTCAACAACAAAAAACTCAGCTTAAATCTCATAGGTGTCTCATCATAAGCAACTTTATTATTCTTTTCTAGTACCTAGAGAGATGTGGGTTTGAAGAAGCAGGAATGAAAAGGGCAGGGCAGGAGACATGGCCGAAGTTTACAAACTCTTCTTATGAACTCTTTCTGTAGAGGATAGAGGCTCATGAACTTATATGAGTGTGTATGTGTGATACATACACACACACACATATATATTCTTTAACACCATACACTTACAAGTATGTATAAGTGTTATGAATGGGCCAAAAAGTCTTGCCCAAAATAGGAAAATCTTTAAAGATTATAAAACATTTCTTAAATAAAGAAGGCTTGCTCTAATGAATCAGATTATAAGGGCTTGTGTTTAAATCTAATGAGAATCATTTAAAGGGCCTTGAGAAACCATCAGATCTTGGTTTGTGCCACCATTAAGCCAGCCAGGCTGTATCTATGGTCTCTTTAACTCTGACATTTTTGTGAATGTATAACTATGAGGAAAAGTGAGAACAGCATATATACCATCTTTGCCTGCAGAGGATGTGTTTACCCTATTTGTCTGAAGCAGATTTTATGACTTTGGTGGCTTTGGAGAGCTCGAAATAGTTTTCCCACTATGGGAAAAGCCGAAAAAGTTACACTTTTGGCTACCCTCTGTTTCCATATGGGACACCTGCCAATGTATTTATATATATGGAGACATCTTTTTAATTTGTGTGTGGACTCTGTTCCAAGTAGCATCCTTTGCTACCCCTGCTCCTTGACTATTTGCAGGTCCTGGAGCTGCCTGCCCCCATCCCCCCATATTTAGGTACTTAGTTACTGTCATTGTCTGCACAGTGGCCTTGTTGTCACAGCCCAGCAAGCCCTGGGTCTGGATCCCCTTCCAGTGCCACATGTGAGTGGATTCTTTTGCCTTATAAATTATTCCCATAAAGATTATTCCCATAAATGCCATTTCCATGACTGGGGAAAGGGGAGAGATTTCCGAGTTAACTGTATCTTCTACGTTCTGCTGTTCAAGGTTCTCGGTAGAAATTCAGTTGATTTGATTCATCTGCTTCTGAGCAGAAGGAAGAGAAGGCCAATATATCTGTGCTATTTGCTTTGGCAATATTAGGTGTTAGTATTGTCGTTTAGCTTAAAAGTCCCCCAAACCATTAATGCCAAATTGTCAGGACATAAAAGCCTGAGAGAATGATTACATTCAGATACCACTAAATCCTCATAGATGCTCAAAATAATAATATTGTAAAGTAGATCATAATCTCAAATTTTTTCCTGGGCTTCCAAAGCAAAACTTCTCCAAGTCCTTTTCAAACCCTGCTTTAAAAACTTTGACCCACCCTCTGGAATCTCTTGGATCAAACAGAAAATAAACAACCCAGAGTAAAATCCCACACACTGGACTCCAAGTGCTTTCTGTGAGCAAGGCTTGATTCTATTGGATTGCTAGCAAGACGACTACAGTTCTTTTGTACTTTTAAAATAAACAAATATGTTTCATGGAAGCAAAAGATCTGGAAGCACTGTTAGAAGTATTGCAGTCTAGCCTAGTGAAAGCAGTTAGAGGTCAGCTGAAGGTTGGCTTGTCTTTCCTAGGACATTTTTCTAGGCTGGGAGCCGCCCAAAGAGGAAAACACAATTCCATATTTGCTGTTGGGACACAGATGGACAGCATACAAGCTATGCATCTTTATTAGCAGCCATTGTGATGCAGCTGGAAGGGGAGCAGGAAGAGACTGTCATCAGGTTTCATCACCTGTCCTAGGACAAGGTGTGTGGCTCTGCCTCAAGCGCATGGCTTGGGCAGGGATGCCAGAGATGGATGACCATCATTACGTGAGTGTGTGGTCAGCACTCCCGATATGGAAGCCTCATCCCTTTCTCTGGATTTGCTGAGGGCATTCATCAAGACCTCCGTGGGGAAAACTGCCACTGTTGACCAAAAACACCCTCATTACTGGTGGTGTTTCCTGTTGTTGAGCATGTTCTGCAATTCACATTTTATTGTTTTAGCTGAGGCAGGGCCAGGGTTGACAAAATGTGAGTTTTCCATTAGTGGTCTCATTGTCCTACCTTTCCTGTTCTGATAAAGAGGCTGATCCAGAGGCTTATATCTGACTGCTCTATAGATGCCCATCCCCCACCGGTATATCCCTGGACATTAATGGTACAGAAGCAGTGGGCAGCAGGGGTTACCCCTGGCCTCTTGCAGCTGTCCCCCTGAATTGGCTCTCCCCTTACCACCTTCTGACAGCACTCACTTAGGTGGGAGTGAGTGTGCTGAGCACATTGCCAGGACGTGTATGGGGCTTACCCAGTACGTATTATAAAGTTGACAAGGTTTGTTTTGGTTTTGTTTCTCCCATCCTCCTTTTGCGGAACCTTTCACTCTGGGCCCACAAAGTTTTGCTAATAACAAATGAAATCTTAAAGAAAACCCATCTCTTGTGTGAGTAGAAGGGGAATTTATTTTGAAAGTTATAGTTCATTTTCAGGAATATTTAGTGCATTTTCAGGCATACTTAGTTGAAATTTTAGTCCAACTTCAGGAGTATTTAGTCCAAATTTTAGTCCATTTTTAGGAGTATTTATATTTTTAAGGAGGCTATCTGGAAAGGGCAATGCTTATTGCAAACGATCATTCAGTAATAATCAAATTCTGGGTATTGCCAAGGAAATACATTTATTCAGGGATGGACTCCACCCGTGTTAGATGGATGACTGTCTTTTTTATTTTTTTATTTTTTATTTTTTTGCGGTATGCGGGCCTCTCACTGCCGTGGCCTCTCCCGTCGCGGAGCACAGGCTCCGGACGCACAGGCTCAGCGGCCATGGCTCACGGGCCCAGCTGCTCCGCGGCATGTGGGATCTTCCCGGACCGGGGCACGAACCCGTGTCCCCCGCATCGGCAGGCGGACTCTCAACCACTGCGCCACCAGGGAAGCCCGACTGCCGTTTTTAAAAACCAATATGGCACATAGGACTGGAAAGTGTCTTCCGCCAATTTTGTTTTCAAGCCTGCTTTTTATCCACCCTTCACAGCCATATTTCTGTTCTACTTAAGAAAAAAAACAACCCCCCCAAATCCCCCCCAAAAAACAAAACACACTGGAAGCCAATAATTGTACAGGGGGTCCAGGAAGACAGAAGTGAAACTATTGAAGAAAGATATTAAGTGGCTAAAGCATGAGGGTGACTTGTGTTTATTTAGGGACGAGCTGGATGCTTTACGCCTGGAGCAGAAAGCATCCCATTAATAGGACTTGTCCAAATGATGAAAAAACATTTATAATGTGGGCCTAACTCCACTTTCCTGATGAGGAAAAATTTAACAGAACTTATCCCTAAGGGCTTACCTTTCAGCTATTTGTACCACTTATTTCATTTAAATACTTCCAAGGTATGTAAAAGAAGACATGATCTATTTCAAAAAGTGCAATTTACACTCCCAAGGTGGCCCATATTAGCTAGCACTTTGGCAAAAAATAAGCAGACCAGTAGGAAAGGAGATGACAGTGAAAAAAGAATGAGTGTGGGCATAGATAGTAAATGGGTCAGGTTAAAATTAAATTAATTCACTGTCTTTATGCTCTATGTTAAACCAGAAATCCATGAAAGTTAGATGCACAGAAATAATGTTCAATGTCTTTCATTCAAAGTTTCCGCAGTATTTTTTCTGGTTAGCGATGTTAAGCTTAATATGTGGAATTTTTTGAAAGGAAAAAAGACTGAGCTTAAGTTAAATGTTTCTTTTGTTTTTTCTAATTATGAAATAAGGCATGTGTTTTATAAAAAACAGTAATTACAATATAAAAAAAGTTAAAATGACAATAATCTCACTACCAAGAAATAAGAACTGCTAATATTTTGATATATTTCCTTCTAAGCATTTTCTTGCATGCGTGTGCACATGAAAACACACACATATATGTTTCACAGAAGTAAATATTCTGTATTTCGTTTTGAAGTCTTTTTTGAATATAATTAGAATATTAGAATATATTAAATAATTAGAATATCCCCATACCATTTTACATATCCTTTAAACAAGAGTCCACTTAATGTTCTTTTATTACACATTGAGATCAGTCCTTATTTTTTTATACCATAATAAAAGCTATGATGAACATCCTAGTACAACAATTGTTGTACATTTATTTATTACTTTATTGAACTTTTAAAAAAATATATTCTGTGCAACATCAATTTTATCTTTTTCTGATTTAGGGTGTATGTTTTTCTTATTATGTTGTAATTGTTCTTTATACATTTATGATGTCAACATTTGGTTAATATTTGTTGCAAATGTTTCCCCAATTTGTCATGTATCTTTTACATTTTGATGCTTTTATTCACATACAGAATTTGTGCCAAATTTATTGATTTTTCTTTTGGTGTTTCTTCCATTGCTTTTAAGTTTTGAAAGTCATCACTCCAAGATCAATAAAATATTCACCTACATTTTCTCCTCATATTGAAAATTATGGATGAACTTGTTGCTTACTGTTTTTAAAAAGACAACGGAGAAATATAATATAAAAACAGAGGTGCTTTTGTTTCCCACCCCCTCCCTTCTATCAATCCTGATCCACGGACGCTCCTCCAATTTTTGATGATTTTACTTTTTACGTTTCATTAATTAACATCAGCTGGAATTTATTTTGTTGTGTGGTCTGAGGTTAAAACCTTATTTGAACATTTTTTTGTTCTTACAGATAATGAGCCAATTTTCCCAACACCATTGTTGAATAATTCATTCCTTCCTCCTTGGCTTGTGAAGGCCCATATTTTTTGAGTTACAAAGACAGGAAACTCACAATGACATTATGCAACAGAAATAACCTGCCTTTAGTGCTTGAATACATGACTAGCTAAGCATGTGGTTGCTTATACAGCTACACTCTGTATAGAGGCAGACCATGTCGCTGTAGGGCAAGCAATTGGATTGTCCATTTTTAACAGAATGTTCTAATTTGTTGAACCACACAAGTCTTTCATTTTTCAGTTCAGTTCAGTTCCATTCAACTGACTTAATTTCAACCAGTGTTTATTAAATGCTTATTATATGCATTCACTGTAGTATGTGAATTACGGTTGATCCAGTTCTGGATTTCAACCCAGCCCATTAGTAACTTGTCTAATAACTCAGGCAAAAGCCAAATAAAATTCCCCAGACAATTCTGGAAGAAAAGGAGGAGGCTTTGCTGAAATAATTTTAAATGAAGATCTCTAGGATTTGAACTGATAGCTTTTAGGGTTGCAGGGTGCCTTCGTGTTCTCATCTCAAAAGCCAACAATGACAAATTGTCCACGTCATTTGGATTATGCCAGGGGAGCGGACTGAAAGCTTATAAGCACTATTGAGCTAAATAAATAAATAAAGCAACATATGTAAGTTAAGGAGACACATTCCTTTCCCCACATAAAAACACAGGAAGACAAAGGTGCCTGCTATGCTCGGATAACTACCCACAGTTCATCAGGTACAGAGGAGCGGGCAGAAACAACATTCTTATCAAAGATGCCACATGAATATCTAAAATAATCATGTCCACAAATATTCTATTTTATTTGTATTTCTACTGCTTATCTTTTCTTTTCATCATGTTAGTATTCATCTTTTCATAGAATGGTATAAAAACAACCTGGTGAGAGTATATATTTTTGTGGTTCCTATTAGAGAAAACAAAATTATTCATATGATCCCATTAGAGTATGACAGAAAACTGCTGACAGGATGGAAACGTAACAAAGGTGTGTTTCTTCTGTTTGTAGTTACACTGCCTTTTTTCTTTATCACTCCTGACATGTTGCCTATCACACCAGGCAGAGTACAGGAGACTGGGCAATGTTATCTGAAAACTTCATTCCTCCAGGGGGTTCAGGAGCACCTGCTAATTGCCCCACACCACTGCATTTGCCTTCACCCACTTCCTCCTAGGATCTCCATGGGGCAAAAGTTCCCACAATCCACATGATGATTGTTTTCAGTTTACTCAACATCGTTTTTAAATTTAGTTACAAGAATATTTTTTTAAACACAATGTATTTTTACTACCTAATATTCAGCATGATTGCAACTTTATGTTTATTTGTGGGACTAGTGTCAGTTTTATTGTATAAATTCAGTATGGAGAATTTTGTGTATTCTGGTGTTTAAAACAGTGCCCGTAATGGGAGCTCAACAATTATTTATTGACTGAAAGTTGAATGAACCAATTATAGGAAAGACATTTTGCTGGAGATAGGGAGACACAAAGATGTGTGACATATTGTTTCTATTCTCAAAGTACTTACAGTAGAACTGGGAGCCATGACAGACACAAAATGAAATAGGAGGAGAAGCCAATAATACAAGAGATGTCTTTCAAAAGCGTACAAAGTATCCAATTAAAGGTACCACAGTCTGTGCTTGTATCAGAGACAGTGTTTAACAAATGAAACACTCCTACACATTTTTCAGCCCCCTCCTAGTTAACAGGACCAAGCCAGTAGTGCTAGCTCCGTTCCATGGAATGTGAATGCAGTTTTGTGTGGCTCTTCAGGGTGGAGGCCAGTATGACCCTTCCATCTTGCTCTTCCTCTGCTGGGGCAAACTTAGAGACCATGGCATAGCTATGATATGCAAGCAGCCTGGATCCCTGAGTCACCACTTGGAGGACTGGTGCCCTGTGAAGTCACTCAATCCACCACATCCTATGATGTGAACCAGAGATAAACCTTTATATTAAGCCATTGATTTGCCTGTGTGACAGCTAGAGTGAAATATCCTAATAAAATATCATTTTCAGGAGGTTGGAAGGTCATAGAAGGCTTCTGAAAGTGGTGGATTAAGGCTGGACTTTACTCAGTGTTTAAAAATTGCTAAAACTAAGGAAGATCCAATGGCTTTTTTTTTTTTTTTTGGAGAAATAGAAAAAAATCCATCTTAAATTTCATATGGAATCTGAAGGGACCCTGAATAGTCAAAACAATCTAAAAAGAAGGACAAAGCTGTATTTCTCACATTTCCTCATTTCAAAACTTAATTCAAAGCTAGAGTAATCAAAACAGTATGGTAGTGGCATAAAGACAGACATAGATATCAATGGAATAAAACTGAGAACCCACAAATATACTCTCACATATGTGCTCAAATGATTTTTGACAAGGATACCACAATGATTCAGTGGGGAAAGAACTGTCTTTTCAACAAATGGTGCTGGCAAAAGTAAATATCCACATGCAAAAGAATGAAATCAGTCCCTTACTTTGCATCATATACAAAAATGGATGTAAAATGGGTCAAAGATCTAAATGTTAAGAGCTAAAACTATAAAACTTAGAAGAAAAAATATGAGAAAAGTGTTATGACATTGGATTCGGCAATGATTCCTTAGATATGACACCAAAAGCACAGGCAACAAGGAAAATAATCAATTGGACTGTATAACAATTTTTAAACTTCTATACATCAAAGGAAGCTATCAACAGAGTGAAAGGACAACTTACAAAGTGGGAGAAAACATTTGCAGATCATATATCTGATTAGGCGTTAATATCCAGAGTACGTAAAGAACTCATACAAATAACAACAAAAACACATACACACACGTAACAACAGCAGCAACCCATTAAAAAATGGGCAAAAGATTTGAATAGACACTTCTCCAACAAAGATGTACAAATGGCCAATAAGTATATGAAAAGATCCTTAACACCACTAATCATTAGGGAAATGCAAATCAAAACCACAGTGAGATATCCCCTGACACCCATTAGGATGGATACCATTCAAGAATGAAAAACAGAAAATAACAGTGTAGACAAGAATGTGGATAAATTGTATCCCTTCTCCACTGTTTGTGGGAATAAAAAATGGTGTAGCTGCTGTTGGAAACATATGGAGTTTCCTCAGAAAAATTAAAAATGGAACTACTATATGATAGAACAATTCCACTTCTGGGTATATACCCCCAAAGAATTAAAAGCAGGGTCTCGAAGAGATATTTGTATACCTATGTTCATAGCAGCATTCTTCACAATAGCCAAGAGTTGGGGGCAGCACAAATGTCCATTGACAAGTAAATAGATAAACACAATGTGATCTCTACACACAATGGAATATTATTCAGCCTTCAAAAGGAAGGAAATTCTGGGCTTCCCTGGTGGCGCAGTGGTTGAGAGTCTGCCTGCCGATGCAGGGGACACAGGTTCGTACCCTGGTCTGGGAAGATCCCACATGCCACAGAGCGGCTAGGCCCGTGAGCCATGGCCGCTGAGCCTGCGCATCCGGAGCCTGTGCTCCACAACAGGAGAGGCCACAACAGTGAGAGGCCCACGTACCGCAAAAGAAAAAGGAAAGAAATTCTGACACATGCTACAACATGGATGAAACGAGTCTATTATGCTAAGTGAAATAAGCTAGTTACAAAATACTGTATGATTCCACTTATATGAGGTATTTAGAATAGTCAAATTCAGAAACAGAAAGTAGAATGGTGATTGCCAGCATCATGGGTAGAAGGAAATGTGTAGTTTTTCAATGGGTACAGAGTTTCAGTTTTGCAAGATGAAAAGACTTCTCGACATGTGTTGTACAACAATGTGAATGTACTTAACACTATTGAATTGTACACTTAAAAATGGTTAATGATAAATTTTATGTGTATCTTACCCAATTAAAAATTTTAAAATTAAGACAATAAATACAGATGGCAAATAAGCATATGAAAAGATGCTGCACATTATATGTCATCAGGGAAATGCATATTAAAATAGTAGTGAGATACTACAACACTCCTATTAGAGTGGACCAAATCTGGAACACTGACAACACCAAACACTGGCAAAGATGCGGAGCAACAGGAACTCTCATTCACTGCTAATGGGAATGCAAATTTGTACAGCCACTTTGGAACACAGTTTGGTGGTTTCTTACAAAATTAAACATACTCTTACCATACGATCCAGCAATCTCCCTCCTTAGTATTTACCCAAAGGAGTTGAAAACTTATGTCCACACAAAAATTTGGACATGGATGTTTATAGCAGTTTTATTCATAATTGCCTAAACTTGGAAGCAACCAAGATGTACTTCAGTAGGTGAGTGGTTAAATAAACTGTAGTACATTCAGACAATGGAATATTATTCAGTGCTAAAAAGAAAGGAGCTATCAAGCCATGAAAGTGTATAGAGGAAATTTAAATGCATATTACTAAGTGAAAGAAGCCAATCTGAAAAGGCTTCTAGTAGGTGTGATTCCTACTATATGACATTCTGGAAAAGGCAAAACTATGGAGCGAGTAAAATGATCAGTGGTTGTCAAGGATTGGTGTGGGGACAAGTGAATAGGAGGAGCTCCGAGGATTTTTACGGCAATGAAAATACTCTTACAATACTATAATGATGGGACTTCCCTGGTGGCGCAGTGGTGAAGAAGCCACCTGCCAGTGCAGGGGACACGGGTTCTAGTCCTGGTCCAGGAAGATCCCACATGCTGCGGAGCAACTAAACCTGTGAGCCACAGCTAGTGAGCCTGCGCTCTAGAGCCTGCAAGCCACAAATACTGAAGCCTGCACACCTAGAGCCCATGCTCCACAACAAGAGAAGCCACCGCAGTGCAAGAAGAGTAGCCCCTGCTCGCTGCAACTAGAGAAAGCCCGCGTGCAGCAACGAAGACCCAATGCAGCCAAAAATAAATAAATAAATAATAAATAAAATTTTAAAAATACTATAATGATGGATATATGTCATTATACACTTAGCTAAACCCATAGAAAATACAACACCAAAAGTGAACCCTAAGGTAAACTATGGACTTTGGGTGATTACGATTTGACAACATAGGTTCATCAGTTGTACCAAATATACCCTCTAGTGAGTGATGCTGATACTAGGGAGGCTGTGTATATTGGGGTCATGGGATATATGGGAACTCTCTGTACTTCCCTCTCAATTTTGCTGTGAACTTAGCACTGCTCTAAACAAATAAAGTCTTAAGAAAAAATGAAGGGGATGAGTTTTATTTCTTCCTATGTTTCAGATATGAAATTAATTTTAGCAGAGAGAGAAAAAGAAATCTTTCTATTCCTAGGAAAAGAGGCTCTCTGGATACATACTAGTCGCACTTGCAGTTCACTGCTGAATTTGGATAACTCTGTAAACATTGTATTGGGTTGGCCAAAAGTTTCGTTTGTTTTTTTCCGTAAGTTGGCTCTTGTAGCACTCAGTTATCTTTAACTTCATTCGAAACAATTTTGTTTGATTGTGTGTGACAGCTGTCATATCAGCATGCATTTAAAAAATGACTTATCAAAATTGGTGAATTTTTGTGTAGCTATTTTAATATTGAAGATGGAAGAAAAAAAGCAACATTTTTGGCATATTATGCTTTATTATTTCTAGAAAGGTAAAAACACAACTGAAACACAAAAAAAGGTTTGTGCAGTGTATGAAGAAGGTGCTGTGACTGATAGAATGTGTCAAAAGTTTTTGCAAAGTTTCATGCTGGAGATTTCTTGCTTCACAATGCTCCATGGTCAGGTAGACCAGTTGAAGTTGATAGCAATCAAACTGAGACATTAATTGAGAACAATCAACGTTATACCACACGGGAGACAGCAGACATACCCAAAATATCCAAATCAAACGTCGAAAATCATTTGCACCAACTTGTTTATGTTAATCGCTTTGATGCTTGGGTTCCATATAAGTTAAGCAAAAAAAACCCTTCTTGACCGTATTTCTGAATGTGATTCTCTAATGAAAACATTCCGTTTATAAAAGAAATTGTGATGGGAGATGAAAAGTGGATACTGTACAACAATGTAGACTGGAAGAAATCATGGGGCAAGTGAAGTGAACCAACACCAAAGGCTAGTCTTCATCTAAAGAAGGTGATATTGTGTATATGGTGGGATTGGAAGGGAGTCCTCTATTATGAGCTTCTTCTAGAAAATGAAACGATTAATTCCAACTAGTACTGCTCCCAGTTAGACCAACTGAAAGCAGCACTCAATGAAAAGTGACCAGAATTAGTCAACAGAAAACACATAACCTTCCATCAGGATAATGAAAGACCGCATGTCTCTTTGATGACCAGGCAAAAACTGTTACAGCTTGGCTGGGAAGTTCTGATTCATCCACCGTATTCACCAGATATTGCACCTTCAGATTTCCATTTATTTAGGTCTTTACAAAATTCTCTTAATAGAAAAAATTTCAGTTCCCTGGAAGACTGTAAAAGTCACCTGGGACAGTTCTTTGCCCAAAAAGATAAAATGTTTTCAGAAGATGGAATTATAAAGTTGCCTGGAAAATGGCAGAAGGTAGTGGAACAGAAGGGTGAATACGTTGTTAAATAAAGTTCTTGGTGAAAATGAAAAATGTGTCTTATTTTTACTTAAAAACCGAAGCACTTTTTGGCCACCCCATAGCTTGTTAGTAACCTTTAGTCAGTGGAACAATGACAAACAAAGGCTCTAAGGCTCATGCTATCAAGAAACTTACCTGAATTCTCCATTGTGCTATGTGCTCATGCTTATAGTAAACAAGGTCCCATCAACGAGAACTAGAGGAGATCTGAGTTCTCACAACGGTGCCACTCTTAAGGCCATATGTGCCTGCCCATTCCTGACCTCAAGTTCCTCACGTCTGAGTAAAGGTAGTGAGCTCATTCTTGTTGCTATGTTCCTTCACAGCATAACTGGCTTATACTTGCTGCAAAGATATATATTTCTCTATATGTTTTTGTTGGGAACTGTTTCTATTTTATTATTATATTATCATCATTACTTGTTTTCTAAATTATCAATATTCAAACACTTTTAAATTTTGGAATGAATAAAATTCTATCAGTGAGAATCTAAAGAGAGACCAAGACAGGTATAGAAATGGAGGGAATTTAATAAAGGGGATTCACTAGAGAGTAGTTGGAAGAGTTAAAAATAGTGAGTTGCTGCTACTCTTAGGGTGATTGGGTAAGGGGAAGAGATGGAGGTCCAGATAGCCAACATGTGAGAGCTGAAACCATGGAGAATGTCTTGTGGGAGCTGGGACCATGCCAGGAGCTGGAATGACACGGGAGCTGCTGGAGGACCTCCTGAGGTGTCATGAAGTGGACTTCTTCCCTCCTTCCACCCTCTAGTTTCCACCAGTGCTGCCATTGACATAACCTTAATGGAAGTCAATGAGCAAGGGAGCCTGGGAAAGGTAACTTACAGAGACCAGCTCTCCAGAGAGCCAAAGAGGGGAAGGATGGAAGATGGACCTAAGAGCTACAGACAAATGACCAGTACAAATATAAAACCTGAAATATGTCTATATATCAAGGCTACAGTGAAGTACACCACTTCCCCTATAGATGAGTAATTATTTGGGACAGGGATTGGAGGTCATTGGAAGACTTTTTGGCAAATACTTAAGGTGTGTGTCCTTTGACCCTCAAACCTCTTCACATGGTTATATCAATTGTTCTTGGGTGAGTTTGTGGAAATGCAAGAACACTGAGAACTTCAGAACCACAAATTAATTGGGGTGGGAGGAGGGGACAGCATGGCAACCCCCTAAAGGAAATGGTCCTCAGTGTAGAAACATTTTATTTGGGACACAAGATGCTAGATTCAGAAGTGGAAACCTCTCAGTGTCCTCGGAGAATGAAAACACCCTGGCAATCAGAGCCTTTCCTTCAGCCAGCAATAAACTCTTTTCTTAGAAGACAGAAGCTGTAAGGCACGTCTTCCTGTTCTCCATGGAGGAGTTTTCTGGTGGGACACTCTGAACCTCTTAAAAAATTCAGATCAAGTTTTCTCAGCTTTCACAACGTGATTTCAATCGCATGAACTGTGAAAAACACACCAACTCAACACAGCAACATAAAAGCTTTTGAAGTTGACTGAAAGTGTTGTGGTTGCTTTTGTCTGTGAATGAAAAAAATGAAAGAATTGGACATTAGGCTCTTATCTCAGAGGAAACAAAGCAGAAGAAAGTGAAAAACTGAATATTCAGGGAGAGGAATGGAATTAGGCCACCTTTCATAATATTAGTGGAAATTGTTAAATCTTTATAAATCTTTCTTCAGAAACAGCCCTATCTGAACCATGTGGGCAACTTTTAGTCCAATGGGTCTCCTTTCTGGATGTCCTCAACCCCTAGTCCATCAAAGACTTTAGTTTTCCTCTTTATAATTTTGCCTCTTATTAATTCTAGAGATTAGTGGAAAAGAGAAAATGTCTGTTTCCTATGTGGTAAGATTTCTAAGGAATAATACCAACACTTCTGATAATGCCCCACTCTGCTGTGTGTGTGTGTGTGTGTGTGTGTGTGTGTGTGTGTGTGTGTGTGTGTGTAGGTTAGTGAGAGCTACAAAATAGACATAGAACTTGGGAATTTCTTTCAGAAGTGTCACACGGTAACCATCCAGCCCCATCCAGGCTGCCCCGTGAACTTCAAGCGATCGTCCAATTGAGTCTTAGATCACATATAACCTGGAAAAGCATTTCGGCCTCAGAATAATTTTAGGTCAAATGAGGCCTGGGGAGCTGCAGCTTAATTTGACCCATTGCAGCAGGGAAACAACAAAAGACTTTTAGATATTTGGTGGCACTGGTCCCACCAGAAAGTAATATTTAGCACTCTGGGTCAATTCAATATTTAATTATATCAGTTAAGCAGGGAACTCAACTAATACAGGCTTTGTCTAAACACTCTTTCTATATTTAACTCTGCATGCCATGAACTTGCTAGATAGGAAATTCTGAGTTTCATAATATTTAAAACCTTCTTAATAGAAGCACCACCTATACCTTGACTTGTGTTCTAAGAAACAGAAGCGCTCTCTCTAGATGTCTTGGTGGGAGCTGAGCTGAGCTGCCCAGGGTCTGGACCCAGGCGATGCTCTGTGGGGATGAGAATGGTAACCGCCAGCGAGTGGTTGTGAAGGAGATGAGGCTCACAGGTACACGGGTAATTAGCCTGTGTACCTCTCCTCATCTTTAGGGAGGCAAACGGGGAGCAAAGGTTCTATGGTAATTCACTCTCTCTGAGCTGCACTTCCCTTTTCCACCTTTAAGTCTGCTCACAATGCTCATTGTAATCCAATTTCCCTTGCAGGGGAAGAGGAACACAACTCCCCAGGGATGCCCCAGTTTCCTGATTCCCTTTGGGTATCTTCCTGCTTCATCCTCACCTCAAATCTGCCAGAGACTTGATTAGGACTTTAAAGTTTTAGTTTTTTTTTTTATTCCCAGACAAGAAAAACCTTATCAGTCGGTTGGAATATTGCTGTAAAACCTTGTTTTGAATGGGTGTGTTCTGTCAGATTGATTGGAAATTTCTGCCTAGAATGTTTAATTATCACCTAATTAAGACAGGCTTGCATTAGTCTCTTTTTTTTTATGCCTTGAGACTTGCCAGGGGCAGGGTTAAGTCTTGCTTGACTGACAGCTGTCAGTGGCCCATATGGAAATGAAAAATAATGTGACAGGCTGAAGGTAAAAAAGTTTCACCCTGACAGTGACCTGTGCCAGTGTTCCTTTTCTCTATTCTAGGTTTTTAAGGCAGATGCCTTGGCCATGTGGTGCATTGACTTGTCCATGAGAAGGGTGTGTTCTGGGCAATGACTGTGGAGACATGTCAGGCTATCCATCATAACTCAGATGCTGAGCTGTCTGGGTTGGACAGACCACACCACCGAATGATCCACTGCTCTGCTCTGAACCACTCAGATGCCTGAAACCAACTGATTCTACTCAGTAGAGCTGAATCAATGCCCATTGGAGCCACACCCAGTGTATTTAATATGATGTAGGCATCTTTATAAGACCAAGATGGAAGATATCATAGGTAATAGCTCCATAGGGTCTTATTTTAAAAATCTGGTGTGTGAAGTCTAATGGTGTTTCTACAGCCCCCAGGAGGGAGAGTTCCAATTTCTTTTTTATTTCATTCATCTTGAACAGCACCCCAAATTGATTTCTTGGAAACATCAGCTTTTTTTTTTTTTTTTGTAAATTGTTAGTAGTGTCTTTTTAATACATGTAGTCAAAGCACAGTTATTTGTACAGATGAAAGTAGAAGTACCTTGCCAATAATTCTTCACTCATTTTTATCTGGGCTCACATATATAGATATTTTGTAGGTATTTATTTCAAAGATCAATCATTTTGTGAAACGTGTAAAGCCACAATGCTTTGCTTCTGTGGACTAGCCTTCAGAGATTATGCAGAAACTCATATGTGGGTAGAATTAAAACATTTTTCAAAATGTATAGATAGCTATATTCAAGGAAACATCAGCTTTTGTCACACTACTCACCCACTCAGAGGCCTCCACTGAGTGGAAGACAGCCTGTTGCTGACAATAGAAGTCCAAACTCAACTTGGATTCAAGGCTGCACAGGGACCATCATCAACCCATCGGTCCAAACACATCTCCTGCTCCCGGGAGCTCCACTTCACCAAACTCTCTCCTCCCAGTTCCCTGAACCCACCTCTCCCATTCTTAATTCCAGCCTTGACTTGGGCTTTCTTCTGTTTCCTCCTCCTCTAAGTGGATGTCTCCCAGGAATCCTCACTAGACTTCTTGCCTTAACTGTAATTGGCTTTCTCTGGGGCCACAGAGTCTCCTGGGGCTCAAAAGAGCAAAGGTTGTTCATTCTCTATGCTCCACATGACCCAGGGCAAGAGAGGGGAAGGGAGGACTAGGGCATGTTCCTTGACCCCCGTGGCCACTCCGCCCTCATTGTTCTTCCACCCTTGCAGAAAGTCTTCATCTATTTGGATACTTATGGCAGCACCCCTTCAGACTACCCTCTGGTGTATAGCTTATTTTCTCTCTCATCTGTGGAGTCCATGCCACTCTATGCCCCAAACCATGATTTTGCTTTCTGACTTGTGATTCAAATTTCTGCCAGCGATCATAATAAGCATCTTCAGTGTATGTTCAAGTAATCCATCTAAAGCCCCCTCATTTTTCCCCTTGAAATTGTCAGATCCAAAGACCTTTACACCATATCTGTTGCAGTAGCGTACTTTCCTGGCCATACTCAGAATGGTTCCACCTTTGGAACCTCTAATTATATCTCTCTGTCCTCCCAACTCAGTCTTTTACCACCGTTAGATGCGTTCATTAGCCTCACAGAGTCCTCCAGATTTTGGACCGTTTAATTTTCACTTATGTATCTAGCTTTGATCTCAATGATATGTCATTTCAATTGTTCACTGGCTGATCGCCTCCCTTATCTCTTTGGTCTTCAGGTACATTTACCCTGTAAGACACAGCTTCCTGATCATCCAACCACATGTTTCCTCTGCTCTTAGAAATGAATTTCTGAGCTACTGAAGGAAAAGAAAATGTTGTGGTCAAATAGTGCTTCATAACTTGAAACAGGAACACTGTGGTCATGTCTGAAGAGTGTTTCCTTTTAGAATCTTTAACGGGAAGTTCCAATGTGGTGTAGAGGAATGAACATAGCTGGGAACCTGGAGGTTCTGTCTTTAATACCACAGTAATACCAATGTCCCTTCGGACACCTTCCTTCCCTCCTTCCTTCCTCTTTCCACTAATAACTACTTTTTTCCTTTATCTTCTCCTTTTCCTTTCACAAACATTGATTAATCATCTATATCATTTGTGTCTCTGGAGACACAAGAACAAATAGGACATAGGTCCTGTCCTCAAGGAGCTCACATGACGGTAGGTTAGGAAATTGTTTACTCTGGTGCTGTGCAATAGGAGAGCTGTAGTGGTGGAGACACAGATGGGGGAGAAGCCAACTCTGCCTGGGAGAATTGTTTAAGGTTCCAGAGAGAAGGTGGTTTTGATCTAGGTCTAATCCATCTTCTGAAGGCATTGATCCATACAGGTAGAA
Organism: Leucopleurus acutus; assembly: GCF_964270905.1. Classification (NCBI taxonomy): domain Eukaryota; kingdom Metazoa; phylum Chordata; class Mammalia; order Artiodactyla; family Delphinidae; genus Leucopleurus; species Leucopleurus acutus. The sequence continues at coordinate 18,802,133 of NC_139155.1, forward strand.
TAACTCAAGTTCAAGAGCCCATGTCAATTTTGGTATTCTGGGTTATTTCCTTTGGTAATCAACAGAGTGTAAACTTACATCCTTTATTTGTGATGTGTAGTCCCATTGAAACATCCCAATTATGACTCTTCATTCAGCCACCTTCTCTAGAACCGAGCCCTCAGAGGAGCTCGTCAATGTACACAGCTTCCTCTAGAACACAGTGTCCAATATGGTAGCCACTGGACACATATGGCTATTTAATTTTGAATCTAAATTAATTAAATTTAAACAATATTAAGATTCAATTCTGTGGATGCACTAGCCACATGCCACATATGGCTGGTGGCTACCGTAATGGACACAGGGATACAGACCACTTCCATCATTGCAGAAAGTTCTATTGAACTGCTCTGGTCTAAAAGCTACTTCTGCCATTATTCTTTTTATCTTATTTTCCAACAGATCTAACTGTGCTAGCCAGGCTAGACCATGAGTCAGGTCCCTTCCTTGCCATATCCTTAGCAGCTGGTCTAGCTCCTTGCCAGAGGGCAACAGAAATGGAGAAGGATGTCTTGGAGACACTTTACCTCATTCAATTTCATAACTGTGGCAACAGGCAGGTCCATCCTATGGGAAATATTGTCCATAGAAATTATTTTCTGTACTCTTACTACATACCAGGCACTCTGTTAAGTGTTTTATATGTAATATCTCATTTAATCCTCATAACAAATGTTTGAGGAGGGTATAATTAGTCCCATTGTGTAGATGAGGAAACCAAAGCTTAGAAAAGTTAAGCAACTTGCCAAAGGCCACACAACTAATAAGTGGCAGATCCCAACTCAACTCACACATGTCTAACTCCAAAGCTCTTGCACTTCTGAAACACATAACCTGCAACCAGGTTATATCAAAATTTCCTGGGGAGCTTTTCAACCGGTAGATGCCTGGGCTTCATCACAGACTTACAGACCAGTTCATGGGTTTTCAATTTTCTATGAATCTACTAGGTACTTAGCATAGGTAGTATAGGCAGCCTTAGGCATGCTCCCTCCTCTCCAGAAAGACCACACACTTGGTCTGTTCTTGTGTTCTTTGATGTTCATGCCACTTGGGAATGCCCAGATCCAGGTAGGTCTGTGTATTGTTGCCTGAGCATCTGGAATGAGACTGAAAAGCTACCTTTCTCTCACTACTCTTTAGGTAACTGTTTTGAGTCTCAGGTCACACCCAGCACCAGGCTGCCTCCTCTCCCTTGCTCTTTACATCCTGTACTATTTGGGTGACGTATCTTTCTGCACCATCACCAGGTTCTGAGCTCAGCTGTCTTTGCACCAGCCTTCCCTGACCCTCTCCTATCCACATACTCATTAATGTCTAGCATTGTGTTTTGCATAGAGTGCCAGTTCAAAATAATTCTGTTAAAGTAATGAGAGGTAGTGTTGTTAGAAATACATGCAAATAACCAATGAGCATGGCTTTCCATTTTTTTTCATTTGTAAATTTCAGTAGTTGGACCAAGGTGCCTCAAGGGTACAAACAAGAAAGTATTTCCTAACAAACAATGATGATTTAAGTGTTTTGAGGACCATGTTTATTAGTTTCGTCCATATTACATAATATAATGTTTCATTTTAATAAGAATCTGTTACCGATCTTTAAAAAAATTCTGTTAAATGGAGTCAAAGAGGAAAGAGCTAAGCATCATTTTAGGTGGTGTTGATTCTAAGTAAGGGCAATAGCAGCTCAGAAAAGTGAAAGAGCAAAATGACTGATCAGTCAGGAAGGGTTCCAAGGAGGAAGAGAAAATCTGGTACCCAAGTGGTATAAGTTTTGAAACTCATTGCATGGAAACAATAACTTCAATAAGTGTATTCTTTAGTGATATACCCATGCAGAGGTCTTTAGTACATTATCATTTAAATTTAGTAATTTTTCCTGTTACAATTTGAATTAACAGTGGCAGATTTTGAGACTCTTCTATTTCATCCTATTTATACAATAGATATATGCCACAAAATGTATTGCATCTCATATCCACTTTAATCTGTATGAGGTAATTTAGGACCATATAGTCCAATGACTACAAATATAATTGTAGTTTCAAAATCTGCTGAGGTCATTCGCCGAGGGCATATTCAATACTAGAATGATGTTTTAAAATTACTTTGCTTTTCATTAACACAATAGCTAGTCCATTTCTACAAACTTATGTAATAAAAAATTTTTCTGCGATTTGAGCTAGTGCTTGAAGATGAAAGTGAATCAATGTTTTAACTCAGTGAATCCTACCTGGGCTTTTAATTTATGAAATGAAAGGGAAAATAGATAAATCAAATATTGTAGTTGGAGGCTCTATCGAATGTCTCTCAGAAACTAAGATCAAGAAAGGAAAATTGGTATAGGGAAATAAACTATGAAATGAATAAAGTTTTGATTAGATATAGATATAGATACAGTCAGCACTCCATATCTGCAGGTGCCACATCCATGGATTCAACCAACCATAGATCAAAAATATACGGAAGAAAAGAATTCCAGAAAGCTCTAAAAGTAAAACCTGAATTTGCCTCACTCCGGCAACTATTTACATAGCATTTACATTGTATTTACAATATTCATTTAAAGCTGATTTAACATATATGTGAAGATATGCAGAGGTTATATGCATATACTACACCATTTTATATGAGGGACTTGAGAGCATCCATGGATTTTGGTACCTGTGGGTATCTAGGGACACGTATATGCATGTGTGTATGTATATGTATATATCTTCAAGAAATTGAGAGAACACATTTTTTCCTGAGTACACATGGAACATTTACAAAAACAGACCATGATTTAGGCCTCACAGGAAGTCTAAATTTAGGCTCAGTGACGTCAGCAACATGGTGGCGTAAGATGTTCCTTCTTTTAATCCCCCTTTTTAGTCAACAGATTAGACATCCAAGCATGAACAAAAGCGCTTTAGTGTGTCTTTTGGATCTTAGGACCTTACTCCAAGGGACGCAAGAGGAATCTCGCCCACCAGTGCAGCTGGTAAGGAAGTCTAAGTTTAAAACAACATTTAGAGGAAAATTTGTATATTTAAATCAATAACACTTGCCCAGACTATCCCATTTAAAAATTCAGTTCTGCACCCTGACAGTCCTGATCTCCATTACCCTGCTTCATGTTTTTCTCCCTAGGTCTACTTCTCCTAACATACTATGTAATTCACCTCTTTATTATGTCTATTGATTATGACATGTCTTTCCCAGTTAGAATGTAAGTTGCAGAAAGGCAGTGCTTTTTGTTTGTTTATCCACTGATGTACCACCAGCTACTAAAACAGTACCTGGCAAATAGTGAGCACTCAATAAAATTTGTTGAATGAATGGATGAATGAGGAAAGGTTTTTCTTAAACAAAGCATAAACCCAAAAAATCCTGTAAATAAAGATGTTTACCTCAATATTAAGGATATCTCTTCAACACTATGAAAAGTCAACAGACTGATGACAGGTTGGAAGAATATATTTGCAATATCTAAATCAGACAAGAAATAGATAGTTAGACTATATGGAGAGCTGCTGAAAAGCAACAAGAATAAGGCAGCAACCCAAATAGAATAATGGGTAGTCTGGAAAATACAACTAACCCAAAAACATAAAGTGGACAAAAAAATAGAGAGATGGATGATGCCAAGGGTTCGTGGGATACAGGGAACCTTTAAGCAGTTCTAATGGACTGTAGACTGATCCAACCATTTTGGACAGCAAATTAGTAGTATTTAGTCAAATTATAAATACAGATATCAACTCCACTCCTGGCTCTTAATCCCAGAGAAATTCTCATATAAGGGCCCATGTATGAAGATGCTCATTGAAACATTCTTTGCCAAGACAGGGAGGATGTCTGGTGACCATCACAGGAGAGTTTGGAGAATGGGAATACAAAAAGGGGATAAAAGGAAGTAAATAAATAAATAAATAAATAAAGCAAGAAAAATGCCTTGTACAATGATTGTATGCTATGAACTGAGAAGTATAATGAACTGAACCTTCTGAAACTAAGACCCAGATGAAAATAAATTAAATTAAATTAAAAAAATAGCTGTCCAAGGTGATTTCTAAGTTTCTTTACTTACTCAAATGATTATTCTCTTATTTTCATACAGAATTAACCTTAAATTTTTTTTATGGTTAAGTGATAGCTTTATCAAAATATAATCAACCACAATATAATACCACAAAATTCGTCCTTTTGAAGTGTACGATTCAGTGGTTCTTAGTATATTTACAGATAAATTTTTTTAATAGTTTGAAAATGTTTTGCAAATTCATTTTGGTGTAAATAGTGTACTCTCAATCAGGATATACTTTGCATTTAAATCATTTTGCTTTAAAATCTGCTTTCAATCATCATCTTTCCTATGAACCTCTCTAGTTGCCTTAAGTGAAATGTTCTTTCCCTTTTTTATCCCCTAAAATACCTTCTTTATAATAACAATGATTGTTGATAATGATAAAAATTATAGTCTTCATTGAGACCCAGTCCCCATATTGCATCAGGGATGTTGTAGGATATAGAATAGAAACATCAAGTTCTTAGTGTTCCATTTGGCAGGGACCAGGTATCAGATGCTTGGGGCTTAGATGCTAAAATAGCATCCATCAACTAGTCTCCACTTTTCACTGATGATATCTCTAAGGGAAACTGACAAGAAGTAACCCTGAATATTAATGTTCCAATGATAGAAGAATATCAGAACACTCTAAAGTGAAAGGCTAAATAACAAGTAAAACTCATAAAGAAGGGTGTGGAATTACTTTCTCATATGGTTTTTTAGAAAAATGCAATGGTTTCTCCTTTACATACCATGATATAAAGAGTCACAATTTGTTGAGAGCAAAATATTTGTTGCAAAATCATTTCATTTAGTACTCACCGTATGAATACATGTTTGTATAAAGCCTAAATGGATCATAGAATAGTTTTGTTCACTACTTATTTTGCTCAGTACCCATTGAAGAAAGATCTTTTCATAATTCTGCCCAAAGGAAAAAAGATGGATATTTGATGATTTTCCAGGGCACCTTCTCACGCTCAGTTTCTGAGATAAAGAGTTAGTAAGTAAACTGGAGGCAGAGGTTGCATTTATAATCACCCTTTTTGAACAGATGTCCTCAGTCTGTTGAGGCTACGAAAGGTTCGAGCCTGTGGTTTTCTTCATGAGTTCTCTGAGGTGGGAGAAGCAGAGGGTAGGGTTTCGAGCAAGCGGCTGAAAGGAAAAGCAGAAGCAGAAGTCAATTGTGTGTTTCCCTCTGCTCCCCTGCAGGAAATGATTTTCTCCTCAGGCCAACTCCTGTGGTGGGGGCCGCTCTTCACTTTCTTATTTGTACTTAGAGTTGTGTGGTCCTCTGCATTTTTTAATACTCTTAAAGCTCTTTCAAATTCAATATCTTACTTGATTCTCACAACCACCCCATGAGATAAGTAGAACTATATTTTCACTTTACTCATGAGGTATCAAGGTTCAGAGAAGATAAGGCAGAGCCAGAACTCAAACTCTTTTGCCAGCTTTGAATGTAGTGTTATTTCTTTGCACCAAAATGAGTATTATGTTTCCTTCCTCTCCTTTCACCGCATAAACCTCTCACCCCATGATTCCCTCACCCCATATCACCACCACCACTGTGTTCAGAAACCAGGTTTTAACATTTATTTTAAAATTAAATACAACCATGATTCTCATACAAAGTTATTATTTAAAAAAAAAGAGAGAGGATAGCAGAAAAAGCAACGGGACAGAAGAGATCCTAAAAACTATAATTTGAGAAAATATTCCTGAAATGAAAGAAGTCTCAAAACTGTATATTGAAAGGGGACACCTCAGGGAACATAGTTCTGAGAACATCAACTTAGAACAGCGAACACCAAGATGTATGCTAGTAAAATTAGTTAGTGGACCTTGAATAAAAAGGAAAAAAAAATCATTTGGACATCTAGGAACCACCATCCCAACAACCAGAACAAAACAAATATAAATTAAAAAGTTACTTATAAAGGAAAAAAATCACATTTTCATTAGACTTTTTGATTGTGATGGTTTATGGTAGATGATAATGAAGTAAGTTACTTTCATTTAGAGACTAAAGGGAAAAAAGGAGTCAGCGATTTTATACCCAGCTGAAAGAACTTCCAAACATAAAGGCTATGGACAAACTGTTATGAATATGCAAGAAAGAATCCAAGGAATATTCTTTCCATGAACATTTCTTAAAGATTTTATTTGTAAACATGCTTTAGATAAAATAAGTTGAAAGACACTGACCAAAAAGAAAAAAAAATTAACCCTATGCTACCTACAAAAATATACCTAAAGTCAAGAGACTCAGAAAGATTAAAAAAAAAAAAAGATAGACAAAACTATATCAAAGCAGGAGTTGCAATCCTATTTCCTGACAAGGTTGAAATCAGATCAAAATACAGTAGAAGTGACAAATAAGTTTTAACATAAAAGCTAAAGTTGCAGTGAAGATAGAACAGTTATTAATATGTACCCAATGACTCATTAACAGTTTTTGTACATCAACAACTTTAGGAGATTCAAGGAGGAATACCCAGGCATATTACAACCCAAAATGTAAACGATACAACAATCTCTTTTATGAGTACCAGTGGAAAACATATAGGGAATATTAGTAATCAGAATCCAGAGCACATTAAAACAATAATATACCATGACTAAATGAGATTGTTTGCAAAAAGGTTCAATATTTTTAAAAAATTGATTATTATAATTCATCATATTTATAGTGCTAGAAATAAAATTCATATAATCTCACCACAGATAAATGAAAAATATTTGAAAATTTTAATACCCATTCACAGTAAAACATACTCAGTAATGTAGGGATGGGTGGCTACTTGGTTAAAGAACGATGGTAGGTAAAGCTAGCTTCTTAATAATTAGAGAAACACCAAAGTCTTGTCTGCTAAATCTTGGAACAAGTAAAGGATGCCTACTATAATCATTGTTATCTAATAATGAATTAGAAGTATTAGTTGACATATAATAATATAAAAAAGCTCTAAAGGCCAAAGAACTGGTGTACAAGAAGTAAATACTATCTCTTTTTGTGAACGATATGATTATAAATCTGGAGAAACTGAGAGTCAATGGGAAAACTGCAAAAATGTTATAAACATGTTATAAAACAAACCTTTAAAAGAATAGATTATACAAATATTCCAGAAGAAGATATAAAGGAAGACGTCATTTTAGACCCACCTTTTTCATGAATAGAAAAATTCAATACGACAGAGATAAATTTAATCTAATATCAGTAAAAATACCATACTTTTTTTTCCTTCGGCAAAACATGTTGGTTATAAAGTTTATTTGAAAGACACAGAGCAAAAATAGCCATTGAAATTCTGAAAAGAAGAACTCCGGGAAACATTCCCTTAAATATTTAAATTTTTCAATGAATTTTGAAGGGTGAAGAAAATAAGACAATTATCTTTCAACAATACAAATACTAGACAGAATATTTAGCTACATTTTTCTTTTTGTTTATCTCCAATTCTTTCTCAAAGATGGAACTTTTATTTATAAGCAGATTTAGGTTTCAAAATATCCTCTAACATTCAGGAAGACTTTATTAAGTAGATGAATCTATGCTTTTTTTCCATAACCCTCCAGTTTGAAGAGACTTCTCATATTTGAACTAGGCCTAAATGTATTTTAAAAATAAACACAGACACTAATCAAATACGTCAACATTGTCTCTGTACATATTAATCATGAAGACATTGTGAGCTTTGCATAGAAAGTAAGCATAATATTGATGAAATAATGTTCTTCTTGGAAAATCTGTGTAACTGTAATATTAAGAAGGCAGGACAAAGAATAAGAGCTCCTTTAATATGTGGCTGGATTTACCCAGTGTCAAACATCTAAATAAATGACCCAAAGTTCAATTTATCATCCGTATCTCTATGACTAGAATTTTTACTTTCATCTGTTTATATTAAGATACTAATGGCTATAGACACTTTTCAAGGCCTTCTAATTTCAGGTACTTTTGAAATTTGCATTCTGAATTTTTTTTCCCTTTAGGTTTTAAATCCTCTTTTGCATCCTCAAATTAATGTATGACTAATGCTACATTTCCCATGTTTCTGCCTTTCATACCATTTTATTGGTTGGCCATTGCTGTCTTTTAAAGTGGCAGGACTCTAATTGTTTTGGATTTGAATATTCTCTTATTCATTCTGGTCTTAGTGACGATCTACTTTGCTGGGGTTTTTGTTTGTTTGTTTGTTTGTTTGTTTGTTTTCCAGGGCTTGTCTTTAGTACCAGGCTTATGGGACCCAACATTGTAAGCTCCAAAGACACAAATGAGATAAGCTCCCCTGACTGTACCCATCACAGGCAAAGGTCAGATTCACCAACTCCACATGGGACTTTCCTAGGAAGCAAATGACAATTTGCAATTAGAAAAATAAATACCAAAATATTAACAATAATCATTTCTTGGTGGTTGCCATGGTAACTTGTTTTTTTAAACATTTCATCCCACGACTTGTTTATTTTATAGCTGGAAGTTTATACATTTTGACCACCTTCACCCATTTCTCCCACCTCCCCCTTTTTTAAAAAAAGAAGTTTTGTGTTTTCCATGTTTTCTAATATTTCTGCAAATATTACTTCATCAGAAAAAGTGGGTGAATGTCACTGGTCTTTTGAGGACAGTATGACAAAATTTCTTACCTTCAGAAGGCAGAAAACACTTCCTTTTCCTCTAGCTCTTCCTGGCCACTTGTCTTCCCTGCTGTGTCTCTTGCAGTATTTCGAAGTGTTGACAACACTTTCATTTAAATTACAGTATATCCAATTACTTCTTATTAAGAACCTACAAGGTATTCTTGGTTTTCTAGGAGGATCAGATGGAGTAGAAGTATTCAAAATAAAGTATTCTCCACATTCAAGATATTTATAACTCCCCAGAGAAGACATAAATGAAATAATTATAGAATATTATACAGCAGTAAAAATTGTGGACAGAAATGTGTGGTAAATGCTATAACTGCTTAGGCATTCAGAGAACATGGCCCATGCCCTCTCCCAGTATGCTTTTAGAACTTCCTTGATGTTATAAATTGCCTAGGTTGCTTGTTAAACATACAGATTCCTGGGCCCCAATCCAGATTGATTAATTCAGAATCTCTAGAGAAGAGGCCTGGGGAAACGTTCTTTCCTAGATGATTTCTGTTATCACAGAAGTTTGGGAAACTCTGAGCTAGAATGATCAGGGGAGATATTGGGAGTTGCCAGAACATGAGAAAAGCATTAAGAGATGGGCAGAAATTAGGCAGAAAGTTCACAGGACAAGTGTTCAGGAAGGCTTCTTGGAGGAAACATATCGGCAGGAAAAGGGAAACATACAACTAAATGAGTCCCTGGGTAAGTTGCAAAATTGTATTTTATAGAGGTGCTTATAACCTCGAAGTCCAGGGTTTTCTGAGTAATGAAAGTAATGTGACCTTAAGTTCTCTCTCTCTCTCTCTCTCTCTCTCTCGCTCGCTCGCTCGCTCGCTTTCTCTCTAACTTGCTTACCCAGATTTTGAAATGAATACTGGAGACAGGAGGAAGTGTTCAATTCATTGGCAGAACCGCGAGAAGCTATCTCATACTTTTATCCATTCACATTAAGTCCAAATCATTCATCCTCATACAATTTTTCTCTGCCTTCCCGATAGGATGAATATAAATCATGAGAGATAATTTGCAAAGAAGGCTATTTAAAACTGCGGCCAAGCAGTTCATGCGTTATGATAATTCACTTCGGTGTAAAATTCAATTATTACTGACAAATAAAAGTTAGTAACTTAACCATTATAAAGAACAGAGGAACAAGTAAATTAGGGGATTCCCAAGTCTTTTAATCGCCACCCCCCAGTGATTCCAGAAGATTCTCAAACCTTGTAAAAGCTTTAAAAAGACTCTCATCCTTATTATCCTGGGATAGAATTCCTCCCATCAGTTTATTTTAAAAGTAATAAATGTGTAAATACATGCTGTAAGTTTATAGACTGGTGCAATTCTGTAGCATTTTTTAATCCAGCCTAACTGTTCTGAAAATTTGGTCTTAATTTTTCCCCGTCTGGCACAGACCAAAGAGAGAACCACAGCCCATTTGTTGAAGGCCCTGACATCTGCTGATTTGTCAGTTTTGTTTAGTTAAAACTGGTTTACGTTTGTGAGGAAGGGGCCCTTTAGAGGAGCTAGCACTGGAGAAAATTAGTTCTACTTTTACCAACATTAACTCCCCTGAATTTGCATTAATTGTGATACGCTTTGTGACTGGGGAAACCACTTCACGGATTTGGTGAATTGGGGATGTTTTCATAAATCAACATGAATTCTAAAAGGGAGGGTGGGTGTGACAGAGGGCGCAGTCTGGGATGCCGTACACTTGGGGCAAACGAGGCAGCCTTGTTGCCTGCCTGGCCGGCGCTGAGTCCTGGTTCTGATGAACAAGCAGAAATTCTAAAGAGCTGGAATTTGTCCTTCCTCTCATTATAGTTTCCCACTTTGGGTAGTTAGTATGCATTTAATCCATTCATATTTGTATTGGAGTCCACTGCTCTATCCAGACCCCAAAGGAGTTGCTACTCAACAGTCTTCACAGCTCAGCATTTTTTTTTTTTTTTGCACTAAGGAAGAAAGCTGGTCAACCAGTTTATAAAATGCTGACAGAAATACACAGTACTTTAGAGAGCCTCTATGCGCAGTCTTCAAGATGAAATGCCCTACATCTCTTGTTGTTTCAACTCATCCTTCAGAAATGGTTGGCCACGTAGAGAAAAGCTGTAAAGATACGGCGAGCAATGAATTATTTGCAAGCAGTATAAAAACGGTGATAAACCTTTTAAAACTTGTATCTATAGAGTGGGCACTTCAGAAAGTAAATAGGTATTATAACACATCTTGGGGTCCCCCCCCAACTCTTACATGTATTTCTTTTCAAAGGGAAGAAAGTCTGACTAGGTAGCTGGCCTTTAAGCCTTCAATTAATTGAACAAAGATTTTAAAATTGTTCAATTGGTTTCATTAGGAAGTGTACAATGAAATAATAAAGTAAAACAAATGATATAAAGCAGAGCCACTAATTAGCTCTACATGATTGATATAGCTTTGGACCAGGCATTTGATCTCAAACAAAATGCAGTTCCTTGTTAAGAGGATTTTTAATTGATGTGCAGAGAGGTATTAGATGATGTTGGAAAATAATTACTGCAAAGCTATTCATGCATTTGGCTGAACATAACAAATGAAGTTTGGGCACTGGATCTGGCGAAGTGGACACATGCTAATTAATAATGAGGGGAACAAGCATCTTCCAGGCGTTTTTAACCCAGTATTTGCTAGGAGATTGCTTAGCAATTATGTACCATAATGAGGTTGTCATATAAACAAGATTAACATTACTCAGATGTCAGATGAGATTTCAAATTCATGCAACCCATATGTATTTTCTGGGTGTTATAGATTGTAATGCAGAGCTAACCAATCGGGACTGCTTCTCTAGGTTCAGGTATGATTAAGGAAACATCCTAAGGAGATGGCGGATCTTTGCTAGTTTCCGATGGCCTGAAGAAGACGGTCCTCTTAGAATAAATAGGCAGATTCGCTTGAGCTTGTGTCAAAGCACCAATACATAAGAAAAAAAGAAAAGCTTTTTGCAAAGAAATGAATATTGACTAGGGTAAATATGCTCTTCATCTCTAAAAACTTGATGAGCATATGCACCAAGTTACACATAATTTGTTAAATCTGACAGGAACGTTAAATTAGCATTTGGTTGGTTTTGGCCAAATTCTTTGCTCAGAAAAATGTGTGCATGTTGACATGAAATTAGAGGGACTTATGGGTGAATATCTGAAGGAGGAATTTGTCTTTCTTTGTTTTATATAAGGCTGATTTGCCACCCTCCCCAAACTGGTAGAAGACAAAGCTAACAGGATATGTCTATTTTTCCTTTTAAACATCTTTATTGGAGTATAACCACTTTACAATGGTGTGTTAGTTTCTGCTTTATAACAAAGTGAATCAGCTATACATATACATATGTCCCCATATCCCCTCTCTCTTGTGTCTCCATCCCACCCTCCCTATCCCACCCTGCTAGGTGGTCACAAAGGACCAAGCTGATGTCCCTGTGTTATGCAACTGCTTCCCACTAGCTATTTTACATTTGGTAGTGTATATAAGTCCATGTCACTATCTCACTTCGTCTCAGCTTAACCCTCCCCCTTCCCTTGTCCTCAAGTACATTCTCGATGTCTGCATCTTTATTCCTGTCCTGGCCCTAGGTTCTTCAGAACCATTTTTTTTTTTTAGATTCCATATATGTGTGTTAGCATATGGTGTTTGTTTTTCTCTTTCTGACTTACTTCACTCTGTATGACAGACTCTAGGTCCATCCACCTCACTACAAATAACTCAATTTCGTTTCTTTTTATGGCTGAGTAATATTCCATTGTATATATGTGCCACATCTTCTTTATCCATCCATCTGTCAATGGACACTTAGATTGCTTCCGTGTCCTGACTATTGTAAATAGAGCTGCAATGAACATTGTGGTACATGACTCTTTTTGAATTATGGTTTTCTCAGGGTATACGCCCAGTAGTGGGATTGCTGGGTTGTATGGTAGTTCTATTTTTAGTTTTTTAAGGAACCTCCATACTGCTCTCCATAGTGGCTGTATCAATTTACATTCCCACCAACAGTGCAAGAGGGTTCCCTTTTCTCCACACCCTCTCCAGCATTTATTGTTTGTAGATTTTTTGATGATGGCCATTCTGACCAGTGTAAAGTGATACCTCATTGTAGTTTTGATTGGCATTTCTTTAATGATAACTGATGTTGAGCATCCTTTCATGTGTTTGTTGGCAATCTGTATATCTTCTTTGGAGAAATGTCTATTTAGGTCTTCTGCCCATTTTTGGATTGGATTGTTTGTTTTTTTTGATATTGAGCTGCATGAGCTGCTTGTAATTTTGAGATTAATGCTCTGTCAGTTGCTTCATTTGCAAATATTTTCTCCCATTCTGAGGGTTGTCTTTTCCTCTTGTTTATGGTTTCCTTTGCTGTGCAAAAGCTTTTAAGTTTCAAAAGGTCCCATTTGTTTATTTTTGTTTTTATTTCCATTTCTCTAGGAGGTGGGTCAAAAAGGATCTTGTGGTGATTTATGTCATAGAGTGTCCTGCCCATGTTTTTCTCTAAGAGTTTGATAGTGTCTGGCCTTACATTAAGGTCTTTAATCCATTTTGAGTTTATTTTTGTGTATGGTGTTAGGAGTGTTCTAATTTCATTCTTTTACATGTAGCTGTCCAGTTTTTCCAGCACCACTTACTGAAGAGGCTGTCTTTTCTCTATTGTATATCCTTGCCTCCTTTATCAAAGATAGGTGACCATATGTGCGTGGGTTTATCTCTGGGTTTTCTATCCTGTTCCATCGATCTATATTTCTGTTTTTGTGCCAGTACCAACTGTCTTGATTACTGTAGCTTTGTAGTATAGTCTTAAGCCTGGGAGCCTGATTCCTCCAGCTCCATTTTTCTTTCTCAAGATTGCTTTGGCTCTTCGGGGTCATTTGTGTTTCCATACAAATTGTGAAATTTTTTGTTCTAGTTCTGTGAAAATTGCCCTAAGTAGTTTGATAGGGATTGCATTGAATCTGTAGATTGCTTTGGGTAGTATAGTCATTTTCACAGTGTCGATTCTTCCAATCCAAGAACATGGCATACCTCTCCATCTGTTTGTATCATCTTTAATTTCTTTCATCAGTGTCTTTTTTTTTTTTTTTTTTTTTTTGCGGTACGCAGGCGTCTCACTGTTGTGGCTTCTCCCATTGTGGAGCACAGGCTTCAGACGCGCAGGCTCAGCGGCCATGGCTCACGGGCCCAGCCGCTCTGCGGCATGTGGGATCTTCCTGGACCGGGGCATGAACCCGTGTCCCCTGCATCGGCAGGTGGACTCTCAACCACTGTGCCACCAGGGAAGCCCTCATCAGTGTCCTATAGTTCTTTGCATGCAGGTCTTTTGTCTCCTTAGGTAGGTTTATTCCTAGGTATTTTATTCTTTTAGTTGCAATGGTAAATGGGAGTGTTTCCTTAATTTCTCTTTCAAACTTTTTATCATTAGTGTATAGGAATGCAAGAGATTTCTGTGCATTAATTTTGTATCCTGCTACTTTACCAAATTTATTGATTAGCTCTAGTAGTTTTCTAGTAGCATCTTTAGGATTCTCAATATATAGTATCGTGTCATCTGAAAAAGAGTGACAGTTTTACTTCTTCTTTTCCGATTTGGATTCCTTTATTTCTTTATCTTCTCTGATTGCTGTGGCTAAAACTTCCAAAATTATGTTGAATAATAGTGGTGAGAGTGGACAACCTTGTCTTGTTCCTGATCTTAGAGGAAATGGTTTCAGTTTTTCACCATTGAGAACGATATTGGCTGTGGATTTGTCATATATGGCCTTTATTATGTTGAGGAAAGTTCCCTCTGTGCCTACTTTCTGGAGGGTTTTTATCATAAGTAGGTGTTGAATTTTGTCAAAAGTTTCTTTTTCATCTATTGAGATGATCGTATGGTTTTTCTCCTTCAATTTCTTAATATGGTTTATCACAATGATTGATTTCTGTATATTGAATAGTCCTTGCATTCCTGGGATAAACCCCACTTGATCATGGTGCATGATACTTTTAATGTGCAGTTGGATTCTGTTTGCTAGTATTTTATTGAGGACTTTTGCACCTCTGTTCATCAGTCATATTGGCCTGTAGTTTTCTTTCCTTGTGACATCTTTGTCTGGTTTTGGTATCAGGGGGATGATGGCCTCCTAGAATGAGTTTGGGAGTGTTCCTCTCTCTGCTATATTTTGGAAGACTTTGAGAAGGATAGGTGTTAGCTCTTCTCTAAATGTTTGATATAATTCGCCTGTGAGGCCATCTGGTCCTGGGCTTTTGTTTGTTGGAAGATTTTTAATCACAGTCTCAATGTCAGTGCCTGTGATTGGTCTGTTTATATTTTCTATTTCTTCCTGGTTCAGTCTCAGAAGGTTGTGCTTTTCTAAGAATTGTCCATTTCTTCCAGGTTGTCCATTTTATTGGCATATAGTTGCTTGTAGTAATCTCTCATGATCCTTTGTATTTCTGCAGTGTCAGTTGTTACTCTTCCTTTTTCATTTCTAATTCTGTTCACTTCAGTCTTCTCCCTTTTTTTCTTGATGAGTCTGGCTAATGGTTTACCAATTTTGTTTATCTTCTCAAAGAACTAGCTATTAGCTTTATTGATCTTTGCTATTGTTTCCTTCATTTCTTTTTATTTCTGATCTGATATTTATGATTTCTCTCCTTCTGCCTTCTTTGGGATTATTTTGTTCTTCTTTCTCTAATTGCTTTAGGTGTAAGGTTAAGTTGTTTATTTGAGATATCTCTTGTTTCTTGAGGTAGGATTGTATTACTATAAACTTCCCTCTTAGAACTGCTTTTGCTGCATTCCATAGGTTTTGGGTCCTGGTGATTTCATTGTCATTTGTTTCTAGGTATTTTTTGATTTCCTCTTTGATCTCTTCAGTGATCTCTTGGTTATATTGCTAGCATATTGTTTAGCCTACCTGTGTTTGTATTTTTTACAGATTTTTTTCCTGTAATTGATATCTAGTCTCATAGCATTGTGGTTGGAAAAGATACTTGATACGATTTCAATTTTCTTAAATTTACTGAGGGTTGATTTGTGACCCAAAATATGATCTATCCTGGAGAATGTTCCATGAACACTTGAGAAGAAAGTGTATTCTGTTGTTTTTGGATGGAATGTCCTATAAGTATCAATTAAGTCCATCTTGTCTAATGTATCATTTAAAGCTTGTGTTTCCTTATTTATTTTCATTTTGGATGATCTGTCCATTGGTGAAAGTGGGGTGTTAAAGTCCCCTACTATGTTTGTGTTACTGTCGATTTCCCCTTTTATGGCTGTTAGCATTTGCCTTATTTATTGAGGTGCTCCTATGTTGGGTGCATAAAAATTTACAACTATTATATATTCTTCTTGGATGGATCCCTTGATCATTATGTAGTGGCCTTGTCTCTTGTAATAGTCTTTATTTTAAAGTCTATTTTGTCTAATATGAGAATTGCTACTCCAGCTTTTTTTTGATTTCCATTTGCATGGAATATCTTTTTCCATCCCCTTATTTTCAGTCTGTATGTGTCTCTAGGTCTGAAGTGGATCTGTTGTAGACAGCATACATATGGGTCTTGTTTTTGTATCCATTCAGCCAGTCTGTGTCTTTTGGTTGGAGCATTTAATCGATTTACATTTAAGGTAGTTATCTGTATGTATGTTCCTATTACCATTTTCTTAATTGTTTTGGGTTTGTTGTTGTAGGTCTTTTCCTTCTCTTGTGTTTCCTGCCTAGAGAAGTTCCTTTAGCATTTGTTGTAAAGCTGGTTTGGTGGTACTGATTTCTCTTAGCTGTTGCTTGTCTGTAAAGGTTTTCATTTCTCCATTGAATCTGAATGAGATCCTTGCTGGATAGAGTAATCTTGGTTGTAGGTTTTTCCCTTTCATCACTGTAAATATGTCCTGCCACTCCCTTCTGGCTTGCAGAGTTTCTGCTGAAAGATCAGCTGTTAACCTTATGGGGATTCCCTTGTGTGTTGTTTTTCCCTTGCTGCTTTTAGTATTTTTTCTTTGTGTTTAATTTTTGGTAGTTTGATTAATATGTGCCTTGGTCTGTTTCTCCTTGGACTTATCCTGTATGGGACTCTGTGGTTCCAGGACTTGATTGATTATTTTCTTTCCCATGTTAGCGAAGTTTTCAACTATAATCTCTTCAAATATTTTCTCAGTCCCTTTCTTTTCCTCTTCTTCTTCTGGGACTCCTATAATTTGAATGTTGGTGCGTTTAATATTGTCCCAGAAGTCTCTAAGACTGTCCTCAATTCTTTTCATTCTTTTTTCTTTATTCTGCTCTGCAGTAGTTATTTCCACTATTTTATCTTCCAGGTCACTTATCTGTTCTTCTGCCTCAGTTATTCTGCTATTGATTCCTTCTAGAGAATTTTTCATTTCATTTATTGTGTTGTTCGTCATTGTTTGTTTGCTCTTTAGTTCTTCTAGGTCCTTGTTAAATTTTTCTTGTATTTTCTCCATTCTGTTTCCAAGATTTTGGATCATGTTTACTATCATTTCTCTGAATTCTTTTTCAGGTAGACTGCCTATTTCCTCTTCATTTGTTAGGTCTGGTGGGTTTTTGCCTTGCTCCTTCATCTGCTGTGTGTTTCTCTGTCTTCTCATTTTGCTTAACTTACTGTGTTTGGGGTCTCCTTTTCGCAGGCTGCAGGTTCGTTGTTCCTGTTGTTTTTGGTGTCTGTCCCCAGTGGCTAAGGTTGGTTCAGTGAGTTGTGTAGGCTTCCCGGTGGAGGGGACTGGTGCCTGTGTTCTGGTGGTTGAGGCTGGATCTTGTCTTTCTGGTGGGCAGGTCCATGTCTGGTGGTGTGTTTTGGGATGTCTGTGACCTTATCAGCCTCTCTGCTAATGGGTGGGGTTGTGCTCCTGTCTTGCTCGTTGTTTGGCATAGGGTATGCAGCACTGTCACGTGCTATTTGTTGAGTAGAGCTGGGTCTTAGTGTTGAGATGGAGATCTCTGGGAGAGCTTTCGCTGTTTGATATTACGTGGAGCTGGGAGGCCTCTGGTGGACCAATGTCCTGAACTCCGCTCTCCCACCTCCAAGGCACAGGCCTGACACCCAGCTGGAGCACCAAGCCCCTGCCAGGGACACAGGTCAGAAGAAAAGGAATAAAAAAGCAAACATGCAAGCAAGAAAGGAAGGAAGGAAGGAAGGGAGGGAGAAAGAAAGAAAGAAAGAGAAAAGTTATTAAAATAAAAAATTATTAAAAATTAAAAAGTAATAAAATGAAAAAGAATGAAAGAAGGGAGCAACCAAACCAAAAAACAAATCCACCAATGATAACAAGCACTAAAAACTGTACTAAAAATAAAAAAGGAGAGAGGCTTCCCTGGTGGCGCAGTGGTTGAGAGTCCGCCTGCCGATGCGGGGGACGCGGTTCGTGTCCCGGTCCGGGAGGGTCCCACATGCCGTGGAGCGGCTGGGCCCGTGGGCCGTGGCCACTGGGCCTGCGTGTCCGGAGGCTGTGCTCCACAACGGGAGAGGCCACAGTTGTGAGATGCCTGCATACCACAAAAAAAAAAAAAAAAAAATTCATCTGACTCAAATATTCTCCACAGATTCTTAAAGTACTGAAAACTTGATGTTTTCCCATTAAATGATGATATACATGTACTAAAGACTTCCTGTATTTTGCCAGACTAAAAAACGTATGTATGTGTTGTGTATATTTATGTGTAGATTGTGTATATTTGTGTGTGTATAGGGGATGTGTGTATAGACTGAGAGAGGGATCAGAGTCAGAGTTGGGGGAGAACTTCCATACTACTAACAAGTTTCTCAGTTTCTTCATGAAGCATTACTGTTCACTCTAGCTCCTACACCGTTCTCTTTACCTGGAGTGGTACCTCGATAAATGTGTGAGTGTGTGCTTGTGTGTTTGTACCCGAGTTTTATTTACAAAGGTTCTGTTTCTAAAAGAATAGATTTAAAGGCTCTCTCCTGTGATTATTCTTTGTTAAAGTTACCCTTGATTATCTTGATCATGAAAATTTATTTCTTTTCTACTCAATATTTGATTTTTAAAAACCTAATAAATTAATTTTCTAATAGAAAACCTCAGAAAACAGACGGCGATTATTGCAGGACACTGCATGCCTTGATCATGTCTCATTTCAGTCCTGATCTCTGTTTTGGGGTTTACTGCACAGTTTCTGCAGCACAATGCAGAGACTAGAGGACGAAGGCACTGAGCCCAGGGGCTGTCCAGGCTCCGCGGGGACAATAGCGCCTATAGTAAGGTCAGGAGCACAGGGCAGGTTAGCGTGCTGTGAGAGGTCCCAATCTTGTTTGAACAGGTTTATATGCAG
This sequence comes from Leucopleurus acutus, assembly GCF_964270905.1. Classification (NCBI taxonomy): domain Eukaryota; kingdom Metazoa; phylum Chordata; class Mammalia; order Artiodactyla; family Delphinidae; genus Leucopleurus; species Leucopleurus acutus. The sequence continues at coordinate 18,821,185 of NC_139155.1, forward strand.
ATCACATCACTGTGGCCTGTAGGATTGGTAGGGTTTAGGTAGGTGAATAGGAATGTAAAGGAATTCTGGTGGAAAAGGGTGCTTCTTTCCCCAAATAAAAGAAGGAAGCATTCACTATGAAGATAGTAATGATCAATTGCTTTGCTGCCCAGTACTATGGAGACTGTAACAGAAGTGAAGGAGTGAAATGTGAAACCCAAGGAGTAAGCTGCCTTCCAACCAAAGGACAGGTCTCTAGTTATGCTCTGTGAACTTGGAGATATTTAAGTAGGGCTTGAGAAGGCCCTTTCCTCTTGGGTTAAGCATTGAACCATCTGAATAAATACTACAGAGCAAAAATGAACAAACAGAAAAATCCCTGGAATCTAAGTGAAAGGTTGAGCCTGTCTTAAGTACGACTGTTGATTATATCCTAACAGTGTCTGGAGGAAATGCTGAGGATGTTTAAAGACTCTTCTGTATTTAAAATCTAAGTAATTACATGGATTATTATACTTTATAATGTAAAGTGACAGGAGATTTATGACAACATAATTACAAATTACGGCCACATTAAATAATATGAATAGAAGTAAGACCAGAAGGAAATAAACCACAACGTCAGTATCAGTTTTGTTGGAGTGATGAGATTGAGTCACTTACCCCTTCTTTTACAAACTGCCCATAAATTTTTAAAATTATTTGTATAATGAACACATAAAAAAAGAGAATTTACTGCACTAACCAGACCAAAGAGAGAAAGCTTCCAGAAAAACAGTTGGTAATTCTCATTGTTCTGTGTAACTGGAAACTCTAAGCTGACTGCTACTGTTCAACAATCTTCTGTGGTCTCAAAGAGTTTCAAAGTGAATTGTCATCTTTACTTGTGAGAGTACGTGATATTTTTCACTGGACTTGTTGGATGATAAGCGCACAGGTTGGTTTCTACACTTCCACATAGATGCCATGACGTTAATAGGCAACGGATATCTTTATAAGACCCAGTCTAGGCAGCGCTGAGCAAATCTGGCTGCCCGAGAAAGGAGCAGTTGTCCCAAAGTCACTGCCTGTGGGACAAGGGCCAGCTTTTGCTGCCCATCACCCATGAAAGGCAGCAGCAGATGAGATTTAAAAGCAGCTCTGAAACATGCTTGAAGATTTAAAGAAAACTATTTGCTGGCAGGTATCTTTCTTTCATGCAAAGACGATCACACGGATAAGAATCCTTCCTTTGGGCAAGAAAGAGCATTGGGAAGATGAAGTTTCTTTCTGCGATTCACTTAACATCAGACTTTAAACTACTACATAGTCAGAGGCTCTCAGAGTGTGTGGACCTGGACCAGTAGCATCAGCATCACCTGGAAACCTGTAAGAAATGCAGAATCTCAGACATAATGGATCTGAAACTCTGGAGTGGGACCCAACAATCCATTTTCATAAGACATCCACGTGATTCTGGATTAGGCTTCCTAAAATGTAAGAACCATTGATGTAAGTGTAATGGCAAAGGGCACGACTTTTGAATCAATACTTGGGTTTAGATCCTGACGCTATCCCTTCCTAATTGGGTGAACTTAGTGCCAGAGGGAAGTGGCTGGGAGGAAGGCATGGAATTTCAAGAATATCAACAGGCGTTGTCATCGTCGTTGAATAGGAAAAACACAAGTAAAGAATTTGAATTATTTCGAACTTTATTTCTTATTAATGGGGTCTATTTCTTTAATCAGTCAGGCTAGAGTTTTAGGGTGATAGCTTTGCAAGTGTTATTTATTAAAATTTTAAAAAATAAAAAGAATTGAGGAGTATATTTTTTTGAGAGAAAACCATGTCATGATTTTCCATGAATTGTTATGTTCCAACGACACAGGAGCCCAAGAAAGAGAAAACTCCACAGGTAAAATAGTTCATATAAGGTGAGAAAACAGAAGGAAACAAGATCTGGCCTTGGGATCTATAAAAAATGTAGGTCATCATCTCGGAATGGAATGAAATGGAAAGATTACCAGGGAGAGACCTGTGTCCTGACAAAAATTCAGCACACAACTGAGAAGCACGGGTTTGAAACTAATCATTTTCTAACTCATCTTCCACAGCTTTCGCTGGGACTGTGGTAGCAGGGGCAGCTACATAATTTGCAGGACACAGTGCAAAATAAAAATGCAAGACTTTTAGTTCATAAAGTAGAAACAATTTGCCATTAAAGGTATTAAAATATACGTTTTTTTTCCTTTCCTCTGTTCTCTCTCTCAACTTGTCAAGGTGTTTTTTAATTCGCTATTTAATGTTGTTCTAAGTAAAGAAAAATTAAGTCTGTATTATTAACGAGGATTTTCTTGTTCATCTTTATATTGTACAATGTCCGTTTAAAATGCAAGTATCAAAACATTTATTTCCCACGTGGGATCACTGAACTTACACAATAGTTTTTCATGGCTTGTCTCTGGACGGTGCCTCAAATCGGCCAGAAAAGACAAAAGCCATCCAGATTCAGGATTGTTGGAAGGAGGAGTCTCTCTCAAGGCACAACAGAGACCTGAAAGAATGCTCCTTCCTGCGGGTACTCTTGGGGTGAGCACAGACTCTCCAGGCACCTGGAGGATCCCTTGCAACTCAGGAAAACTGAGTCCACTCCGGCCTGACAACTGCTGGTTCCCCGCTCCAGCCAGGGACTGGATTTATTAACTGGGCCCCAGCCAGGGTGGGAAGATAAGCTAGGGATCTCCCTTTCCCATAGATTCACTGCGCCAGCCCACAGCAGATGACCATCTCCAAGCACAGGGGAGCACCAAGTACCTGGATGGAGACGAGCATCCCTGCCGAGTTGCCCATAGAATGTGCTACGACCCTATCTTGCCCAACCTTGACCTTCCTAGGCCCCCGGGGGTGTGTGTGTGTACAGAAGTGGGTGGAAGGCAGCAATGGTCTTACCTGGCAGGGGGTGGGGACAGTGAGGCCGACTGGGGCCAGGTACCCCCAGGAGGTGGGGCCCATGTGGGGGGGGGGCTGCAAAAAAGGTGGGATGCGCATGCGCAAGGCCCCGCGTTGCTTCTCCTCCTCCCCCATCTCATCTTCTGGGACTTCACCTACAAAACACATATTCTAAGATAAAATTAAGAATTTCAAAGAAGCAACTGCAGAGTACTAAATCGCAAGCACGGGGCCTTTCTGAACACTGTCGGTTGCCCACAAGTCCAGTTCTGAGTGATGGAAGTGGTGAGCTCCCAGGTGGGCCAGATAGCAAGATACCTTGGAGAGGGTGACTCGACCTGCCTTATTTGTATTTGGAATCTATTCTCTATCTGTGAAGGATTAGAGACTTATAAAATGAGTTTTTATTTAATTAAATGTGGCCTGACGATTTGGTCAAGGATCTTATTGAAGCGATTTACTGCGTTGCTTCATCAGATCAAGGACATTGTTCAGAATCAAGGGCTCTAAAATACGGAACTTTTCAAGCTCTCTGTGGCTCATAAGAGTGCAATTTCTTACTGATATGGAAAAACATACTGAACTTGGAGTTATAGGGGAAAACACATAAACCTCACTGATTTAAGAAAGTATAGGGAGTCAGAATTCCGTTGGATTGGATAGTAGCAACCGAATTTTACACTTTACATTAATTTCTCATCACTGACCTTAGAATCGATGAAATCACCAATTACGTTTGCGTGTGAGTGTGTGTCCACTTGTGTGTAACTATTTGTTTAAAGTAGATTTATTTCAAAGACGTTCACGAATGGTCATATATATGAATCTTGTTTTAAGCGTTTCCGGCTGCCTTTGCAGAACCCACTTCCAGGCTTAGAGCTGTCCATGGCATATAGGAAGTGCCTACCCAATATTGTCAAATGAAGTTTCAGGAAACCCTCCTATTGACATGGTTCAGTCTATCAAGGCTCACCGGGGAGATCTTGCAAGGATCCCAGAGCCATCTTGGTATTTCTGGCTCTGTGGGCAAACTCAGGCCAACATTTGGACCACAGTCTTTTTAATGAAGCAGCTAAAATCAAAGCCAGGTGCTTCCCTCAGAGATTCAAACCTGGAGTCAGAAGCAAGATGTACAAAGATCAAAGCCCAAACTGTCACAGTGGATGATAAGTTGGGAGTAGGACCCCTGAGCCTTCTCTTTTGATTTAAATCATTGTAACATTCTCTCCAAGCCCCATCTTTTTTTTTTTTTTTTTTTTCATTCTTCACAGGTGCTTCATCTGTGCAAGTGAATTTCAGATTTCAGTGTTTCCATGTCGAGTCCAAACTTTTCAAATGCTTTGCTGGCAGCCCTATACGTTTTGGTGTAAAGTTTATTTCAATGACTAGAAAAGTCAAACTATATTCTACAGGGCTTTTGATGATGGAGAATAATTCAGTTTGCCAAATACTATTATTTTAATGGATTTGTTCCCCAGAGTGACTCTTGCCTAACAAGTATACTTTAAGTATAATCATACCTGTATATAAAATTGATTCAACGCCTTTTGAAATATGCACATTTTAAATAAGAGGCTATATTTCACCAATGGTTATCAGTGAAAAATTCATGGATGTTTAACAATTTCTGATCCTGTGGTCCTTTCCTGAAAAAAACTTCCGAGAGAGAGAGAGAGAGAGAGAGAGAGAGAGAGAGAGAGAGAGAGAGAGAGAGAGAGAGAGAGGGAGACTGAGAGAGAGAGAGAGAGGGAGGGAGGGAGGGAGGGAGGGAGAGAGAGAGAGAGAGACTGAGAGAGAGAGAGAGGGAGGGAGGGAGGGAGGGAGGGAGGGAGAGAGAGAGAGAGAGACTGAGAGACTGAGAGAGAGAGAGAGAGGGAGGGAGGGAGAGAGAGAGAGAGAGAGAGAGAGAGAATTGTGGCTATTTTTCTTCTGCAGCTTTCCAAAAAACATCCAGACTATATGGTTTATGTTACAGAATTTTTTTGAGTGCCAGAAACATTACAGGTGATCTCTCATGTATCCCTCTTCGCAGCCCTGTGACAGACAAGACGTCATCGCCCCCAAAGTTCCCAGAGACAAAAGAAGTTGAACTAGAGTTAATTACACAGCCAATGTGAAGCTGAAGGAGGATGTAAACAGCAGTCCCCGACTCGAAAACTCTGTTATTGTCACTGTGTTCTCTCATCCTAATGTCTAACTTTTCCCTAGAGAACCAGCTTTATGCTTCCTCTTTCACCAAGAAAAGGGATTCCTCCCCAACCCTCATAAGCCCTGGGGTAATACCTCCCTTTGGATTTCTCAAGCTCTTCCAGTCCCAGGACCATCCCTCCCATTTACATTCTTCTTGGTGATGTCATCTTCCTATTAGACTATCTGTTAGGCTGAAAGGTGGGGAGAGAGCCCCAGGGTTAATTCACCGCCAGGGAACCTTCTCTCTCCTCCGGGCTCTTTCCTCCTTCCTCTTCAGTGAGTCATTTACTTTGAATAAATGGCTTCTTTGCTGAGCAAGGCTGCAGCAATGTTTACTGCTTTATACTTTTTTTTGTTGTTGTTAAACACAGCTAGATTCTTTCCTTTCCGGATGAGTTTAGATTTACTGTGAATATAAAACAGGGCTAGATTCTCGACTTTTTGTCTGGATAAAAGAACTAGTGCCTAAAGAATCATCCTTGCAGGCTCTAAGGTTAAATCTCCTACAGGGGTCTTTACATGGTTTTTTAAAGTATGTTCTCCTTATCTACGAAACAGAAACAGACTCACAGACATAGAGAACAGACTTGTGGTTGCCAAGGGGGAAAGGGAGTGAGGGAGGGATGGATTTGGGACTAGCAGATGCAACCTATTATATGTAAAATGGATAAACCACAAGGTCCTACTGTATAGCACAGGGAACTATATTAAATATCCTGTAATAAACCATGGAAAATAATACGAAAAAGAAAAAATATATATATATAACTGAATTACTTTGCTGAACACCAGAAACTAATGCAACATTGTAAATCAACTATACTTCAATAAAAAAATAAACTATGTTCTCACCTATTGCCTCTTTTTTATCCTCTAAACATCTGTGTGAAATAGCCAGAGTGGGTGATTATCACTCCCATTTCTCAGATTAAAGGCACTGAGACCCAAGTTTTAGAAAATTAGTGGAGAGCTAGGATTAGAACTCAGTTCTTCAGAGCCCATTCTACAACGGACTCTGCAGCCTCTCTTCAGGAAGGACCTGCATCGGCCCTTCCCTGGTCTGGGCCACTGCTCTCTCCAGCCATCCTTTGATCTGTCATTCCCTGCACTTTTTCAGCCACATGCCTCTGACATACAAGAAAAGTGAGAAAAATAAATTTGTAGCAACAGAAAACTGTACAAGTGCAAGGAAACGCTTCTATCAGTACTTTTATTCTCTTGTTTAATTAGGTTTTTTTTTTAACGTTAGTGCAGTTGTCTGTGTATCTTTTTGTCATAAACCTGTATTAATTTTGTTTGTTTGTTTTTGTTTTCCGGTACGCGGGCCTCTCACTGTTGTGGCCTCTCCCGTTGCAGAGCACAGGCTCCGGACGCGCAGGCTCAGCGGCCATGGCTCACGGGCCCAGCCGCTCCACGGCACGTGAGATCTTCCTGGATCGGGGCACGAACCCGTGTCCCCTGCATCGGCAGGCGGACTCAACCACTGCGCCACCAGGGAAGCCCTGTATCAATATTTTTTGATTTAGAGGGTGAGTTCCGAGAGAGAGAGAATTGTGGCTCTTTTTCTTTTCCAGCTTTCCACAAAGCACCCAAACTATATGGTTATGTTCTCTTCCTGACCATCCCTCTCCCAATTTTGTTCTCTTTTAGGGGAAAAAAAATGAATTCTTTGACTCGAGGAAGCATTTGTGTAAATAATTTTTCCTTTGAAGGAAGGAAAAATTATTTACACAAATGCTTCCTCGAGTCAAAGAACTCATTTTTTTTTTTTTTTCCCTAAAAGAGAACAAAATTGAAAACTCTCAGCTGTGTTCTGGTTCTGGACTTGGGCAAGATTAGCTCACCATGTCTGGTTCTGTTCTCCAGATCAGGAGAAATGGAGCAGTGTAACCTTGAAAGCTGGACCTAGGAGTTAGCACTGGCTTAAAGCATGAGCTCTCCTGTAATCCATTTAATGTGGGTCTTTGTTCTCTGGGGGTATATCACCTTTAATTATGAAGGAGGACAAAGCAGAGAGGATACACAGGTATCATATTGTTTCACAATTTTCACCAAGTGGGATGCAGAGGCCCTTCACTCCAGATCCTTCCAGGAGCAGCCATCTACCCTCTTTTCCTCTGACTTTTGGAAGAGAAAACACCCAATGACTATAAAACATCAATCGAAAAGGAGAAAAATCCAGTCAGTGGTCCAAACGATTGATGTCTGTGATGCCACGTAACTGAATGCTTGTGGTCTAAGCATAATAGAAATGGCCTGGCTTGCTTATGTCTGAGCCCAGTTGTGGTTGTATTTGAAGGGTCCATTTATGTTGATGCAGCCCAGTGAGTTAGAGCGCAGATTCCAACCTATCTTTTTCCTAAACTCATGGAAGCAGTCCCTGGAGGAAGAGGGTATACATTCCACCTGCTGCTAGGCTCTAGGTTCCCCCAGGGCGGGGCTGGCTTGGTAAATGACACTCATCATTGAGAACCTCACGCCTACCCGGTGTCTCTGATGAGTGGCCCTGGGGACACATAAGCACCTTGCTAAGCCCTCTGAAGCTGAGGGTAGACTTGAAAAGGAGCAAGGACACCAGATCAGTCTGCTTCATTTGGAGCAAATGACTTCTCGGCAGACCAGGGAAGGAGTGACATTGTGCAGTGGGAGTGAGGGGACCTTGCTGATTTGCAAAGACACATGTGCCCCATTTCCGCATCTGAGAAGCAACTGGGCTTCCAACAGGAGAGAGGAGCCTCAAGGGAAGGCAGCCCCTGATCTGCCCCCTTTTACATTAAACCATGGTCTCTGCCGATGAAGCCAACCAGATTGACAAGACATCACATTTCTTTCTGCTAACAGCTCTGTGCCGACCACAGCTGGAGTGGCCAGGAAAAGCCAATTTTCTTCTACCTTCTTCCCTTACTTCTTTCCTTTTCCCTCTCTTCCTATCTCCTTGCATCCTTGCTTCATTCAAACATTTATTGAGTAAAGTTATGTGCCAGGCGTTGTGCAAGGGGCTGGGTAGACAGACTAAAGATATCATGCAATAAACAGAGGTGCATATACAGTGTGATTAGAGAAATCTTCCACCTAGCAAGGGGTACTGGCCTTCTTAGGGGTAGGAGAAGCACAGTTCAAGGTGCGGATGACTGAAAGGGCATGAAATGATGAGTAGTCCAGATTCTTTTGGTAGTAAATTACAGAATGCCACTTCAACCATCTGGATAAAGAAGTAGAGACTTGTCATCGGAGTATTTATCACCTCAAAAATATCACTCAGATGTGCCTTGACCTTCACCTTTCACTGCTAGCACCTTAGTCCAAGTTACTGTCTCTCTCACAGGATCCCTGAAAAAGGTCTTTTGCTTCTTTTTTTTTTTTTTTTTTTTTTTTTGTTTGCGGTCCGCGGGCCTCTCACTGTTGTGGCCTCTCCCGTTGCGGAGCACAGGCTCCGGACGCGCAGGCTCAGCGGCCATGGCTCACGGGCCCAGCGGCTCCGCGGCACGTGGGATCTTCCCGGACCGGGGCACGAACCCGTGTCCCCTGCATCGGCAGGCGGACTCTCAACCACTGCGCCACCAGGGAAGCCCTTTTGTTTCTTTTATGCTTGTTCCATTCTCATCTCTGCTCCAGACCGCAGCCATAATGATTCTCTTAAAATTGCAAGTTAGATCTCAAGATTCACTCAAATCACTGGGCTGACCTCCTGTTGCACAGAGGACACAGTTCGGTTCTTCACATGGTCTGCAAACCATGGCTCTTGGCTGTCTTGCACCACTTTCCTGGCCACTTTCTACTGGGCAAAGCCCTTCCCCAGTTCTCTAAGTCTCCAAGCTCTTTCAGACTTCAGGGCCTTTTCCAAAGCTGTCCCCTCTCCCCCAAATGCCCTTCCCTTCTTCTCCCCACTCTCACCCAGCTTATCTACTTATCCTTTAAGTTTGGATGTAAATGTCACTTATCCTTCACCTACTTATCCTTTGAGTCTGGAAGTAAATGTCATGTTTTTAGTGAACGTCCCCTGCACCCTCAGTCTAGATCAAGTCACTCCTCTCATTTTTCCTCATAACACACTGTAATTTTCTTTCTCATAATTTTTCACACCTTGTGATCATATATATTTATGTGTTAGTCTGCCATCTTTCCTGCTTGATGATAAGCTCCATGAGGGTGTTCATGGGAAAGCTATGGCTACGTTAGATGAGGAAAATTCTAAATTGCGACAATAGCAAGTATCGAGAAAGATATGGGGCAACAGAAACACATATTTGGCTGGTAGGAATGTAAATTTGTACAACCTCTTTGGAAAGCAGTGGACATCATGAAATAAAAGTGAAAACACACATACAACACTGTGATCCTCTAACTATACTGTTAGGTACATACACTGAACAGAAATATGTACTTATGGGCATCAGGATACAGTTACAAGAAGGTTTGTGATCATTCCTTATACATCCCCAATGTGCAGCAATGAAAATGAATAAACTGTAGCGTCACACGATTACAAAAGAAAAACGAAAAAAAAATCCATGGCATAGAATGAGTCATAAGGGAAGTTTCTCTTTTATCAGTATTTCTCAGTCCATTTATCCAGCTTTTTTCTTTTTTCATCTCCTTAAGGTTTACCAAATATTCTGTGGTGTTCAACTTTTTGCAGAGAAAGGATCAGATCATGAGCAACCTCATTGTTTTGTTAAATGTATTTATTAAAACTATAGATGTGGGGTCGGCCATATGGTCCACATCTATAATCACAAGGCATGAAAATTAATTTGAGTCAAGTGAGTCAATTACTTGGTTAATTCAATCTCCTTCTCTTGATGTTTGTGGAATGTGTATCTTTGGGAAGCAAAGGCAGTTTTTAACTTCCATGTCCCTTCAGTTGTCAATTCACAAACATTTTAAAAGTAGAGAAGAAACAAATCTCACAACATCATGATCATCGAGATTTTGGACCACATTCACTTCTACACCGTTTTTCCCTCCAGGCTGGTTTGTCAGAGTTCTTTCTCTGGGTATCTCCCCTGATGGTCATTTCATGGATTAGGATCTGCAATTGAATTGACAGGAAGCATAAAATTAATAAAAACCTTCTGGAAACCCCACCTCCCAAGCCTCTTGCTAAACAGATGTGGTATCTTCCTAAACAGAATACTCAGGGGTATTGGAAACTAAGAGTGTGTGCAGGGCAGATGTTTAAGTGTTATAACCGTATCACCTGGGGAAAGTTATAGAACCTTGATAAACAGGGAAGAATAATAAGATCTACCACAAAGGGTTACTGGGAGAATTAAATGAGTTTAAAAATACAAGGTACATTTTTATCATACTTAGAACAATGCCTGGCACATACTAAATATTCAATAAAAAGATATTCTTTTTCTTTCTTTCTTTCTTTCTTTTTCTTTTTCTTTCTTTCTTCCTTCCTTCCTTCCTTCCTTCCTTCCTCTCCCCCCCCCACCTCTTTCTTTCTGCCTTTCTGTATTTCTGTCTTTCTGTTTTTCTTTCTCTTTCTCTCCCTCTCTCTCCCTCCCTCTCTCCTTCCCTGCCTCTGTCTCTCTCTCCTTTCTTTTCTTTATTTCTTAATCCTCAAGTTCCACCAGGTTCTACAGTTATCACCAAACTCAGGTAAGTGAAAACAAGCAAGTAAATGTTTTCAGACTGTAGAAATACATATTCAATCAACATTTAATTTCCTTGAAATGTGTTATTTTTGTTACCAAAACCCATTTTGACACAAGGATTTGCATATGTGTACGTTTGGAGGCACAGTTTTAAGTTTTATTTGTACTTTCGTTGTTATATATTATAGAAGCAATTCATGTTTATTGTTTAAAATGATTGCAGAATACATACAACGGAATACTAGTCAGCCTTAAAAAGAAAGGAAATTTTGACACATGCTAAACATGGACGAACCTTGAAGATCTTATGCTAAATAAATGTCAGTTACAACAGGACAACTATTTTATAATTCCACTTATATAAGGTTGTAGGAGAGGAAAATGATCTTTTTCTTCTATCCTTCAAAGCTCTCAGCCGGGAACCCTATAACAAAAGACAGATTGGCAAGAGAAAAGCATCCGAATCTATTTTTGTGTGACACAGGAGCCTTCACAAGGAAATGAGGACACAAAGAAGTGGTTAAACCTGAGTGTCTTTACGCTAAGTTTAATGAAAAGTGGAGAACCATGGAAAAATGTGATAGGACATTGTGATAAGTATGAACTAAGTGTAGTAAAGTGGGAAACAGAAAAGCCTGTTGGTTCAGATTCCTCTTCGTTTTCCTCTGTCTTTGGAGATAATGAAGTACCTTTCCTCTGGGTATGGGGAGGGCATCTCTCACATGAGGGTCTTGTAACATGCTTCAGAAGACGGGCAGGAAATCCTTCTGCAACCCACATTCCTTCAGCTTGAAATAGTCAATATGCCAAGGTGCCCTATTTGGGGGTAGCATGTCCAGAACTTTGTCAAGGTACCAAGAGTAGTCAAATTCATAGACACAGAAGGTAGAATGATGGTTTCCAGGGGCTGGGGTGAGAGGGAATGGGAAGTTAGTGTTTAATGGGCACAGAGTTTTGGTTTGGGAAGATGAAAAAAGTTATATAGATGATGGTGGTGATGGTTGCACAACAATGTGAATGTATTTAATGACACTGAACTGTACACTTTAAAATGGGAAATTTTATGTTATTCTATCATAGTTTAATTCTTTAAAAAATGATTGCAAATTAAACAAAGGAAAAATCAAAAGTCTCCCTTCCCTTGTTCCCTCTGTTCCTTTATCTCACTCTCCTCTTAAGGAGTAATTCCTGTAATAGTTTGCTTTACTTCACAGTTAATATATCTTGGTGCCTTTAAAAATGGTTCTGTATAGTCTACATTCTACATAAACCACCATTTCTTTAGCTATTCCATTCCTGAGGGGCATTTAGATTTTTTTCAATTTTCCATCATTACAAAATTCCACAGTGTACATCTTTGTACATGAATCTTTGGACAAGTATGTTATATTTCTGAAGTATAGATTCCTAGATATTGAATTCCTGGATCAAAAACATTTCAAACTATGGAAGATGATATAAAAATTTCTTTTAAAATACTATCCATTTGTATCAACAATGTATGAGTGAGCCCATATCTGACACCACTGAATATTTTTAATCTTTAAAATTTTTGTCACTCTGATGGGTGAAAGTGGTATTATTCTTCTTCTAATGAAAATGTCACTAAATACTAGTGAAACCATCATATTTTCATATGTGTATTGCTTTTATCTCTTTGCTGTACATTCTTTTGTCTGCTTTATCTCCTGTTGCTTACCTTTTCTTTATTGATTTACAGGAATTTCTTACATATTAAGGATGTAAAATATTTGTCTACTATAGTATTTGCATATGCTTTCGTCTAGCTTGCTGCTAATCTTAACTTTGTTTATCAAGTTTTCTGTCAAAAATTTATATTGTGAACACAACATTGTAAATCAGTTATACTTCAATTTAAAAATTTTATATTGCTTTACAGAGTCAAATCTGTTGGTGATCCAGGTATTGTGCTTTTTTGGGGAATTCTTCACTACCCCTCATAATGAAAATTTTCTTTTATAATTTATATAATTTGTTTTAATGATATTTAAATTTTTAATTAATTTGAATATATATATATATATATATATATATCATGAGATAGCATCCAATAATTGTGTAATTCCTTCCGTGTCTCTCTTTATTATGATGATTTAAATTTGGTCTGATCATGTGCTCAGAAAAGGATCATTCAGAATAGTCTTCATTTTTGGACTTTTCTCCACTTAGGATCTTGTGTCTGCATTTTCCCCTTGAGTGTCTATTTAACTAAGCACCTACTGAAATAACCTTCTGTGGTATGTTCATTTCTTCTCCTGCTACTTGAGGGTGTGTTTGTGCTTTTTTGTTTTGTTTTTATTTTTAGAAATCATTCAGGGGGGAAAAAAAGATGCTGTATTATCCTAACAGAGATCAGGAGAACACAGTGTTTCTAAAAACAGCCTTTGCGCTGGTGACTGCTTTGTGAAGAAATTTCATAACCAAAGGCCCGTTAACGGGACTGATTATTTAAGACAACTGTGGTTCCTGTGTAGATGTCTCGTGCAATGTGTGAACCACACTACTAATTTACTCTTTGACCAAATGCTCCTCCTCGGTAATATGCCGTACTCCCCTGAAGCTTGGGAAAACAGCTTTAGGCTTCTCACTTCTTTAGTAAAGAACTTCTCAGTTGATTTCAAGTGAAATGCCAACAGTCTCACTTTTTTTTTCAAACACACTTCACAGCCATGCCTGTATATCCACTTTAAAAGTGTATGTTTTGTGGGTTGGGGTGCGGTGTGCTTTGAGCAGTTGTCAGATGTTTTATTTTTGGAAAATTCCAAATAGCATTTTGGAAGATAATTAAGGGTTGCTCAAGTTTCTTGCAGAATTTAAAAACAAGGTATATTTTACCTTCTTTGTGCATTTTTGCACTCAATACTTCATTTGTCACCTCCTCCTCTATTTTATAACTCTTTTAATTAATGGTGTTTATTCTCCTCTCAGTCTGGACTGAGTCTTGTTTTCATGATCATATTATTAGGAAGTGATAACATGTGTGGATTTTTTTTCTGTATCTGGGCTTGCCAATCACTATGGAAACAAGCAAATATTTACATAGCCCAGATACTGATTAATACCTACTGGTTATTTTGACATTATAAAGTTACTGTTTGAATGTAAGGAACTTCTCCTGAACAGGAAAGTGGTTTATTCTCATTTGTTTACATTTATAATTTGCCCATTAGAAATTAATCTGGTAGCAAAAGCTCCAACAAATTACAGCCATTTCCAAAAGAGTCATTTTTGCCAAAAGATGACTCAAAATCAAGCGCTAGAGGTTTAAAAATGGTTGTTTTACATTTTAACAGGGACAATTTTTGTAAAACAAAATTCACCTGACATCAGTAACACAGCTATGTTAAGATAATATCAGTACTGCACTAAGTACAAGATGATGAATCTCAAAGGGACTCTTTAAAGAGACATTTTATTAGGACCCCAAAGGAATATTTAGCTACAAATATAAGCCCCGGAATTCAGCCTCTTGGGGACACTTGATAATTCCCTCTGAGAACAAAATTACCTCACTCTTTCTCTCATTCTTTCTCCGTGTGGGTTTTCTTCTTGAACTAAGGGAGATCTTTATAAATTTTATTAATTTTTGTATTAATTTTTTTCTAGCTTAGGATCCAAAAAAGTTGTAGTCTACACTGTAGAACAGTGGCTCTCAAACTTGAATGGACATTAGTATCACCCAGAGGGCTTGATAGATAAAACACAGATTTCTGAGTTCCACTTCCCAGTCTCTGATTCAGTAGGTCTGGGTGTGGCCACAGAAATTGTGTTTTGAACAAGTTCCCAGGTAATAATGTTGGTCCAGGTGTCACTCTTTAAGAAACCCTACCCTAGACAGGAATAAAGACACAGACGTAGAGAATGGACTTGAGGACACGGGGAGGGGGAAGGGTAAGCTGGTAGGAAGTGAGACAGTGGCATGGACGTATAGACACTACCAAGTATAAAATACATAGCTAGTGGGAAGCAGCCACATAGCACAGGGAGATCAGCTTGGTGCTTTGTGACCACCTAGAGGGGTGGGATAGGGAGGGTGGGAGGGAGACGCAAGAGGGAGTAGACATGGGGATATATGTGTATGTATAGCCAATTCACTTTGTTATAAAGCACAAACTAACACATCATTGTAAAGCAATTATACTCCAATAAAGATGCTTAAAAAATAAATAAATAAATGAGAAGGCATTCCAAAAAAAGAAAAAGAAACCCTACCCTAGAGTCTAATATTTTTTCTTTTTGTTAACCAAGTTGGGAAGAGTTTACAGATATTGCAGAATGTTTTGAAACAATCTCCAAAATGACTCTGCAGCATATTTAGCAGCAGAGTTGGAGCTTCACGAAATCCAAACAATATGGGACTATGACTCCAATGAAGCTAGGAAGTGGTACTCTAGAGGTCCAAGCTTCAGGATGAGTCAGGAGCCCAATGCTATTACAGCCATAATCTCTCAAAGGAAAGTATTTCTCAGAAACTATGGAACTATCTCATCTTATTAATCAATTCAACTGAACTCTTAAATCACACAAACCCACAAATCAGTGGTGCGTGGGCTGGACCTGTGGACACCACCTATTCTTACATTTTTCATGAATATTGGTTCACATTCTTCAAAAAGACTGATTAGAGTTTACCATATTACTCATTTCTATAGAATCGAGTGTGAATCTTAGCATCTCATCTTAGCCAGCAAAATCGTTAGGATGGCAAATCTTGGAGCAACATGTTCCAGAAAAAAAGACTAAGATTTGGAATCAGAAGATCTACATGATTCTTGGATACATTCCTTATTTTCTCTAGATATAAGTATCCTCACCTATAAAGTGAGGCTAGTAATATTTATTCCATTGAGTCCACAAATACTTATTGAATGTTTCCTATGTGCTTTGCTGTGGTGACAGTAAAGAGAGTCAGACATGTTTCTCACCTTCAAGGCATTCATAGAATTTATTTTAATAAATAAATGAGAGTAGGGGCGTGAAGAGTTCAGGAAACTACAAAGGCCTAATGTAAAGTATTACTGCTCCTTGCATAGCAGCTGGCCCTGAACTTGGATTGAATGAGTCTAATCTATTCATGGAAAGAAGGAAGACAGAGGGCAACTCCATGCTAAATGGAATCATCCCTGGTGAAAAGTTGCTACCATTGATTTTGGCATCAAACTCATGGGTTGCAATTACAACAGGTATTTTTCCTCAAAATACTTTTGATGTCTGGAGAATTCAAATTATATTTTCATTTCAAGAAAATATTGATTTAGCTGCAAACCAGAGAATCTAAAAAGAATGGTTGGAATTTTTGCTCAAAGAACAGCATTCAGGTGTGTGGTGTGAAAAGCAAATTTAATAAAATTTAACATAGAAAAAAGTGTTGAAGAAATACTCTTTTTAAAGTTTTTTTTTTTTAAATATCAAATGATTTGGAGTCTTATAAAAAGTAGCTGGGTTTTGTTTTGGTTTGTTTTGCTTTGCTATTTAATGAATAGCACTCTTTTTAAACTCCAGCTTGGAACAGAAGGCGGATTTCTTCATCTCTCAGGAAGCTGGGTACCGTGGTAGCATTGAAGGCGCTGGGGTTCAAATCTTATTGAATTTTGTTCCAGTAAAGCAATTTCATTCTCAAATTGGACATGCCGTTTCTTCTTTATTAAATTTCCCAGTTATTCTTTCACCTCAGGTTTTTATGTTGCATCCTATTTATTTTTGGACTTGTTCACTCAAAATGTGGGAAGACACAAAGGTTTATATCAAGCCCCACGTATCCTGCAGCTCTCAGTTAGAACCCAACACGAAAGGACAGAACTCAGAACCAAAATGACTCTTGTTGGTGAACCCAGGTGAGGCTCTGAGGGAGAACTGACATTTGGCAAAGAGAAATTCCATCCAGGGGTTACTCCGTCTTTAGACAGGTCTCCATTTCAGTGGGTTCCAGAGAGAGGATGATGCAAATGTGGCATCACTCTACCAACACTTCCTGAAAGATGCCCAGTGTCTTCCTGTGAAACACCAAACTAACTTGAAACCTAAAAAAGAAAATTGGTTGAACTACGTGTTCCACGTGCTCCAGGTTTTGAAGCAGTTAGGTTATGTTTCCATATTTTTTTGAAATGTAAATTTTCTTTAAGATTCAGTTTAAGCAGGTAAATATCTATTTTTCTCTGTTTGAAGTAATCTAGTCCTTTCCCCTTTGCCCCCACTACTCTGGCTGGAATCCTGCCATCATATCCAACTTTCTCCTGAATTTGTGGATAATTTCCCAACGTATAGTCAATTCTCAATACCTGTAAAGAAGTCATCTTTCATGCCATTATTTTATCCCTCAAAACACTCCATCAAGCTAACAATCCTCACTGTGGACTTCAAGGTTGGCTATTTATTCTCCCACATGACTGCCTCATTTTCCCACTGGTCCCTGCTTAGTACTCTCTTTTGGTTTACCTAGTTTGCTTCCTAGAATTGCTCTCCACTGGCTAATTTCCATCTTATTCATGCTATCCATTTCCAATCAGTTAATCACTTTCAGCTTTCTAAATCCAGCATGTCAACTGCTTCTTCTGGAGAATGTTTAGGAGGTAGGTAGATATTTAGACAGTCTTCTGTAGATAATGTGCAATGTATCAGTCCAGGGAAATACTGATGAGTGGGGTTTGATTATCCAATTGCATAGAATCACCTGACATTGTATTTTTGCTTCGATTCCCTTCCTCCCTCCTTTCTTCTTTCTTCCCCCTCTCTCCCTCTCTCCCTCCTTCCCTCCCTTCCTTCTTCCTACCTTTTCTTCCCATTCTTCCTTTCTTTCTTTCTTTTTGCTCCCCTGCCTCCCCTTCTCTGTTTCTGCTTATCTATCTTTCTCTATCTGATGCTTACTTTTCTTTAATGTAGACCCCTTCACCCCCCAACCCCTGGCAAATATGGATGAGGGAAAGGAAGAGGAAGCAAGATTCATCTGTCTATTGTTTTGATGATTTTATTAACACTATGGCTTAAACATTGTTAGGAGATTTTTTTTTTAATGACTAAAATGAGCTGTATTATTCAGAATACCTGAATTTGTTGCAGACTGTGAGGGTTTGATCTATTTTAATACCTCTCCATTTAGAACAAAGACTTATTTAATCGTATTATATAATTAATAAACTGCTAGTTATATCATATCTTCAAATGCAAAAACTAAACAACAAAACTAATAATAACAATGAAATTCTATGTCTAGTCTTTTCTTCATCAAGGGAAGATGGGCAGTGAATACAACTCCATCAGGACAATGCTATCCACACTTTAGATAAACAATTCCAAATGAATGTCTTCTCAATGTCATCATCATGCACAGGCGTGCATGCCTTGACACTCTCCCACTGATTCAAGGCAACTTCTTAGCTTCTCAATCATAAGGCATTTTTCATTCATTAAACAAAATTTCATTGATGTCTACTAGGGTCAGGCACTGTGATAAGTGTTGAGGATACAGAAGTAAAAGATGCTTAGATTCCTTAGTTTAATGGTTAGATGAGTTGCAGGGCTGGGCAGAGAGAGAGAAGAAAGCAAATGCATGCTTGCAATACAAGATGATAGGTGCCATCGTAATATAATTTCAGAGAAGTGAGACTTTCCTTATTATAAGCTTAGAAATGATCAGTACCTACAAAGCAGAAAATGCATAAAACCACAGTGAAAGGAATTCACATGAACTATATGAAAACGATGTTTTTGTGGGGCAAAATGGTAGGCGCTCAGCAATTTCCTGTAGTTCAACACACTGAAATTCACAGTTTCAACTCAGAGTTAACATCTAATAATATATTGGAAAATAGATCTCTCAAATGCTTTCTGTGATATCCTTATATCTTCCCAGAAAACATGCACATATATTCACATTTAAAGTGTTTTGTTCTTTTTTTTAAGAAAAAAAATATATTATACTCTAAATTTGTTGTGTAACTTTCTTTCACTAAAGAATATTATAAACACCTAATGAAATATAGGTCTATATAATTTTTAGTGACTGAATATTTTTTAAAATTTTTATTGGAGTATAGTTGATCTACAACGTCGTGTTACTCAGTTGCTGAATATAACTGCGCAGGATGACGGAGCTCTCATTTATTTATTACATCCCGCTGTTGGATGTTTATGCTAGTTTCCAGTTTTCACTATACGTACTATAATCACTATATGCATAATGCTGAAATGAACGTGAAGACATGGCTCTAAATTGTTCTTCCTTAATGATTGCTAGAACATCACCATAAATTAAAATAATGAGTAACTGAATAAAGTAAGATTTGGTCACCAAATCCGTATTTTGTCCCTGTGATTTGCATATTATGGAGCATGTCTTAGAATATTTAATAAAACCTCTGTACCTTGTTCACTCACTTGCAAACTTGGTGATTTTTTTTTTTAACAGGGAAAGAGACATAGACATGAAGGGTGAGGCTCCTGAAGGCAGGTCCAGGGTGAATAACCACTCTAAGAGAGGAGCCAGATAAACACCACTTCCCAATGAACAAATAGCATCGTGTTCCGGTAACAATTGCCCTGGTCCTTCCCCCTGAGAAGAAGGAGGCACGTACAATTGTTTGGCTCTCTTTCTGCTTCCACGTTATTGATTTAGAACATGACATGTCTGTACGATCGCAACTAAGTCACCCAATGGGAAATGTCTAAACCAAGCTGCAATTAATGCAGCATAAAGCGCTGAGTAATAAGCCACACATTACCTCCAGGAACGACATGTTTTTAGAACTCAGCCTCGGTATAAGTCTGAAGCAGCAGCAGAAGCCTGGAAAGAAAACAAAACAATCCTCGCTAGGTTATTGTGCGGTGTGAGAGCCACGCCGCTGTGGAAAGGCAGTGTAAATCCGTATTATGCAGAAATCAATGGCAGCCCAATCTTTGCCGACTGTACCAGGAGCCCTGTGACAAGGGCACAGCGATTCTCCTCATCAGGCAGGTTGTGTGAAAGCAGAGTCCAGCTGAGCTTGATATATCCAGCTGGACTTTGTTTGCTACTTAATGGAGCAGGTCAGAGTGATAACACCCCAAAGAAATCAACCAGCTTCGGCTGGAGGAGCCCATGGAAAGTGCAGGAACTCCAGCAGATCTACATTAAATCACTTCTATAGGTCATCTGCAGAGAAAGAACTCGAGAAATAATAAAGGTGCATCATCCTGCTGTCTGTGTTTATGATTTTCCCCCAGGGAAGGGGGTTGGGTGGGGAGGGAAGGCCATGTGGCTGGAGAAGCATTTCGTCTGTTTTATTCTATGTGTTGTAAAGCTCTTGGCAGGACATCGGGCCCTGAACTTAGCTCCCCCTCCCTGACAGCCACACGTTACAGGGGTTTATAAGCCATAGTGACAGTGATAAAAGGCCAATTCATGGCCTGGGGACAATTTTTCCTAACCACGTGCTTTTGCTTCTTTGCCTTCTTAAACACCTGCTGCTTTGCCCAGCACCCTCCAGCATAGTCTTCCGGGCAGCTCTGTCTCTGAGCTGGGATGACGAAGTTCAAAGTGAATGTCCCTCTCTACTGTCGCTGCCAGTAGACACTGAAAGACTAGTGTCACTGCCCTCAGCCTGGCCTGAACAAAGCCACTCAGAATCCATATGAAACTCAGGAGGGTAAGGCAGGATTCTTTAACAGGCATTCACACCCTCTCCCGTTCTCAAAAGAGGCCTTAGGAAGCTCTTGAGGTTAAAGCGTGCGGTACGAAAGATGCCCAATAAATCGATGTTTGGATTCGATAAGGAAGTGACGAGTTTTCTGAATACAGGTATGTCAAGGTACACCAGGCGGGGGAAATGAGTGCTCTATCTATCTGAACATGAACCCCGTCTCCTCTTCTCCCTCCGGGGGGCCATCCTCACTCACTGTGGGAGAGCTGGGCATGGGCCACGGCAGGGTGTTAGCCACTGCAATTTGAAGTATGGGTGATCAGGGCTCGGGCTCCAGAGTCAGGTGACAGAAGTGATATAATGATAGATGCAGAGTGGGAGTGACGTGGCTACAAACCAAGGTCTACTGAGAGCCTCTGGAAACTTGAAGCACAGAACAGATTCTCTCTTGGAGTCTCCAGAAGAAACCAGTCCTACCTGTTTGATGTTAGCCTGTAAGACTCATTTCTGACTCTGACTTCGGGGCTGTAAGATAATAAATTTTGCCGTTTTAATCAAGCCACTAAGTTTGTGGTAATTTGTTAGCAGCAATAGGAAACTAATACAACTTATAAAACTAATAGTTAATGAGAAAGTTAAATTTTCAAAACGGACATTCCCTGAAGAGCTTGGTTAACTTAGATTTTATTCGAAAGCAGTTCTTCTAATGAATTAGTATTTTTCTAAATATCTTTCCCCAGCTAGACCTAAGAATTCCCAATTCACACTCCTTTCCTTTCAAATTCTTCCCAAGCACCAGAGGTTTACTAACCATTAATATGCCACCAGGTCATGGTGGGCAGCTGCCGTCCACAAAGCAGGATGACCCCAAACTGTGCCTGTTTTTTCCCATTCAGAGCAGTCAGTAGTTCTTGTCCTCTCTTTCAGTAACCCGGGAGAAGCAGCCTCTCCAGAAGTCTCTAAATCCTTAATCTGCAGCTGCAGGTAGGAAAACTTGGCCTCTTCAAACTCCAAGAATCCCCTGAGAAATAGAAAGATGAAGCGTTCTCAGTTCTCTGTTACGAAGAGAAAACTGCGGAGGAATTACTGCCAGACAAAGAGGACCACAACTGTTCGATACTTGCTTTTTCTGCCTTCAGCATGTTACCCCCAGGCCTTTCTTTGTAAGCCATTTCTGACAAACATTCCTTGACTACTGGATTCATTTCAGTGTGATTAAATTGAGACTGTACTATGTGATTTAGGGTTGAATGTCCAAGGACAATGTAAAGATTGATTTTAAAATAACGGAAGAGAAACGAATTTAAAACTACCATGCCTTAAAACTTTGAAAAGGTCAGTATTCTTTTTTTTTAATTTATTTATTTTTGGCTGCGTTGGGTCTTTGTTGCTGCGTGCAGGCTTTCTCCAGTTGCGGCGAGCGGGGGCTACTCTTCGTTGCGGTGCGTGTGCTTCTCATTGCGGTGGCTTCTCTTGTTGAGGACCACGGGCTCTAGGCACGCAGGATTCAGTAGTTGTGGCTCGCGGCCTCTAGAGCACAGGCTCAGTAGTTGTGGCGCACGGGCTTAGTTGCTCTGCGGCATATGGGATCTTCCCGGACCAGGGCTCGAACCCGTGTCCCCTGCATTGGCAGGCGGATTCTTAACCACTGTGACACCAGGGAAGCCCAAGGTCAGTATTCTTAATTGGAGAGGAGGTGTTAGATAACAGTGGTTGCTGTAAATTCTTTGCAGATGTCAGCTTATAACTCTACCAGAGCAATTTTCAGCTAATGTGGGCCTTGAGGTGGAATCGTTACTTCCGAAGGCCTTGTCGTTGGTTCTAAATTTGATGCTCTTTCACAAAGTTGCACACAGATTTTCACAACTGGTCATCTGCATGGGTGAATTTTCCACTGGGAGCCTGATTTTGGAATTTGCTTCTTGTGAAGGTATATACTAGACAGTGACAATATAATTAGTTTTAAAAGTTATATATAAACTGAGGAAATGATTAAGATCTGAAAAGCTCTTAGCAAGTCTTGTCAACTTGTTTATTTGGTGTAAACTTTCAGATGTATAGAAGTAAATTTTGTTTTTTCCTCCTCTTATTTCTCTTCTTTTCTTCTTCTTTTTTTGCATTTATTCAAAGTCCCTTGATGTTTCGGGTATCTCTTACTGTGTAATAGACTACCCCAAAACATGGTAGCTTCAAATAACAATCTTCCTTAGGACTCTGTGGATGGCTGGGGCTCAGCTTGGTGGTTCTTCTGCTGGTCTCACACAGGATCTCTCACATGGTTGCAGTCAGATGGTATCTGGGGTTGGGATAACCCAGATAGCTCCACTCATGTGTCTGGGATGTTGGTGAGGGTGGCTTGAAGACTGGAATTTCTCTCTCTCTCTCTCTTTCCACATGACTACTTCAGACTTCTTTACATGGCGGCTGGATTCCAATAGTGAGCATTCCAAGAGCCCTAATGAGCAAGCACTTATTCATCTCTCTCTCTTTTTTCTTCGATTTCATAGACCTGTTGATTTATAATGTTGTATTACTTTCAGGTGTACAGCAAAGTGATTCAGAGATATATATATATATATATATATATACACACACATACATATATATATTCTTTTTCAGATTCCTTTCCCTTATAAGTTATTATAAAATATTGAGTATAGTTCCCTGTGCTATACAGTAGGTCCTTATTGGTTATCTATTTTATATATAATAGTGTGTATATGTTAATCCCAAATTCCTAATTTATCCCTCCCCCTCACCTTTCCTCTTTGGTAACCATAAGTTTGTTTTCTATGTCTGTGGGTCTATTTCTGGTTTGTACATAAGTTCATTTGTATCATTTTTTTTCGATTCCACCTAAAAGCAATACCATAAGATATGCATCTTTTTCTGTCTGGCTTACTTCACTCAGTATGATATTCATCTTTTATAGACATTGTGTTTGCTAATATCCCGTTGGCTAAGCCAAGAGTCAGTGTGGGAGGGGATCACACAGGCATGACTACTGCGAGATGTGAGTCACTTGGGGGCACAATCTAATACCCTTTGGATTCGTAGTGCAATATCAGAAGAAAACCCTGTCTTTGTCCCCGTATCAAGCATGTATTTATAGTATTGGAATTTATAGTATTGGAGATAAGAATAGATCTAAAGTTTAGAGTCATTGTTCAGCCATGAGAACAGATAAATTGAGCTAATGAATTCATCATTTAGTTGTAACATGTCATATTTGGTTGTAACATTTTATAGATTATGACATTTCGATGGTGAAGGGAGCACAAGGCAGGAGTCGGGCGTCCCAAGTTCATCCCTAAGTGTCCACAAGATTCTCACTCAGTTGTCAGAGCTACCTTTAAGGTCCAACTGGGTGATGATAATCAGAAGTTGTTAAAGCAAGAGTCCTGATCAAGTGCATCAAAGGTCCACTGCTTCTACCCTCTTTGCATGAGAAAGAATTTGTTTCTTAGTGTCTTGACTTTTCCCACCCATTCTTTATGTCGACAGACACAAATCTTCTTGGACATCATCCATTCATTATTGCAGTGGATGCCTTTGGACATGCATTTGCCCTCGGCTCTTTCCTAGGGATCGGCCAACTTCCTGACAACTTGCTCTAACTGTAGTACCTAATGCAGAGCCTAGCCCTTAGTATGTGCTCAATAAATAATTCTTGACTGAATAAATAAAACGACGGGCGTAATATCTCAACATAGGTTGACTTTTCTCACTGGTCCAACTTAGTGAATTTTTTTTTTAACCCATTAAACCTATTTTGACAATATTGTCTTTGGGGTTAAAACTAGCATAGGCCCTTTTCTATGATAGAATAAGGCAGAAGTTTGGAAAACTTCCAACCACACAATTTTCCCCCACAGAAAAACTTTCCCTTTGTCATCAGTTAAGGTTATTAAACATAATCAAGTAAAAAAAAAAACTTGCTAGAAAAGAAAAAAGTCACCCAAAGTCAGAAGAAAACATGGTGACTTGGACTCTGCTATTAACAGCCTCCTATTTAAAGTCTTTGTAAGTGGTTACTGTACAAAGAAATTGCTAACCACCATGGTTTTTACCTGCAACTCTGAAACGTGCTGATAAAATGCTCTCTCATTTCCCTCTCTTTCTAGGACCATTAGTGTTATTCTGCTATATTTGGAGCTGAGCTCAAACCAAATCAATACAGTCATTTATTATAAAGAAAACAGATTTAAGAAACAACAGACTTGACTACTCAGATAAAACACAGCAAGCTCAAAGTATGAATGCAGGGTTGAGTGAAGAATTTGATTTATATGCTGTACTGAAAAATCCAGTAAGCAGAAATGGAAGTTTTTATTGCTTGTCTATAAATGACTGTCCATAAATATAAAATTATTATTTATTAAAATAAATTTAGCATTTTATTGTAAATAGGGCCATTGTAAATAACCACCTTTTATTATCTCCTATTCACAATGCTGCCTTTTAAATTTTAACCACCTCTGTAAAGTAGCTGCCTCAGTTTGCCAAGATTTACATAAAAATAAATATTTATTTATGAGTCCAGTTTATGCTTCACAAATTACTCACCATGTAAAAAGCTTTTGTTTGCAAGAGGTAACAGTACTAAAGGAGCAAGGGGGAAAATCCCATGTCTGGAATACCATCTGGTGTCAGGAATGCCAAATCCTGGTCTGAGATATGAATGTCTACACTATACTGTGTCTGCTAAATGCCAATGTCATTAGCATTTCAGGTTGAGAAGGGCTGGGTTCTTTCATGGAAGGGGCTGGGCTGTTTTCCTATGAAAGGTGATTCCAAGGATGATGGGAAATCCTGGTTGCAAAATATCTCCCGTACACAGGTAACAAGGTATTTGGAATTTTCCTTTTTTACCTCCTTTCCTTTTTTATCTTCTTTCCTCCTAGAAACAGAGAAAACATGTAAACAGTCCTGGGAAAGGAGGCATCAAACTAAATTAACAGTAAAGCATTGATGAGATCTTTCATCCCAAGTGGAAAATCTCAAGGACACGGCAGCTCAGAAAAAAAAGAAAGAAAGGAAGGCTCTAGAAAAACTGTAATGAGGTCACAGTAGAGAGGCCAAATGTACTGATGACAAGCTTTCCAAGCCTGGTTCTGCCCAGGCTGATCCTGCAAACCTGTGATCACTAGGGATAGCACTTTATTGAGGGGTGACAACCAGGCAGAGGGCTGTGACACTCAAGAGTCCATGGGAGGTGACATTCCTCAAACACTGACATATTTTGCTGATACACTAAGAGAAGGATTTGAGACATTGAAGCCCTGAACTTCGATCTCAGAATAACTCTGACCCACTCCAGCTGCAGCATCCAGCCTCATAGTCGTTTGTTCCAAGGAAGGGTGATATTGGTGTTGGACTGACCTGCGAAGTCCCCATCAGCCACCATGAAAGACCCTCTTACAATCAGAGCATCAGCTAAGTGTTTTCTTCATAAACTGTAATTGTTAACCTTTATGAAATCACTATTAGGAATTACTGAGTTCTCAAAAGTTAAATCAGCCATTATTTCTTCATCGGACATTTTTCCTTCCTTTTTATCTTCAAAGATATCTATAACAATATAGATAGAGATCACGTATTTATCAGTATAAGCTAATATATTGGCTTACATTAATGTAACTAATATCCTAATTTACATTGACAGAAAATGGGTCTTTGCAGATGCAATTAAGGTGAGGGTCAAATCATCCTGGCTTAGGGTGGACCTTACATCCAATGAGAGTGCCCTTATAAGAGACAGAAAAGGACAGAGAAGAAGGAGAGGTGAAGACAGAGGGAGAGTTTGGTGTGATGCGCCAACAAGACAAGGACCGCCAGTGATTGCTAGGAGGCGTCAGAAGCTGGAAGAGGCGAGAAAGGGTTCTCCCCTAGGGCATCAGATGGAGCGAGGCCCGGCTGGCACCCTGGTTAAAGACTTCCAGCCTCCAGAACTATGAGAAGATAAACGTCTGTCATTTCAAGCCACCCAGTTTAAGGTAATTTGTTATAGCAGCCCTAGGAAACGAACACAATGACGAAGCGCTAACATAAAGCTGTGTGCTGAACACCAGTTGCTTGAGGGGGTGGGGAGAACCAGAGGGGATTTACCATGAAGCTAAGGAAGCAAAGGGACCCTTACCTACATTGACCTCTTTTAAGGCACTGGCAATGTGCTCACCTTATTTTTAATTAAAAATAATTAAAAATAAAATGTGCTCACATTATTTTTAATTAAAAATAATTAAAAATAAAAATAATTAATTAAAATTATTTTTAATTATTTTATTTTTAATTAAATAAAATTAATAATTTTGAATTATTTAATATATTAAAATACAAGCTATCTTAATAACAATTGATTAAGACCGATAATCCTTTCCCCTTAATCACACTTCCCTTCAAAGTTATTGAAGTACCTGTGAGCATTTTTGGATTCAACTAAGGTGGGGAGTTTAGTTTGGTTTAGAGGAATTTCGTGTCTGTGGTTCACAGGGACTTTGGAGTTTAGTTCAGTGATGTTGCTGGAGGTTCCAGTAGGGGACTGGTACCCAAAGTCCTCCAACTGCTCACTGGGTGGGGGAGGGAGTCAGAGGTTGTATAGTGAAATGCATTTATCCTACAGCACCTGACACTGCAAGGATGTGGGTGATAAAGGAGAAATAGCAAAGAGAATGAGGCCAGAAGCTAGTCTGCATACAGTCTCCCAAAGATCGATGTTTATAATTGGAAGGGGAGGATTCAGTTCTCCCTAAAGACTGATAAGTGATCTGTCAGAAGTATATTCCATTTCTTCAGCGTATACAGTTAGAAATGCACCATAATTTTTTCTTTCTTGGTGGGAATTGTGCAGAATAGACTATAATTGTTGTGTTTGCAGAGCAAAAGCACGTAGCAGTCCTCAGAGGGTAAGTACATCTGTAACTGTGCATATAACAAACTTGGTAGAAGTTTTCCTAAATTTCACAAAAATCCTCAAAATTTACATGACATTGACCATAACAAATTGTGAATCTGAAAGAAACCTTTTAAAATTATCAACAATAAAAATGTGTTTTAATCAACTCTCCTAGAAGAATGATTGAATTATCTTTTAATTCTATGAAAAATTGTATTATAAAGCCCTTGTTATAAGAAGTGGCAATCAAAGCAGATGTAGCCAAAAGATGTCAAAAAAAAAGAATGATAAAAGTGATTCAGGCTGCTAATTAATAAAAATATTGTGTTATTTGTCTGGATTTCATGATGTCTGTGGTATTTGCTGCTTTTAAAATGCGGAATTTGTTGTGATCCATTATCTTGTTCTAGATAAATATTCACTTTGTAACTAAATTTTGTATTTGTAATTTTTTTTTCTTTTTTTAAATGAGGGGCCCCCCCAGTTGTATAATTGTGAGGTCTCTCAAAGCCTAGCTCTACCCCGGGAAAACAGAGAAGGACCACTGTATAAGCCAGAGCAGGAAATCATGAAGAGTTAATATCCTACAGTTCCTGGGCTATCTCCTCACATGAAAGCTCTCAGTGGCCACTGTTTCCAGAAGGTCGCTGTATCTGCCCTGCCCTTGAGTTATCATCCCTTCTCCCCATCTCCTCCCTGCTCCATGCACCCCCATCTTCCTCCCTTCCTAGTTAGCCAGTGGAAGGAGCTGCTTCCCTATTACTTTGTTCGGCAAGCTACCTTTGATTCAAACTTCAACTGATATCAGGCTCAGTCTTTTATATCCAAGCATTTTCTTATCAGAAAAGTCATCTTCCTCTGATCTGCACACTCAGGTACATGCAGAATGAGCAGAGTCTTGGAAGTGGAGCTGAAGGAGACCAGGCTGCTCACTGAGAGCTTCCGTGGCACAGTCTTGACAGTGGGAAGTGGTTGTCCCTCCAGTGTTTGTATTTTCCAGGATCCCACCTCCCAGTGTCAGGGCTTCACTCTCACGCTTGCAGCTTTAGTCTGGACCTGTTCTCTGAACTCTAGATCCTAATATATCCAACCGCCTACCTAACATCTCCCTCCAGTTGAGATATGTATTCCAGCTGAGTTCTACCCAATGAAATGAAGTGAAAATGTTTTTTTTTTTTAACTCTATCTTCTTTAAATTTTTCATTTTTTGGCTGTGTTGGGTCTTCATTGCTGGCTTTCTCTAGTTGCGGCAAGCAGGGGCTGCTCTTTGTTGTGGTGTGTGGGCTTCTCATTGCGGTGGCTTCTCTTGTTGCGGAGCACAGGCTCTAGATGTGCAGGCTTCAGTAGTTGTGGCTTTTGGGCTCTAGAGTGTAGGCTCAGTAGCTGTGGCACACGGGCTTCAGTAGTTGTGGCTCGTGGGCTCTAGAGCGCAGGCTCAGTAGTTGTGGCGCACAGGCTTAGTTGCTCCGCGGCATGTGGGATCTTCCCGGATCAGGGATTGAACCCATGTCCCCTGCATCGGCAGGTGGATTCTTAACCACTGCACCACCAGGGAAGTCCCTGAAGTGCAAGTGTTGTGTTTCATTTTTAGACTTGGTCCATGCTAAGCCTCTCCTCGTAGCACATACACCCTGCATGCTCCTCCATGTTTTTTTCCCCTTCTGGAAATGGAGATGACCTCCAGAGTGACCTTGAAAGCCACATGTCGCATTTGGCATCAGTCTAGGTCCTTGAACAATCATGTGGAGGAGGACTGCTCACCAGCCTGTTCACCTGCCCGGTGCTGTTACGCGATCAAGAAATCATTTAGTGTATTAAGTCACTGAAATTTGGGGTTTAACTTTTTTTTTTTTTTGCTGTACGCAGGCCTCTCACTGTTGTGGTCTCTCCCGCTGCAGAGCACAGGCTCCGGGCGCGCAGGCTCAGTGGCCATGGCTCACGGGCCCAGCCGCTCCGCGGCATGTGGGATCTTCCCGGACCGGGGCACGAACCCGTGTCCCCTGCATCGGCAGGCGGACTCTCAACCACTGCACCACCAGGGAAGCCCGGGGTTTAACTTTTTAAAGTAGCTAGAATTACTCTGACTTACATGACAATTCTGTTTGGTGACACCAAGTTCCTAGATAAGGCCCCTCCTTCTTCAAACAACCATCTCTATAAGTAGAAGAAGACTGGTAGAATATTCTCTCTCTCGATAGAATGAGCTAGAAAGGTAAGTGTATATATACTATGTATTCTTTTATTCTCCTTAAATAATAATTGTTAGTAGTATTATATAAACCTATTTTTTCACATGTCATCAATGAGTGCTTACTCTGTGCTAGGCTCCATTCGAAGTCCTTTACATGTGTTATGTCATTGAATCCTCAGGTGGTTCTATTAGAGTTAAATCAAGTGTCCTGGGTGGAGTCACAATGTAAAGCGAGGGGCTAAGCCCTCACACAACCTAATCCTGACCCCCGTACGCAGAGCTCAGGTCAGTGTCACATATTTATCCTTAGACTGCACGGTTAACCGCTCTTGTCCTGCCTCCCTCACGCAAATTACACTCTCATGTGGCTCTTTCATCCTGGTGAGCTCCTCAGCCACCAGGGTGCTCCAGTCATGCTGAATAATCCATGGCTCTGAGATGGCCACGGTCTTTGGTGTCGCACATTATTTTATTCATACGTAGAACAGAGCCCAAGGAACCTGACTCCCTACTTCATGGTGAGGAGAAGGCATGAGCTAATGTCTTTAAGGTCCACGGAGCTCCTTGGAACGTGGGGTTAGATAAATAGAAGATTTATAAGGATGCCACTTAACACGCCCCTCAGCCTTTGCTCTCCACCAACCCGCCTGAATTGGCTACAGCCTCCCCTCCTCATCCCCCCCCACACACCGGCAGGCTGCCCAGTTCAAGTTGGACTGTGCTTCTGGAGCATCAGTGGAGGGGCTGGAGGGGCTGGAGGGGCTGGAGGGGCTGGAGGGGCTGGAGGGGCTGGAGGGGCTGGAGGATGGAGCTGGGAACATGATGTAATGGAGGCACTGATTTAACAAAGATGTGTTCTACTCCTGAAGCATATCTGGGTTCAGCCGTGCGGACGGAGCTCACTGCTTACTGCTGTAGGAGTTTTAGAAACTTGCACTCCCTGTGCTGGACTGCTCAGGGCAGGTTCTTTTCAGAGTGAAGGAGAGGTGGTTTCTCCATTTTTTTCTGTCCTTTGAAGGGACCAATCTTACTAGGCCATAGGGTCAAGGTTGAAAGATGTCTATGTCAAAATTCACTTTCTTTCAAAGCTTTTCTCCCCCTCTCCTTTCTCTGTTGAACCATCATACTAAGGCCCTACAGACACTGACCTCACCAAGCACTGATGGCTCCCACATGCAAAGGCCAATGGGCAATTCTCCCTCATCCCACTTCCACCCACCAGCTACCCTTGCTCCTTGAAACACTTTCTTTATTTCAATGTTCTTCTCATTTTCCTCTTGCCCCAATGATTGATTTGTCTTCTTTCTCTAGATTATTCTCAGACCCATGACCTCTAAATATTAGAGTGTTATAGGGATTAATGCTCACCTCTATTTTCTCTTCTGTCTAAAATTCCACCCTAGGTGATCTCATCCGGTACAATGGCTTCATATCTCTCCTCTATGCCAATGACTCTCATATTTTAGCTCCATCCTTGACTTACACTATTAACTTCAGACTCACATATCCAGTCGCCTATTTAACATCTCTCTCTGGTTGAGATACGTATCCCAAACGTGTCCAAAACTGAACTCTGATCCCCAGCTCCAAACTACTTCTCTCATTGTCTTCCTCATCTCAACATTATTCAAGTTCCTCAGGTCCCAGACCTTGGAATCATTTTGATTCTTTTTTGTTTGTTTGTTTCACACTCTATATCCAAATCCCCCTGGCTTTATCCTCAAAATATCTGCAGAATGCAACAATTTCTCCTCACATCTATAGTCAGTTCTTTGGTCTGAGTCACTTTCACCTGCATTATTGCAGGAGCCTTTGAGTTGGTCTCCCAGCTTTCACGCTTGCCCTGTAGAGTCCATTCCCAACGTAGCAGCCAGAGTGAGATCGTATCACTCTTCTGCTAGAAATTTTGCAATAGCTTCTCTAACCATGAAGAATAAAATCTGAATGTGTGATCTAAGCTTATGATTTTTCCTGCCACCATCTCCCGGACCTCATCCACCTCTCCTCTTCCTCTCTCACTACAGTGCCCTCCTTAGTAATGCTGAACTGTGCCCAGCATGCTCTGGCCTCAGGGCCTTTGACCTGCTATTTCCTCTGCCTCCAGTGATCTTTCACCAGATGTCCACATGGCTTATTCCTTCTGTTTATTCTGGTCCCGGCTTGAAAGTCATCTTTTAAGAGAGGACTTCCTTGGTCATCATAGCCAATAAAGCATCCTTTCCATCAATCCATCAGTCTCTGTACTCTTACCCTACTTTATTTTTCCCTTAGCATTTTATAATAACCTGATAGATTATTTATTTGTTTGATTGTTTTGTTTATTCCTTATTTCTTTCCTGGAAATTGAAAATATAATTCATTTAAAGAAGAGCTTTCTCTGTTTTCTACATCACTGTACCTATATGGGAGTCACAACAAATATATGTTGAATTAATAAATGAATTGCTTCTGATCAGTGGAAGTTAAAATATGTGTTTGTGAGTGTGGTCTCTGTGTGTGTGTGTGTGTGTGTGTGTGTGTGTGTTGTCTCTGACTCATCAAAGGCTGTGTGTATGGAAGGTTAGATTTTATTCCCTTCTCAGAAAGTCAATGTGCTTTTCTCTGTAGCCTTTCTGCCATCATGGCCCCAGGGAAAGGAGCAGAGTAAATGTGTTTCTGGAAAGAGACAACATGATGTAGGGGAAGTTATTGCTGCACAGAGTGGGGAGGAAAATTATCTCTGTTAGCCCAAGATGATTGTGGGGAAGGGAAGGGAGACAAAGAGATGCCAAGAAGAGATCAGAGACAAACACACCAGACTCACCTTCTATGTTAACTTCCCACCTCAGTGGACATCACAAAAATTCTGAAAGTACAATGAGTTTCTCCCTGTTTGTTATGTGATATCCTGAAAGAACACCGTTTCATACAGTAATCTCCTACCCTCTCTACACCAATCTATGAATCAGAATAAAATTGCTGTTATGTCATGATTAAGAGGGGGACAAGTTGAACCAGTCTTCTATCTTACTTAGTTTCCTATGCTTTCCAAAATACCTAGAAGTTCCAACTTGCTCTATGGAGAAACACAGAAGGAAGGTGGTGGTACTTCTGGAAGGTAAGATTCCTGGGAATCACTGCAGTGATGGTAAACTGGCCCTGTTGCCTTGGCCTGCTGAGGAGGTTACCCAGGCTAAACATCAAATGGAAATCACTTTCAGATGTCAGAGTTAAATAGTATGAGCAAAAGTTGAGCTGGGACTGGGTGACCCGAGTAGGCATCATGTCCTTGCTGAGCCAAGAAGGAAAAGACCCCAAATCACCAGTTGCAGATTTCAGTAGCAGATGCCCGCAGGGCAAGCAGTGACCAGTAGAACAATTAGGCCATTACACAGAGGCCAGCTATGACCCACCATGACCCCCTTCTTTTGCTGGTACGAGGATATGGTGAGCTACCTTACACATCCATTTACCCAGAGATGATATTTGAGATATTTAACAATGATGTGGCCCAGGTGGTAATACTGTCCATAAGGTGGGTTGATTCTTTCTTCCCTGCCCTGAGGTCATGAAGACATTTTTCTGTATTGGTTTTATGTAATATAAACTTTACAGCTGTTCCTTCAATCTCCAGTTATTTTAATGTATCTGGAATAGATTTTTTATGTATGGCATGAGGTAGGGTTCCAATTTAACACTTTCCCCATTATTGACCCATAACACTTCCAAAAGTTCCTTGGTTTTTCACCATGCAAGGGGTAAAGTTCCCTGTAATAGAGTGGGTTTGATGGGATGTTAGAGACCATTTATTTGTAAGTCAGGTGTTTGTTAGTTGGATGCTTTATGCCTCTCTCTCTCATTGTCCATTAATGCTCCATGCACCCTTTAACCTCTAGGCCCAGGTTTTTATAGGTTGATAAACTAAGTCAAGTACATTGGCTAGTGCTGTAACACGGGACCATATATTTGCCCAGGTTCCTCAATAGAACTAAAATAGGAAATAATTATGGCTCACTATATGACACATTTGCTTTTCCACATTACATTGATATAAGGGAAGCCCAAGGCAGAGGAACTATGAATCAGCAAGGATGAAAATGAAATTTCTAAAAGTCTAACACACTTAGGAATTTCTTTGCAGCAAAGCCATACATTTGGTGACTAAACAATAAGCATTTATTCAGCATCTATGAAATGAATTTTAAGTTTACAAAGCTTTAAAAAAAAAGGCAAAATCCCTAGTTCTCTGCAATAGGCAAACCAGAAATTCACTTAATTTGTTACTCATCGTTTTGGCCTATAAACTCAAATACTTATTAACGCTGTAAATATGCCTTTTTACTGGCTGGCTGACAGCTCCCATGCTTTCTGTGCTGTCTCCTTAAACATTTATGAGTGTTCATGAATATGCAAATACACAATCTAATGTCTGCAAATGGTTGCAAGTACAAATGCTACGTTAATATTTCATACAGTGATGGGAGCAAATCAACAATCATAAATTTTGAACAAATATGTTGCCTCATTAATAACTAATGAAGCAGTGCATTGAACAGAGGATTTGGCATTTAACTCTAGAAGTGGTGTTTAAATAGAGCCTATCAGGCAAGGCCACTGCCTCTAAAATTTCACTAAGATCTGCTCCTTCCAGGGTGGTTTCTGTTTGCGGAGGTGGCAGGGGTCGGGGGCAGTATTTGAAAAGAGAAGATTCCATAATAGTTGTTTTAAAAACTGAAACTCCATTACCTGGTAGAAATAAAAATAATTTGCATAACTAATAAATTGCCTTAAAAGTGGACCTGCATGGGGCTTCCCTGGTGGCGCAGTGGTTGAGAGTCCACCTGCCGATGCAGGGGACACGGATTCGTGCCCCAGTCTGGGAAGATCCCACATGCCGCGGAGCGGCTGGGCCCGTGAGCCATGGCCGCTGAGCCTGCGCGTCCGGAGCCTGTGCTCCGCAACGGGAGAGGCCACAGCAGTGAGAGGCCCGCGTACCGCAAAAAACAACAACAACAACAAAAAAAGTGGACCTGCATGACCAAGGAGTGTGCTTGATTTAGTGTTTCCACTTTCCTGGGAGCTGATGAAGACAGGTAGTATCAGCAGAGAAGAGCTTAAACACTTAATGGAAACATAGAACTGTAAACCTCAAAGAAATTTGGTGGGTTAACCCCTTTAGTTCCTCATAAGACTTGAAGAGGTGAAGTATTACCTTTAGTAGCAGGGCCTGTTCTGGGCTCATAGCTTTTGGTTCATGGTCTCAATCCATCCACACTTTGCCATGCTGCTACCTCTCCAGGGTACCAATTTCTTAAGGAATCCAGTGTCCTGGTTAATCAAATATTAAAGTGAAAACTCACAATTACTGTATGTCCAAGAGACTATGTCAAAGATTTAGAACTGAATAAAATGTCAATACAGATCCAAAAGTCCTTTGACATTTTTGCGTGCCAATATATTTATCAATTAGATTAAAATCCTTTCTGTCTCCGAAAGTTTGAATACTCTCAGTGGGCTCTCCTCGGGTGAGATACTGATGCTTCAGAATTTTTCAGCCTCCCTGAATTATCATACAGAGTATCAGTGACCTTTTAATAGACCTATAGGATTAAGATGTATGGTACACTGGATAAACTAGTATTGAGCATATGGTATATCCTGGAAGATCCTTTTAAAAAATAAATGTTTGATGTCAGCCTAATTATTTATCATTTGTGTTATCTTCATGAAAATCATCACAATACTTTTGATAGTAGTAGTACTTTACCATTTTTAAAGTGCTTTCTTATATATTATTTCATCTTCACAAGTTGCCCCATAAATAGGTATAATTATGCACATTTTACAGATGAAAAACTCCATCTGAGAGAAGTTCAGTCATTTGCTAAAGGAGAAAAAATGACAAATCTGGTTATTTGAATGTGTGAAAATTGGAGTTTTTATTACATACAGCTTTATAAAATAGTCTCAAAAATATTCTTGACTTTTTTGAATGGGATCCATTTATGTACCTGGACCAATTTTCTTCCATCTTCTTTTACTCATATTGCACATTTGGTTAGCCTCATTCTCTTGGTTACTCAAGTCCCTATCCAAGTAGAAAATAAAGTGTTTATGGGTTGGCAATAATTTCTTTGGTTTTGAATTTCACGCCCAGTGATAGTGATGTATTAAAACACCCCTTTGTAAGGGTCTTTGTGGTGATGGAACTCTTGTGTATTTTGACTAAGGTGGTGACTACAGGAATCTACACATGCAATAAAATGGCATAGAACTAAATACACACACACACCAGTGCATGTAGAACCAGGGAAATCCAAATAAGATTGGTGGGTTGTATCAATGCTAATTTCCTGGCTGTGGCATTCTACTCTAGTTCTGTAAGGTGTTACCACTGAAACTGAGTAGAAGTACGTAGGATCTCTCTGTATTGTTTTTTACAATTGCACATGAATCTATAGTCATTCTAGAAATTACAATTTATAAAACTACAATTAAAATACAATTAAACTAAATCTCTCTAAAAAGCCCTTTCTGATTAGTTGACGTTGAATAGTTTGCACAATTCTTCAGGACACTTTGGACCCAGAGGGGCAGGAAAGATATTTTAATATGTTTTATGCTCTGACATTAAGCCATCATACCCATGGTGTGGGGTGGTTGTAGTAGAGAGCCTGTTAGGTTTAGGGTCCTGGACATTAACTAATTCTTCTATTCTCTAGCAATGTGATTTTGAGCAAGACACTTTCCTCTTTGAATCTGTTTCCTCATTTATAGAATACTCTGATGAGATTAGCACAGAGCTCACTCTTCATATACAGAGACCTTACCTCCCCATCCACCAAACTTCCAATTTACCGCACTCACCATATCCATGGTAGGTATCTCTTTTACTTTCCTTTAAAAACATTTTGGATTTGCCTTTTTAAAAAAGGACATTTTGTATTATGGAAAAATTTATGCAAGATGGAATATTTTAATGATTCCTCGACAACGATCAACTCAAGGTCAATCTGGTTTTCTCTATTCCTCCACCTACTCCCTAGCCAGCACCATATCCCATCCCCTCCCTCATTTTGAAACAAATCACCGACGTAGTAGTATTTCATCTGTAAATATTTTAGAATGTATATTTGAAAGAAACAATCACAAAATGTAATCACACCACCATGATCACATCTAAAGCGTTAATAATTCCCTAATATCATTAAAGGTTCAGCATGCAGATTTCCCTGATGTCTCATGATTTTTTAAAATAGGCTGTTCAAATCATTATCCAAATGAGGTCACAGCAGATATTTCTATGCATGTTTTTTTCTGCTGATCCAGTAATACCTCAGAATCTGTCTCAACACAGCACTCCAAACCACGTCACTCCACAGATCAGAGGGGCCACATAGGGGAACTGAATCTAATTTGCTTTCCCTGGACTAGAGTTCTGATAAGTCCACTTAGACCAGTGGTTTCTGATTGATTAAGTCATTACTGAGACTCTGATAAAAAGCTGCCGGTTTCTTTCTCCTAAGATGAATCATTAACATTTTTTCCAAAAATATTTTTAAAAAGTAACATAAATGTAAAAAATATATTTTAAATTTTTAAATAGATTTTATTTTAAATATATATTTCAAAAATAAAACTCCCGTGTTTGATCTCGGCTTCTATGTAAGTGGTTAAGACCAGGGAAGTTGAGGTCCAGCTTACTGGGGTTTGAATCAAATTGTCATCACTTATTTACTCTATTACTTTAGAACACTATTCTAACATCGTTTTTGGAATCCAGAGAGATAATACTAGAAATCCCTGCTTGTTTGAAGGTCTGATTCCTGAAAACCTCAGTCTTTCTGAACAGAGCCATCATCCTGAAAATGACAGGGTTTGGGGGCAGAGGAAAGAACTTATAAGGAAAACAAGTTTTCTAAGGTTAAAGATGGAGCTGCCCTTACCATGAGACCTGCCAGAGCTGCTGGTGAGAGACGCCACAGGAGCATTAGGAAAGAACAGCACCTTGGGGTCATTTTAGAGTGGGGGGCAAATGGGGCTCTAACATCCTCTGAGGGCATCCTTGTGTTGCAGAAGAGCCAGAAAAGGATGTTCTTAGGATGATCAAAGGAGACATTAAAAGTGTATCCAAAGACACTGAGAAAGAAAACTGTGTTCTACTTTTTAAAATTCTACTTTTTAGAACTAGAGAATAAGGTGTCAGGTACTTCACATAGGATGAAAACACACACATACACAAAATGGGGCAACACTATACTCATTTAGATTAAAAATATATATATATGTTCAGAGCGCTTCAAAAACCATCCTGCATTTTTTTTTTTTAGCACTTTCTGGCACTATGCAAGTTGCAGGATCCACACTAGTAGAATCTGGTGCTCTGGGGTCTGAAAAGGTAAGGTTTTGGTCCGTATACTGGAGCTTCTGACTCTGTCCTATTAAAAGCCCTGTCTCCTTTAAATGTGGCCAATCAGCATCTTCTGTAGTTTTCCATTTCCAAACTCCTCTAGAATGTTGTAGAAATGGAGTCATGCTTAACCCACTGGCAGAGCAAAGTTACAAAAGAAAGAAAACACCACCAAGCCAGGAAAGGCCAAGAGATTCTTCTGAAGCCAAGAACACAGCTAAGTCACATGGGCCAAAAACTGAGTCTGGGTAAATGGGTCCTACTGTCTCAGCAGAGGGGGAACACAGAGGAGACTGAGTTTGGTTAAGCTAAGACAAAACTCTCTCCTGGACCTGAAGTTGCCCAGGAATCTTGAAAACAGATTGTGTTTGGAAGACAGGGTGTCTAAGCCAAAAGCTGCCTGAACCAGCCCAGGCCAGGGAGCCACAGCCAATCTGGACCGGATTATACGTTTCCTCCCCTTTAATGATGTTTGGGACTCTGGACTGACATAAGGCCTGGTGGGTGGCAATGACAGACGGAGGATGCAAGAGCTTTGGGATTTTTCGTATCGGAGTGAGAAAGAAAACCAACTGTGGCCACCAAAGGTGGTGAGTGAATAGAGCACAATAACATTTTCATAAGGCATCAGACTGACCAGTGACTGAGTGCTGGGGTGAGCTCTGGGTGTTGTGGTGGGAGAGTTTATTCAGAATTTCCAGAGACCTTTATGAAACCACAGAGTTGGGTACCACTGGTGAAGACCTTTTTAATCTCTGCTTTAATTGATGAATTTTTTTTTCACTTTTAAAATTTTTATACAGTTTTTAAAGGTTATTTTCCGTTGATGAATTCTTATTTTGAAATTGTAGCATCTACGACCCCACCTCTCCTACTCATCCTCAAAGTCTTCCCAGCCTTGACATTACACCTAAAGCTCAAACTGCACGCTCATCACTTCTTTCAGGAGAGCAGAGAACTAAAAACAAGAATAGGGAACAATCACCAAAAAGAGCCTCTCTTTTCTCTTTGATTCTTCCTTCTGTTTCAAATCTTCTCTTCGCCTCCACAATGGGTGTCCGATTAATCCACGTTAAATCGTTCTCAGAATTGCTCACATCTTCCCTTAGCTGTGAAGTATTGACTTGTTCCTGCCCTTGAAGTCTGAGAAAGTTTTTTATTTTTATTGCTAGACTAAACCTGTGTATATATATATATTTTTAAATTGGGGTATAGTTGTTTTACGATGTTGTGTTAGTTTCTACTGTACAGCGAAGTGGAGCTCCCTGTGCTATCCAGTAGGTTCTTATTAGTCATCCATTTTATACATATTAATGTATACATGTCAATCCCAATCTCCCAATTCATCCCACCCCCCCATTCCCCCGCTTTCCCCCCTTGGTGTCCATACGTTTGTTCTCTACATCTGTGTCTCTATTTCTGCCTTGCAAACTGGTTCATCTGTACCATTTTTCTAGATTCCACATATATGCGTTAATATAAGATATTTGCTTTTCTCTTTCATAGTTCACTCTGTATGACAGAATAAACCTGTGTATATTTTTGAAGAGGTTTTTTTTTTCCTTCATAAACTAAATAAACTAAACCGAAAAACCACAGCACAAAACAATTAGAATAGAAAGTATGAAAATTATCCATAAGTTAGCAGCCTGGCAGCAGATAAGGAGGAACTTCCTAGGGGAAAATAATCCAGAGGGCATACATACACTGTTATTTTATAAACCAGATGGTGCCTTGTGGCGTCAAGAAGCCCCAATTTACTCTGCGGTGGTTGAACTTCTATGAAGTGTATTAGTGACATAAAAAATTTTTAAAAAGTAGATGCAACTTACAGAGTTCTTATTTATGATTAGGTTAGGGAGTGTCTGAAAATGAAAGGATCCAGAACAACATGGGAAGAGTGTGTAAGCAAGGTTCACCCACTCACCTGACATATCCCTTCCCTCCCCCTCCATTGCTGAGCCAAACCCTCTAAGCCCCCTCCTCCCTCCACGCTACTTCTCTGACCATCCCACACAGGATGACAAAGCTTTTCCAAACGTGGAATCTGACCCAGGTTGGAAAATTGGCGCCCCTGCTTCCCCGGTGCTTTCCCTGGCTTGAGTTATTTGTACTCCCTGAGCCTGTTGCCTCATTTGTAAAACAGGACTAATAACGACTCCCTCAATGGGTAATTATAAATGTTAAATTGGAACACAGTACGTGAATAACTAACAGTAGCCATGATTATTTATAGCAATAATAATGCTAAAACAGGTGATTTAGCACCTAATACAAACTCAAGGGTGATATTCAAATAGTTAATAAAAGTCAGGGCATGGGCACCATCCCATCAGAGCAAAGAGCTGCCCTGATCCCAGAGGGAGCAGAGATCACTGCTGTGCCCAGTGTTAACTCCTCAGTTGCTGGACTGTCAGGCAAGGGAGTGGGTGTCCTAAGGGAAGGTTGGTTTGAAGGGATCTGAGTAGCAGGTGGAGAATTTAGGAAGCTTAGAGCACTAATTATATACCACCCAAAGAAGAAGTACTCAACTATTTTAATTGCACGTACCCCTGTAGTGGGGAAAATATCAACTGTTAACCCTGCATAGAATGCCTTGTACTATTACTTATCATGTTATTAATCTGCACAGGACTTACGTTCTCAGATAGATTACAAGCTAACAATAGAGTGTTGAAACTAAATTTTGTGCTTTTATTTAATTGAAGTATAGTTGATTTACAATATCGTGTATGTTTCAGGTATACAGCACAGTGATTCCGTCTTTTATATATATATATATATATATATATATATATATATATATATATATAAAGTATAGTTTAGTTCCTTGTGCTATACAGAGGTCCTTGTTGGTAAATCTTGTGTTTTGACTCTCCGAATAAAAAAGTCAACTCTCAGGCTTCCCTGGTGGCAAAGTGGTTGAGAATCTGCCTGCTAATGCAGGGGACACGGGTTCGAGCCCTGGTCTAGGAAGATCCCACATGCAGTGGAGCAACTAAGCCCGTGAGCCACAACTGCTGAGCCTGCGCGTCTGGAACCTGTGCTCCGCAACAAGAGAGGCCACGACATTGAGAGGCCCGCGCATCGCGATGAAGAGTGGCCCCCGCTTGCCACAACTAGAGAAAGCTCTTGCACAGAAACGAAAACCCAACACAGCAAAAATAAATAAATTAATAAAATAGGCCAACTTGTTTACAAAGCAAAGTATTTAAAAAAAAAAAAGTCAACTCTCAGAGGTGTTCAAGAAACATTTACCATTTGGTTGTTACATAGAAGACTCTACTGCATGTTATTTCTATGTACCACTCATATCTTGACTACTTTTTTAAAGGGATTTATGGTGCTTTAACACACAGGACAATGGATGATTTGGAATTACATTAAGTCAATGGCAGTAACACAAGATCCTAGTAATAAAATGTGGTGAACCAAGTTGTGGTCTGTCTACAACAGAGCCTAGAGCTTTGCAACAACCAAAACAAAAAGAGAAACTGATTTGTTGCACAGATTCAATTATTTAAGTTAAGGAAGTACATAAGCACAGCAGTATGTCCATCTAAGAGGAAATCGTTATCCTGGTAATTATCGGAGAGACACTAAGCAACACTGTGGGCATTGTTTCAAGAGCTGGCCTTCCTCTCCCTTGCATCTTTGCTCCTGAGCCCCTGACCCTCATTTTCTATCTCTACCTCCCAGCTGTTCCAGAAGTCTTGTTGTCATCTCATCACTCCATGGCCTCCCATCCCCTGGAGTCTTTGCAGAAGTATCCCTGCAAGTATCACCTGTCCCCATCAGGCTGGCTCTGTGACACCCCCCATGCCACCCACTAACTAGGTCACCTGTATCCATTGCAGCTCAACGATCAGTTCAGGGAATTTATACCTTCTGCCTTCTACCCACAATTTCAAGCCTTTATGCTCTATCTGGTTTCAGGTTCAGGTACCTGGATTCTCTCTGACTTTTAGATGAAAAATTCACATAAAGAGTTAGCTGGCTTTTGATTTTTCTTCTCCCTGAGAAGGTAGACTTGTGGATCTCTCTTCTTTGTAACACATACTACAGCTCCAGGAGGGCATCAGCTTACCTTTGTGTGCACCAGAGAGAGTTGCCCAGAGGGACGAGCCAATGTGAAAACCTTATGGTTGCATGGTTCCGTGTCCTTTCCTTCCAGCGGGCAGCACTTCCCGCCAGCGCACACGGCTAAGCGAGTGGAGTGCAGCAGGAGTGCTGTGTGCACGGCAAAAACTTCACATCCCTAAGGTCCCACATCCCAGATTCCTGGGGCAACTCCTCAGCCTAGGCTCACAATGGGAAGCGGTCCATACAAAGCCATCCCTAGCTCCGCCAGGAGATATCTCTTTCCTTTGAGTTTAGCTAACGTTCTGTAAGGCATAAAACTTCATAATGTGAAATCTCTGCTTGCGTGCCTGACTCCCAGGATTATGAGGCCTGGGTCATTTGTATATTTCTAGCACCTTTCATTTACTTATCACTGCTCCAAAATTTTATTTTCAACGAATGAATATATAGCAGAAAGTTTTAATGGATCCCCACCATTTTCTTGATTAACTCCATTTCACTACCAACAGTCAACAGAACTGCAGTTATGTTTAAAGTCTTTCCATTCACCAGGCAAAATGTTAGATTGGGAGGCTCTAGACAGACTTTTTGAGGAGAAGCTGGAGTCAAGTCTAGACAGGATATCCAGCTGATTGTTGGGTCAAAATTTTGCCAAAAGAGAGAGAATGTCTCTTTCTTAGCAAGTTAATTAGAAATAAATCATTGTGTAGGTTTGGGGTATACCACTTAGGGAAGGATTTTTTAAATTCTGGGTTAAATTTTCTTCCCCTTTCTGTGACTCATGCTATGCCTCTACTGCTTTATAACACTGCGGTGCTGTAAGTCCAGAAAAATTGCTCACTCTGGGGCATGGTTTGAACCGGAGCGATGCTCAACTCTGCAAATGTGGGATGACTCAATACCTAGGCCCAGACCCTTTCAGTGAAATGCATATCTCATAAAAAGTATTACTTGATGACTTTTCTCAGCTTTATCCACTGAGGGAAAAGGGAACGTGAGTCCTGCAGATTGCCTAGATAAGGTACATTTCAATCTATTATCTATCTAAAGGCTTCTCCCAGAAGGTAGCCGGACTTGGGCGTTTTGAACTGTGAAGGCCATTACACGTCCAGAGAGCTCTTTCCACTGGTGCAATCCTCCATCCCAGTTTTTTAAACAGACCAAAAGAATGCAAAGTTAGTGGGAGCATTATTACTTGTAATCTTCACATCTTCACATCTTCATCCTTGGGAGTGGTAAATAGAGAAGAGATAATAATAAGAATAAACAGTAACACCTATAGAAAAATTTTCATTTGAGGTGAGAGTATAGGTGGTCCTAGACGTTTCTTATTAGTTAAAACACAGTGTGTTGCACAGAGTAGGAAACCTATATGTGAAAGAATGAATCAGATGGGCTATAATTGAGCAGTATTGAACTGTGATTATCACATAATGGAAACCAATAGCCAGCCTTAGAAAAGAAGCTCATGAAAATTAAACTCTGTTTTAGGTCTGATGATGAATGTGCATCAGCAAGCAAAACCCTCCATCACCCTGACATTGCTGAGTCTTACGATTCCTGGGTTCAAGAGTCTCCAAGTCCAGATTAGCCTTCTGATGAGCTCTCGGGCTTCTTATTGGTGGAATTATACAGAAGGAGAAATCATAATAATGATAATAAAACCTACCCTTGAATTCCAAGTATGCACCTGTCCCTGCATAACCCTGAAATACAGGTTTTGTGTAACTGCTTTTATATGTGAGTCTAATTCAGGGAGCTGGGGCTGAATCTTAATTTGGATGTACGCACATCTTAAACACAAAACCTGTGCCCTCTGTATTTGCACCAACCATGGAAATGCTCCTTTGAAGGAGTCAGATTAGGATTGGGAGAAATAAACCCAGAGTCTGTGATTCAGGTGACTTAATCACCGTTCTACTGATATTAGCTAAAATCACCGTGACCAGCTCACCCTTACAAGTTACCTTGTCCAGTCAGTGAACAACGTGACCACCATCACAACAAAAAACGCTGACTCCTTAAAATGCTAAATGAGAGGAAATTAGTCTCCCAAAACACAGATCTCTTGTGAACAAATAGCGTTAAAGCTCATAAGGAAGATTGTCAAATTAGACTACTTGTCTTTAGTTATCTTTACTCAACCAAGGAAAAGCTTTTGTACGGAGTCTTATGTTCCATAGAGTCCTGAGAATTGAAACAAAATGCAATTATTTATCTTTGAAATTGAATCATTCTATTGCTGCCAATTACCCAACATCACTTGCGTAGGACAGGTCTAGACAACTATGACTCATCAATTTTCTCATGAAGGTGAGAATTGATAAAGAATCTGCTGACTGTAAAGTGAATTGGCTTCTACAACTGGTGAACTTGGAATTTGATGCGGCTGGGTCGGCAGGAGAGGGACTTTGATGGTATCACACTGTAAGCGCTGAAGACAGAACAATCAGATCAGGAGGGTATCAACTGGCAAAATTTATAGATGGTATGTAGTACGCAGTGGATACTCATACTCATTGTTGCTAAATGAAGAGCA
This sequence comes from Leucopleurus acutus, assembly GCF_964270905.1. NCBI lineage: Eukaryota > Metazoa > Chordata > Mammalia > Artiodactyla > Delphinidae > Leucopleurus > Leucopleurus acutus. Next base: position 18,865,620 of record NC_139155.1, read on the forward strand.
AATGGGAAGTTTGATGAAAAACATTATAAGATATAGTAAATTAATGTTAAACCAGAATGAGTCCAGGTTTCCTACCATGGACAACTGGGTGAATATTGCCATTAAGCCTAGATGATATAGAGCAGTCATTAATAGTGAAATGAATAAAACAAAATAAAAATCTACTCTATATAACAGAGGAAAACAAGATGAGGCACGCACAGTGAAAGCATGGAAACATATCAATAAGGTCTTGATCTAAATCAGAAATAACTAAAATAACTGTACCATGAGTAAATGATTAATCTGTTTTAATGCCTCAGATATTTCTTTAGGCTAATGTGAAGAAGGTTCTTATTCTTCAGCAGATGCCATGCTGAACCATGTGCAATGTTGATGACCTTTCATGCAAAGCAGACCAATCAGCTTGCCTTCCGCAGTTGGCCGATACTGCTTCCAGGAAACCACATTTGTAACTCTTGGTTCTCCTACCATCACCTCAGGTTGCAATTTGGAGCTAAAATCTTTTGGAATCCATTTATATCCTTTGACGTTACCTTGTAAGATTGTTTGATAGATATCATGTTATGATTTTGTCAAGGAGAGCATCTATGACTTTAATCAATCAAAACCATAAGTCCATATCATTAGGATTGGAAGAACCATAAATGTTCTTTGAACGTCTGTGTGTCTAGTCTTGAAAGGTATTAATCTTTCTAAGCATCAAAATGTTTATTTTCAGTGCCACATATTTTAATATATAGACCATTTACTCTTTTTAAAATGTTCTCTGGGCTTGCCTGGTGGCACAGTGGTTGAGAGTCCGCCTGCCGATGCAGGGGACACGGGTTCGTGCCCCGGTCCGGGAAGATCCCACATACCACGGAGCGGCTGGGCCCGTGAGCCATGGCCGCTGAGCCTGCGCATCCGGAGCCTGTGCTCCGCAACGGGAGAGGCCACAACAGCGAGAGGCCCGCGTACCGCAAAAAAAAAAAAAAAAAGTTCTCTGTTGGATTTTTCCCATGAAACCCTAAGCTCTATCACCATTCCTGCTCTCTCTCTCTAGAATTCCTTAAAGAATGGAACTGACGGGCAGAATGGAACTGACAAGTAAGTTGAGGAACCCCTACCATCTACAGCTTTATTTCTTTTAACTTTAAAAAAAATTTTGGCTGCACTGCACGGCATGTGGGATCTTAGTTCCCCCACCAGGGATCAAACCCACACCCCCTGAATTGGAAGGTGACATCTTAACCACTGGACCGCCGGGGAAATCTCTATAGTTTATTATCAAGGAAAGAACACTGTTTAGAGAAACGGGAAAGATTTTCAATGGTGTGTTTCAGAAAAAGCCATCAAAGGAAGGAAAAGGGTAAAGAGAGGAGAAAGCATAAAGGTACAAGAAATTGCTGACTGAAGCATGAATCTTGAAGAGTAGGGGGAAAAAAGTTATCATATGTTCATTTTGAGGTTCATTATATCATAAGTTTAGCAGGGAAAAGTGTAACTTTGAAAGGAATTTCATAAAAGGGAGCTTTTAAAAAGGATTGTAAAATGCTGATGAAAAGGAATTTGGAAGAAAGTCTTGGGTACCAATCGTTTCTTCTAAGATAAGAGGAGGAAGTTTGTATAATCATCTTGCAAAGATCTTTATGGTAAAAAGTGCCCCCAGGGAACTTCATAGATCGGAAATGGGTAAAATATGACTAGTGTGCTTTTCTGCTTTTAAATGTGTAGATTTAAAGCAATGTTGGTTTTACACAAGACAGTTGCCCTAGGCAATTCTTGAGACTGTGCCTCTGTGGTAAATATCAATGGTAGATAAAAGCAATTATCGGGAAAATCATGCGTCTTGTATTAATAGAACATAAACCTTTAGGGCAAGACTTTGTAGACTCAAAGCATGTAGGCATTGCCTTGTCCCAGGGTGGTTTAGAAGGAACCAAAAGACTTCATCTGCCCCCAAGTATCTCCCTTACTTTGGAGTCAAAACCCTTGAGGATCACTCTTTTTAATCAAAATATATTTAGAAAGACATGCTAGAATGTACATCTGCTACTCAGAAGGGAAATACAACAATACAAAATTACCTGTTATTGCCTTAACTTCACCTAATAAAAACACTAGGTAGCCTGGAAATCTGGGCGCAGAATTCAGAGAGTCTAGTACCAGGACAGAGCCATTTTACAGAGGAAGGATATTTTAAAATGTACAGACCTGAGGGATCTGCTCAGAGAGGAAAATGCTTGGAATCTGTACCTCACTCAGATGGGGCTTCATTAGGGCCCAGAGCATCTCGGGAGAAGAGCCCAGTAGAGCAGCGTGGGTGATAAATACAAATATTGTCTTTTTAATCATCTTTTCCAGGGTAGTCCCTGCAAGCTTTCTAGGAACTTATTCTAACTCTTCACTATAAAACAACTTTTGTATAATTTGTCTTCGTCCTCACCCAAATGTACCCACTACTGAAGCATCATAAAGACCTTGAAGTAGACCTAGTAATTAGACACCATAGTGTAGTGAGGAAATTTGACCCATCTTTGGGATCTGAAATTCAGGTGGACCTAGGAAGTCAAGACTTGAGTGGTTCACTTCCTCCATCACCCTCCCTCTCCTAGACACATATTCACACAAAAAGGAATAAAAAAAGACAAAAAAAACTAAAAAGAAATGGTCATCCAGTGGCCAATGAGCTTAATGGCCCCGTTTGATCTATAGGGGAACAACTCTATAATGGAATGCCAAGGTATCCTCTAACCAGGAATCCAAATTTCACATTAGAAATGATGATAAGAAACAAAACATGGGCTTTTCCTATGTTGAGGACTTCAGTGAGTGCTGCCTGGTACTTGGGTCCACTTCCTTGAGAAACCAAGGAACTGCTTTTTCTCCTTGGTCCTGCCTTGAAGGGTCTTCTCATTTTCTTCTTTTCAGTGAAAAAAATAACCAACGTCTTCTCCATATGTGCCCCTGAGCACTGTGTTTGGGGAAAGGTGGTGTGACCTTCCAAAGACAAATCTGGCAGGCACCAAGCCAGGGGACTGGGAATGTGTGCCCACCGTTGGTAAAGCTCAGTGTGGGAATACCCTGGCTAGAAATTTTATGGGTTCCCCAGTATTCCCTGACCCTTGTCTCCAGCAGTGGTGGATGGGAGCAATGACCGCAATTCAAGACCTGTGACAAACCCTTAATTTAAACATTTAAACAAGGATGCAGTTGGTGTAGCCTGAGCTTTGACCGTTATGTATTACTTTAGTGTGATTTAGTAGAGATTTTTCTAGTACGGTAACTGCAATGCAGACATCCTTGGTTTGATTTGACATTTTCTCTTTGGAGACTGTTAACTCTGACATGGTTCCTTAGTAACCAGCCAAGTTCACTGGTAGCACGATGGTTACCTGTAGTAGATTCCCTGGAGGAAGAGGACAGAATAATCAGGAGTGTGGCTGAGGTCAATCCTTCCCTGACTATGCCTTGATTGGGAGGCAATTTACCTTATATTCTTTCATCAGTATTGAAGTAAACATAAGTGCAAATCTATCCCCAACTCCCCATTGACATGTAACACTTTCTATTCCTCCCGATGGATTATTTAAAAACATACAGACATATAGTTTCATTTCAGATAGCTTACCAAAAATTAAAAATTGTGTGTCTCTGGAGGGCCTGCTGTGGAATGAAACTTGTTAGAAGTGAATCTATTTATTTTATTTAACTTTGTCGGAAGCTCCGTAATCCCATTGTGAGAGCACCTAACTCTTAGAAGAGATGCTAAGCAAGAAAGGAGAATGTGGTTTTTTAATCTTATTTATTCCCCTCCCTTCCCTTCTGTTGTTGAATTCTATTTGTATTGCAGAGATTGAGTTCTCAGTTCAAGTACATTCTCATTAATAAAATAGAGGTGGGTGAGTCTTCTAAATCCTTGCACATATTCCTTGCAGATAAAAGCCAGTCTGTTTACTAAATACTCATTTTTTCTTTCTTCTTGGCACTCCCTCAGCAAAGGACGCTTCACAGCAGGCTGTGAGCTGTGGAGTAAATGTCAGAGGAAGTGGGACGAGGTCAAGGGGATAGCTCCCTTGAACTTATTGGTTAGTTTTAAACTGATCAAAGCTATAGCAAACAATTCCATCATTAATCTTAAGGGGGGAAAAAAAAGATGGTGACAAAGAGCAGGAGATGGTTTAAAAAATACCAACACCTGTCAAAATGTCTCCCTTTTTATCGTTGAAGCGTGATGGTTTGAAGGAAGTATGAGAACCTTCTCCAATTTAGCAGAGCTGATCCATTTTTATTTTTATTTTTTAAAGGAAACTTTTGTCCTTGGTCTAACCTGATAGAATGATGCGACGGCTAATATACATCGTTTTTACCCCTTGACACCATTTATCATGCAACAAACTGAGCCTTCCTATCAGTCGCTTTTAAATTTCTTCCTCTGCGTTGCCACTGGTTTTGGGCACTTCCATTTAGCCATAGTTCAAATTTTTTTTAAAAAAAAGTAAAATAAAAGATCCTTCTTCCTACCTTGGTATAAAGATGAACCAATCAATCATTCAAGGAGTACCACGCTCACATCCAATGATACACTTTTGGATGTTGATAATTTACTTTTGATGCTAATTAATTACAAGTAATCATAAAAACAAATTAAAACCACCACACTTATTGCAGGTTTTCTTGTGCTCCTGAAATAATGCATTTTTATGCATCTGTTTACTTGCTTTGTAAAAAAATGTAATAATCTATATTCATAGAAAAGCAACTTTAGTGCTCTGCGTCAAAGCTGTAAACTGTTATTGGTTATTTGGGGTTTTTTTTTCCCTAAGATATTAAAATGGAAGAATGAAAGTGAGCCATATCAAGTGAAAGAGATTAATGCATTTCAGAACTAACTTAAAAGCAGAAATTGAGGATTTTTAAAATTCCTGTTTGTTGTTTATTTCCCTTTTTAAGGGACAAAAGTATTATTTTGCTCCTGAAAATTAGTAGTGGGGTGGAGTACCAGCTTTGGCTTGCAGGCCTAGAAAAGACATAAATCTCTAAGAGACTCGTCTACATTTCCCTGTAGGGGGAAGGAGGGGGCTGGTGGTGAATCTCTGGGTCCTGTTTGCTCCAACAAAGAGGCCCTTTCACCCCATTTGAGAAGTGTGGTGAATGGAACCACAGTGCAGCCTCAGTAGAATTATTATTTGTGCTCCGATTTTTCATCCCACTTCCCCTCCTTCTCCCACCTCCCTAAAAGCTCCTCGGGAGGCAGCAGAGAGTAGTGGAAAAATGATGGCTAGGAGTCATCTGGGGTTCTGGTGTGGACTCCTGCCACCTACCTCATTGGATGCAACCCAAATGCAGTGAAATAACACACTACTTGGGAATGCTTTGCAAGCTACCATACCCGTCCCCCTCCTCTTCCTCGTCACCGTCATCATCACCATCACCACTATAATATACACTGAGTGTTAAAGACAAGTACCTTTACCGGTAGCGTCTCACTTATCATCCCCACACCTCTGCAAAGGCAGATTCTATTTTCTGCAACTTTGCAGGGATCTGTCCTGTCTCTCAAGGGTGAACAATCTCGGGCAAGAGAACTCCAGGTCCCTGTTTTGCAGCATTCATCCCCCACGGCCTCCTATGGGATTCCCTTACACAACGTGCTTGTGGTTTGTAAAGCTTTGCACACCCATTAGGGGGGAGTTTAGTGGGCAGAATTCTTGTTCCATGGGGTTGTGGAACATCCTTCAAAGATTTTCACTGTTGGTCAGCTCAGCAGCCATTCCCTGCTTCTCTTCCCCAAATACCCACTGAATCCCCCCTTCTCATTTTTTGGATATCTGCTCCCCTTGGGAGGTCCAGTTTACACTTGGAGATGGTATCAGGTGAAGTTCAGACTTGTCAAGGAAGATAGTTGAATTTCTTACAACTATGTCGAGGTAGCGTAACCCAATAGCCACTTCCAAGGTAAACCCAGGGTCATGATCATTTCTGTACACACACAGTATGCAGCCCCCAACCCAAACCAGATCCTATCTCAAGACATGTGTTATGTGTTAAGCTCTGGGGAAAGTCTAGTTTGACCCTGAAGAGGTCTCTGGAACCTGGTCATTTGATTTGTAAATCTTGGGACTATCACAAAGCTGTTAGAAGTCAGCCAGCCTTGGGAGCTTTAATTTATATTATCCATGTATTAGGTTACCGAAGCCTCAGTTGTCAATTTCCAGCCATGGTTTAAAAAAATTATTGTCATTTAGAATTTTAATTCATTTTCACAAAAATACATTTGGTTTATCAATGTAAGTAATTTGCATTTATGAATGTTTTGTTTGCCTTTTTTTTTTAAAGCTGTGGTTTTCTTTTTCCTTTTTTTCTTTTTTGAAGATGTTGGGGGTAGGAGTTTATTAGTTAATTTATTTATTTTTGCTGTGTTGTGTCCTCGTTTCTGTGCGAGGCCTTTCTCTAGTTGCGGCAAGTGGGGGCCACTCTTCATCACGGTGTGTGGGCCTCTCACTATCGTGGCCTCTCTTGTTGTGGAGCACAGGCTCCAGACACATAGGCTCAGTAGTTGTGGCTCACGGGCCCAGTTGCTCCGCGGCATGTGGGATCTTCCCAGACCAGGGCTCGAACCCGTGTCCCCTGCATTAGCAGGCGGATTCTCAACCACTGCGCCACCAGGGAAGCCCTGCCATTTTTTAGTGCAAGAAAATCCTAAGGAAGAACGTGTCAGAGCTTGTCATTAGCCCTATTTCTAGACCTGTAGAAATACCACAAAGCCATAGACACTGGGAGGCAACGTGGCAGACAGCTTTGCAGGCAGGTACACCTGGTCCAAACTGGCTGCTTCACACGCATGACCTAAGGTAATATCATCACTACAGACCTGGGCTTCTTTATATGGAACGAGGGGGATTAAAAAGCCTACTGCAATTCCCATGAAGTTTAAACGAGGGAACGTTAAAAGTGTGAGCAGAATGTCTGGTGCAGAATTGGCACATGATAAATGTTCCTTCCTGCTTCTTCCGCCCCCTGACTTTCAGAACATGGAGCAAAAAGAAGGAAGTATTCTCTGTTCCTATAAGTCATCTTTGAATTAGTCCCCATCATTCTTTTATTCCAGCCACAACTTGCTTTTCTCCCTTCTCTTCCTTCTTCCTCTTCGCCCTGTGCTTTCCAAAGGGAAGGAAGCAAGTCAGGCCCCAAAGGTCCCCTCTGATGGTGGAGTCTCCACCAATGCTGACCCTCAGGTGTCTACTGGACCCTACTCTCCTCTCCTTGCGCCATCTTAACCTCTCACACGCACCCTGCTTGTCTTGTGCACTAACACCTGCAAGTCCAATAACCTCCTTTCTGCTTCCAGTGGAGCCAAAAGGAAGGAGGAGCAAATGTTGGTAGGAGGGTGTTGTACCTTCTCTTAAGACCTGTCACTGGCCGGGCTCCTGGAGGCTTTCACACGAAGCAAGGAAGTGTCGCTTTGACAACGGGATAGCTTCTAGCTGGGCTCAGTTTCCTGGTTTGGCATTTTGGAGCTCCTGCGTCGCCATCTTTAGGGTAGGAGGTGTGCCGAAAGACACTTTGCAGCCACCCTAATGATCCAGCCGCATCTCATTTCAAGCCAGGAACAGACAAGCGCTGAGCAGGGAGGATGCTTTGGGCTCCTCTCTCAAATGATGTTTCACACATTTTAGATTTAATAATGCCCGAAAGGCGATGTACCCAGTGCCTAACTCTCTTGATCATCAAACGCGTATTGTATGGGAAATTTAATCAACCAGGTCTCATTTGTTGAGACCTGTTAATCCATTACCGTAATATTTTAAGAATTCCCTGCCATTAATTTTTTAAAAATCACACAGAGTTTCTAAATGTTTCAATTGTCTCAAGTGTCTGGAAAATGAATCTATGCCTAACGATTGGCAAGACAACCCCTCGGTCCCAGAGCAGAGCAGATAGCAGAAGAACCCCATCCAATTCCACTGCCTACATTCTCCACATCCCCACAACCAACACACCCATACAAACACATTTACAAGATAGAGTCATGTCCTGGTTTGGAATCGTTCTCACAGGGGACTGACCAGTCAAGGGAAAATCCTCAGTGCACTGTAAGTAGCCATCATGAGGTAGGAGAATCACAGTAAATATTTGAACATACGTGCAATGTTCTTCCACTTATAGGAATTGTTTTCTTATATAACATCTCAATTAATATTTAAAGTAGTTTGTGAAGGCATGTATTATTATCCCAGTTTCACTGAGGAGGAAACTGAGATTTAGAGAGGAGACCCAATGTTCCCAGTAGGAAGTTGTCAGAAGTTGAATGTGGTCTCCTCGGACTCCAAATCCTGCATTTGACCATGGCACTAACCATGTGCCTTCAGTCATCAAAAGATGACATAGCCCAAGTGTACGGGACAGACATTGAAGGTTTTGCTTAAAGCGGGAAGGGAGCAACTCCAATATGCTTTCTAGTCTAACAAAGACTCAGGAACTAGCACCATACAAAACTGTGACATTTACATTTGGAGTGTATTCTCCTTTCTCAAGGCTAATTCATCTCCTACTTGTTTTTTCCCCCTCCTTTTTTTTTTTTTTTTTTTGCGGTACGCAGGCCTCTCACTGCTGTGGCCTCTCCCGCTGCGGAGCACAGGCTCCGGATGCGCAGGCTCAGCAGCCATGGCTCACGGGCCCAGCCGCTCCGCGGCACGTGGGATCCTCCCGGACCGGGGCACGAACCCGTGTCCCCTGCATCGGCAGGCGGACTCCCAACCACTGCGCCACCAGGGAAGCCCTCCCCCTCCTTCTTTATCCCCATTGCAGGTAACCAGATAAAGAGCATGAACGGGGGTGGGTGGTGGGGGAGAAAAGCAGATCCTCAGTCCTGAAATTCCATCACTTCTACAACACTCCAGGGCATTTTCCTGTACCCTGCATGAGACTGCCTGATATTCTCGCTCCAAGAACAAAGAGCACGAACCCCTATAAATGCGGAATATCTATACAATCCAAGCAACTTCATAAAGAAGAATCAAAATAAAACCAAATCATGGTTTCATAGGTGACATGGCCTTGGCTAATGACTTATACGTTTGTTAAACAGGTAAATGCCAGCACTTGTTTAAGGTTGCTTAGCTGCTCCAAAACAGCAAAAGAGCCTCCACGCCAGACCCTCGAAAGAAACATAATCTTCTAGAGAATTCTCACTCCAGGTTGTAGAGATGACAACAGGAAACAAGTCAATGAAGTAGGCTTAGGTCTAGAGGATAAAAATCACAGTCTGACTATTCTGTTATCAGAGCATGACCCACCCAAGGACTCCCCTGGAACAGCTCAGGCTCATTGGGAGTTCTTTTGACCCAGTCTAGAAGAGAAAGAGTGAGACAGATGGAGAAAGGAGAAAGAAGGAAAGAAGGATGTATCTGGCTATAAGGAGAGTCACAAAACTAAAAAACACACAAAAACCAGAACAGGAACTGCAAACCTTCCAAAGGGGAGGCCATTATTCAGAAGTGGTGAAATGGTGACCTTTGCTCATCCTGAGCTTGAAACTTAGATGAACAAGAAAGGCTGACAGGTGAGACTGATGAAAATGAAGCTGGAATGACAGATGCCAGGGTTTGATTTTGTTTCATTTTGGACAGGGTGTGAGTAAAATTTCCACACCAAAGGAATCTGGGGGAGAACTGATCAAAGGGCCAGGACCTAGGCAGAAATGCAGAGACAGGATTTGAGTTGAGGGCTCCACTATGGCATAAGCAGGCGGAGCCACGGCAACAGCAAAGCTTAGAAAGGAGACAATCGGATGCCACAGTGGAAGTGAGTGGACTCACTGACACTTGTGTTGTATGTCCGGGTTCTTCTTGGTGGTGACGGTGGTTTAATTAGAGCAGATTTTTGGAAGAGGCAATCTAGGACTTCTTGGAAAACCCCAACTAGGGGATGGTTTCCTGGTCTTACAAGATATCCTAATATAACCCATGTTCTAAGCCTAAGTTATAAAACAGTAAAGTGAAAAGTCATTTGGCTCATTCATTCATTTACTCACTGTTTTTTTCTTTAGACAGGATACTTATTGTCAAATAAGTATCTCATGCCAGGTACCATGCTAGATTCTGGGAATGCACATGCAAGGAACAAATGGTATCTGCCCTTTGAGAGAGAGAAAGCCATGGATTCAGACAATTATAAAATATTGTGATAAATGATAGAAGAAATAGCTGAGCACTAAATAGATAGTAGGGGCGTGAAAAAGACTGGAGGATCTGGAAAGGGATATGACTTTTTTACCCAAAAGGGAAAATAAGAAGACATTTCAGGGACATTTAGTAAATATTTGCTGGGCAATGCAATAACCTTTTTTTTTAAAATTAATTTTTAATTGAGGTGTGAGGTAGTTACAGTAAATTTCACAAATCGTGTTCAGCTAAACTTTTATGTGCATATACCTGTGTCATCACCACTCAGATCAAGATATGGAATATTTCCACACCCCAGAGCACTTCCTCATGCTCTCAGTCAATACTCTCCCCCAAGAGGTAACCACTGCTCTGACCTCCATCACCTTAGATTACTTTTGATGGACTTGAACTTCACAGAAATGGAATCATACAGTATATATTCTTTCTGTCTGTCTTTCTCCACTCATCAACTCAATGAGATTCCTCCAGATTATGCAAATATCTTTCTACTAAAACAAGGTAGCAGTGGAAGTTGTTCCTGGATTTTAGGATTTTCTTAAGGGGAGTTAATTGGCTGAGAAAAGGGAAACAGATGGTGGCGTGGAAAAAAACATAAAAGTTTAGATTCAGTGGGGGTGGGTTTCGGTTTTGAAGAGGCTAGCTGTGTATCTTAAGAATATCAGTCTCTGAACTTCAGTTTTCTTCTCTGCAAAATGATGATAACACCGCCACTTACTTCATGGAGCTGTTAATATAATGTATGTGAAAAATCACTTTTAAATTCGAAAGTGTGACGCAAATAGACTTCTAAAACTATTTTTATTTGTTTATTGTTTGTGGACAAATTGATGTATATGTATGTTTATGAATGTCTAAAGATATGCAAAATAATTTTCTATTATGCCTTTTATAAGTAGGCTCTTAGTAATCAGTTGAGTTTTATTACTCAAATGCAATTCAATTAACATTCAACAATTGCCTTGTTAAATTTAAAATCTTATTCTAGTTGCATGTAATATGAAGCTAAAACATGGGTTGGTGTTCTAAGTCTTGAGATCTGGTTGCCAAATCAAACAATACTCTGAATTTACCAGACTTGCTAACACTTGTAATAATGCACATTAAAAAGGACACTACCTCAAGCATCTATTTCCTTCTGTTACAAGACTTGCATTGTAAAACAGCAAAAGCAAACATTCCACAGAAGGAAGGAAAGGTTTTAGATGTCTTCTTAGCTTTTTTTTTTTCTTTCCCCCAATTTCCAGTTTGTGACCACAAAGGGAAACTGCAGAGATGAACGTCTGTTGAAATAAGAAGTGATAGGAGATGGCTAGAACTGAAAAGTTTCAATCTGAGTCAAGTGAGAGAAAGTAGAGCTTTGAGACTGACTTTTTAATTTCTTGAATTAATTGGTAAATACCTTACTTGCTCTTCAGCGAGATTATGAGTTCAGAATTAGAAAATGGATTCATTCAAATTCTCCACCAACTGTTGTAAATTTTCTTGCTGATGGGAAAGAGGGGGAATTCATTTTCTCAATGGCTACGTTGCCAGCCATCATCTGGAGCGTTCTGTCTATAAACATGAAACCAGAAACACTGGCGGGAGAAGACATTAACCAATCCCCTACCAGGCTGTAAGGAATACCACATCCTCCACCTGGCACCATTAATAATCCTATTCAATGAACCCTTTATTATTAATATTACTGGTATAAAAAGTGACCCCACAATTACAGGTGTAACTTAATGAGGCACATGTTGTGGCCAGATGTCTTCCAAGGCTGACTCCACCACCACAGGACACATCTTTGTGCAAGTTTCATAAAAAGAAACCATCTGAAAGCATTCATTTCAAGAGCATATTCATCATGTAGCATGGTCAGTTCAGGACTGACGCGCTTCTACTTAAGTTTAAACAGATGGAAAGAACCTGGAAATTATATTCAACGTACCTTTTTTTTAAAAGTAATTATCTGATTAAAACTGCCAAATACATTTTCTTCTTTTCACTTCCTTCATGAAAATGTGGAGGAATTGGCAGGGCTGTCACTGCCTCGAGTTAGGAGGGATGCCTGCTATTCAACTGGCCTCCACCTGCTGCCTGTTAGAGACCGAGTTTTGTGATTATATTTCTTTTTTCCTTGTCCGCATTTGCTAAAATGTAGAACAGATTTTTGTCAAAACTCAAGGGGCAGTCAGAAGTCGATTGAAATAAGAAGAGTAGCACCTAATTATGACGATGTTTAAACTTTCTGGTCAGGGTCTTCCAGAAAAAAGTAAGGTGTCCTATGGGCATGGAGCTTCTCGCGTGTCCCTACATAGGAGACAGACCTGCTTTCTGCTGACAGCTACTAGCATGCATGCCCTTGTGTCAACTAGCATTTGCAGGGGACACATCTAGTGTACAGATCTGTTGAGTTTCTAACTCTCACTAACCCTTCTGCAGTGGATTCAAGGTCAGTGTAAATGGTGGCTTAGATGAAACCACTGTTGGCTAAACTAGATAGAATTTTAGCTAGTTCTTGAAGAAGAAAGCATCATGTAGAGAAGGAGGGGAATAGCCTAAGAAAAGGTAAGGAGAAGGTCATGGCCATGTAGGACCAGATGCGTGGATGCCTTCTTTAGGCTAGCATAGGGGTGCTCTGGGCAGGCTTTTAATTTGGCACTCCTTCAAACTGCTGTTCTCTAAATTTATTCAGAAAAGAAAACACATCAGAAGTTACATGAAGGGAAGGGCAGAGAATAAGGAGGTGCATGGTAGCATCAAAGATCTTCATTCTCAAATTAATTCAGCTTTGGCTCCAAACACATATACCTCACTCAACACAGTGAGAACCCTGATTTTAAGATGATCTGATCTTGTTTCAAGGTTATTTTAGGACCATCTGTTGAGCCTCAAGCATGTCTCATGGGGGAAGGGTGTGTCTTCTGCTACTCCAAGCAGCTTGTCAAAGAATGCCTTCCCTCCACATGTAGGAGGCTCCCTGAGAAGACTTTTAGAAATAAAATTGGTTCCATCGCACTACATTTATAGTGTTGTTGGAATACTGCTGGGGATATTCTAGTGTTGGTAAAATATCCCTAAGAATATTTTAATACATTTATACAGTGGTGTACCATATAGTTACTCGTGTGGTCCAGTCCTCAGTCCAACTCTGTGAGCTTGACATGTCTGGGCAGCAATGAGATGAGCAGAACTAATTAACTAGTTCAATCACTCTGCAAGGCTTACATCTCCCTTTCCCACCTCCCCTCCGTTGTTCTGTGCTAATAATCCTCCAAGGAAAGGATGCTTTGATTTCTCTTTCCCTTTCTTCTCATCTCAGAATGCCTGTCAGTCTATCTGTCTGTCCATCTGTCTCTACCTCTGCTTACTCTTGTCCCTCTGCAAACCTTCTCCTATTCCAGGGTTCACACGGCAGCGTAAGCTTCCCAGGTTTACATATTACTACCTCAGTCATCTGGAGAAACAACAATTCCTTGGTTCTAGTTCCAAAATTCACCAGGAAGGACTTTGGTGGACTCTCTTCCCTGAGTTTGCTCTCACTAAGAGATGCTAGTGTGGAGATCCCCCGGTAGTTGTAGCCAAACTTCAAGTAGCAGAGCCATGGGGGATCACTGGGGGATCACAGAGAAAAAGAAGATAAAAACTAGATTGTGGAGGCTCTGAGTACAGCCAGAATACTTGACTATCCTGTTTTTAACCAAGTGTTGCTTCCAGATGAATAAACTGCCTAAGTCAGGGGGAGATCAGATTGATTCAAGCAGAGCGAGACCTGAGCCAGGGAGACACATTTAAAGGGTATTATTTATCTACAAGGATGTTCGCTACAGAAATATTTATAATGGTGAAAGATTAGAAATATAAATTTTCTAACAAGCAGGGATTAGCTAAATAAATCATAACGACAAATTACAGCAGAGCTGTATGATGGAATACTGTGCACTCAACAAAAATTCTGTTATGAAATATTTAGGGAGCATATTTCAAAGCTCCTGATCTCATATGATGTAGCCTCCTAGGAGACATACAGATATCACATAGCACATGTTAAATCACTGAGTCTAGAAATAGCTGAATCCCAAACCTGACTTTGCCAAACCAAAACCAACTTTTCTCATAAAGCTTGATTAGATAAGACTATTAAATCTTACTTGTTCCTTTTCCAGTAGAATTTATGGGGACCTTATATGATTTGGTCATGTATGTATGTGTGTGTGTGTATGTGTGTGTGTGTGTGTGTGTATATATATATATATATATATATATATATATAATCAAAATAATAGTCCATTAACCTCTTGGATGAATTACATCTTTAATAATTCAAGCTGATCAAAAATTTAACATTCATTTGGCATGGACCACCTTCAAAATGAAATAGAACCTTTGCTTCTTCTGGAACTGAGTTGGAGGAAACATATGGTCAGAAGACAGATAAAAATCAGGCTATCTCTGCCTGGGTTGCCCCTTATCAGTAGAAAAATATAGCATTTGAGATTCCACCACTATCAATTTGAACATCCTCTTGCAAGCACTAAGCTGTCTTATGGACTATTAGCTATTTGAAGGAAGTCATGCTTTCAGTCATTTTTTTAAAGCCAGTCTTAACAAACATGGGTAAAGCACAGTAAAAGAGTAAATAAAGTCCAAAGAAGGTTGCGGTAGCCAATGAAATAGCTATTTGCTGATAGAGCTCTTACAGTACCCGAGTCTGGAACCCCTGCCCATAGCCATATCCTCAGTACAAGTAAGCACTTGGCGAAAGCAGTGGCTTTTACGAGATATCTTGCATCAGAGTTCACGGAACCGGCTTACAAAGAGGCATCCCTTCAATTGTGTTGCAAGAAAAAAATAGGGCTATGATCTCCAAAGGACAGAATCCTTGTAAAATTTATGTAGCTCTTTAATACAACAAGCTTTGGTTTAAAGAGGTGGAGGATTTACATGTGCTAAGTGCTCCTACAAATCTACTTTACCCTTTCTTGGAAAAGGGCAACACAATAATAATAGTTAAATTTATGTGTAAGATGTCTGTATAGTAGAGCCGCTCCAATCAGTAAATATTACACAGTAGACTAACTGTTTCTGCTTTTAATCTTTAAATTTCTTCAACAGAATGCTGTCAGCTGGGCGAGGGACACTTAGCCCACACTCTTTAAACCTTTAGGGTCTGGTTCTATATTATGAACAGAATAGTATAAAATCCAAACTCCAAATGGGCTTCCTGCCCACTGTTGTTTCCAGATTCTACCCACCTTGCAGATAGATGTCAGAATATTCTTTCTTAAATAACATCTTCAAAAAGGAGTGCTTTTCTATTGAATTTTATATCCTATCTATTTTCATCTCTCTGTCCTTACAAGCCTCCAGCAACTTTTCCTTGCTTTTATTTTTTTCGATTAGAAAAACACTCATTTCTCGTTTTTCTTTCTCATAAAAGCAATAAGCAACCCTTCAAATTACTCACTTGCTCATTACACACACACACACACACACACACACACACACACAGTATATAATCAAAGAAAACAACATGTGTATATAAATTCCTTTTATTAGAGCGCTCCTATGACAACTGCCTGTCCCAGCTGAAGGGCTGGGCCCTCCTCGTTCTGTCATGGGATTTTACTCCTCTTTGGCCACAGTTGATGGGACCAGAGCTGGACACCTGACCCATGACCTAGGCCATTCACATTCTGTCTCTTAAGAATTTAAACTAAGAGACAAGAGATTAGAGGTCATGGTGCTCCCTGGCCCATGAAAACTTGGTGCAGAGAGAGGCCGTCTGCTGAGAAAAGCAAGAGAAGAGAGCAGATGGTAGATCATGTGGCCCCAGAGAGAAAAAAAAGAGAATGAGAAGGTAGTTGCTTTCGCTCCTGATGTTTTCCAGGTCCCAGTTCAGTCTTCTGAAGACTGGCTGTACTTCCTGCACTGAGGTTCTATGTGATATCCTTGCATTGGTAGAACAAATCCCTCTGGTCTTAAATTAGGTTCAGTGGATTTCTGTTTCTTGCACCCAAATGGATACTAAGATAATGCATATGTACCCATGTGGATCATACATCTATACTGATCATAGACATATACATGTAGATATCATTTAGATTTATATCTGATACATGCTACGTGCAGAGAGAGTAGGTTTAAAACAGTGACAGAAACTAAGACTTGGCCCCTACCTTTATATGACTCTTAATTAACAAAACAGGCAGTGAAAGAAAGATAAGTGCTCGGTGAGAGGAAACCACTGCAAAGGCTCCAAAGACTTTGGAAGAAGGAGTTCACTTACCTATAGACTGGGTTGGTCAATTGAGGGAAGGACTCATGAGAAAGAGGATAAAAATTGGGCCTCACATCACAACTGTCGAATAGGTAGGATTTACACAGGTATCAAGGACAAGAGAGAGAGAGAAGTAAGAAAATACAAGACAGGAAGAAGGCAGTGAGGGTGCTTTTTGATTAAACAACCTTGCTTTATAGAGGATTCAGATTGCAAATTGCCGTGTACATGTTTTCAAAGTCCTTTCCTTCCAGGAAGGCCCAAAATCTCTGAGTTGAAAGCTCTTTATGGGCTAAAATTTTAATTTCCTAATGCAGGATTTCAAAGTGATTGAATTGATGTGTGTTATTACCCAAGCTGATTGACTTTTCCTTACAGATACCACTATTTTGATCATTTGTCAAAATAAGATCAGAACATCTACAAATTACAATAGTTATTTTTAAATTTTGAAAGCCATGTTTGGTTATAAGTGATCAGACATTATCTCCAAGGAAAATAGGGCATACCTTTGGCTTCTTTTTCCTGGAGATAGATGCAAATTTCTTATTGTCTTCAGTGGAACTTCAAATTCGCACACAATCTCAGACATGGGCACACAACCACATCATAGAATTTTAGAGCAGTGAAGAGGCCTCATTTGAGATAGGAGAATACAAAAGACCAGCGAAGCTGGGGGCTGTGGCTGTTAAGATTCTGGGTTTTGCAGTCACAAGGACCTCTTCCTCCGTCTAATCATGTGACTGTGGGCAGGTGACCTCAATGGCCTCAACCATAAATGGCGATAACAACCACAAAGGACATAAAAGTGATGCTGTAAGGATTAAGTGAGAGTGTGTGCACAAGACACCTAGCATGGGGTCTAGTTCACAGCCAGCATTCAACACGGGTCACGGTTATTATTAGGTCAGGAGATTTCCTAGGTTCAGGCAGCTAGACACCGACAGAGCTGAAGTCTGAACTCAGGCCTCCTCACCTTCAAAACAGGGTTCTTTCCATAATTTGTCATACAAGGATATTTAGAATCTATGTTAGAAGTGGCAAAGAGTGTAAGAGAATTTAAGATGGAGTACCCAGGAACTGTCCCTGACAAGTCAATTTGAAGGTGTCCTTTACTTGATCTGAACTAAAAAATGTTTCTTCCATTGTGTGATTTGGCAAAATGGGAGAAACATAAGTGTGTTAATTTTTTTTCCATTTGTGAAACTCTCATGTGGTCACAGTTGATAGTAAAGATTGGGCTTGTTTGGTACTTTGGTCAGAATGCAACACACCTCTAAAGGCCAGGTCTGGTGGCAAAGAACACAGACAACAGCCCACATGCAGGAGGGTGGAGGAGAGAAGGGGCTGGATCTGGCTTACAAAGTGGGGATCCTGTAGGGCTGAAGCCAGTTCAGCTGCAGAAGGCATCCTTTCCTATATGGGTCTTCTCCTTACACTGTGGTCAGATTTGCAGAATCCACCCTCATGCTTCATTCTGGTCCGTAACAGAGTCAGGAGAGAGGCAGCTAAGACATGACATCCTTGTGCATCTTGAATCTTACGATTTGTATCTACCACTTACACAAGAGAATTCTCAGCCATTTTCTCTTAAAATATTGCTATTCTGCCAATTACTCTAGTCTCTTTTCCCAGAACTCATCATAGATGTATGCTTCCTCCAAGTCTTATAATTTCTCTAGCATATTTTTTTAATCTCTGTTATTATATTCCAGAAAATTGTCCCTCCTCTATCTTCAGCTCATTAATTCTCTCTTTAGCAGTATCTAATCTGCTGTTTGATTCATTTGGTTTTTAATTTCAATGATTAAAACTTTCATTTCCAGAACTTCCACTTGGTTCTCTAGCAACATTTCCTTTTTTTCCCCCCATATCGTTTTTTTTTTTGGAGGGGGGAGGGGGAAGCTATGGGTTTTTTCTCTTTTTTTTTTTTATCTTCAATCATTTAAACATATCTATTTTATACCCTCCATAAAATTTTTGTTACCTGATGTTCTTAGGGGTCTAGTCCCACTGTTTCTTAAGCCTTTTGACTCACCCTCATATAGAATTGCTTATTTTTATAATTTTGAATAGTGAGCTTTTCTTTAGCAGGGATTTATCTGTGACCTGGTTAGATTGTGTGTCTTTCTGGAGAGGTTTTGAATTTACTTCCATTTGGCACCCCAGAAGTAACAGTCTGTGTCTTCATTTCATGTTAATTCCTTAGCTCGTGTAAAACTTCAAGGTTACTAAGTTCAACACCTCTACCAGTCACTCTCCTCAAACACTCAAGTTTTCCATTCCATCTGTATTTCAGCAGCTAGGGATTTCCACCCCCCCCATCCCACTCTTCCCCTTGTCTCTCTTCTTTCCTTCCTCTCTCCCTTCTTTCTTTCTTCCTTCCTTCCTTCTTTCCTCCCTTCCTCCCTCCCTCCCTCCTTCTCTCCCTTCCTTCCTTTATAGAGGGAGGTTTTTCAGGTAATATACTCTTCTCTGTTGTTTGAAGCAAATGTACTATATGTGTGCCCAGTAACATTTTAGGGAGGTATTTCTTAGTGTCCCTGGTTAAAAAGAGACATACTTCTGGCCCTTCTCCAAGTCATCTCCTACTTCTCGCATACAATCTCCTGTGCCCCAGCCATCCTGCTCTCTGGATTGTTCCCTGAATATGCCCCGTGCTATCCTGATTCAGGGGCTTTATTCATGCTGCTCCCCCTGTTCATTTGGTCTCACCTGCTCATCCTCACCTGTTACAGTTATACCTTCCCTCAAAGTCCATTTCAAATGTCTCCTTCTTCATGAAGCCAACACGAACTCTGTGAAGCAGGTGTAAATTCTCCTTCCTCTGACCTCCCCTAGTATGCCTCACCTTCATTGTAGCACTTAAAGTACCTTATTTATGTATTTGCTTTGTGCTCCAACTAATTTTTAAAATTGCTTGACAGCAGAAACTAGAGTATTATACCTCTATATTCCCTATAGTACCATGAGTACTGTTTGATGTTAGGCGTTCAAAGAAAATAAATGTTGTTTCTTTTTTATTGAATCTATCTGAGTATAAGGGATAATATAGCAAAGATTTTACTTATAGAAGGCTGGATGTTCTTTTGAAGTATCTCTTTTATCTACTAGCAGTGTTTGAAATTCCCCCATGCTACAATGAGAGAGAAAGTTTAAACCTGAAAATATTCCTGGAAGGTGGGTAGGCATTAATTTAAATACACCAAAAGGTAAAAAAAGGTGATTTTCCTTTGAGAAGGTGGAAGGGGGATGGAGTTGATGTACTCTCTCTTCCTTTTTGATGCAATTTGATGTGAAGGAGTTGACGTTGAGTAGAGAAAGCATCTTCAGTAGTAAAAGCAGGTATAAAAAAGAAAGCGGAGCTCCCTGGAGACACACTTTTCTGCATCCCCAGTTCTGCCATGGACTGGGCTTGAGTGGGATCTCCAAGGACAGGACCTCTGCCCCTGGATGATGGGAGTCTGGGAGAGAAGTTTTTTACTTTTTATTTTTTTAACTTCTTTTAATTCCACATCCTAAGTTTAAAATTCTACCATCACGGGTAACACACTGGTATGGATTCTTTGGACTTATTTCTACACATAGGATAGCATCATTTTACTCTAAAAAAAACAGGATTATGTTATATGCACTGGCATATAATGTTTGTTGCTTTTAATGAACAAGATAACATGGAAATCCTTCCCTATCAGTACACCTGAATGTAACTATTTAAATACAATTCCATTGTAAGGTGGCACATAACTTATTTTAATAATCTGAAACTCATTCTGTCTATTGTACTTCAAGCTCTATGATTCTAAACTTAATAGTCCATTTCTTCCTATCAAGGATTTTACTCAAAATAAAGGGGAAAGAATGCCCCACCCCCGCCACAAACACACACACGCACACCAGTTTCCCTTGGAATTACAGGGGAGATACCCTGGGGGAGATTAAGTCTACTCTCGGGATTTTCCAGGTGCATTTGCAGCCTACGGGGGTACCTCTATGGATGGTTTCTGTGAGCACACACTTTACTGTGAAAGAAACCTGCCAAAAACCTGATCACTCCTGCCGTGTATAAGTCATCCGACAGCGAGGCAGTATTGCATAGTGATTGAAGTGAAACCACCTAGGTTTAAATCCAGCTCTGCCACCTACCAGTTATGTAACAAGGAAAAAATTCCTCAGCCTCCTGTGCCTCAGTTTTCTCATCTTTAAAATGGGGATGACAATAGGACCTATTTTACAAGATGGTTACAAGGACTGAATGCTTTAAAACCTGTAAAGTATTTGTAAGGTCCTGGTACATAACACATGCTTAGTTAAATATTAGTTAACCCTTGACATGTGCTGATACCACACAGTGCAAAAAGGAGCTTGAGTGCAATGAGCTCAGGTAGCAGCTGAGAATCCCAGTGCTGAAATGAGAGGGTTTCCTGGCACATACGACAAGTACTCTGACAGCTTCAGTCCTCCCAGGTTTGAAGCACCATCTCAGGTCTCCCTTTCTGGGAACTTTACTGAATTTCTCTAGTCCAAAACAATGCCACGATAGTGTGGCATGCATATGTGGCCTCTACCCTACTGTCCTTTGGGGCAGGATAATTCTTTGTTGTGGGCAGCTGTTCCATGCCGTGGAGGATGTTTAACAGCATGCCTGGCCTCTACCCCCTAGATGCCAGTAGCATCTCCCTCAGCTGAAACAACCACAAAATGTCTCCAGACATTGCCAAATGTCCCCTGGGGGGGGCAAAATTGCCCCCGATTGAGAATCACTGATGTAACCTCAGACTGGATGTGAAGGTTGCATTTCCTAGCTGTTTCTTGGATATAGGTCTATTTTACTAGACTGTAAGAATCTGCAGGCAGGGACCATCTTTGTATCCCACCCCCCGACGAGCACAGTGCTGGATATGAAGACGTCACTTAAATACTTACTGCCTAACTCAAAACAGGCAATCAAGATAGTTGGTTAACATTTTAATTTCTGATTTGCACTCAGATTGACTTAAATAGAGGTGACATCAAGACTAATTATTTCTGCTAACTCTTGAAATGTCAATTACTTCAAAACACATCCTTCTCATACAATATGTAACGCGACTCAAGCTGGGGTTTTTGTCTTTTCTCGGATCACAATTCCGTACATACTTCACACAGTAGCTGAGTTATATAAAGTTTGGTTTTAATTGCCGTCTATCCATTTCCTTCTTTACAATGAACTGGAAATATCTCAGATGCACTGAGGATGCCTTTCTCAAGATCTCTTTGTCACTGGTGTCACGACGTCTGAATTTTAAAACACTAGCGATGTTCAGCCGGAGAAGAGGCACGAGGGATTTCGCTGTGCGCCTCTCACACACGGCCTGTCAGCCAGGAATGCTCTAGGAGACTGTTTGTTCCCTTGAGAGGATTTTTATCCTGACATTTAACATATTCTGATAAAGACAAATTTCACACTTCCCGTTTTGCTATTTCATATTTTATGCTTCTTTTTGTCTTTCAAATGGAGGCACACATGTGAGTGTAAACACCAATATGTACCCGTGAGAATACATATGTATTGCCGTGTCCATCCCCAACTGAAAACTGCAGCTTACTGTATTGAAGGCTTCAAACTGAGGTTGAGAGACAAATCTGTTGAGACTTTCTACTGGGATCATAGAAAACCTCATACCACAGATGGGGAAGTTTAAAGGAAGACATGTGCAGGGTCCCAGATACAGAGGCACATCATAAGGAGAGAACAGAGGCACTTTTCAGAGGCCCCAAGAGGGAGCAATTACTTCATGGACTTGCCATGGCATTGGGGGTGATCCTTCGCTTTCAGGCTCAGGAACCGAGCTTTGCAATCCCAGGGATGAGGGATGGTTCCAAGGACAGACTCACATGAGCACAGTTCTTGAGACTATGTCTAATCAGAATGCCAATAACTGGCTGGCAATGGGAAATGTAGGTGTAAGTTGTACTCACGCTGGTGGGGCTGCATCTTCTCCTCCTGTAGGCACTGCCGTGACAGGCCAGGTAGTCAACAGGAGGAAGTTTAATGGGCTTGGAGTAAGCACAGAGGGATGTGGCTCTATGGTCTGAAGACAGTCTACTCAAGTCAAGATACCTAAGGCATCCATTCTCCTCACAGGGACACACATACCACCACAGCAATCACGTAGAGTTTTGCCCAGAGGCCCCTCCTTTCTGGCTTGGGCTCCCATAGGCACTGGTGACATCTGACTCAAGGACACACACTCAGTATCTCATGGCCAGCCAAACTCCTCTTGAACGACCCATTTTTTAAAGATAAGTTATCCTTTGTATAGTTTATTCTCTTCTGGCATCCCTTCCGGGAAACAGAGACCACGAGAGTGAGCCGTGAAACGAGGGAGACCCAAGTCTTGACCAAGCCTATGCCGAGAAGTAAGAAAACGGTTTTTAAAAATCACATCCACGCAGAACCAAAAAGAGCAGGTTAGGACGTCGTCTATCTTTTTAAATGACTTTGAATATCTTTGCTTTGATTCTTCATGTGTAGATTACAGCTTAATCACAGAAGACAATCTTACTTGTCTCTCTTCTAAGTCCTTATTTGAGGATGAGGGGGGGAAGGGACCGCATTTTTCACTCCTATGGACATCAATCAATGTTTGAGGTGAACTGAAGTTGCTCAACTGCCTGTCCCCGAGGAGGCAGCAGCACAGAGCTGGGCAGAGTGTGGGCTCCAGATCAGACTGCCTGCATGTGAAGCCTGCCTCTCCCTCATCCTAGCTTGGGAAAATTATCCTTTTGTGGCTCTGTTTCTTCATCTCAAAAGTGGACTAACGAGTTAGGATCAAATGAGCTGATACAGATAAAGGGCCTAGGTCTGTGCCTGGCATAGAGTAAGCCTCTCAAAATGTTAGCCAGTGTTTTTTAATCTGCCTGACTGAAATATCTGAGAATTTTTGGCAATTGTTTTTATCGATACAGAAACGCCCATCATTAAAGCTTGTTTTCAGTGCTTTACGTGCAAACTCATATTTTCTATCCATGGAGGAAAGTATATAAACTTACATGTCCTAGGAGTCCTTGAAGGCCCACCGTTGGCGCCTCTTCAGCTCTTTACTGCTGGAGAGTGTGTGCTTCAGAGAGGCGAGAGCCCTTATGGAAGGTCATGGAGCTGGAAGCCAGTGTGGGTGGGAGAGAAGGAATAAAAGTCACGTCTCCTGGGTTTTTGAACTCCCACCAAACAATGCTTTCTTATTCCACTGATGGCTATATGCTGGAGTTCACAGAGGAGCTCTGCCAGAAAAGATCAGGATTTTAACAATTTCTTCCCTTTCTTCTCTATTTGACTTACTGCAATATGGATACACAGAGACATAAATGGGCAGAGAGAGAGACAGATAGATAAAACTAGCTTAAGGTTTTCTCATTACAACTGTGCCACAAAATGTGTGAGTTGTCCCTGAAATTCACCGGTAGGAAGAGGCACAGGAGAGATTGTAATTGGGACGAAGAGGAGACAGGGAAAGCTAAGGGCATTGCCATGACGCTGACTGTCTCTAAGGAGGACATTATCACCTTGGGGTTAAGCATGTCTGCTCATGTCAATACTTGGTGAGAGAAAATAACAATATAAATAGCCCATTACCAGCAGACATTACACTGAAAATTTATTTGGTACCGGGATCTTAGGATCATTTAGAAGACGTCTTTTATTTAAAGTCTCAAAAAGTTTCTGTAAGAAAAAAACAAATCTGAAAAGCCTCTCTTACCAGGAAGAACAGCAGAATCTGCCTAAGAACACAGAGCAACCCTACATTCAGATTAGGACAGGAAGTTAAAAAAAAATAGCACATCCAATTGAAACTGCAGGAGGACACAGTAGACAGAATGTAATTAGTTCGGTTGACTGTCAGCCAAAACCTCAGGCAACCACCCCCCTGCTCTTATGAAAACTGCCTGGAGATTTTTAACAATGATGAGCAGTTAGGATCGCGGTTTAAAATCTTCTCGGAAATGCAGGGCACCATCCTTCCCTCCAGCGACACTGGGATATTGGTTCTGGGTTGGCACCAAAGAGGTCTCAGAAAGGTGAACCCTTAGCTCCCGAAACAACTCTGACTTCTGGCACCAAGTGCTCAGTTTTGCCAGTGCTTTAACTCTAACGAGTCCAGCTGAATTTATGACAAGTTGGGTGATTTCACAATGAGGACAAGGCTGTGTGGAATTTGAATTTGGGATTGGGGAAGGGGTGTCTTCATTTTCGTGTTTTCCTTAGAAGGGTGTGATGAGAGGAATTCTGGACTGGGAGTCACAGGGGTTACAGCTCTATGTTTAGATCTGAAGAAGCTCAGTGGCACCAAGTGTGTTGGGTAGATGCTACCTAGTTGTGCTGCGTCCCTCTCCCAGGGTCCTTGAAAGAGCCACTGTAGGGGAATCGAAAGAACATAGACACAGAAGCCAGAACTGGTTTTGAATCTTAGCTGTGTCTCCTACTAAACGTGGTATCTTGGGCAAGCCCGTTAACCAATTCAAACCTTGTACCAAAGATGGCAGCACTGGGGGGCGGACTCTTTGTTTTCTCAAATCCCTTAAGTTATAAAACACACTACACTCTGTTTGATTTTAAATACACGTACAAAATGTGCTATTGGTGGTGCTCTTTCCTGTGCCCAAAATCGGGGGTCCAAAAGCATCCAGGCCTCCTTCCACGCAGATTGTGTGTTTAGTCTGTCCTATGGCTAATGACTGCAGCTGTTTCCTGCAGAGCCTGTTATAAGATCCATAAAAGGCCGAGATATTAGGGCTTCAGAAGCAGGTAATGAGCATACACAGAAACCACATGGTTTTTTTTCTTTCCATTTGGATTTTCACTTTGTGGGCTTTCTGCACAGGAGTTTGTGGGTATGATGCCAACTCTCGCAGACAACAAGGATTTATTGTATTAATAATCTGCAAATTATGGATTGCAAAAACAAAGCCATTTGGGGATTCCATTGAACTTCTACCAAGAAAGATGCCTCCACGCTGAGGTTTTCAAGTTTTTCACTGTGCCCGGTTGAAATTAATTACAAACTATACATCTATTTGCATGTTAATTATGAAAACATACTATGGAATATACTTAGGGTAAAGCACAACAGAAAAAGATGGCAATTATGAATATTGGAGAGCAAACCAAATGGAACACCCAACTAAGACTCTCTCCCAAAAATAGGCTTAAAAATATATCTTTGCAAAGCTATAGAAATCTTATTCATTCAAATCCACCAAATACAAGCCCCTTTACAAATTTTCTCGATTTTGGATTGCTTGAGATAGTACGTACTTGAACCATGATGGGAAATGAATCCCCAAATTAATTTTAAGGAATTTTTTGACTGATGACCATTCACATGATCAAATCTTGTTCTATACCTGTTCTATCCAATGTGGCTCTAAAAATCTGGCTAAAAAAAAAAATGTGGCTTTAAAAACAGAATCCATGTTCAAATTGTAAAAATGTGTGTTTTTTTAACAATTATTTTCTTTATTGCCAATATGTATCGTAAAGTACTGTGTTACACATAGTGTTTCCTAAATTTAATTGGACCAAGTAATCCAAGACAAATAGAACAGACACAATCAGAATTATGTTCCTTGTTTATTTCATCAGAGGATGGCCTGCTACTCACATTAGCTCTTGCTGGCTGGGCTACGTGACCCACCCATGCTCTGTACACTTCTGACCTGAAACAGTAGGAGGGTGGAAGAAAGGATGGGAATATCTTCACAGGCCAACTCTGTGAAGCCCACAGGGAGGATGCTTCCAATAGGAAGTCCATTGTCGTAAGATGGAATCTAGGAGCTATAGCCAACTGTTTCTTACAGCCCTTCTCACAATTAATGTGTCACGGCTACTTGATCTGTCAATCTTGGCAGTTTGGCCCTGGGGCATTTCATCTCCTTCATAAGCAAAGGGAAAATGGGAAGGGAGTGGTCCAGCCCAAAGAGGAGGAGTGGAGAGGGAAAGAACATTATTTGACCTTGTGTTATGTAACCAGCACAGGGCCAGGTGCTTTGCATACATGATCTCAGTTATGATCGCCATACTAGGACTGACTTTTAAAAAGTCAGAGAAGTTAAGGAAAAGAAAGGAGGAAAAGAATCTTGGGGGAACTAGAGTATCTCTGTCTCAGGGAAAGAGCATACCACCTCTTCTGGACCAAAAATTTACCAGGGTCTCCATCTGTCCCTTCCAACTGGGATGCCAATTCCCCCACTTCATCTTCATTCCAACTCTTCATCTGCATTTCTTTCTTTGTCTCTAAAAGCACTCTTCCTACCATGAATCCACCACCACCTATCTCTCTCCTTCATTTTCATAAAATACTCTCATGGCCCCTAATTCTTCAACTGCCCTTTACACTCAACTCCCTGACTTTGGCCCTACCGTGCAACACCAACTAACCAATAGGATCACCAGAAATTTCCTAGTAGCCAAATCCTGTGGAAAAGATTGAGTTCTCCTCTTTAGTTGAAGGGTATGCAGTAACTTGCGTTCTTGACACTTCCTTGTCTCTTGATTTATTACTTTTTTTTTTTTTTAAACATTTCTCTTAACCCTTTAATTCCTTCTGATCCTCCTTGTCTGGCTTATTGTCCTCTTCCTATCTTTCAGTGTTAGTGCCTCCAGAGTTTATGTTCTTACCTCGCTTCTCATTTTGCATGTTCTCTTTGGGTAATCTCATCCACTATTCCATCTCTAACCTTCTCAATCGTTGTAAGTTCTTATTCCCCATGTACTGATGCATCCTGGGCTCTACCCTACCTTTTCTACTTTTTGTTGGATATTGACATGAGGAGCTCCCCAAACCAAACTCATTTTATTTCTTTTCAAACCCATCCTTCCTCGTAGAATCCAGTCCTGGGATAAATGGTACCAGAGTTTCCCAGTGACCTGAATCAGAAAGCTGGAGGTCATCCCCAACTCCAGTCTAACATTCATAGTGCTCCCTGATCTTGTCATCAATATACAGGCTTTAAACATATTCAGAATCTCTCCACTGCTTGTAGTTTAGGAAGCAGATGACTTAGTATGGCATTCAAAATCCTTTAAAAAGTGGCTTTGACCCATGTTTTCCGTCTAATCTTATGTTATTCTCATCCCTCAATTCCCATCATGACTCATATGCTTCAATCATACCTCATTGCTTGCAGCTCTCTAGATACACTGGGTTCCTTCTCATCTTGATGTCTTTTCTTAGGATTGCGTTCTTGACCATGACTATTTTCTATGTCTTCAAGACCTACCTCCTCTTGGAGAAACTCGCTCAACCTCCCTTCTCCTCTTATGCCCTGGGTCACGGGTCTCTTTGAGTTCTTTCTGCTCAGTAGAGGGAGCCCTAGTGCAGGGCTTCTCACACTGCACTGGAATCAGTTGCCCAAGTGTCAGTCTAGATCTACTACACAATAGATGCCCTTCCCTCTGTCACTTACTGGCCTCCAGCACAGTGCCTAGTTAAATGAATGACCGAATTAAAGCTGTCTTCCTTACCCCTGGTTTTCTCAAATGTCACTGATGTCCAAATGACATCGGTGTACCTCTCCCCTTCCATCTCTTTTGCCTCACCTCATCACTACTTCTCCTTTACAGTTCGCAGATATAAGGCATGGGCAGCTTGCATAACTTCTCTGTGCATCACTTCCTTCGTCATCAAATGAGAACAACAACTGTACTCAACTCAGGAGGTTGTCATAAGGATTCAATGAGAGAATGCATGTACTATTTTAGTACAACGTCTGGCTTATAATATATGCTCAGTAAATATTAGCTGTTGATGTTGCTTCTATAAAACTAAGATTCTTTTTTTTTTTTCTTATTTACAATTCAGGGTAAGTAGTTGCTTACTTAGAGAGGAGAGGTAAAGGTTTTGGCCATGGCTCACGGGCCCAGCTGTTCTGTGGCACATGGGATCTTCCCGGACCAGGGCACGAACCCATGTCCCCTGCATTGGCAGGCGGACTCCCAACCACTGCGCCACCAGGGAAGCCCAAGAGAGGTAAAGGTTTTAATAAGTTATTAAGAGTCATCCTTGCCCATGGTTTTTTGGTGTTTTTTTTTTTTTTTTTGCCCGGGTTTGTTTTATACTTTTTTCTGTCTCTACTTTTTTTATTGACATTGCCAATTAACATAGAAGTTTCATGTGCATTGGTCATTTTGTCTACCCAGTATCTCTACATCCTTTCTTTGGTATGAGAATCCTTTCTTTTGAGAAACTGCTCTCCCCACATTTTATGTGGTCCTAGGAGTTGTCAATCCAAGTGTCTTTGTTAGCTCCATTCCCTATTCATAAAGTAAGGACATGGCCTAAGCCAGGATAATCTTTCTTCTGGGATTTTGTCACAGAACCAAACTTCTGGGGGCTGACTCACAGTCAATACTGTATGCATTTTAAAAGTTATTTTCACCCTCTACTTCCTGATGCTTGACTGCTCTTTACATTGTGTGCTTTTTGAATTCACTATCCTTCTAATAAATTAATTTCTTTCCTTAAATTGGCCAGATTGTAATTCTGTTGCTTTCAAAGAAACAACCATAACAGGTACAGCACCGTCCAGTTACATCAATACCAAATGAACCATTATCTTTTGAGCGAGTGAGAGTTGTAAGGGAATGATTCCAAAGAAGTATGAGACATAGTTCTGGTTTCAAAGAGATTACAATCCAAATGGGAAGAGAAAACAAATACAAATAAAATAATTCAGGAACAACTAAATGACAAATTGTGGGTAAGTGAGTATTAGGATAAATTGTAAACAATTTCTCTTTTTGTAAGTAAGAAAACTATTGTCAATTTTGTATATGTCCACGTAACACAATTCTAATGGAAGTTCAGGAAAGGGGTGGAGGGGGGGACAAATATAAGGTGAGCACTCTGAAATAGGAAAAGCTCCGTGTGGGAGGCGAAACTTAAGCTGGTCCTGGAAGGATAGGCAGACTCTGAGAGAAAGGGAAAGGGCTTAGCTGAGAGGAAGAAGCAAGTAGGGAAGGGCACAGAGATGGGAAAATGCACTGACCTTGAGAGTCAATGGGGAGCTTAGCCTGATTGCAGCAAAGGGCATATCTGGGTGAACAGTAGAGAGTATGCAGGGATAACTGCATGAATAGTTGTGGCAGGCAGATAAATGGTCCCCAATGATGTCCATGTCCCAATCTCCAGAATCAATGAAGGCTGTGGATGGAATTCCAGCTGACCTTAAAATAGGCGGGTATTTCCGGATTATCTGGGTGGACCCATTATATTCACAATGGTACTTGTAAGTAGAAGAGGGAGGCAGAAGAGGAAGTTAGGAGTGATACGATGTGAGAAGGACTCAATCCATGGTTGCTGGCTTTGAAGATGAAGGAATGGGGTCACGAGCCAAGGAAAGTTGGCAACTTCTAGAAAATGAGATAGGCAAGGGAGTGGATTATTCCCTACAGCCTCTGAAACGTGGTATAGCTCTGTCAAGACCTTGATTTTAGCCCAGGGAGACATGTGTTGGATTTCTAACCTATAGAACTGTAAGATCATGAACTGTGTTGTTTCAAGCCACTAAACTTATGATAACTTTTTACTGCAGAGATAGAAAACTACAAATACAATGGTATTTTAAATAGCTTTTAAAAAAAAAAAAAAAGGTACAGAGACTAACCAGTCAGAATGGATGCCCAGCCAATCAGAAGTCCATGCTGGACACCAGTTCAGGGTAAATGGGATACAACCACTTTAGAGATGGCCTTGACCTTAATCCCATGGATAAAACATAGTCTAGTGAGGTCTCTTTTTTTTTTTTAATTTTTAGAAAAAGTTTATTATTTTTGGCTGTGTTGGATCTTCACTGCTGCACACAGGCTTTCTCCAGTTGCAGCGAGCAGGGGCAACTCTTCCTTGAGGTGCACAGGCTTCTCCTTGGGGTGGCTTCTCTTGTTGCAGAGCAAGGGCTTCAGTAGTTGTGGCTCACGGGCTCTAGAGCGCAGGCTCAGTAGTTGTGGCACACGGGCTTAGTTGCTCCGTGGCACATGGGATCTTCCCGGACCAGGGATCAAGCCCCTGTCCCCAGCATTGGCAGGTGAATTCTTAACCACTGCACCGCCAGGGAAGTCCTAACCTAGTGAGGTCTTGGGTAGGGATGTATCCTGGTGAAAAACGGTAAGATCAGTGTGGTAGTAGAATGGATGTTGAATCCATGGGCTCTCTAACACATTTCTGACCACACTTGGGGTAAAATTTTCATTTAAAAGCTGCCTGGTTTAAACATACCAGCATCTTTAAAACTCTGCGTGATTCACCTGTGGGACCTGCCAGATCATTTTGTTTGACTATTTATGTTTAAATTATTAATGCAGCAGATACGGTTGATGTTTATTGCTCATACTAGGCACAGTTCTTTGGCAGTCACTTTTCTCAGCAAGAGAATCAACTAAATGAAAAAAATTAAAAATTCATAACATTTAAGGGCTTCTTTTTTGTATAATAAGTCATAAATTGGGAGGAAGGATGGGGTTTTTTTCTCTTTCCCCAAAACATGAGATGCGGTAGTGACTAGAGCATCAACAAGGGACTATTTCTGAGTCTAGAAGTTAGAAATCATGTGATTCCTTGAGGACGTTTTGTGACCCATTTTTGAGGATTATCATAAGATAAAGGGCAATTTTTCCCACTTTCTCTTCTTTCTCCTCCATATCGTTAATAAAACAATTATTTTTTGTCCAAAACTCATTAATCTCATTTATACTATTTAGCAATTTAAAAATACCTTCCAAGTTTAAAAAAACGCCACTTATGCGAATGAAACTCTTATACATTGGAAGTTATATAATCTGTGGGTCCTCTTAGGTGGTACATCTACTTCTGTATGTTTGATTATTAAAAGGAAAGCCACAAGGCCTCACAGACAGGACATGGAGTTCGGAATCGAATGGCTGTCGTTTCAAATCTCAGTTTTTTCATTTACCAGCCATGCTGCTGGAGCATGTCAGTTGATACTAAGTTTAAGCTCCCTATTTATAAAGTCAGGATAAAAATAACGCCCTCAAATGATGTTAATAATAAAACTTACAGATATACAGCTTACTATGTGCCAAGTCCCGTCCTACCCTTTAACATCTATTAGTTTACTTCATTCTTATAACACCAGCATGTAATAGGTATTATTTTACAAATGAAGAAACCAAGGTTCAGAGAGACGATATTTTGCCCAAAGTTTCAGAGCTGGGAAATGGCAGAACTAGATCTGAACGCAGGCATTCTGGCTCCCAAACCTGTGATCTTAACCATTTAATCTAATTACCGATTCCCTTCCTCAATTGTTATTTGAAGGATTATCCAAGCAATGCCCAACTTAAAAATGGATTCTATCTCAAATTCTCTTTGAAGTTGGTTATTTGCCACTTTGAATACATTTCCCCCTAAAACTCTGCTATAAAACTGTGCATCTGTTCTAGGTCATTAAAGATAAGCAAATAAATACATAAATAAAAAGAAAATCTTTAATGGAAATAAAATATTATCATTTTTAATGATAAATAATAGAAGAGGAATACCACAGAGGGCAATAGAAATAGCACCAGGAAGATGATCTAACGTGTCTAGGCCTCAGTTGCCCTGTTTGTGAAAGACCTTATCCCTGAGATCCTAACTAGAATGCAGAATCTGAAGGGGGTGTTTCAGGTACACGAATACCGGCACTTGATCAGCTGGACTCTTATTTTTGTCTAATTTCCCTTCAAAATTTATGAATTTCCTTTCCCTTGATATATGCCTATCACTAGCACTATTCTTACAATCTTTTTGTCTTGAGAAAAGAAGGACAGGCAATGGAAGGAGGAGAAAGAGAAACGGATAAAAAAGAAATGGTAAAATGGACGAGGTGGACCAAGAGAAATGAATTTTCTCCAGTGAGTCGAGGAACAGGACGAGATGGAGGTGGTAGTTGAAGAGGCTTGAGGGTGGGCGAGAAGTAAGAAGAAAGTGGGCAATTATGACGAATCTAAAGTCTCTGTTAAGTGTATTCATATCAACAAATTCAGCTCAATCCAACGTTATATTCGTCATCTTTGGTCTAACACCCTTGGAAATCATTCTCACACATATGCTAGCTTTCTGTCATTATAAGCGAATAACATCTTACTTTTTTTTTTTTTTTTTTAGTATAAGCTATCTCCTCCCAGATCAGACTTTGCATTTGTCCCTCTGGAACTTGCTGAGATATGAATCTAGTTATAGGTCTGAAGACAGTAAGCGGTAATTGGGGCAAGTCTTCAGGAGAATAGACAATCTGTTGCTAGGCAGCTGCCCCAAGCAAGGTTATTCTAGAGCCTTTGAGCAAAGGGAAGCTGATTTTCTCAAACCCAGGAGGATGAGCTGCTTCCACTAGGAAGGGAAGCTCGGAGGATTCAAGATTTAAGATTTTGGGGGTTCAAGATTCTCAGCTTTGGCTCAATTGACCCAGAGGTCATCTCCCAAGTGTCCCCTTTTTCCCCAATGCCCTGACTTTCACATAAGATGTTTGGTGAGTCTGTGTAATTTTGTAATCGACACAACTAAATTCTGAGTCTGGTCTTCAATGAGTTCAGCCCTGTGGCTATAAGAAGAGAATCTTTGGGGGCTACCATAGAAAAAGTTCTTGAGTTTTCTCACTGTAATTTGAGCTGAGAGCTTAAAGCCCTGAACTTGTCATTGCCCTCTTATAAGCCCCTCAATTCACTCAGTTCATTCACCCCGCTGTCCTTGAAATTGTCATCAACTGTCATCGCTATCCCTCACTTTGCTCCCATGAAAGCCAAGTTCAGCAGGCATTTGGTCCCCTAAGACACTGACTTAATAGGGACTTTATCACAGTGAGCCACAATAAATTGAGAGGCTGCTGCTTGGCAGGAAATACTAACATTTCATTCCCATTAGCAGGTGCCAGCACTGCATTCAAGCCCAGGCGTAGAACCAGACCAATCCCATAACCCCATCCTGGAGGGCCTCCTGGTACAAATACTGTACAGTCGGCGTCCACGAGGAAAACAGAAATCACATTAAGTATTTCAACTGGAAAATCTAATAAGGGAATTTAGAGGGTTAAAGAACAAAAAGGCAACACTGCCAGAAAGCCGGCAGTTCAGAGGAAGGGCTACAAGGAGGAAGGGCACAGACCTTTAGGTAGGGTGGCTTCTGTGCCTAGACGCGGAAGTTCCCTGGGAACGTGGTGATGGGGCTGGTCCTGAGAAAGCTGAAAGGAGGTGGCGTCAGGTGCCATTACTGGGACAATTCAGTTCAGACAATATCTAGTCCAAAGAAGAAGTCCCTTCTCCTCTACTCCTGGATTCCTTCCTCTACTATCTCCTATTGGCTGAACCTAACTGGAAACAAAGGGAAAACTTACTTTGCAGAGTGTTATCCCAGTATCACAGAACAGATTACAGAAGCTTAGGTCTGGAGCAAGAGACTATAACTTAATCACCGCACAGTGGGTAAGGAGTGAGAAAGGAGTTTGCAGTCATATGGAAGGGACATGTGTTGGCCAGGCCATTCACATGGTGTCTGTATTTACACAGCTATGGCTATGAGTTAAGATAATCAATAGGTAGCAATTTTGAGCAAATAAACCGATATGGCTGTACTTCCATGGCTAAAAGTCTCAGGTCTGAATGTCTAATCGGGGCTGAAATGGAACATTCTAGGTATTGTGTTATAAAAATTACTGCTTTCGGGC
The DNA here is from genome assembly GCF_964270905.1 of Leucopleurus acutus. Taxonomy (NCBI): domain Eukaryota; kingdom Metazoa; phylum Chordata; class Mammalia; order Artiodactyla; family Delphinidae; genus Leucopleurus; species Leucopleurus acutus. The sequence continues at coordinate 18,899,751 of NC_139155.1, forward strand.
TTCCCTGGTGGCGCAGTGGTTGAGAGTCCGCCTGCCGATGCAGGGGACGCGTGTTCGTACCCCGGTCCGGGAAGATGCCACATGCCGCGGAGCGGTTGGGCCCGTGAGCCGTGGCCGCTGAGCCTGCGCGTCCGGAGCCTGCGCTCCGCAACGGGACAGGCCACAACAGTGAGCGGCCCGCGTACAGCAAAAAAATAAAAAATAAATAAAAAAAAATACTGCTTTCTTCATTTTAAAACTGTTTTGGAGACGTTGTAGGGGAACAGCAACATTGGGCTTACAGCCACTGGTACCAGACCTTCCGTTATAAAATGAAATGGAGAAAATATCTGCTGCTGTGATTCACTATGAATAACTAATAAGACACTGTGAGCCTAGGAGCTCTGGACCTTCACTCTGTGGCAAAGGCACATACATGTCCCCACGTGGACTGGAGCTTCCGTGTTCCAATCTACTTCATCAGTATAATCCTGGATCTTAATCTACTGTGAAGTGTACTTCACTGTAGTGAAGACCTAAACGTCATCATTAATGAAATGTTGGATAAATAAATGTATAGATAGATGAATGATTTAATAAATAAATATGTGATTGGTGCAGATTTCAGAGGCATCCAAACTGGGGGCTTGAACGACCCGGATGGGTTGCTGACATTGATTGTATAGTTTGGCTACTTATTTTTTTTCTCGAAGAGCCAGGTTGTTGCAATTTAAAGGTCTGTTGGCATTTTCACCAAATCTTCTCAACCTATTCCTTCTTCATGGGGAAGTTAAAGCAAAGCAAACACCTGCAAGTTAACCAGGCCTTATTAGGTGCAAACTGTTGTGATGAAGTGGGATGGAATGGGAGTGGAAGGTGATTTTGAACTGTCTTATGAATTTCAACAATGAGGAACAGAATGATCCCAGGTAAAAAGAGCTCAATGATCTCTATAGAGAAAGACCACCCAAGGATCTGGTACAAAAAGAAAACCCACAAGGCCTTTAGCACCCTTCCAGTGAAAAATGGGCTTGTATGGTTCGTAGGGGGAAAAAAGGAAGGTCCTGGAGGTGCCGGATAAAGAAAGAAAAGAGATAATATAGCCTTTACCTGTTTTACAAGTGGGTCCAAGACAAACCTTGCTTAGCAGCCCACTGTGGGGCAGGAGCTTGTCCAGGTGAAAGGAACTGGGCAGACATGCCGCTGGCACCACTGGCATCCTGCAGGGGCTGCTGCCTCCTTCTGTGGCAGAGCTGGGCAAAGCCTTCAACACTAACGGGCCCAGGCTGAGGCTTCGGCCCTCTGTGTGAGCCTGTCACAGCCCCTGCCGGCCATGGCCGTGGCTGCGACGACACCACATACGTCACCGGGGCCAGAATCTGGCTCCCAAGTGCTGTGGTCAAAAGGCCCCGTGAGTGATGTGGTCTGGGGCCGTGGGTGCTCGCTTGCATTCCGCTTTGGTCTCGACCACAGCATCAGAGATGATTCGATGCACTGGGCTTGAACATGTTTTGAGTTACACTGTATTGCATACACATGTAAAACAAATCTGGGAACCCACAAGTGTGTGACCAATTATCTTGCTCCTCTGCAAAGTGTTTATTAAATTTTGAAAAACGAGATGATACAAAGAGGCAAACAACAGAAGCAATCACAAACCCCAAACAGTTTTCAAATCTATAAACAACTTTTGAAAAACATTCAAGTAACTTTCCAACTGTGTTGCCAGTGCAGTGCAGAAAACAGATCTTTCTTAAGATTCAGGAAATTTTCAAGAATGTTCGGAATGACCCACATATGTCTGTTTGGCTGTTCTGAGTGGTAACGGATCACGGAGAACCCTTGCTCTAGATATTCAAGACATTAAACAGCAAAGGGCGAGGCTCTGCAGCTTAGTACCTTTCAGTGATTGTAAGCCTCTTGGGATTGGGAGCTCAGAGCCCTGGACTGAGGGCTCAGTTCTGCCCTTGTCATATGAGTGATATTGAACAAGTCATATTAAGCCTTATTTCATTGTCTGCAAAAAGAAGTGCTTTCTCTATATCGGTGTTTTCGAACCATTAGTAATGACTCATTAGTGGGTTTTGAAAACAATTTTTTGGATCACGACCAACGTTTAAAAAAGAAAAAAACAGAATCAAACCAAAAAGAAAGTGACTTCCCTGGTGGCACAGTGGTTAAGAATCTGCCTGCCAATGCAGGGGACACGGGTTTGAACCCTGGTCCAGGAAGATCCCACATGCTGCAGAGCAACTAAGCCCGTGCACCACAACTACTGAGCCTGCGCTCTAGAGCCCATGAGTCACAACTACTGAACCCACACACCACAACTACTGAAGCCTGCGCGCCTAGAACCCGTGCTCCACAACAAGAGAAGCCACCACAACGAGAAGCCCACACACCGTAACAAAGAGTAGCCCCCGCTTGCTGCAACTAGAGAAAGCCGATGCGCAGCAATGAAGACCCAACACAGCCAAAAATAAGTAAATAAAATAGATAAATTTTAAAAAAACCAAGAAGAAAATATCAGAGTGCATGGCAAGGCAGTAACAGTATGTCTTATTTCATGCAATTTCTGTTTCAGTATGTATGCATATTGAAATTGCTTTGCTCCTCTACAATAGGCTTATTAAATTTTAAAAATGAAACAATATAAAGAGACAAACATCAGAAGCTATCACAAACAAACCCCAGTTTTTAGCAATTTTTGAAAAATGTTCAAATAATTCCATGGCAAGTAATATTCATTTTTTTGTCCTGAGTGATACAATAAAATGCATTTCTTCTTAGAGATTTTGGTCAGAATGTTTGAAAACCACTCCTTTAAGTTTCCATCCACTCTAGTGTTCTATGATTCTAGAATATGGAAAGGGGCGTGCTCATTAAGCCCATAATGAGAATATGAAATGCAGCAACCTTTAACACTCTCTAGGCTTCCAGACACCATGTTAATTGCTTTCCATGCATCATTTCCTTGAACACTCCCAACAACCCTATGTGTTAGGTAATCATGATGCCATTTTATAAGGACTTAGGAAATTAAGCAATGTTGGAGAGGTTCAGAACATATAGTTGGCAGGAAAGTCAAGATTTGAAATTCGTAGGCTGACTTGCAAGTCCTTCTTAATTTTTCTACAATTTGCTGCCAAATGTGTGAGATTCTGAGCATCAGTTAGCAGCTCAGCCCATGATACAGATAGACGCAGGTCTCTGTCTAGATTATGAAACCGACCACGCCCCTTCTTCTTGACTAGGGAAGGTGCGATGCACACCCCAATGCCTGCTTGGCCTTGGAAGACAAGGGAGTCAGTCACTTTCTTTGCATTTCATTTTACTCATCTGGAACCCCAATTCCCCTCACTGTCTTGCAGAGTCCCCATGATACCAGAGAAGGCAAAAGCCATGGATGTGATTTCGTATGAAATGAAAATATCAAGTCTTGCCTTTTCACAAGTGTCCTCACCCTGTCTACATCTAGAAAGAGGAGTGTGACTCTACATATTGCAGAGAGAAGGAAAGCTTAGCCCACCTGGAGTGTGTAAAGGGATATGTAAAGGGTGTAAAGGGACTTTTAGCAGAAGTACTTATAAATCACACAAGAAGTCTTCCTTTCCTCCTAGTCGATAGTCCCACAAATGCATGGATGCTGGCCTGGCCTTACCAGGATACAGAAGAGGCCTTTGTGTGTATCCCTGACCAGAAGAATAACAACTGTTTCCCTTCTAAAGTCATTGAGCCCCCTCAACCTGCATGAAATTTTAGCATTAGATAGTCATTCCTTTTGCTTTAAGGCATTATATCTACAGAAGTTCCTGATTAAAAATGAAACCTTTCTATGGCTCACACACAAAGTAGTTAAGAGCCCAAGTCACAATTAGGTCATCCTAAAACCTAACAAAATTCCAATGGTACACAAACAGTAAGTTCAACTGGGGGTCAAGGAAAAGCTTGATAGTACAGGGCACAATCTGGAGGGGCAGGCTTAGGTAGGGATCTAAGTGCAGTATAAAACTCAAGAGCTTAGAGGGTCATAGAAAAGCACTGAAGACAACTCTAGGCCACCTTTCATTTTGGGAGAAGTTGCAGTACTCCAGGAAAAACACAGTCTTTTCATCTGGTGCTTTCTAGTTTCACCCATGTTAGCCATTTAACACTCACAACATCTCTTTGAGGTAGGTATTTCCAGAGGAAGAAACAAAGAGTGAGAGGAGGGAGGTGACTTGCCCAAGGTCAGCCAGCTGTGAAATGGCAGGTCTTACAACTCCTGAGTCCTTCAAACTCACCACAACTCTCCCTAGGTGCTGGGATGCATCTTCCATGCCCACATCTGTGCTTTACGCCCTCTGGGTCAAGGTGCCTCACACCCCTTTTGATATGTGTCAGGAAACATAGAGATGGATGGAAGGAAACAGGATCCTGACTTTGATCCCTATCAGTGAAATGAACGACTGGGGATGTTTCTGTGTATGGCACAGACACACACACACAGACACACACACACACCACACATAAAGTATCACCAAGAAGAATAACTGTTCTAGGTTCACAATTCAACCAAAAGTCATCAGTGATTAAAGATTCTGGGTTTTGCTTCGATCTCTGGTTTCGCCTTGACTTTCAGTTCTCGGCTTCTTTCTCGTTTTCTCCCCGCCCACTTTTTAGTGGCCTTTGTTCTTCCTCCTGAGCCATCTGGTTGCAAAGTATGGAAGGAGCACAGTGCAGCAGACACATGAAAAAGCAGTACCAAAAAAAAAAAAAAAATAGGAGTGAAAACAAAAGACACAAAGATCCTGAATTTTTTATTTCTCTTTTCAGAGTGAAATATCACGGCTCCTGGTTCGGATGCAAAATGGGCAAGTGCGCATGGGGTCTTTGGATAGGAGATTGACATATGTAGAAAGAGGAAAGGACCGCCCCAGGCCACCCTGTACGTCAAGGCTGGGCTCTGGCACGGCTGGGCAAGTGACACGAGTCGTCTCTAAACCTGCGACATGTATCAGAGGAGGTGTTAGAGGAACCACATAGCACACCTGCTTCTAATGGCCCCCACGCTGCTGTGCTCAACCCTTTGCACCATGGAATTTATTTTTTCTGGAAGCCAAGGCTTTGAGTCTCTCCTCCCCTATAGAAAGCTTCTGTGTCTGTGTCCATCTACCATGTGAATGCATGCAGCCACTACCTCAAATATCATAAATCCTCTCTCTCTCCCCCTTTCTGTCTGCCTGTTTATCTACAATCTGTCTATTTAAATTCTTTTTAAACAAGAAGGGAATATCTTTATGCCTGTTTGTAGGAATATTCTACATCCATCTGTTATTTACATCATTCGTTTTCCTGAGGTGTCTCCAACAAATTCTGGCTGGATGCACTGTATGTGTTATTAATAAAACAGCTGTAAAAATATTAACTGTACGGCCTAATTGTCAGCCCTGATTAGGAGCCAAGTTTATCCCCGGACGGATGCGGAGACTCAGAATTTGGGCTTCAATCCAGATCTGACCCTTGCAGCTCACTTTACATTGGATTCTTTGACCATTTAAGCCGCTCTGGCTTCTTTTTTCCCCTCCAGGGATCTGTGCACATCCGGCCACTGGCCTCCTGACTCCTTCAGCTGGCGCTGCTCCAGTTTCTGGAATGTTCATGGCCAGGGCTCCTACCCCACTCGCCCTCTCCACCCCCCCGCCCCACTTTAGTTAAACTTAACAGCCATATGCTATATAATCACCTTTCGGGGATTTAAAAGATGAGTAGAAATATTGTCAGCATTGTTTCTCCACGCACACTGATAGGAAATCGCATTTGGAAAGTCTGCGGTGGAAAACACGTCTCTATTTAAAACCCCTGGGTTAGGACACCAGAAGACCCCTAAGGATCAGCTACAGAGTGACACTCCCTTAGTATCTACAACTAAATCAATCTTTCAGACGAACCTTCTGGACATGGAAGATACATGAAAAGGTGATAATGCATTTTATTTTTAATAAAGTGTTCAAAAGAAATCAAATGAGGGCAGAAGTTATCAAATAAGACACTTTTGTTACTGTTCCCTTCTTAGTACAGTCGGATTAGCTCTGACTGCCTAATACCTAAGTGAGGTCGAGGTGTTTCCTGGGAGAAAACAGCTACATAGAAAAAAATATTTTTCTGCCAGTGCCCAGAAAGCCTTGGCAACGTCTGTGTCATCTAGACCTCAGCTGATGGGAAAACAATAGAAGACACTTAGATAAGCTGATATGATGGTTTGCACCATTACATATGAAATATATAAATTATCTGCCAATGTTTCATAGAGCGAAGGATTAATGACACAGTTAAAGTGTATAGCCCCAGTAACACCTAACATAGCTATGACTTACTGTCAAAAACTTGGATAAGACTTGATATTTCATGTTACCCTTCTATCAGGGATTTTCTTTCGGACTGCAATATTTCTACTTGAGTGGAGTGCTTTGGAAATTTTACAGCAATGGCCTTTGATTTTGCTTATGTTTCCAGGAAGTTTCCAAGCTGGCTTTCTTGCCATGTAAGATTACTTCTTAAATTCTCTCTCACCTCGCAGGTTCCAGACCACCCTTGCAAATGTTTCCAAAAAGACAGCATGTGCTGTGTCCCCATCTTGCCTGCAATTCTCATGACCATTAGTATTGACAATCTGGTAGAATGCTCACGGCTTGCTTGAATTGTACATTTTAAAAGAATCATTTGTAAGGGGAAACTATATTTTTGTCTCTAACAGAGGTGATGAAAATTTCAGAAAAGAAACACAAAACTTCTCATTTCCATCTCTTAAAAGAATTTGTGGCGGGATAGTAATGAAATCATCACATACGCTACTGGAGAGCCAACCTCCACAGAAAGTTCAACACACGACTGTCTTTGCTTTAAAAGTACGCATTTCTAAAAGGCATGGTCAATTGTCTCCCCAAAATGTCTGCACTCTAAAATGTTTTTGTCTAACAATTGGACTCGATTCAAATGACTTTGTGAAGACAAGCTGTTTTTAGCCTTGAAAGGATTAGTAATTGCTAAATGTTTTAACGGATGCTACTTCCTTTTTTTCTCCATTGTTTATCGTAATGTTACCTGAGTTTAAATGTATGGGTGTTTCATGGCTCATATCTTATAAATGTACAACAAACTGGATGTCTTTCCAATGGAGCAAGAGGAAAATAGCCATGTCAGCCGTCATGAGAACAACACCGTACTTTCTCTTACATCTGTATCCTCCCCAACTCTTAACAGACAACTGTATACCAATGGGGCTCAATATTCATTCACTAATGACTAAGTTCACAAGTTCTCTGCTTGGCATAGTAGAGAGGACTACATTTCATTCTTCTTTCACGTTTCTACATTTCATTCTCAAGTGATAAAACTTCTTTCGGCAATTATTTTGCTTAGATGTTAAACAGAATTTATTGGGTACCTTCTACGTGCCTAGCACTAAGCTACGCACCAAGATGAATTTGTAATAAGCCTAAGACGCGCTTCTGCCAATAAATAATCATACAGTTTTTTTGTGGAGCCAGAACAGCCCACGTGGGAGGCATTGTATAAGCTGGTGTAGGATGGTGTAACTCAACAGAGGCAGATAGGATATTCAGTATTAGGGAAGAGTGTCATGGGATTAGTTACAAGACGAAACTTTACTTGAAAGACAAAGCAGGAACTGGGCCATGAAGGAAGCAGAAAATGGAAAGAAATGTGCAGTTTAAGATTGAAAACTTGGTAGGCTCAGCATATACATTATTGAGTTTCTTGCCCTAAAGCCTTCCAGCTAAATATTATTTTTTTTTAACCAGATGGAGGCTGGCTGGTGAGCTCAAAGTGTGGTGATAAGACAAGCTTTTCTTATAATCAATGTTTAGGATGTGAAATTGATTTTCTTATAATCAATGTTTTAGAGTGCAGAAAAAATAATCTGCACTCCAGTGTCTGGCACGCATTTCATAACTTACTGAATATGTTTAAGACAGACCAAACCTCACGACATCACTACTGTCCATGAAGACTCAGCATGCTGAGAAGATGAGAAGTTAATTGATGGCTTCTGGAGATGGATGGAAGAAATGGTCCTCGGGATATCTGACTACCAGACAGAAGGCTACTGAGGGAATGAGTGTATCTCGCACCATTCTGGAAGTCTCAAGTGAAAGATCTTTTAAAATGACAAATTCAGGGAATATTTACTATTTAAAATATAACACCGACTTTCCATTATTTTTGCCTGGCAGAGAAGTGGAATTATTCATCTCCGAGGAGACAGCCCTTTTTTGGGGAAGATAGCCTGATGGGCCCCTTTTTATATAAATGATGCTCCCACTGTCTTAAAAGATAGGATTGAAAAAAAGGGAGTTAAACTGCACTACATTAAAAATTAACTGGCATTTGGGAAATGGTCACTGATGCTTCATTGTTGGTTAGAGAGGGCTGAGCAACTTGGCAAGAAGTTGGCAAGGAGCCTGAGAAGAAAAGACAGCCAGTGTGAAAGTCAAGGTGAAATGATGGCTGATGGACTTTTAAGAATAGCAGTGATTAACATTCAATTGTCAATTGTTTCCTATTCTGTGCTGACACCACCCTTTCCTACCTTGAAAGCTTCGGTAAAGCTCTGTCACTGTAAAGATCTGCCTAGAGGTGTGTTAGAGGTATTGGGACAGAATGGAAGAAGTGGTGCAGTGCTCAGCCTGGACCAAAGCAGTGAAGAAGGAGGATGTTGGCCACTGGAGCTGAGAGAGTTAGTTTGGAGGCAGGCTACACAGAGACGGACCCAGGAGAACATAAGCCTCTCCCTGGGAATCCTCAGAGGTTATCAGGGAGAGTGTGGAGGCCTTCCACTGACACTGGATGGAGGCTTGAGCCATTTGACTTGGATAGTGAAGAAAAGGGAGCTCTCAGGCACTGACATCTGGGTTTCTTCTAGTCATCCTAAATCACCTGGCTGAAAAGAGCAAAGGTGACGTATTTATCCATCGCTCTCATCATCCATCCATTCAATAAGCACCAAGCCGGAGTTTCCTTCTTCCAGATTTTAATTTTAAGAATGAACGTATGCACAAAGCACATTAAAGAAATAGCAGCCAAATATTTGAGAACCAGGATGGGTAGTACGCAGCACACGTGGTTAGAATGCAGAGGACAAAGAGACAGCTGTTGGCTGGAGTGGTTGTAAAAAGCTTCAGAGAGAAGGTTGAACTTTATATGGGCCTTGGTCAGTGACTTGAATTAGGATAAGAATTAAAGGAGGGAGAATTCATAGTCATTCTTCATAGTTACATCTCACTTTATAAGTCATCATGCAATTTCACGTATAATATCCAAATTCTCATCACAACTACTCCCTGAAGTAGATATTAATCCCATCTCTCAGATGAAGATGCTGGGGCTCATAGTTTAGAAATATTTAGAGACATAAAATTAGACCATGTGGGTGATTCAATAATCAGAGTAATTGTTATTATCAAGTTCCTCTAAGATTTAGAAACATTCTTTGAATAGCCTAACACTTTAACAGTTTGTGATGAGTCCCATATTAAAAGAACAGATACATAATGAAATTTAAACTCACAGAAGATATAAATGAGGAAAGATGGCTTATGAAATTATTCATGACTCGTCTAAATATCCAGTTCTCTATTTTATGTGAAGTGATTTTCAAAATGCCATGAATGTGTCACTTTTCTGGAACGCACCATAGAAATTTACACTGGGAAGGTGCTTTGAAGACCGCCCTGTCCGACGGCTCATATCTACAATATAGAGGATTTGGGCCTTGCTAAATGCATCTATCACATATTAGTTCTGCTTATTACTATCCTAATGTTATAAATAACACCAAAGAAATACAAACTATAGTCTCTGCCCCTAATCTGCTTCTAATCTGTTCTGTAGACCTTTTCCCCTTTCACAAAAGAACTATGATAATTTGGGCTCCCATCTAAAAGTTCAAACATAGAAATACTATACCAAGTTAAAATAAGCCATTCCTAACATTACATTACTTGTAATACAATGATTTATGAAGAACAAAAAGTAATTAGTATAAGCATTTCCTTTCCCTACTCTCATTTTGAGTATAAGAAGCCAGTGTTGGTGGCACAGTGGTTAAGAATCCGCCTGCCAATGCAGGGGACACGGGTTCAAGCCCTGGTCCAGGAAGATCCCACATGCCACAGAGTAACTAAGCCCGTGCACCACAACTACTGAGCCCGCGTGCCACAACTACTGAAGCCCATGTGCGTAGAGCCTGTGCTCGACAACAAGAGAAGCCACTGCAATGAGAAGCCCGCACGCTGCAATGAAGAGTACCCCCGCTCGCCCCAAAGGGAAAGCCCGTGCACAGCAACAAAGACCCAACGCAGCCAAAAATATATAAATGTATTTAAAAAAAAAAAAAAAAGAAGCCAGTGTTGTTTCAATAGCTCCAAATATCTGAGTTGTTCTTACTCCCATTCCTATAGGGGAAGTGAAAACTTCCTTCTCACTACTTCATCCCCCTCATTCCACCCTCTTTAGGCCTCTGAGTAGCATAAAGTTGGTTAAAGGAAGATAGAATTTTGAGATAAAGAGGTAGGAACCACTGGGTCCATAGGAAATGCAGGGGATGCCTGAGATGGAGGGACCAAGGACCACTGGATTTTCCAGCATTGGGTCCCCTGGAGGATATGCTCCAGTGAGGAATTACTGTGGGATGCTGAGAGAGGGACTGCACACCTGGTACCAGGCTGGCCTGGAAGGCATCAGTGACCCTCCCAGTGGGTTTATATAACCATAGTCAATGTTGTTGACTGCTGAGAAGGTCCCCTCTGCACCCTCCTGGAGTAGAGGCTTGAGTGCTGCTAGAATACCAGCACTTGGCACCAGTAACAAGTGACTAAAGGACAAAAGCAATAAGGGGACTACCAGATGCTAAGAAAGGAACTTCCCTTGATTTTTCTCACAGCACACACACAGATCAACATGTTTTTTTTTACTAAGCAAATGGAATTTCCCACTAGTCAGATATGTGGGTGCTCAGAGCAGATTTAATTTTATAATGGCTGGAAACTTTATACTTGCTCTTCTTTGCTTGCCCTTAAGTGCTGTAAGTTAAAAGTCACATACATTTACATACAGCCTATCCTCATTATTCATGGATTCCATATTTGCAAATTCGCCTACTTGCTAATATTTATTTTTAACCTCAAAATCAATAGTCACGGTGCTTGCATAGTCACTCATGGACAAACACAGAGCGGTGAAAAATTTGAGTCTTCTGAGATGTACGTTTGCAGCTGAGATAGAACAAGGTGACCCTTGGCCTTCTTGTTTTAGTTCTCGTACTATAAAACGAGTGACCTTCTCACAGCCTGTTTAGTGCCACGTTTTCCATTTTTGTGCTTTTTGTTGATGATTTTGGTGTTTAAAATGGTCCCCAAGTATAGAGCGGAAGTGCTGTCTAGTGTTCCTAAGAGCAAGAAGGCTGTGATGTGCCTCATGTAGAAAGTATACATGTTAGAAAAGCTTTGCTCAGGCATGAGTTATGATGCTATTGGCCACAAGTTCAATGTCATGAATCAACAATACATATTAAATAAGGTGTCTTTAAGCAGAAACACACAGAAAACATTGTTACATATTGATCAGCTGACCAAAATGTTGTGAGCAGAGACTCACAGGAACCTAACCCTCTACCTCCTCTAGGAGCGATGGTTCGGGATTCATGAATTCGGTGTTTGTTGTGACTTTATAGAAGATAACTGCCTGAACAATAAGGATTGACTGTATTTATATGTCCTTTGACTCAACTTGTTATGTGCAAAGCATTGTACTAAGCATCAAAATAAGAACAGGCAACACGGCCTGCAATTTCTACCAGATCTGCGTATACTGCAACCACACCATGTGCTACAGCACAGACTCCAACACAGGTTCTTACTCAGGACATGTCTTGAGCCTCATCCAGAAAGGGGTTATTTCTGGAAGTAAAGAAGACAGTTATAAGGCAATCTCATTTACAAAAAGGCCCCTAATAAGGACCCAGAGGACAGCTCTGAGGACGTTTATAGTGCGGCTCTGTAGACTTGGGGTCACCGTTTCCTGTTATAAACACCACTCTGAGTTTCCAGGAGGCTTTGTGGGCATCTGAACTTGAGTGAGCCTTGGCGTGCTACATCCCAGTATGGGAGTTCATGTAAACAGGCTGTAAAATAATCAGCTTGACCCTTTTCAAACACAGGCAATGTTAAAAAAAACCACAAAAAACAAGCAAACAAAAAAAAAATGCACACAACCTCATGCCTATGAGAATGTTATTTTTTGCACCTGTATAAATGAAAACAGACAAGTTTACAAAATGAACGTGGCAAATGATTAGTGATGATTGACTTACAAGGGAGGAACCAAAAAGTCAGCCATTTGCTACTGGGCCATCTTTAAGTCCTGGAGCATTTTAACTCAGATATGGTATTTTGTCACAGTTACGAAATCATGTTGTCAAAGAGGTGACTGCAATTCTCCAGTAAGCATTGTGGGCGATTAGGGTTGAGTTCTAGCATGTATCCAAGCCTCGGTTGCAAAATGATGACTAAAAAGTGGTAGAGAAGCCTAGAAGGTAAGCATCTGAAGGATGAGGATTTTTGACTGTTTTGTTCACTGATGAATCCCCGGTGTCTAGAACAGTGCTTGGCCCAGAAAAGGCACTCCATCAATACTTGTTGAATTAGGTCTATTTTAATATGTTATTTTAATATAAGCACAGCCAGTGTTTATATTTCTAACTATAGGGCATCGTGTATCTGTGCCCTGTTTCCTATACCTGTGCTCTTTCACTCCCCAGCCCAGTCTGCCCCAGTCTTCACCCTGAACAGCCAGTTGACTTCACCCCAGAAGAAACCAGAGGAAGAAGCAGCCTCAGCAGCAGGAGCCCCATTACTGTCCAGAAGGACCCCAAGTGCCCCAGCCAGACCCATCCTCTGGGCCTCTATTCCCAGTGGTCTTGGTCCTAACCACTTCTGGAGGAGTGTGTGCAACGTTTGGATTGTTGCCCACCTGATATGTGAGAAACGGTATCTCAGGATATTATAACTTGAATTTCTCTTATTAGGAGCAAGGCTGCACTCTATTTTCATATGGTTAAGAGTCATTTGTCTTTCTTTTTATAGGGAACAGTCTGTTCATTTCCCTAGTCCATTTACCTACCAAGTTACAGGCTTTGTCTTCTCTATTTTTAGACGCTCTTTATATATTTGACATGTTAACCCTTTGTGATAAAAGTTACAAATTTTTTCCCATTTGTCATTATTCTTACATTGCTTAGAGTATGTTTTTAACTTGAAAAAGTTTTTTCTTAATACCATAAAATTTAGCTAGATTTTTACTTGATGTTTCTGGACTTGGTTAAATAGTTGAGACACTTTTCTTCATCCTAGTTATTGGAGGAAAATACCCTTCTCTTCGAATATGTATAGCTTCATTCATTTCACATTTAGATCTCTGAGCCTTTGGAATTTATCCTGGTGTACAATGTGAGAAATGGATCCAATTTTATCTTTTTCCATATGGCTATCCACTTATCCCAACACCACTTATTTATAAGTCCATCTTTTGCCACCAATTTGAAATGCCATCTTTATTGTATATTAAATTTCCATATGCAATTAGGTCTATTTCTGGATTTTTCTAGTCATTGATCTATCTACTCATGTGCCTATAGAGTTCTTTAATTATAGAGGCGTTAGAATGTATTTTAGTATATGGTCACGCCAGTCCTTATTTTCATTGCTCTTCTTTTACAAGGATTTCCTGACTACTCCAGCTTATCTTTCCTCCCAAATGGTATTTTAAAAATTATATTAATTGTTTAAGTTAAATTAATTTTCAATAAAATTTATAAATTAACTAAGAGAGAACTGACTTCTGTCTATCCAAGAAACTGATACGTCTTTCCACTTCTTCAAATCTCCTTTTGCATCCTTGAGGGGTGTTTTTAGTTTTCTTTGTACAGTTTTTGCACAACTTTTGGTTTTTTAATGTACCTAAGTTTACCACTATTACTGTCTTAAACATATCTATCACATACCTTCTAACTACTTTTAGTTTGTATGTATGAAGGCTGTTTACACTGATTTCTTCCCTATCTGCTACTTCACTGAATTCTCTTATTACTTGTGGTGCTTTTCCATTGAGTGTCTTGGACTTTTCAGTTATATACTCATGTTTTCTGCCAGTAGAGATATTTTTGCTCTTCCCTCCTATGTCTTATGTAATGGCAGATGTTGTGCTATTTGTTTTCTACTAAACTTTATATTATGAGGTCTGTGCAGTATCATTAAATGGTCCTAAAGGCACAATTTTAATGGTTGCAGGTATTTTATTTTATGGATATGCCAACATTTAGTTAGCCATTTTCAACTTGAAATTCAAGTTTTCTCCTTTTTATTTTTGTAAATAATGTCACAATAAACATTTTTTTGTTTGTATTTATTTGTGCACATTTCTGATTATGTCTTTAGTGTAAATTCCTAGGAGTAGAATCAGTAGGTCAAATAGCCTGCCTGGTTTTAAGGCTTTTTAAATGCATAATTGACAAAATGCCCTTCAGAAAAGATAAACCAATGTACACTCACATCAGCAAATTTGTCTTCCTTCACTGTGCCCTCAGCAACCTAGGTATTTTAAAGTTATGGTAGCTCACCAGACAAACAATATCACATCGTTATGTGACTGGTTTGTTGGGCAATCTCAATTCAGCATAGGTTCATCTATGAAGCGATTTTTTTAGAGGAGAGGCGTGTGAGGAAAAAGGACCGGCATCTTCTTATTCATAGGGATGCAATGGCAATATTCTTTCTTGGGCACATGACTATTTTTCTGACTTAGACTAACTACACATCGATATCTCTATGTGGTAGACATCCAGGGGTGGCTGGCTCTTCCAAGAAGTGGATGCAAAGTCTCTCTGAATTTGTTAGATTCTCTGGAAGACCTTGTAGGATCCCCTCTGCACACTTCTTTCCATGGGAGATCCGGCTGTATCTCTCTATCTCTTCTCAGTTCCCACCACTGGATGGCCTCACGCATTAGGCAAGCTTCTTGAGCAAATCAATACTAGCTAGAGTCTCTGGTGCCCATGTCACCCACTAGAAACTTGTGCATCCTTGGGGATACCAGCTGGCGGGGGGCCGGGTACAGGCTGCTTCTCTCACCTCATTGTGACTGTCTGGTAGGCACGGGAGCAGATCAGAAAGCCTGTCTGCTCCCCAAGCAGAATTCCAGGCAGGGAAGTAAATCCAAGTCTGCCTATCTGTTAGCACCTACAGTCTCAACGGGTGATTCTCTATCCAGGTTGAGTAGAATCATGGGAGGCAGGCCAACCCCCTCCCTTGCCCATGGGAGAGAGGAAGTAACTTCTGATGAGTAACACTGCCCCTCACCACTTCCAACTTTGCTTCCTGTTCCCTCCTGCCCCCTTCCTGTCCTCTGCTTATATAAGTGTGACGTGAGGCTGGGGTCTGATTGCTCTTTCACTTGTTAACACCTGTGGTTTTTTGCTGGGGGCCTGGTGCTGGCTGATTCCAGGGCAAAAGTCGAAGCCCGGCTCCACATCCTGGTATGCTAATTTTTATTTGTACTTCTTTGCTTAGCAGGGAGATTGGACATTGTTCATGTGTTTCTTAATAATCTTATTTCTCTTTTTATGAATTGACTGTTTGTGGCTTGCTTTTTATTCTCCTGCTTCTTGTGTTTATCTGTCAAAGCTTTCTCCTTGGGAAGTAGTTTGACCTGACTTCTCTAAGCTGCATCACATTACAGCCCCACTGGTTCTGAATTTAACACAACTGCTTTCCAGTTGTAGTTTCTGCCTTTAGGGTGTCACTATTAATATTCAAGATACAATGAGCTAAGAAACAGGATACACAGATCCACTATTTGATATTCATCAACTGGTTTATAAATTTATGCTAAATATGAACAAACTGCGACATACATATTTACATGTATGCATGAATACCTATTATTTAAAGTTATGACATGATGTTCAAAATCCATTTCTGTCTCCCATTTAATTTTCCTATAACTTCTCAGTCATTCATTCAACCTAATAACAGCAACCTTAACCAGAGAATCAATTTATAACCCTACCAGGTGGCAAAAGGCTTCTCCAAGTGACCTCTTGGGGATCACTTCTGGCTATCTTCTGGAAAATAGGAGATTAAAAACATGTGTGTTCCCACAATGCTGCATTCTGAAGATGTTTCATCTCCTAGTCCTGCCCCCCGTGTAAGTTATGTAAGACTATTGAAATCAACAAAGAACAATTCATGCCTTGACTGGGATTATTATTGTTGTTTTTAAGGACAGACCTAAAATTGGAAAAGCAACTGAAATGCAAGCAGTCCCTACATACTGTCAAGCTCAGAGAAAATTCACTTCCGACTTTTCTGCAGGGGATATAAGTGGATAAGAATTCTTGGCATTTTGTGAGTCTATTCACTCTTTAGGATGGAAATAAAATGCACTTAATTGAATATCCTAAAATCTCAAGCCGTCAGAGCTGAAGCCTGGGAAGCTATACCTGAAACGTGGGTCGAGCTAGGAGAATGCCTCCAGAGGGCTGGAAGGATGAGTGTGCCTGGCATCTTGACGTTACTATGGGGATTGCTATAGTAACAATTCTGCTCGCCCTTCATTTATTAAGTTATTTTGTTGTGGAACCAAAAGGTAAACCAAACATTCAAAGAAACAACGCTTTTAAAGAGATTTTTGCTGTTCCTGCAGCCCAGGCCAAATGCTTCAATGAAAGGAAAGGACAACACTGGCAGATAATTTAATACAATTGAAGGAATGAGATTCCTCCAGGTTTCCTCTGAGACTGGAAAAATAACAGCTGATCTGTGTCATAACGCAGAGTTGAATTTGTGAATTTACCAGTGCTGATACGAAACCCTCTGAGGAAACAATGGCGTTGCCCCTCACAACCTCACACCTAGCCTCTCTCTCTCTTTTGCTTTCACTCCACCAGAATATGGCTTGCCTTTTTTTTTTTTTTCCATAAAGAGAATGGGGAAAATGAAGCTGACCAGAAAAAGAGCCTTCATCTTGAAGGGCTTAAAGGTTTTAAACGCAGCATTCCACCTGCGGGGGTCGGGGGTCTTAGCAGGTCCACAGTCCTCACTGGAAACAATAAAACAGAACTGGGAGTGGGGGAGGGGGAGGAGGAACACTGGGGAGGGATCTGGAAGCAGAATTTTCTGTCCTCCCTCCTCTCCTCGGATCCTTTCTTCTTGGTCCCATAGGGGTCTCTGCCGGGGTGGGAGAATGATCCTGGAAAATGTGCAGAGACTCTCTTGAAAGCCAAAATGGGGGGTGAGAGAAAGCATGTGTTCTGGGGTCTGTCCTACTCTATTGGGAGATTGTAGTAAAACTCCTCATGGGGTGAGACTGTATAAAAGAGAGAAAATGAAAACAGAGGAGTGAGGAAAGGCAACTTAGAAAAACCAACCCGCATTCATATGAGAGAATGAATCATGAGAAAAAATTCAAGCAAGTAACTGCTTAGCTTGACTCCACTTCCCCTCATCCTAAGGGGAAGGTTCCACTGCGTTTATGCTTGTCATCACTGTGATTCAATCAACCAGTTGACTGTTCTGGTGTAATGAAGTCAAGGATTGGGAAGAGAGGCAGAGTCACCAAAATACAATAACAATGGAGCCCAAGTTGGTCTAAAAAAGGATTTCAGGAAACAGCAGGAGCAAGTGCTGCCCTGAGTCTTTCACCCGTGTTAATTCAGCGAATTCACACACCAGCCCTCAGAGGTGGCTCCCATCAGCATGCTCAATTTTCACGTGGGAAAACTAAGAGAAGATAAGTGATTTGCCTGCAGTAAAACACTGTAAAGAGAAGAACCCGGTTTCAAACCTAAGCAGCTGATTCCAGGGTCTGTGTTCTGATCCATGACCCTGTACTCTTCCTCCAAGCCAGCTCATGAAAAACAGAGGAGACAAATCCCAAGGCTGCTTTCTAATAACTTGGAGGGAGAGCAGCAAGAAAGAGAACAGACTTGGATAGTGACTGTGTGGACGGGCAGAAGCAGACAGTCTCCGAGGGGATGGAAAGCGAGAACGCACTGCACCTCGGGTAAGGAAAAGCAGGCACAAGACAGCACCCTTAGGAAGCTCTAAAAGGCGATGGGGTCCAAGCCTTTCTCCTGTCACCAAACTAAATCCTCTGGGGTCCTCTTGTAAACCTTGTTTATAGGAACAGAACAAGAAATTATTCTCTTTCTTTCCTCCTTCACAGACTGGAAAAGTCAAGTTCTATAGAAGGAAAGAATCAAGCATTTGGATTTTAAGTTGCCACCATAGGAACGAGCAGGAACAGTCTAGAAATCCCTCCTGTGAGTCAGTAATAGAAGCACATTTAAAATCTCGTGTGCAAATTCCTGGCACCTTCAAAGAGAAACAGAAAAACATTTAAGACTCTCAGCCTCTCTTATACTTCAGTAGAAGACTGAAACAGTTCCTGGCCTCATGTTTAGCAAGCTCCCCGTTATTTTATTAGGATCATTTGGTTGTATTTGGTCTTTAAAAGTTTCAGGGCTTTCTCCACCAACGACTTAAAAAGTGGAAGCGAGGCCGAAATAGGCTTGTTTGGGAGCTGGAGATGGAAAGGCTAGGCTTCACAGTTACCATGGTTAGGGGTCCTCTAGGCGGCGGGGGTGGGAGGAACTTCCAGAAAGAAATCAAGTAAAGGCGGTGTGTGTGTGTGTGTGCTTGCGTGTGTGCACGTGGGTGTACAAGTGTGTGTACGCACGTGGGCAGTGGCAGCTGCTACCGAGGAAGGAATAGCCTCCCTTGACTATAATTAAGCATCCTCCAGGCTGGGGTGTTTGCTCATAAGGCACGTCTCCCGGGCTCTCAGAGCTCTAGTAATCATGCAAAGTCCTGTGTGCCTCAGAGACCCCAGCTCTCCTTCGCACATGGCCGAAGCCCGGGAAGCCCCACGTCATACTAAGTGACTGATCTCCAAGGATGCGTTCACATGGAAAAAAAAAAATGACAGCACTTGGGAAGTCTCTAGAAGCCACATATCCAAATGCCTGGGGGTGCAGCATCATCAGGAAAAGGGAAAGGCCAGGAGCAGGAGGAAGACAACAGAGAATTAAACTTGCTCCATAGCCTTACGTTTTATAAGGTGCAAACATGACGCTAGCTATACTCTGCCACCTCATAGTAAATACAGGATTACTAGGCAATTATATTTAAACATTACAGAGTCTCCGAAAAGAATGGCCATGTTCAGGGCAGTTGTTCAATCCCTTGATAACAGTATAGTTTAATGGATAGAAACAACTCTATCATTTATTCCTCTTACATAAAATGCTCCCAACCACGTAAGTACGTGATCAATAGCAGGGGTTTCCAGTGGGCAGGCGTGCAGTTGTCCCCAGAACAGCAGCTTCATGAGAAGTAATAAGAGGTAAAATGAGAATCAAAAAAAAAAAAAAAAAAAATACGGAAACGAAGTTCTTCAACAGAGCGAAGACCTCAAAGGCTTCTCAGTGCATTTATTTTTATGGTGTACAAGGAACAATGGCAGAGCTAAATCTGGCACTTTTAAGGGATTTGTAAACCAGCTGTAAAATGTTATCCTGGATTGGAGTTTTCCATTCGGATCTGTTGGTAACGGAGATTGGAGCTGTAGGAGGGGTTTGGGTGCGGATGGAGAGAGCGAGCACGCTGCACGTGAGAACATTTGTCTTTTGACTTCTCCTTTTTCATGTATCTGAATATTATTGCAGGCAGGTCTGGACCCTTTGCAAATACTAATTTTACTGAAAAAGATATTCCCAGGGCAGCCACTGTGTACCTGGAGCAACGTATCTCAAATTGATTCAATCATTGATTGCTCTTCTGAAAAAAAAAGACTGCAAAGCTACTAATAGGTGGTATGAAGGTGGGGGGCTTTGGAACTGGCTAAGAAAGCAGAGGGGAGAAAGGTGACCTGCTCTCTGATGTGCATCATTTCTTCCTAGAGAGGCACGCAACCCCTTGGGGACCATCAGACTGAACTGGTGCCCTATTTCACGAGCAGATAGCTTTTCCCTCCTCGATAATTGCTAACCATCATTGAGGGCTTCCTATGTTCCAGGCACGGTGCTAGCCATTGTATTTGTCAAATCTTCCCAATCGTCCCATGAAGTATGTAATATCATTATTCCAGGTTATGACACAGAGGGATTTGATGTTTTGTGAAGTTCTGTTACGTGGTCAAGGTGACACAATGTTTTAGTGGTAGGGCTGGGATCCACCCTGTCAATTCACAGCTTTCACTCTTAACCACTACTGCTTCCCTTCCTATCCAATCCAATGATCGATTCCATTTAGGTCACAGGAGGGCAAGAGGGACATAACATACACGCATCCACCTGGGACTATCCTAGTGCAGTGTTTGCTATCTTACATTTGTGAGATTATTTAATCGTTTGAAACAGCCTAGGTAAAATGCATTTTCTCTACTGTGTAGAAAAGGAAACTAAAGCTCAGAGAGGTTAAGTCTCACGTCTAGGAGATGGTTCTAAGCCAGCTCAGCTTGATTTCCAACCTCTCCTATTTCTGCTGTAACAGGCTTCCTCTTACAAGCTAAAGAAGCCAGCTCAGCTAACCATCCAGGACCAATTTGCCTGAGTTTAGATTTGCAATAAGGAAAATGAAAACCTGCCTTTTTGACTTGTATTTTGGGATGTCAGTGAGATACCAGACATTGCGGAATGCTTAATGGAGAAGGTTGATGTGCCCCTCAGCTCTGCGTCTGCCTCTCTGGTTAGGATCATGTCCTCATTGGTACTCATAAAGAGCTTCTTTGCTCGTAATATCCATTCTGTCTTCCCAATGGTCCAAACTCTATTCATATGTCAAGGCTCAGATCAAGTTTGCCTTGTTCCATGAAGCCTTCCAAGATTGCTCTTCCCATATAAATCCCAATACTCCCTTGATCTCCTGAGGCACCCAGTACCTATACGAGCAGCATATTGTCTGTTATAATGACTCCTGACTCCTCAAAGGCTCCAGGAACTATTCCATATACTTTAAAAAAATATCCTGTATAATTCCTATGATGAAATTGAGGTCACACATGAATACTTGTTGAACTGGGATTGAATTAAGTTGGCCTCATCAGTGCCCTGAACATAGAGGGTATGGAAAAAAATAAGAAGAAAAACATGAAATTGGTTAATAGAGTAAGTTGAGAAGAGACTAATGGAGTTGCAAAGAATAAGATAGAGGTTTGGTGGAGGAAAGTAAGTCAGAGAGGGGGCCTGGGAGACCTCCTCAACATCTGGACACAGAACCAATCTGTATTTCCCTAGCTCACTAGTTCTCAATCTGAGTGTACATCAGAGTCACCTGTAAGGCTTCTTGAAACATACCGCTGCCCTTTCCCCCACTCCACCAGCGATTCTGATTCAGGAGGTCTGAGAAAGTGCATTTCTGAGTTACCAGGATACACTGATGCCGCTGACCCAAAGACCACTATTTGAGAACCGCAGTGATTCTCCGCCCGGACTGCACATTAGCAACGCCTGGGGCGGGGCTTAGCTATCAGTGGCCTTCCCCTCACCAGACCTGTGAAATCAGAATCTCTGGGGAGCGGGCTGCTCTAGCCAGCCTTTCACAGAAAAAAATCCCACTGTTCTGGAACTATCTCTTTGCTTCACTGCCTCATCTCTTACAACTGAGATCCTTGAGATGTCCATGGTCTTGTTCTTTTTCTAGGAATGCATTTGGCAAATAGAAGGAGTTCAATAACTCTTTACTGAAAAAAAAATATTGTGGGTTGGGGTGAGGGGCAGGAAAACTCTGCAGAAATATGGCAACCAGGGGCCCATCCCTGCCTGAGATTGAGGCAAGAGATTACCTGAAAGGCAAGGCAGACTTCATAGGTGTTTATTTTGTTTTCTTTGAAAATATCATTGTGGTCTCAACATCTAGGACTGTGATCATACAGGTAAACCTAATACACATTCTGTCCATGCTTCCCAAACCAAGGATCATACAATCAAATCAAATGCATACAGAGTTGTGCAGGTAATACAAATGAGCAGAGTTGGACTGACTGCAACCAAATGGTCACGTCCTGTCTAGAGTTGGACTAAATCATTGTTAAGTGTTGAGTCAGAGTCCCCTAGTGTGTTATTTATATATCTTCCAGGGAAAACAAGAAAGTCAAAGTCATTGATTTCTCAAATATTTGTTGAGCACCTTTAAATGCTTTTTTGAGTATTTATTCTTATTGAGCACCTATAAACACATGCACCAAGCATAGCACCAGGCTATGTACCAGGCTAAGTTCTATCGTTCTTTGCAAATCAATATGGTGGCCATCCCTCCACAGTGCTCACATGACACTAAGTCCACACCTTAACGCATGTCAGTTCTCTTATTGAAAGGGCATCTCCTAACCTTCCCACCAATCAGGCCGAGGCATCATTTAGAATCTGAACCAAAATGAATCTTCTCCAGAAATCTTTTCTTCCTGATTAGCCTGGTCCTTATCTGATTGCGTTTTTTCAGCATCTCCCTCAGTAATTAGTACTGGGCCCATGATTACTGCTTTGACTTATTGATGATTGGCCCCAAGATCCCCTCCTATTTATATGTATCCAATTTACCAGACCTTCCACATCTCTCCAATAGTACCTGGTACAGTACATTGTTGTTGCTCAATAAATGTTTGTTAATGGAGTGAACTGCAAGCTTGTTAGGTGTCCAGTCACTTTTCTTACTTGAATCATCAGGAATGAGTCAGTCAGAGAATACTTTTATGCTCTAGAAAGTGTTTGGAGTAGCTTTCTCTGGAAGCTCAAGGAAGACAGGACTTTGAATTCTGGAAATCTTTCTGCTCCATTGGGAAATGGTCTCTTCAACCATGACTATTCCTTTTTTCGGGATTACTTCCCAAATGCATTCCGTTTATGAATGTGTTCATTTTTCTATTTATTTATTTATTCACTTTTAATGAGTGTGTTCTTTTTTCTCAAATCCTTAGGATATTTTTCATAACGATCTGCATCTTCAAAAGTGAACATTGTCTTTGACACAGACAGTGAATAATTTCTACGTAATTGATGGTTGGATATTTAACTTAAAATTACTTCCATAAAATCTGCAACATATTTCTTTTATTGGGTTCTGTCTATACTGACTGCTTTGGGCTAGGTCCACACCCTAAAATTCCAATGGGTGTGAGCCAAAGTTGCAGAGTTTTGTGGCTAATAATAACAATAATAATGAGCACATTTCAAAAGTGCTAATTACAAATGCAACTGAATTGTGTTCTCATTATAAACGCTACAGGTTTTCTGCCAGGTTGGTACTTCATGACAGTATGTTTTCAAACACCTGTTTACCTTTACTATCACTAGATATATTCAAAAAGAGAAACTTTTCAAAGTTGAGATGCATATTAAGTTTTATGTGTCTTTGTAAAATTTGGAATCTTTTACCCAGAGTCCTTTACTGCACAAATGGAAGCACAATGAATAATTATCTATACCTTATGCAGACAAAGAGCACGGAAATTTCAAGAATCCTTTGTTTATCCAATAGAATCCAACAAGATTTTTCTTTTTCAGGAGGTGGGGGGATGTGCAGAAGAAAAAATAGAATTATCCTGGTAATTATCTTGCATCAAATCAAACTTTACTAAACGTAAATCTCTGCTCCGTGGGTGGGAAAGTAAGACTACAAAGGTGAATAAGACACAACCCCTGCATACAATGTATTGAAGGAGATTTCACTGGACACAAATATCATAAGGTGGTGAAGTCCTTGGAGAGGGAAGGTGAAACCAAGAAGGAAAGGCTGAGTGTGGACTTGAAAATACCAAACAGAGGCCTTAGGGTTAGGATAGGATGGGATTTTGCTTCTTAATTCAGGTCTAGTAATGTGGTGACAGACTCTTCCTTGGATTAGGAGGCATGAAAACATATTGTTGATGGGCAGCCTTTCAACCTAGCTCCACATGTAGTCAATGTCAGAGATGCTTGCAGAAGGCAGAAGACCAGGGCTTGTCTTTTAAAAACCCCACCTCAGAAGTATGGGGGATCCATTAGACAGTGGTTCTAATTCCTGATTATACATTAGAATCACCTGGGGAGTTTTTAAGGCATACCAATGCCCCACCCCAGGGAAGGGAATCCTCATGGCGGGGGCGTGGGGGGGGTGTTGTGTGAAGACCAGGCGGAGTGTTTTTTAAAAGCTGCCCAGGTGATTCTGCTGTGAGTAAATGTTGAGAGTTACTGTGTCAAGGAATGGGAAGATGTTATTAGATTTAGTCAGCATCTTCATAGTTCTTTATTTTTGCCAGTGCTTTGACAACAATTTTTTTGAGTGTCTGTGTGACTCATACAAAGGAGACCAGGATGGAGGTCAGTGTTTCACTACTGGAATACCCTATCTTTACTCAGTTTCTGGTTATCTGGCTTTTAAAAAGCAGATCAAGCTTGTAGGAGCTCCAAGGACTTAAAGATGGGACAATTTGAGGATCATAAATCATAATGACTACAATGAGTTGAAACTTATCAGATATATGAAAACTTATGAGTTCATAATGATACTTCAGAAATAAACAACAGGGCTTCCCTGGTGGCACAGTGGTTGAGAGTCTGCCTGCCGATGCAGGGGACACGGGTTCGTGCCCCGGTCTGGGAAGATCCCACATGCCGCGGAGCGGCTGGGCCCGTGAGCCATGGCTGCTGAGCCTGCATGTCTGGAGCCTGTGCTCCGCAACGGGAGAGGCCACAACAGTGAGAGGCCCACATACCGCAAAAATAAATAAATAAACAACAAAAAAATCGGTGATGACCATGGAGGTTGCTAGGGTACCAACTCATTTTTCTGAAAATGTATAAATTAAGCAAAAATCTCGAGCATCTCTTCTGTCTTTCCCTACTTGAAAGAGAACTTGGGCTAGACAAATAGATGAGGAAAACAGTTCTTCTCTGTATAAAAAAATCATGTGGACTAAATGGAGAAAACAATGACAGAATTAGAAAATCACCATTTTCCACTCCACAATGAAATAGGGATCTAGGCAACAGTAATCAATGGCCGCTGAAATTATTATTGGAAAGTTGAGGGGGAGCTTTACAATGGATGGATTAGGCAGATGACAGGTGTATTAGTTTCCTGTGGCTGCTGTGATAAATTATCACAGACTCAGGGCCTTAAAACAACAGTAACTTATTCTCTCATCGCTATGGAGGCCAGAAGTCCAAAGTCAGTTTCGTTGGCTGGAAACAAGGTGTGACAGGGCTGCACTCCCTCTGGAGGCTTTAGAGGGAGAATCTGTTCCTTGCCTCTTCTGTTTTCTGGTGGTTCCCAGTATCCCTTGGTTTGTGGTCGCATCACTCTAACCTCTGCCTCCTTAGTCACACTGCTTCCTCCTCTTCTGTGTATGAAAGCTCATCTCTGCTTCCCTCTTACAAAGGCATATGTGACTGCATTTGTATCTCAGCAAGAAAATCCAGGATCCTTATCTAAAGATCCTTAACTGAGTCACATCTACAGAGAATTGCCCCCCCCCTTTTTTGGTGCCACATATGATAACATTCATAGGTTCCAGGGATTGAGACAGAGATATCTTTTAGGGGACTCTTTTTCAGCCTATCACAACACTGAACCATCAATCAATCTTAATATTAAGCAAAATGGGATAAATACATTATTCTTACCCTACTCCTCCCCCACCTCCAAATGACTCAATTTAATCAAGAATCTATCTCCAACTATTGATTTATAGGGGATGGGGGAACATATTATATGACACCAAAAGGATATAATCAGTCAAATCCAGCAATTCTTCAAGACAAAAGACTCAATTCTCAATTTCTATAATAAGCACGCCAAACAAAGGAGGGATATAATTACACATCAAAAGAGATGTAAGAGCATATTAACCATATGTAATCTCCACCAAATCTTGTTTGAATTCTGAATTGAGCAAAACAACTATAAAAAAAGGCATATTTGAGACAATCAGGAAAAACTGAACACAAATTGATGATATGGAGGAATTGTGGGGTTTTTTTGGGGGGGGAATCTGATAATATTGTGGTTGTGTTAAAAGAGAAAAGTTAGATACGCCTACTGAAATAAGTGAAGTGATATGTCTAGAATTAGCTTTAAAATAATGCAGCAACAAATAAATAAACAACAAATTAAAAACAAATAAACAATTTAAAAAAGGAATGGGATACAGAGTGAAGTAAGTCAGAAAGACAAAAACAAATATCATATGCTAGCACATATATATGGAATCTAAAAAAAAAAAAAAATGGTCATGAAGAACCATGGGGCAAGACGGGAATAAAGACGCAGACCTACTAGAGAATGGATTTGAGGATACAGGAGGGGAAGTGTAAGCTGGAACGAAGTGAGAGAGTGGCATGGACATATATACACTACCAAATGTAAAACAGATAGCTAGTGGGATGCAGCCGCATAGCACAGGGAGATCAGCTCAGTGCTTTGTGACCACCTAGAGGGGTGGGATAGGGAGGGTGGGAGGGAGACACAAGAGGGAAGAGATATGGGGATATATGTATACGTATAGCTGATTCACTTTGTTATAAAGCAGAAACTAACACACCATTGTAAAGAAATTATACGCCAATAAAAATGTTAAAAAAAAAAAAAGGAATGGGAAGGGAAAAGATAAAATAAGAACAGCAGATGTTAATTGTTGAACCATTAAAGCAGCCTTTCTATTTTTATGCATGTTTGAAAATTTCCAGAATAATAAGTTTACATTATATATATATGTGTGTGTGTGTGTGTGTGTGTGTGTGTCATACATATGAGAGTGCAGCATGTCCCCAGTAAGACCAGGTTTAACTGACCATCCTCCTCATGTCTGGCCTCACTGCCTGGAGGAAAGTTCTACGGAGTGGTAACATCCACTTCACCTCTTAGGGCTGTTGTGAGGTAGCAGAGAACTAGATAAGAACAAAGGGCACACAGAAGCTATTCCTGAACCTTCAGTCTGTAGCTTGGCTTTTATAGAAAGATATCCGCCTGGGAACTCATTGATAAGCACTAAAATTTCTGTAAGAGCTTGCGGTCTGTTCACAGATAGCGTTCATCACCTCCCCGAATCCTCCAGGATTTGTGTCATTGAGGTAACTCCAAATTAGAATGGGAAAGAGCAGAGTGTGTAAACACAGAAGGCACATAACAGCCAAAAGGAAGAAGCAACCCAGATGTCCATCAAGAAATGAATGGCTAAAACCAAACAACCAGGAACTATCACCACCAGCATCACAACAATAAAAGTTAAGGCCAAATATTTAGAAAATATAAAGAGGTTTAGTTATTAGAAAAGAGATGAATGGCTAAACAAATTGTGATATATTCACACAATGGAATATTATTCAGTCATATAAGGAATGGAGTGCTGATATATACTATGATATGGACAAACCGTGGAAACATGATGCTAAGTGGAAGAAGCCAGACACAAAGAGTCCCACATTGCATGACTCCATTTGTATAAAATATCCAGAATAGGTAAATCTACAGTGAGAGAGAGCAGATTAGTGATCTTTAGCTGAGTGGAGTGGCTGTTTAATGTGTGAGGGGTTTCCTTTTAGGATAATGAAAATGCTTTGGAGCTGGAAGGAGGTGATGGTCACACAACAATGTGAGTGTGCTGAATGTCACTGAACTGTTCACTTTGAAATGGTTTGTTTTATTAAAAAAAAATTAAGCAGAAAAATAACGCGATTAGGTTTGTTCTTAAAAAGAGTAACCCTAGGAGCTATGTAAGAACAGATTAAAGATGGACAAGATTAAAGCAGAAGGAATACAGAAAAACATGAGTGTTGGGCAAGATGGATTCAACTGCTTCTCTCCCTTAAAACTTACATCCTGAAGCAAGCCCAAAGAAGCCACCCTTAGTGTCTCAACTCTGAAACCCATCTCGTCCCTTTTTGGTATTCCAATGCTTCCGAGCATCACGCAGGCTCCCAAGCTTCTAGAAGAGTTCCAGGAGTTGAAGTGTTAATATCCAACATACAGCATATTTTCAGCAAGCATGAAAGATATGATCTTAATATCCTCCTGTTTCCCGAACCTTTGAGAGCCTTATCCAGGAAGAAGGAGAGAGTGTCTACAAAGTAGACAGTGTTTGGGCTTCTGGGTCCCTTGGACCTGAATTTGAATCTGAGCATTGTGTGATGTTCTCCTATAAAACAGGTTGTGTGAGGATTACATGGAAGGACAAGTGCCCAGAATACAGCGGGCACACATAAATATTTTTCATTAGTGTATTGAAGTATTCACTTGAACCTAAACTGGGATTCAGACATGCTTGTACATATAGAGTGAAATGTTGAGTAAGATTATCCTCAGGGGAGACTGAAGGTCTCTAGGAAAATCATGTATTCTAAGGTAAGAATGAGGTCAGAACAATGCATTAGATTCCAGTAAAAAAAATAATAATAATAAAGTAAAGAGTTTCATATTGCAGGAAGAAATGATTTTAAGTCACTCAAATCTATTTTAAAATCAATCTCATGAACTCACTCCTTGGTTATGGGTGAGGGGAGGCCGTAAATAAAACTGCAATAGCTGCTTTGCTAAAAATCAAAAACAAGCAAACGATAGTACTGTGTTGATACCCTGAAAACCAGGGGACGACTTTCAAAGCATTTATAATATCAAGCAAGGGTATCACCCAGTCAGAACAGATGCCAGCCATGAACAGCCACGAATTGTGAGGAGCTCAAGGTCATTACCACCAAAAGATACCATAAAAGGTGAAGAAAAGGCATCCCCTCCATTTGCTGACAATCACAGGGACCCAGGGCACAGCAGATGCTCACTTCCGTGTGGTTCCCTCTGCAGCCCGGTGAGGGGCAGCGTCGAGGTTGTGTTGGTTGGCACCATGGCATGCCTCCATCGCTGGCTGCCACTCCTCTTTGAGCAACTTGGGAGACACGCCCTACAAACTAATTCATACCATTTGCTCCAAATGAAGACCAAGATTTGGGGTTTAGGATGAAGGATCTTTAAATTGTTAAATTGCGAGGAAGGGTTTTTTCTTCTCTTAAAACTAAATGATTTAAATTGAATGCATGCAATAGCTGCATTCTCAGACGGTGTCATTAGTTAAGATGCATAACTCTGCAACAGTCAAGCTGCTTTTAAAGGTAAACCCAGAAGTGAATACTGAATTTAAAAATCCAACTGTTTGCTTTCACTTACAATTTCAAATTAAGATACTGGATAGGATCTTCCATCCATGAGTCAAAGGTAATCCTAAGAGAAGGCAGACAAAAGACCTCATACTCCGGTATAATCCCTTTTCTAACCCAGTATCCTAAGACACTCATACGGGTTGGCACTGAATTTAAGCTCCAAATCACTCAAATCAAAAAGAGCTATTCTCAGTCTGTCATCAGGAAGCAAGCTCTCCAAGGTGTATTTTTATCCCAGCCTCATCTAAGTTATGACAACTCACCTGGTTCGTTTCTGCCATTTGAGTAGAGAGAGGCATCAAAGTGACAGGACATCACTCTCTGTGTTCCGTGTGAGGTGTGATGGAGAAGAAAAACAAACCTGGGGGAACAGATGTCAAAGTGTTTCCAAGACATCTTCAGATTGGAGAGATACAGGGCACTATTTAGGCTTTTTCTTACCCAGGGCTCTTCTGAAGTTGAAACTCCTGCCTCTTCTATAGGCATTTATTTATTTATTTGCCTGATGGTTTATTTATTAACTTTACCGCTTTGATCCTGCCTCATCTCTCTACCCTTAGGGTTCCTGAAACGTGCAGCCCTAAAATGCTGTGCTCCTGGTCATTGTCTCGAACCCTGGATTTCTGCACTGAGCACACTCTTCCCATTGCTGAATCAGATTAATACTGGGCTAACGTGCCTTTCTGGAGACCCAGATCCTTAGGCCACACTGATTTTCCACATTGGAAAATGGTGGAATCTAGTGATTGCTTAATTGAAATAGATTAGATAGATACAGGTATAGATATGAATATATAATATATAGTCATGAAATATACTAGCTATACCTATATATGTTATATCTATATAATATCTCTATGTATATTATATATATAGAGAGATGTTACAGCTATCAGGCACCTTCTAATCTACACATTAGATGACTGTCAAATCTAGCCATCCACCTAATTTCCAGATGAAGTATATTTTTTTTTTTTTTTTTTTTTTTTTTTCAGTACGCGGGCCTCTCACTGTTGTGGCCTCTCCCGTTGCGGAGCACAGGCTCGGGACGCCCAGGCTCAGCGGCCATGGCTCACGGCCTAGCCGCTCCGCGGCATGTAGGATCCTCCCGGACCGGGGGCACAAACCTGTGTCCCCTGCATCAGCAGGTGGACTCTCAACAACTGCGCCACCAGGGAAGCCCCAGATGAAGTATATTTTTGCTGTCACTGCTGGGATTATTTTCATGACTTTAGATTTCCTATAATTGCACATGCATTTCAACTTTTTCCATTTTATTTTCTGCTTTCTTACCATACTTTTTCTAGGATCCTTTTTTACTCCTTTTCTAACTTCTTTTGGAGTGATGGAGTTTCCTTTATTCTCATATTTTCCTCTACTGGTTTGGAAGATAGATGTTTCTATTATTTTAGTTATCATTCTTAAATTTTTAACATGAGTCCTGACCTAATAGGGTCTAAGGTTAATCGATGTTTCTATTCTGCTCTCCTATGCCATAAGCCTTAGAATATTGTACTTTAGCTCTGATCATCCCCTTCCCCTTCCTACTGTACATGCTACTTTGTCCGATATTCAGTTCTACCTTATTTTCAGATCCTACCAAATTATTCATCTTTATTACATTGCTGTTTTACATAATCATTTCTTGCTTATATAAACTCACTTATTTACCAGTTTCTTTGCTCACCATCTTGCATCTCCTTCCTTTGGAGTTTAGATCCCTATTTCCTGAGTCACATCTTTATTCTGTGCATCCAGCATGGGTCTGATAGTGTCAAGCACTCAGTTTTTACCTGATAATCTGCTTCACTCTTATTCATGAGTGATAGTGTAGCTGGGTACAAAATCAACAGGTTTGCAGTGACTCCCCTCGGTGCTTTGAAGCCACTGTCTTCCTCATTCTCCTGTTAATGAGAAGGTTACAGTCAGTGTGATTGTTCCGTTAGAGGTGATTTGTCTTTTCTCTCTTGTTACTCTTAAGATTTTCTGCTGGTCTTTGGCATTTTTATAAGCTGTGTCCAGCTATTGCCTAATCCCACCTGGGCCTCCTAAACCTGAGGTTTCATATCTTTCATCAAATCTGCAAGATTCTAAGCCTCATCTCTTCACATGCTTCCTCTGCCCCATTTTATCCTCTTTCTGGCACTCTCCTTAGAGCACTCTTTCTCTCCTTTTAAAAATATTTTTCTTGTCCTAATCTCTCCAAGCTACAGTTTGGGAACATCTTTACTGAACTGTTAAGATCCCTTGGTTAAACTATCTGCTGTGCTTTTCACATCAATATGTATATGTTTCCATTTTAGAAATTCAATTTCTTTTCAAAGCTTCCCATTCTTTATTCATACTGTTTTATGCTATTCTGATTTATTTCTTTCCTTAATCACTTTAAACATATTTTAGAATCTCCCTCTAACAGTCTATTACTTGAAGTTCTTTGGGTTCTAATCCTTTTATTTGGCATGTGTGCTATCACCCATTGTGGATTATTTCCTCCCGTGTTTCATAACTGTGGGTTGGGCATGCATCTTCGGCTCCCCTGCAACCCATCCCACCCCAGGATAACAGTGATGTCATGCTCAGGTCTTTAGTACTTCTTGTTTGGGCTGAAGTTTCTCTCACTCTCCTTACTTCTCTAAAACCTCAGCTGTGTATTCAGAAACATGTTTATCAATTTTTTGTCCACCTTTCTGGGGTATTTTTTTTCCCATTTCTTTTTATATTTTATTTTACTTTTTTTTTTAACATCTTTATTGGGGTAGTTGCTTTACAATGTTGTGTTGGTTTCTGCTGTATAACAAAGTGAATCAGCTATATGTATGCATATATCCCCATATCTCCTCCCTCTTGCATCTCTTCGTAGTGGGGTGGATGGGGTCTTTTTTTAGCAAGAATTTCTTCAGGTTATCTAATCCAACTGTTGCCAGAAGCAGATGTCACATTCCCAAGAATTAAAATGACAAGGACAGGAAGACATGATCTAGAATGAAATTAACTAAGGAACTAACTAGAATACACACATCGTTGGCCCTTCCCAGAACTCTTTGTCTGGCTTACTTGTATTCATTCTTCAAGCCTCCACCTAGACAGTAAGAAAACCGGTCAGTTCTTGTTTCTATTCCCACTACTCTGTCTACTTCTCCTGTCATAACTCTCACCATGCTTTACCAGAATCATTTGTCTCCTGTCTTTCCAAGGAGGAAGGGAGACCGAAAAGGAACAAACATAAAAATGTTTTTGTGAATAACACACACAAGTGATGATAAACACTATGGGGAAAAATAAAGCCTGGTGAGGAGATGGAGAGTGATGGAATGAGATGAGCTCTGGCAACTTGACCAGAGACCTGAGCGAGATGAGGGAGCAAAGCAGGGGGGTATCTGGGCAGGGGTTAGGGGAGCAAAGCCCCCTTCAGTGATGCAGGCACTGTGTTTGGGAAGAAGTCAGTGAGGGGGAGGGGTGGGCAACAGGGACGAGGAGAAGCCAGGAAGGACAGCACAGGAAGGACTTGGAGTTCTCTTATGAGTGAGGTTTGATGCCCCAGAAGGTTTTGCGTGATCTGGCTTACATTTCAGAAGACTACCGCTGATGAATCATGAGTAACAGGAGTGGAAACAGGGAGACCCAATTAGGAAACTGATGCAATTGTTTAGGTAAATAAAGGATGGTGGCTTGAGTAGAACAACAACTGCAGGAGTGGTGAGAAGTGATTGGATTCTGGATTAACTTTAAGCGCAGAGTCCAGTGGATTTGCTGACTGCATCACTCTAGCTTTGTATTTGTAGATTGACTGAATGAAGTTGTGAATAAGTGAATGAATGCATTACGTCCAGGTCCTCTTTGAAACCATTTACATTGTTGAAATGGAAATTGTATGTTTTGCTGGTGCGGTTAAAATGGGCCTAAGTTAAATATTGTTACACATGCTTTCTAAGTACTAGATCTCCTGCTTTCTGGCCCAGCACTTTTATTTACTTGTTTGTTTGTTTATTATTTTTACAGAGTTTAGATCTGTTGACCATCCTCTGCTAGAATTTGGAATTGCTCTATGTCAGCTCTCCGACTGACGCTCAAGTAGGCCATTGGTAAATTTGCCTCAGTCATACATTTGTTCTGAAATCCTTATTTATGTTTTCACGAAAAATGTATTTGGCCAAACAAACATTTTGGTTTCATAATGAACACTGCACAGTTCTCATTTTATTGTCAATTTGTTTCAGGACGATGTTCAACAGGGTTGACTGGTAAAGTTCACTGCTCAATAAAAGACATCAAGACACATCTTCCAAATGACTGGCCTTTCAAAACAATTCGGTGACTATTTAAATGTTACCGCGGACATACCTACTATAGGTTTTAACAGATTTCAATGACATTTAACAGTGACAGAGATAAATGTCTTAAATGAATCTGTAAATTCATTGATAATTTTCTAATCAATCCTACTTTTATTAAATTATCTTTTGAAACTTTAATTAAAATTTTAATTAATGCCATTTATGAACCACAATAATGTCCTCTAATTATGGGATTATACCAAGTGAAGTCTGCTGTTCACACAACTACTGGTTAAGATGCCCCAAATCACCAAGGATACATTATCTTTTCTCTGTGATGTACATCACATAGAAAAGTGCCCTTGTGATTAGTGCTCTTTATGCTTCATATAGTACATTAGCAGAATCTCAAGTGCTGACGCTACAATAAGTGTACGGCTCTATAAGCCGTGCCAAGCAAATCAGTGCCAAATGTGCCTGGCTTTCATGGTGGCAACTTCAGAGAAGACACAAGTTAGTTAAAGGATGCTATTCAGAGGAAAACTTCAAAACTCACAACATCTTGGGTCGGAAGGAACTTGAAAGACTGTTTCCAACCCTCCATCCACCTTAGACTTTACTTGATTTGTAACGGCAAGTCCTTTTGCTACACCAATCTTAATAACACGTTTTGATTCCAGTCTGCTGGACTCTGCACTGGGGTGAATCTGGAGACAGTTAAGCAGAATCTACCCATCTCTAAGTTTTCCACAGGTTGCCTGCATTTGGCCCTTGGCTCCCCCAACAAAGCCAAAGAAGACCCCTAAGACTTCATCTCACTTCAGAAGAACATTAAGGATAGGGTGCAGGTTTTGTGCTGCACTCAGTCTAGGTTGGAGAGGTAGGGCAAGGATGGCGAGACCATCTCTAGCATACATTAACAGACCCCTTCTTCCAGGATCATGCCCCGTGAAAGCCAATGAGTCTTCTGCTCTGTCCTTGAGAGAAATGGAGTGGCCTCGGCCACAGCACATTTTCTTCCCTGTGCAAAACATTCTACCACTCCGGTACTCTGAACAGAGTTCTGAAGCTTGTTTTCTCTCTCCCTCCTTCTATCCACCCTGCATTACTGTGTTGCCGCTTACCACTTCACAGCAGTTAACTTTCCATCCAGAGAAAGCTTGCCCTAAACCAGGCTGTCATTCGTAACAATAATCACTGTGTCAGCCTCTGGTTAATGATCCTAGTAGCTAACCTTCATTCCATGCTAATCAGAGCATGATATTACATCACTGAATTTCACGGTACCCCGTGAGGTAGGTGGCACTGATATTCCCTTTCTACAGATGAAGGCGTGGAGATTCACCGAGTTTGAGACTCGTCCAAGTTCCTACCAGCGGTCAGCTCTGGAGCCAGAATTCAAATCAGGTGTCTGATTCCTACTGCAGTTATTTAAGCCCAAATGAAGCCACATTTGATTGCCCCAGGACAACGGCGATGGTTACACTGAGAGCACGCGCACCTGCCCACACACCTGGCGCAAGTTCTTGGAATTCCAGACACCCCTTAAAGCACAGGCCTATGTCAACAAGAGTGTTCTAGAGGAGCTGAGGTTATCTGGGAATCTGGCTGCCAGCATTTGTGCTCTGATCTGCCCCGCTCCATGCAACAACATAGACCCGACTTTCTTGAAGCCGCCAGCAGCGCAGGGCGGCCAAGACTAACAAGTGTAGGCACTGTGCAGGGTATGGGGGTGCATGAATAGCACCATTCTTTGCTGGCCAACACTGGCCCCATTGTTTCAGGCAATGAATAGAGCTGTGTGGGAAAAAAAAATTCACACACGAAGCAAAAAGCAGCAAAATTTGTCTCTTTGTGATGGTTTCAAGGCCGGGTGAAAAAGTCATTCTTCACCTGGTGCTCTTTTACATTTTCTTTCACAGACAGAAAGCCCTTTCTGGCAAGGGGAGAGGCTTTCTCTAAAAAATTAAAAAGTTACAGGTCACAGTGCAGGTGAGAGCACCAGGAATCGACCTCGAAGCTGAACTGCGTTCATTCATTCCAACGTGAGCGGGAGGGAGAGGGATGGGGCTGCATTTGGACTTAGCGTAGCTGGGCTGCTTTCCCACAGTCATCTTGATCTATTCAAGACGGGCAGGTTTTGCCTGCATGTTCCTCGACGACAGAGGGAAAGCTAAGCACAGGGCATTAACTACTGTATACGATCAGGCTCTCATTTCAAGGTAAATAGTTGTCAGGCTTCTAGTTTCCTTCCAGGGTTAGAGGCTCAGTGGGTCCCAGAACCACTTCTGGGGTTGCCTTGCTGGGCTGCAGTAATGACAACCAAGGGGTCTATTCCCATCTCTGTCCCGTGAGCACCGTTAGATGAAATCAGGGTCCCACAAACCACTACATTAATTTAACTTCTACATGTGGAGAATGGATTCCTGTCTTAAGATCAGGCACTAACATAGTCCTCTACAGGCTGGTGTCTTCTCTGAGAATCGCCTTCTCATCCTCAAACTGTCAAATCACCACTGCAAATAGATATCCTGTGATACAAATAATCCTTAATAGAGTGCTGAATAAATGATTATTTTTTTCTACCCTGGTGTCATACAGTTTGGTGAATTCAGTTGCCCCAAAATTGATATCCCTATTTTTGTAAAACTTTCAGAAGCAGCCTAATACAGTGACAAAAGCATGCCTGGCCTTCAGATGCCAACTGATTGAAATCCTGGCCAATGGAGTATCTTCGAAGGGTGACTATGTGCTGGGTTGTCCTGGAAAGACCTCATTTATACTTGATGTCCTGGTATAACTGTGACTATTACCTTCTTTCACTCGAAAGTGTGTCCTGTTTAACTGGTAGATGCTAAGGTCACCCTCTGGTTATGTCACTTTAGGCAAGCAACTTAACTTCAGTCAGCCTTGCTTTCCTCATTTATTAAATTAAAACAATACCGTCTACCTCTGAGGATTAGTGTTAGTGTTAGCGAGAATATACGTGTATCTCCCTGATCATTGTCAAGGCATAGCAGGGACTCAGTAAAGGGTGGCTATAGTTACTATTTCCTCTGGAGAAAGTACTGTAGTAAAGTTAAAAAAAAAAAGGTAAAAAAGTAAAAGTAACAAAAAAAAAATTGAGGGAATGACATTGAGTCATCAAGGTTTTATTTTGCCAAGTAAGACTTAAGAGGAAACTATATGTCATCAATTACACACATCTTTTCATGAAAGACGGGTTATTTTAAAAGCTGAAAATGGAGGAAAGAAAATCTTAGAATAAAAGACAGTCCATTTAACTTAAGGTACTTATGATTATTTTTAAAAACACAATATCTTTTGAAGGGAATGAGAATATGTTGGTCCAAAATATGCTACTTTGGCATAGGATTATTTTGAGCTGAAGGCAATTGAGAATCAACAGATCCAGGAAAAATTCTCTGCCTTTACCTTCTCTGCCCAAAAAGAAGGAATACATTTTCTTGTGAGGAAGATCCCCCCCACCCCAACCAAGGAGAGAAGAAAGGTTCATCATTGAAGACAGGGGGTCAACAGCAAGACAAGTTTGCATCAACAGAGCTTACTTTAAAGTCAAACAGACTTTAACTTCCATTACGGTTCCCCCAGATATTTCCTAGCCACTTCCCCACAGCTTATTGTCCCTAGAAGCCCAAACTTTCTTTATTTTTGTTAAGAAGGTATATAAGCCCTTGGGTCCAATTGCTTCTTTAGTTTCACTTCTTTTCTGTGAACTCTCGTGCACATAAATATTAATATAAATTATGTGCCTGTTCTCCTGTGAAACTGTCTTTTGTAGTTTAATTCACAGGTCCCCACTTACTAAATCTAAGAGGGTAGAGGAGAAGTTTTTCCTCCTGACACTTCCTTATCTCTGTAGGCAGCCGCCCTGTGAATGCTCAAAGACTCATAATGGTCCAAAGTCAGAAAGCTGGGGAAACAGGTAAAGCCGGGCAATCTGTCCTGTTCTGCATCCTGACCATCCAGTGTCTTCTCACTCCCATGCTTCCCAAACGTTATTTCCAACATTCGGCAGCTTCATGATATTAAGCATTCTTCACTCTCTCAGCCCAGTGCTCAGCAGGCTATGGGTGCATTAAAAATATGCGGCTGGGGCTTCCCTGGTGGCGCAGTGCTTGAGAGTCCGCCTGCCGATGCAGGGGACACAGGTTCGTGCCCCGGTCCGGGAAGATCCCACATGCCGCGGAGCGGCTGGGCCCGTGAGCCATGGCCGCTGAGCCTGCGCGTCCGGAGCCTGTGCTCCGCAACGGGAGAGGCCACAGCAGTGAGAGGCCCGCGTACTGCGGAAAAAAAAAAAAAATGTGGCTGATTTCCAACTTCATGTCTTCTTAGGTAAAACTTTTTATTTTACCAGCTTACTTACACATGGTTGTTACTCCAATTCACCTGTGTGTTTTTCTGTAGGTTTTGGACGTTAATGGATATCCCAATCAATATAGGAAAAATTTAGGTGATTCAATACAGAAATGAAAAGAGGCTTTGCATCATGCCTATAAAGAAAGTAGCTGCCGTGCTTCACGTATTCATCTTCAGCAGTTTGGGCATCATATGGCTTAGTTTGGTTTTCAATCTGTACATAATTCAGAAGCAAAAACTCTTTTTTTTTCCTTTAGCTTTCTAAAACATTCACCTCTGATAAAAAGTTGGGGAAAATTGACCCAAGCATCGTACGTGGCTTCAAGAAAGGAATGAGGACATCTCCAAGAGGTCTCCCCACCTCCATTCCATTTTTTCCTCTGAATGCCAGTTAATACCTACGACGACTTTCCCAGCATTTAACCCAACAATGCTTTTAAAGATTTAATATTACCTTCTTTTCCCTCAAATGATATTTGCATAAGCCATAATTAAGTTTTTGGAGTCTTATTGAAAAAAAAAACCTATTGAAAGAAATAAAGCAGTGAGGCAAACACTGTAAATTGGAGTAGCTAATCACACAAAACTGATAATAGCTTACAAACTGTAAAGTCAAAGTTTACTTATATTTCCTGAATATTATGACTATTAATATTTTAAGATCTATTTATACTAAGATATATCTTTGCTTTCTAATTTGCTCTTTCATTCAAAATGTTCTTTAACAAGGAAAATCTTGTAACCCAATATCATAATCAAGCTACTGAACTTTTAAACTGAAGCCAGGTTCTTTTTAAGCACCTCATTTTCAAACATCAGGAGATGAAAAAGCACTTATTCTAAGATGCAAATTTTTAATTGTTTAGGAAAGTCGAAGCTTCTTTGGACCTGAAATACCAATATGAAATGTCCTTCAACAAATATGAATCTTTTGAAAAGACGCAAATTCATCATTATGGCTTTAACTCTACCATTAATTTTCTATTTAATACAAAATATTACATTTCATTCTGTTACCATCTTACATCTTGCTTTATCGAAGTCCTCAGCAACTTAACAAATTCTTTAAGGAATGGAAATGTGTAATTTGAGCTGTGCCTAAAACAGAACTCACCCAAGTCTGTAACCACACAATTCCTGTCACATGAGGTTGATAAGCAAATGACAAGAAAACTGTACATTTCAGCAACATTTATTTTGATCAGTCCTCTGTGACCGGAATGTGTTCTGCAGGGCTTCACAATGTTCATTAGATAATTTAAATCAGAAGGGCAGGAGGGGTGGGCAAGTGACCAGGATACATGTAAAACACGTAAATAATGAAGGAAAACCGTAGCAGTTGAGGCAAGATGACTGCCCTTGGACTTGGTCCCATTAAAGTCTTCCTAAAACAATATTTTCTCAGAAATTTGGACAAAAACTTGCAATAGTGGCTTCTTTTTGAAGGTGACAGTTGTTTCCAATATTTTATACAACCAAAGGATAAAATGACAGAAACTTTAAATTAAACCTTAGCATGCTACCAAACTAAAGCTTTTTGTGCAGAGCTGGTCTGGGAATAGCCCTGCAGACATTTCTTTCCTTGCCCCCCACCCTTTTTTCTCAACTTAACAAATGTTTGCTTTCAATTTGTTTTTGACAATGGAATTTAATAAACTCTTTTACCTAGTTAAGATTTATGAAAAGTGTTTCTCCCCCCACTTATCTCATTTAGAGAATATATAATTTGCACAATGGTAAGACAGGGGCATTTTCATTCTTGCCTTTCAAGCACTTCCATTCCAATTTTCATGGTAATAGTAAGTGCACTTAACAACAATGGTCCATTGATCCAGCGTGTCTCCTACCTGCCCTGGAGCAACTGGGAAATTGTTAACCATAGAAGCTACAAAACAGATAAGGGAATCGACCATTAGTGTGAAAGCGCTGCCTATAATGGTTTCGATAATAATTAATATGCAGGATAGCTAGTCCCGTCACACACCATTTCAGACTAGAATTGCATCTGTCAGTCCAAATCCTGACTCCATTCGGGGCACTAGCACTGAATCTAGTTAGACAGCTAACTGAATTAAAACAAAAATCTACAGATGCATGATAAATGCACAGGATGCTGTGTCACACATGAATGACTCCTGTACAGGCCAAATGACAGATGTATTTCCGCGACTCCAGGCCAGGCTCCAGCTCAAACCACTCTTCATTTATCAATAATTGGGCCTTAATTTCATTTGGCAGTGGTGGAGTAGCGTGCTCCGCTTCCTCTCCAATAGACGAACACTAATTAGACTTTTTTTGGGGAGGGGGGGGTTGGGGGGGGGCAGGAGCCAACCTTTTGATTTTATTTTAAATACTTAACGATAAGCAAACTTTGAGCTTGTCCTTTGGAAAGGAAGGGTCTGTTTCACCCGCAGCTCATTATGAGTGATAATCTATTGCAACGGGAACTCTTCAATTATTAGTGTTCCAATTTGATAAAGATGAGAAACATAGAAGAAGCCAAGTGGAAAAAGAAATAGGAGGATGGACTGAGCTTGTGCATCAAGTGTCTTAAAGCACTTGCTAACTCTTCTTACTCTTTGCTGAGTTTTACTTCGATTCTTAGGTCTGCGTTTGTGTTTGTGTTGTGTGTGTGTGTGCACGTGTGAGAGACAGAGATTCACAAACATCTTACATGGAATGGCAATATAAGAGGGAAATTATAGAACAATTCTTGCAATTGTAAACAGAGAAAATTATTAGGATTATTTTTTCAGGTTATCATGTGAATTTTCAGACTAATTATAATGTGCTTGCTTTTCTTTTAGGTGAATTCATTGTAATTGTTAGTAAAATGCCCGAGAGTTCCTAAAAGGGTTAGTGCTTTCCACTACCATCCAAGTAGGAAAAACCTCTCCCCCAAAGGGTTTCCAATCATGTATATAAGAGAACACACCAAGTCCCTACTGTCTCATATAAACCAGCCCCAGAAGGACAAAAGATACATGGAAATATCTGTATACTGGCCACTTCCCCCCCGCCCCCGCCCCCTTATAGCTACATCACGGGGATTCACATCCCTCTTGCAATGCCTACAGAGTCCAAGTGTTCATCATTCCCTTTTTTAAGCAAAGGGAAAACTGGTATGGCAGGGCAGACCATGGGCTCTGGCGTTCCCCCTGGGTGGACCTTTCTCTATTGAAGGAGCTGTTGCTGGTTGATCATTGGGATTGAAAATTGGCTGCGCTTTTCAGATTCTCTTGAGCTTCTTGCCTCTCCTTCCAAACGCCACCCCACAATGAGTGACAAATGGGGGCCCTGCTTCTCCCTCAACTTCCAAGCACGAGCTTCTTGTCAGCAGGGAGCCCTATGGATCCACTCTTGAGATTTTGCTCTTCCCTGCCACTCAGACACTCTTCAATATCACGTTTATTATTCTTCACTGGCATAGGTGACGGCGGCGATGCTGTCCTGAGGACTGATTGCTATGCCCAGATGATCTGTTGAAGTTGGCTGCCTGATCCAACATACAGTATAACTGAAGAGAACGAGGAACAGAATCCACT
This sequence comes from Leucopleurus acutus, assembly GCF_964270905.1. NCBI lineage: Eukaryota > Metazoa > Chordata > Mammalia > Artiodactyla > Delphinidae > Leucopleurus > Leucopleurus acutus. Next base: position 18,941,168 of record NC_139155.1, read on the forward strand.
CCTGTTTCACCCCAGTAACTATGCCAAATTCAACAGAGAGCCCTCCATATGGTCTAACACAAGTGAGGTAATGTGGATATTATACCATAATAAATGAAGCCTCATAGGTTTCAATGGCTCATAGTAGCTCTCAGGAATCTTTCCTAGCAACTCATGGGAAACTGAGCAGCATGCCATAAACGGGAAAGCCATAAATAACTTTGCAACTCAGCCACCAGGGGTGTGGTGAAATGCTGTGCTTGCATTATCCACTGTAAACACTGACAGACATGGTAGCACGTCTGCCATTTTGTAAGCAGGCTCCCCTGCAGAACGCAGGGGCACTGAAGGATTGGCATCGTACTTGGGAAAGATCCGAAAGCTTAAGGAATTGCGAGGACTAATCTCTAGAAAATGTGCTATTTGTAATTCCAGAGTAACAAGATTCTTAAAGACTGTTGGTACTTGTACTTCTAGGAGATATTCAGTGAGGAAGAGAAAATAGAGTATTCGTATGGTATATTGTATTATTACCTAAAACATTCATTGACCCTCCCTGTGGGAGGATTCTACCCCATTGACATTAAGCTTGGCCACATGATCTGACCAGTGAAATGCGACTGAATGTGTCACATGTCCATTCTCAGCATGACCTTTAAGAGCCATCATGTGATTCTGCCATGAGGCCAATAATATCCCAGAGAGGGGCTGCTCCATCAGCCTGGGTCTTGGAGTGAAGGCACGTGAGGCAGCGCCCCGGTCAACCTGTGATGAGCATGTAACGTGAGCAGAACTAAACTGTTGCTGTTGCCAGACACAAAGATCTGAGGATAATTTATGACTGCAGAATAATTTACCTTAAGATGGCTGATACAGATCACTGCACAAGTTTAAGATAATACGGACTATTTCATTCTAATTACTTTAACATGCATATTTCACATTGGCAACCCATGAACCCGAACAAACGATGAGAAGAGGATTGGTTTTCTGTGATCTATATATATAGAGAGATATATATAGATATATACATACACATATATATATGCATACACACACACATACACACTAGTCTCCACTACCATTGACCCTTCTCTTTTATTTGCACATGATTCTTTGGACTGACAGCAGTTTGCAACCAGCATGTGTCTACCATTACTCTTGCATGTATGGCTGCTGGTGTGTCCTTTTCTCCTCCCTGTGTGATCTCCTATTTGTGTCTCTAGTACTTGGTTAGCAGTCTCTCTCTCCCTCCTGGCCCCCTTAAGGAAAGAATTCAGAGGCCTTATGGAGTATTTCAAGGTTTGCTGATCTAGACTAGAGTACATCAGTGCCTGGTACGTGGCGGTAACGTAGTCACATTGAGCTTGCAACCTGTCATGCCCCAAAGGGATTGATTTAGTTGTCCCAAATCCCTCCTGGAAAATGCACGCCTGGGGATACTGTACTTGGAAAGAGGCCCCTGGAACTTTGCTTGAGGTCAAGGGTGGAGCAGACTTGGCTAGAGGTCTACAGCGGGTGGGGCCATGGTCTCTGGGGATGCAGCCAAGGAACTGGCACCTAAGTGAACACACTGAGCAGAGAGGTGGAGTTCAGGCATAAAGGAGAAACTGGAGACCAGAGCTCAGAGGAGGCTGGGAAAGGGAGGGAACGCCATGTGAGGTTCCCAGGGGCTCTCTAGCTGGGCCCCAGGCACCGTGTAACGTGCTCTTGGTTGCCCTTGGGGATGGAGGTTTCTGTTAAGAACCCAAACCTGCTATGCCCCTAATCAGCCCACTGTGTTTACATGTTGACATGAACAAAACTGTTCTCAGCCCTTGCACCATGGAGTATGGCTGTGGTCAGCCTCCAGAAAGGTGAGCCTGGAAAGCAGTAAACCAGACCTATGTTTATCCTTTACTCTCCTGAGGTGTCTGACCTCTGCCATCAGGGTGCTCCTCAGAAGCCTGGAACTCTTCACCATTCCTTGGACCAGGGCCTGACTTTCACACAACAACCTGAGGAAAATGAAGACAATTAAACTAGGTTTTTCCTAAAACTCACATAACTGATTTTGTGTGTGTGTGTATAAATGTATGCACTGATGGCTTTGGTCTTTAAATTTACCTTTCTTTTATGTAACATGGATGATAATACTTGGTCATTTTTCTACTTTAATATCTTTATTTGGTCAAACAAAAAAGTAGCAAGCCAAGTCAGTCTGAATTTTTTTTAAACTTTACTGATGAGTGAAATCAGAAGTCTGGGAACCACTGATCCACACTGTCGCCAGGTTTTAGCTGGATCATTTCCCTGGTCACAGGAGACCTAAGAGAACTTCTGAGATTTACTGCAGACACAAATCTGATGACATTGGGAGGACCTGGGACATGGGGAAGATTAAGTCTGTTCTCTCCTGCCTCTAGACACCCACAGTTGGGAAGATTCTGAACAAGGACAGAACCTCATTTTAGCTGGGGCTTTCGAGGACTCTGAGAGAGCATATACGCATATATTTTCCCCTGGAGACTTTGCAACTGGTCTCATAGCTTTTCTTGTGAGAAGACAGATTTATAGAGGGTACTGAATTCTGTAGAAAGTAGAAGTCTAGGTTTTCAGGGTCACTTTACTTTTATCAAAAGTAGACCAGTCTGTGCAAGGTTGAAGGTTGTATTTGGCTGTCTTCAGGCTCCTCACTGTGCAGCCCGTGCCCTTGTGAACAACAACAACAACAAAACAAAGAGCATCACTCATCATCCAGCTATCCAAGGGTTAGGTCGAAACCCACTGCAGTCATCCACCAGCAGCGCACCTGAGCAGAATTCAGGATGAAAACCAGGATGAGGCACTCTGTGTTTTGGATAAATGGGTCCCTAGAAAATTAGATGCATGTCTCAGGAAGAATTTCAATGATCCCAGATTCTTGCGTTTTCCTATACATAGAACAGCACTATAATCAACTTGAGATATCTGTTTCTTGTGATTAGTAGTAATCTTTTCTCAAAATGTATGCTCGACTGCATGCATTTCTTAGCCGAAAATTCATATATATACTGGCTCTTCCCCTACCTCTTTGGAGCAGTTCCTCAGAACTGTCTCCTGTGCCATAGTCCTCAGTAAGACCCTAAACAATACTCAAACCCATAACTCTTATGATGTGTGTTTTTCTTTAACTTGACACCCCTTTCTGGGTAGAGCTTATTCCTAGGTTCCCAATGACTCACATTGTCTACATTTCCTTAAGAATATCTGTGCTGGAAAAAAAAAAAAGAATATCTGTGCTGGTTAGGATTCTTTGTCGCTGGTGTGGAAGAGGAAAAATAATTTTCCCTCTACCCTTCTGAATTTTTAGCTGAGACCCCTGTGACCAAAGACAGATCAACAAGAGAAAATAATAAACAAAATTTTATTAACATGTATACCATGTGGGAGAAACCCAGGGAAAAAGGAGTAACTTTCACAGGTGGCTTAGAATTCAGACTTAAATACCATCTGAACCAGGAAAAGGGAGGGAGGATGTAGGCCTCTTAAGGGAGAGTAAATGATTTTTAGAAAGGATGAAAGGGCCCTCAGAAGAACAGATGGGAGATGTGATGATTTGTGACAAAGTCTGTCTGGGTGTGGTACCTACTTCTTATCTCCTTTCCGGGATAAGAGTCCTTCTTCCTTAGTTGAATATACTCCCAGGGAGGGGATTATGACAATAGAGTTCCTTCTGAAGGATCTGTCTTCAGGAAGATAAAGGGGATTCACAGAAAGCCTCCCTGCATTTACTGTTTTTCAAGTGCCCACAGCTCAAAATAATCAATATACCAAAGCAGCATATTTTGGGGTGTTGTCCTTCACTAGCAGCAAAAAAACAACTGTGACTACCTTCAATGAAAGGAATTTATTGAAAGGATAAGGTATCCTTCCAATAACTACCATTAGCATAGTTCCTAAAAATCAAAAGCTATCTAGAGAAAATAGACCTTGAAAGATAAGAGTTGTTCTAAGGACCTAAGTCGTGGGAGGTAAGTGACAGTCTTTTCAGCATGCCAGCACTGGGATGAATCAACTCCAATCATTTTTTTTTTTTTAATTCTTGTCATGCTCTCCATATTTAAATTCCTAATATCCTGGCTAGTGTCATGCACCCATCCTTGTCCTAAGGAGGGCAGGACAGCCTAATGGACGGTTTTATCAGGACTGTAGGCAATGAGAGAGGGGAAGTCCCCAAAAAGGAGGCTGAGGGGCTGTGACCAGAAGGCAAAGGATGGATTCTGCATGGGCAGAACAATGGATGCTTTAGTCTCCAAAGAGAACTTTCTGCTCTGCATTCCTGACTTAGACCTCCGACGGCCCCCCAAAGCAAACTGATCCTTAGCAAGATGGTATGTTGTCTAGAAACAAAAACACTCTAAAAACCAATGGCCTGAGGGGCTGTTAACTATTTCAGCAAGAATAGCAACTTAAAAATCATTTCATAGTAGTAAAAATTAACACTGCCTAAGGAGAAGATGGAACTGCCTGGGGTTCCATGAGGGAATTTAATAAATCAGATCAGGGACCTTAGTGCAAACCTTTGAATGGTAATAGGAACCAAAATTTTGCCTCCTAATCATATGACCTCTCCCAAATCATTCACCAAGCTGAACATTTTAACTAGCCAAATAATTGTGGCTGAGGTCATTAGGGCTCCCACCATTTGAGTCGGAGACACCGAAGGAAAAAAACACGTCATTTTGAAAACTCTCTAGTGATACTTAACTATCTAGACAATAGTCTGAATGTTGTAAGTCTTACATGAAAACTAACATAGCTTTTTATTTCTTATGACCAAACACTCCACAGAGTATCTTATATATCCTAGATCAATATATGCTAGCAAACCTGTTTCTAAATATGACATTTACAGATGATTTCTGAAAGAAACATCATCCTGGTACTGAAAGAGTTTATCCCATCTCATTTAGTTTTTGATTATTTAAGAATATTTGGATTTCACATTACTTTATAGCATTTTGTGCACTGCCACCAAAAAAAAAAAATCTTAATGAGTTTTTAGTGCCATGGGCCTTGTCTTTTTTTTTTGTACACATAGCCAGTTTAATTTTCAGCACAGTAGAAAATATTTTTTTTTTCACATTGCAAAAGGGGGAAGACAGTTTTTTAGAATTGGATGCATGACTTTTACAAAAGGGAGTAGGTGCCTTGTTTAAATGTATTTTGATGGAATATGGTAATAGATTAATTAGTTCTGAATTTTCTAGCAAGTTATTTCATACTCACCATCGTGCAGGTCCCATGAAAGTTAAACAGAAGTTAAAACACATAGTGATAACCTTTGCCTTTGTGCCCTTGATAATCATCTGCTCTCCTTTCTATTGATTATCTTGCCAACCTGTCAGCTCTTAGATGCTTTACGCAAAAAAGATGAACATACTGACAGCCAGAAAGTAAGCAGGGAGATGGAGGACAGGGGGTGTTAGCAGGAGTACGACTCTTGTCTCCTACTAATCAATTGAATTCCTCTCAGAGTGCGTGGTTTGAGCTTGGAATGAATCGTTTACAGTCTGCTCAGAAATACGGAGTCATATGGAAAAGCCAACACACGTTGGATGAACACAAAGATTTCCAAAGCGTTCTGTCTTAAAATTACAAAGGAACAGGAGAGAAAGGGTTTTGACTCTTTGCAAAGTTGAAGGTCCACAGGCTTTCACTCTCTTCCTTCCCACCCCATCCATCCCCTTAGCCATTATGGTGTTTCAAAAGGTAGTACATTTACCCGAGATTTGAGAGTCAGGCCAACGTATTTCAGTTCTACTTCTGTTATGACCTTACCCCATGGGAGGTGCTGGGCAAATGACCCCAATTCTCTCAGTCTGAGTTTCCTTGCAGTGGAACTATGAGGATTAAGTGAAATAATACATCAGAACTTTTGGTCCATAGAAAGTGTTCCTTTAGTAGCTTTAAAATTAGCTGACATTTAATGAGAGGCTATATGTCTCAGACACTCTACATGTACTCATTCCAGATATAATCTAAAGAAACTATCATTATCACCACTTAGTGTTGGGGATACCACAGTTCAAAGAGGTTGAATAATTTAGAAATGAGCTCAAATTTTTGGACCCCAAAATCTATACTCTTTCTACTGTGTTACTGGTCATGTGTGATCATAAAGATTTAGAGTTAGTCTGTTGTTCAAGTATTATGAACCCATACCAAAATTGGGAATGCCTGCAAAAAGGTGTTCAAATCCAATGTTCTATGATGAGAAGAAAATTATGAAGGAGGTACACATAGTACCAAGATGTATTATGAATTACATTAGAAGATTCTGCATTCAAAGGGGCCCTGCCACGAAGCTATTGGAAGGATCATGCTGCCTTTTTAGTACCTAACACCATTACCGGGTTCAATCATGAGACTAGATACCATTTAATATTTAGTTAAGTATACTTTTCTTTACTATACTTTACTAATAAAATTTGAGACTCCAAAAGGTAAATCATGAAAGCAAATTGGAATCTCAGAAAATTAGATCAACCATCAAAGTTTCAGAAATATTCTCTATTTACTACTTCGACCACAGGTACTAATGTTACTTTATTATCTGGTATATATGATGCTTCTTAGTACCCTGGGAAAATATTCAGTAAGAGAGGCAGGGTGGCATACTGGGAAGTCTACTGGACTTGAAGTCAGGAGATCCCAGGTCCAGTCCTTACTCTTCATGACTTCTCAGGACCTTCATGTCCTTATTTGGAAAGTGGATCCACTCATCTCTAAGGTCTCTTCCAGCTCTGAGACTGTAGGATCTGCAAGAGCTCAGAGGCACGGTAAGGTAGATCATGTACTTGATTTTCTAATTGGACAGGCAACAATGTGCCTAACTCTTAACCATCAAAGACAAATATAGAGGGATGGAAAGCATTCTCTTCCCTGCCCATTCGCAAGCACTTGATCGTCATTGCCTGTACAGCCTTTCACAGGGCCCAGCACCCAGCAGGTGCTCCATCAATGGTCACTGAGAGCTGCTGCTGTTGCCACTGATGATGAAGATCATGATGATCATGATGTTGATGATTATGATGGTGATGGACTGGAGCAGTGAGGCAAGACCCCAGGAAGCCTGAGAATGTTTCTGCATGTCACACTTTTCCCCTCTACTTCCTCTAAGTTCATTTTTTGCTGGCTAACTGGGGTCCAAGGCCATAATAAAGCAATGAAAGTCATCAAGTGATTCTGTCTAGACTCCAGAAAGGCAGGTATAAACTTGAAAGGTTTTATCTTTCTTCTATGGCTCTACAATTTGGCTCCTTGGCTGGAAGAGGAGAATGCCATGGGTTAAACAGTGCCATTCTGAATTCTCTCAGTAAAAGATAGTTTTTGTTTGTTTGTTTGTTCTGTGGGTAGAAGTGTATCTGTATAAATCATAATCCTTTGTGAAAAGTTGCTTTTTAAAAAATTATTCTTGGGAGACTTGTATGTCTTCTTTTCCAAACATTCAGTGTCCAATAGGTACAGAAAGGTCACAGGTTGGACATGGAAGCGTATCTTTACCACTTTATGTTATAGTGGAGGTACTGTCCATGCCAGGATGCCTGGACGCCAGCCTTACTCTATTGCTGAAGTCCTTGCATAAACACTGTTTCACAACCCTGAATAACCTAGATTTGGGGTTATGTATTGATGCATGTATTATTGTATTCCAACGGATTGTGCTAAAGGGAAATGTACTAGGCCAAAATCAATTAATTAGTTAACTTAAAAAAAAACAAAACAGCAATAAACAGAACATTGAGCACAGGGAACTATATTCAATATCCTGTAATAAACCATAATGCAAAAGAATATGAAAAGGACCACACACACACACACACACACACACACACACAAATAACTGAGTCACTTTGCTGTATACCAAAAACGAATACAACACTATAAATCAACTATACTTCAATAAAAAAAAAACAAAACAGAACATTGAAAGCATTCCCTGTGGATACTTGGAAACACATGGATCAGGAATCCTGGACATCATTTAGAGAAGTACTCTGGAAGTTCCGTCTAATATAATTTGGGCATTAAAGGAAGTTTGACCTCACAAGACACCTGAGGCAGGTAAGTAATACTTGGAATCAGTTATTTTCTAACAATTTCATGTTAGGAAATATTATATTAGTTTGTATTCTTTGGAGAATTGTATTTAAACTATTCCTGTATATTTCTGGCTCCAAAAACTTGTGTCTCTTCACCCTAGAGACGATATCTTCTCTTTCTTTTGTGTCCCTCAGACAATGAGTAGTTAATGACTACCTTTTGAACACATAATTGAAAGAAGAAATCTCACCAGTTTAAAACTGAGATGCCAAGTCCCTTTTCATATTCCAAATAAATCAGTGTAAGAACTAGAAAAACATTTCTCAACTCACTTAAATCCCATTCTATTTGTTTTTTGCTTCCATTTGTCAATTCCAGAAAATATCTGTCATGAGTTCACGAGTCTTGTCTCTTTGCTGCTAAATTGCTTTGCCTAGTTACCTGTAGCAATGATTATGAGCAGTCTCTGTGGTTCTGAAATAAACTATATTTACAGTAAGAATATCATGCTTTTTTGCATAACTGTCTCATAATTTATTGTTGGGCTAATTTTCAAAATTCTTACAGATATTAAGACAGCATAATTTTTGAGACTGCACTGTATTTTATTAGCAAGTCTCAACTCTCTCAGACCTTTCAAAAATAATAAGATAATAACCAATCAACCAAATATTTAGTGAACAGGCTAAGTCTGAAAACCAAGTTTCCTGAATTTCCAGTCCTGGGGCAAACTACTACTTATGTAATATATTCAGAAGCTTTCTCGTAATAAATACTTTAAAGACATAAATTAGAAAATGCTCATTAGAATTAGTGGTGACAACAATATTGCTTGGGATACAAACTGTCTAACCTATTGCCCTATAATCCCTAGCCCTCTATTCTGGTTAGGAAAAAAGTCCTCACTTGTGTTCTTACTGGTTTATAAGTGCTTATTAATGCTGAGAGAATGTTTGCTCCTTACATAACCATTAAGTAACAAGCTCAGTGAAATTATATTTCCAAATTTTCCTTTATTCACAGGTTTTCCTCCCCGTACCTAGTTTTCCAAAGTGATTACAAATGAAAATCATTTCAATACCTTGTTTCCATGCTTTACAAGTGTTCAAAGAAGAGTCAACATTTATTGAGAACCACTGATATACCAGGCACTGTGATTTACAAATACAATCTGAATTAATTGTAATCCTTGAATGAAAGAAAAATGGCGGCAAACAGCAAATGTGATGTGCCGTGATTTAAATGCTCTTTTTCTCAGTGGTTTCTTCTTTGCAGCACCTCAGGATAGCAACTAAGTTTGAGATTCTTTTCAACTTACATTCTGTTGATGGTAAATGAAAAGGAAAACTTCAACTTACAAACTAAAGGTTTTAGTCCTAAGCGCAAATATGTTATAACAAACGTTCCTTCAAGAAAGAGTCTCTAAAAAAGGATTTTCTCCTCAAAGTAGGAAAAATAGGTATCCAGACACATTCAAAGCTGATGGCTCTTATACTGAAGTCGAAAGATTTCAACTTAGAACCTGGAGTTGTTAACTTATTTTGATGTGTTTTTAAGAGAGATTTAGAAGAAACTCATAGAGTTTCTTTGATACACAATGTGGTTTAGACAGAGTTTTGAAGACTTCCGTGTAAATTAACCAAACCCATATAGAATAAATCTTCAAAAAATATACACAAGGTTAAATAATTGGTTTGAACCAAATTAAAAATGTTTGGGACAACATCCGTGACAATTTTCTCCAAGTTCTCCATCCAGCTTTGAGAATTTAAAATCACATTTGAAATTTTATAAAAGTTCTTAAAATTGGTTCATAGTCCTGCCAAAAATCCTATATACTTTCTTTAGCACAATTTTGGCCTTCCACCATCTTGAACAGAATTCCACTCAATAAATAATCAATCAATCAAGTTGGCCACAGAAGTTGCTTTTTTTTTTTTTTAACATCTTTATTGGAGTATAATTGCTTTACAATGGTATGTTAGTTTCAGCTTCACAACAAAATGAATCAGTTATATATATACATATATTCCCATATCTCTTCCCGCTTGCGTCTCCCTCCCTCCCACCCTCCCTATCCCACCCCTCCAGGCGGTCACAAAGCACCGAGCTGATCTCCCTGTGCTATGCGGCTGCTTCCCACTAGCTAACTACCTTACTTTTGGTAGTGTATATATGTTCATGCCTCTCTCTCGCTTTGTCACAGCTTACCCTTCCCCCTCCCCATAGCCTCAAGTCCACATTATAATGTGGGCTTCCAGGAAACCTACAGATTTCCATGTTCACATTTTAAACTGATATACATCAGGGGAGAGTGCTTAACAAGATCCTTTCAACCCTACTGCACACTATATATTGTACAAATATTAACTAAAAATGAATCTTCTACGTAAATGTAAGAGTGAAAACTATAAAACTCTCAGAAGAGAATATAGAAGCAGTCCTTTCTGACCTTACATTAAGTAATGATTTCTTAGACATGACACCAAAAGCATAGGTAACAAAAGAAAAACATAGGTAAACTGAACTTTGCCAAAATTTTAAAAATTTGTGCTTCAAAAGATGCCATCAATAAAGTGAAAAAACAGCCCACAGAATGGGGGAAAACATTTGCAGATCATATGATTTCTAAGGGACTTGTGTCCAGAATATATAAAGAACTCTTACCACTCAACAATAAAAAGAAAATCTAATTTTAAAAAGGGGCCAAGAATTTGAATAGACATTTCTCCAAAGAAGATATATGAATAGCCAATAAGCACATGAAAAGATGCTCAACATCATTAGTCATGTGATTAGGGGAATGTACCTCAAAACCACAAGAGATACCACTTCAAACCTACTAGAATATCTAAAACTAAAAAGACAGATAGTAAGTTTTAGTGAAGATGTAGAGAAATGGGCACCTTCATCCACTGCTGGTGGAAATGTAAAATAATACAGCTACTTTGGAAAATAACCTGGCAGTTTCTTAAAATGTTAAACATAGAGTTACCATGTGACCCAGAAATTTCATTCCTCAGTATATACCCAAGAGAATTGAAAACGTGTCTACACAAAAATCTGTACATAAATGTTCAGAGTAGCATTATGGATAATAGCCCCAAATTAGAAACACCCCAATGTTCATCAATTGATGAGTGGATAAACAAAATACTGTACATCCCTACATGCTACAACATGAATGAACCTTGGAAACATTACGCTAAGTGAAAGAAGCCTATCACAAAAGACTACATATTGAATGATTCAATTCCATTCATATGAAATACCCAGACTAGACAAATCACAGAAATAAAAAGGACATTAATAAATTTCCAGGAACTGGTGTTAGGGGAGAATGGAGAGTGACTGCCAATGAGCATGGGGTGCTGAAGATGTTTTGAAATTAGGTGGTGATGACAGTTGTACAACATAGTAAATACACTAAAATCCACTGAGTGATATACTTTAAAAAGGTTAATTTTATGGTATGTGAATATTTCAATAAGCAATATTTTTTAAAAAGACCCTCTTCTAACAATAGTTCTTTCTATATTGTACATAGAATGAGGGTGAGGGCGAGGGTGGTGGGTTCACAGATTTATACAGACAGCAGTTTTTACAACACTGCCTCTTAGGACAATAAACTGGTTAATTCAGGGCAGAGGGAAGGTGTTTAATCAGTCGAGCGTGATACATGGCATTAATACCATCAACTCGTGGACCAAATGTTCATCTTATAATTGGTTGCCATTGCACTCCAGAGACACAATCTTTATTTGAAAGTCAATGGAAAGCCTCTATTCTTAACATCTGCTGGGACAGTGGTGAAAGCCTCTGGTACTGCTATTTCCAAGTAGCCCCAAGAGAAGCCGAATCAGATAAATATCAACTTCAATTAGACGACCCTGGATATAGTTCACCCCCTCTCCCCCTCTCAGTTTTAGCTTTCTTGGCATCATTTCTCCATGCAGAATTACACATGCAACCATTGAATTTAAAAGGGAGACATCCAGTAAGTCAGAACAATAATTTAAATCGTTTGGGGAAAAACTTTTAGTAATTATAATCATTTTTTAATGAAAATGGTATTTTTATTTTAGATATTATTTTAGACATTTGGTAAAATATTTATGTGAAACTTTGAGGAAAACATAAAGAAACTGAGTTTTCATCAACCCCATCATTCTAAGATTTTATAATTTTATATATATATATATAATTATAAAACCTTAGAATATATATATATTTATATATACAGTGTCAAGAAGCTGCTATATACTCAACTATATGGAATACACAGAAGTATCTGACTATGTGGCCTCTTTAATCAAGGAACTAAATGTATAGTTCCAGAAGCAAGTCTACAGCAGGTGAGACCATACCATACTATGTAACTAGGTGCTGAAATGACCAATTTAATCCAACTTTCCTTGCAAATGTTAGCCGCTAAGAGGTAATGGAATAAATCAGGTCCTTCGTTATCTACGAAGACATCATCCTTTGGATAAGTCCCCCAAATGTGGAGTTAGTGTGTGTGAATTTTAACTCATCAAAGCAGGGACGTGAGTGTTCAAGAAAGCCATAGGCACTGTTAGGTCATCTGTATGAGTCAGGAACGCAGCTGTATAGTAAAATCTGTTGGTCTGTTAATGCAATGCACCTGTCTTTCAGTTTAAGACCCTGTCGTTTGATCTAACGATAATCTATAGAACAAGTCCCAGAAGAACCAAAGATATTTTCCAAGGCTCAGCTACACCTCCCAAATGGGAAGCACAGCTCAAAGAGAAATGCCATAATGAAGGATCCTACATTTTTCCCAATAGCAACATGTTAAATTCTCCCATTCCATACTGACGATCGCTGCTCAAATGTTTCCTTCTGAGGTAATTCCCTGGAAGTGTGTATGCACGGCCAGTCTCCATGGCTAACACATACACACACTCAGAACTGGGAAGCATACAGAACAGACCTGAGGTCATTAGAAGCTAAAAATACGGAACCCTCACACTTGCCCCGGAGCAAGTGTTCTCTAGCAGAAGTGTCAAAGGGATTATAATAACATGAGCCACACAGCCAGTCTACTCATTAGTATCTTGTGCTTTATGGATACAAAAAGGACAGATGATCACCTCATGCACTATACTTTCAAAAAGGAAGGGGCTTCATTTTATTTGGTCTTTTGTTTATTCCAGAAGCATTTATTGAGTTCCTTCTGTGTGCCAGGCAGTGGGATGTAAAGATGAATAAGACAATCCTGGCCTCAGGAAGTCCACAGCTGAGTGAGGAAGAGAGACATGGGAATAATAATTATAGTGCATTGTCATAAGGGCTTAATAAAGATATGTGCAAGTGGTTATGAGAACAGTGTCTCACATCACTGTGGGTTAGGGACATCTTCCCAGAAGAGATAATGCTCTAATGCAGTTTTGAAGGAAGATCTGGAGATTGCCAGGCAGAACGATGAGCAGGGTACACCCAGAAAGAGAAAACTGCAGGTACATGTACAGAAGCATGTAGGCAAGAAAGGGCACAAACAGGAACCAAAGGTTGCATGGGGTGGGGGGCGGGTAATAATGCAAATGAGATTGGGAATATGCAAATGAGGGTCAGATTGAAAACTGCCTTGAGTTTGCCCAAAGAATTGACATTTTGCTTTGAAATCACTGGGGTACCGTTCAAGGATTTTTAACAGGAGAATGACATAACTAAGGGATTCTTCCCCCTTAGTTTAGTGTCACTTTGTTTTTAAAGTCTACCTTGATGACATGCAGGCTGGGTGAGGATGAGGTGGGTGAAAATGAAGGCAAGAGACATTAGGGACAGGGTTCTAGACATTCAGGGAAAAGGTAGTGAGAACAGAAGTGAGGCCACAGGAAATGGAATGGAAATAATTGGGTATATTCAAGAGATAGTTAGGAGTACAATCAACCAGGCCACAGACGTGAAAGAGAAAGAGGAAGGGATTAATTCCAAGAGTTTCCCTGATGAAGGGGATGAATAAAGGAAAATGTTTTGGGGAGAAAATAAATTCTGTCATTGACACGTTGCATTTGAGATATACAAAAAGCCATTGGAAACATGATTCTGGACTTCAGAAAGATGTGTCATTCAAAATGTGCATTTGAGGCCTGATAGCATATTCCAGACATTGGAGTAAATGAAGATGCCCAGGGAATGCTAAGAATAGACAAGCCTAGGGAATATCGATGTGTAAGGAGAAGACAGAGAGAAAGGAGCCAGTGGAGGAGCCTGAAAAGGTACGGTCAGAGAGTTTGAACAGAGGCAGGAGATAGCATTGGACAGAAGCAAGGGAAAGGGGTGGCCTTAAAGCCACAGGAATAGAGAGTGCCAAATAGTGCCAGTGAGTGTTACCTACTCTTGTAGGAAGTGGGAAACTCAGCCAGACAAGGAGGCAATTAAAGTAGATGGAAAGGTAAGGGAATGCTTTTGTTTGGTTTGTTATCTGAAGAGATGGGAAAGGCCAAAGGAAATGGGAGAAGTTGCAGACACTATGCAGTTGAGAAGAAAAGGTACACAAATCACACAGCCTTAAATATAAAATAAATATAATTTATAAAATATAAAATAGGGCTTCCCTGGTGGCGCAGTGGTTGAGAGTCCGCCTGCCGATGCAGGGGACACAGGTTCGTGCCCCGGTCCGGGAAGATCCCACATGCCGCAGAGCGGCTGGGCCCGTGAGCCATGGCCGCTGAGCCTGCGCGTCCGGAGCCTGTGCTCCGCAACGGGAGAGGCCACAGCAGTGAGAGGCCAGACAAGGTTTCAGAAAGACATGAAGTATATGCAACCCTCCTTGGGATGGCCTCTGTGTTCCCTCTTCACTTCTATCTCCAAATTAAGTGCCTTTGGAGGTCATCGTGCTGTATCTTCCTTGGATTGATCTTCCCTTCTTATTTATAATCATATTTACATGATAATACTGTTATCTATAATGAAGGTTTACAGTAAGGAAGAAATGACTGAAGGCAAGTAGCAGAGTGCCAGTTAGTATTGAAAGCCTCTTGTTTTTATTGCCACGCATTCAACGAATGTCTCTTTTGTAAACCAGCCAAGTTTGCAGCAAGACCATCATCTACCCTACATTCTCCATGATGGATTGTATGGGCTAGGAAAATGTAGAGATGCTCTCCTCAAGGCTATTTTAAGAACTGTTCTTATAACATGGTTCATCAGGCATTAAACTAGGTAGAATAAATATAAGGAATTTTTCTCGCATGGAGTTTTTTCTCCACTGCTGTCAGCTTGGTGAAGAGCATCATAAATCACTGTGACAGCTCTACTGGCTGCTCTAGAGTTGTTCTGACAAAATGGAGAGTTAGAAATTTGTTTGTAATTCACAAAATATTGTCTCATTTCTACTCCTTGTGGTAATTGTACTCAGATTTGCTAATAACACATATACCCAAGAAGTGGGGAAGGAAGTGGGAGGTTGTGTTAGCAAGGATACCTATCCTTTTCTGCATGTTGATGGGGCTAGGTAAGTTAACAGGATAGGAGGTGCCGATGTGATCGAAAACACTTCCCACTAAATAGTATTGATACTACTATTATTAATAGTAATTGATAATACATTTTGGATACTATATTATAGAACATTTTTTATACATCACAACTCTTAGAATTCTCATATCAAATCCTTTTGCACATTTGGACCACATCGTACTTATTGCTTCCTTGATCTGTGTGCAGAAAGAATACTGTTCTCTGAGGGGCGCTGCCAGTGTGCATGTTGTAGCCCTTACTGTATTCAAATACTAATAATAGCTCACTTTGAGAACTTAAGATGCACCAGGCTCTGCTCTAGCTCTTTATATTAAATCTATGTGGGAAAAACATTATAATCTCCATATTAGGGATGATAAATCTGAGGCATTGAGAGGTTAAGGTACTTTCCCAAGGTCAGGTACCTTATAAGTGGCAGGGGTAATGGCCCTGTACATGGATTATTTCATTTAATTTTCACCATAATCCATATTAGTACCCTATTAGCTGTTAACATCCTCCCATTTTTTATAGATTCAAAAGATGGAGTTTAGAGTTATATAACAGAGACAGAATCAAGTCAGTTTAAAGTGACATTCTGTACATATGGAACTAGTAATGATAAACAGGTAGCTTATATAGTATAATTAAGACATTGAAGGCATTTCCACATAATGAATACTTTAGATGACTGACTCTTACACAGTTAATTTCTCAACCATTTATTTGAACTTTAATTTATCTTGGAAGTGATCTTTCTGTGAAGTATATGTAATTCCTTGATAGTTAACATACTATATAGATTACTTTGGACGTATAAGATAGTTTTATAAACTTCAGTTCTGTTGCTAAAATACAAGGCCCTTAAAGATTCTAGTCCTGCATAGACTAGACTACTCCAGCATACTCTTCTCTTTACTTTCTGCTTCTCATATGCAGACTGTTATTGTTCATAGTCTGCTATGGATTTGAAAATCAAACATTTCAGAATTGTGATTACAGTATAAATAGATGCTCAATAAAGCTTGGGAACATATATATATATATATATACACATAAATAAATATTTCTAAAAACTCAACAATTCACTACTAGTAAAATTATAAACAAGATGTTGACAAAAGAGCAAATTTTAAAATATTTATACTGAAAGGAGAGAAACTAAGGAAACCTGAATATCAGAAATTGTTCATCCATTTAACACATATTTGTTGGCTGCCTCCAATGAGACAGCCATTCTTATTTTAGTCAATATAAAGTCAACACTTGAAAATGGTTTGAATTTCCTTATGAAAGATAATATTCATATTGTAATAAAAATAAAATTCAATGATATTGTCTGTGCCAAAGACACTTATGAAGGAAAATACCTTGGCAACTTTGAAAATTAAAGGAAGGTTGAGATATTTCAAGCAAAGGCTAAGGAAAAGGAAGTCAGGGAGAAATGGCAAAATGAGGCAAAGCAGAAAAGTCACTGAATAGGATTAATAGGGTAACTCTATATTGATGACAATTATAATATATATAGCAGGAATAACAGTTATAAACCATTATATATCATATGATACTGTATCAGGAAACATAAGTGAAACACAACTGTCTTCTACTACCTCACCACTTAGCACCACTTGGACACAGCAACGAGAGGGAAATCTGCCCCGCGGCAAGGTCAGTGAGTGTGGCCTGTGCCCCACATGACTGGCAAAGCCCAGGAAGACCTGCAACACCCATCCTCCCTTAAGTCAGGCTTCCTGACTATCCTGACCCCACTTTAAACAGTCAGTAGTACAAAGAGCCCTAGCCTGTTCCCAAATAAGCCACATAAAAGAACAGTCTTCAAGAAATCAAACTGCAGAGGTGTATGCTCATACATCTAAGAATCACCAAACATTTC
Source organism: Leucopleurus acutus (assembly GCF_964270905.1). Taxonomy (NCBI): domain Eukaryota; kingdom Metazoa; phylum Chordata; class Mammalia; order Artiodactyla; family Delphinidae; genus Leucopleurus; species Leucopleurus acutus. The sequence continues at coordinate 18,958,593 of NC_139155.1, forward strand.
AGAAAGTAACACAAAGAAAGATGCGCTAAACACAACGCATAGAAGAACTTACAATGGAGGAAACAAAGTTAATAAAACAATCAGTGCAGGATTTTAATAAAATAAATCTATGTATTTTCCTCAGAAGGACATTAAAGAGTATTTCATCTATAAGAAAAATCATCTATTAGATATCATGGGAATTAAAAACTTGATTGTTAAAATTTAAACTTAATCCATGGACAAAATAAAATAAGGTGTGTTGCTGGAGAAGTAATTAGAGAGAAAATTGAAATAAAGACTTCTCTAAACATAGTACCAAAGAAAAAAAATAAAGGAGAGAAAGAATAATTAAGAGACATGCATGATATATCCAGAAACTTTAACATTGATCTAATAAATCTAGATAGAATAGCAAGAATGAAAAAGAACATTACTAAGCAAATAAAAATAGATATTTTCCCCAAATTTAAGAAAGACATGAGTTCTTCCATTGAAAGTCTCTACCAAATGTTTAGCAGAATGAATTAAAAGCAAAGAAAACTTCCAAACCTAGTCACAATGTAGTGAATTCGGAAAAATGAAGAAAAAGTCTAAAAAGCTTCCCAAGAGAAAAAAAAAAAAAAAATGCAGATTATCCACAGCACAACAGAAATCTGATTTTCATTTGTAATACCAGAGGCCGAAAGGAAGTGGGGGAAAGCTCTTCCAGGATGCAGAGTAAGGGCATCTGAAAATCCACTCCATTATAAAGGCAATGAGAACACTGGGAAAAAAAGGCATCAAAATCAACATTTTTAGCAATCTAGTTATTAACCAAATGCTTGCTACATTGAGGAGCATTAATTTTTTTAAAACAGTTGAATCTCAGTAATAACAGTGTATTAGTTTTGCTATTGTTGATGTAACACATTACAATAAACTTAGTGGCTTAAGACAGCAAAAATTTACTATTTTATTTTTGTAGGTTACAAGTCTGACACAGGGCTCACTGATCTAAAACCCAGGTGTCGATGGGGCTGCATTCCTCTCTGGAGGCTCTAAGGGAGAATCTGTTTCTTTGCCTTTTCCAGCCCACATTCCTCGGCTCATGGCCCCTATTCCATCTTCAAACCCAGCCACACTGCATCTCTCTGACCATTCTTCCATAGTCACATCTCCCTCTGACACAGGTGAGAAAAGTTCTCTGCTTTTCAGGACTCATCTGATTAGGTTGGGCCCAAGCTAGATAACCTAGGATAATTTCCCCATCTCAAGGTCCGTAATCTTAATGACATTTGCAAGGTCCTTTTTGCCATGTAAGATAACATATTCAGAGAATCTAGGGATTAGAGCAGGGACATTCTGCTTAGCACAAACTGAGTTTTGTCATGTTTTAACTTGCTCTGCCCCCATCTCCTTCTCCCCAGCTCCCCAGACCATGGTAGTCTTGAAAATGACCAGCCTCACACTACTATGGATGTAAAAGCCAGCAGCTTAACCGTCACTAAAGAGGGGCAAAACAGATTTGGAACTTCCTCAAAGCTCATCCCCAAATAACTGTCCCTGCTTGGCCTGTCTGGTAGCTCCCTGGAAAAACCCCATTCTCAGGGCTTGTCTTTATTTAAACTAATTCTGATCTCCCTCAGTGAGAACAACTCTATCCCCAGAGCATTGTCAACAACAAGCCGATGCCTGAGGCAGGATAACAGCTGGGACAAACAAGAGGCTGACTAAAAAGTGTGAAAGGAAAATATGGGGAAGAAGATGTTTTTACTGGACTTTGAAAAGTTCCAACGTATTCTTGAGACTCTAGAAAGCCACACCCATTTGCAGGGCTATGTGCATATCCAAGAAAGACCTGAGAGGACTCTAATCTCTCCCTTTGGGCTGTCCTTGAGGTTGGGAGAGTTCTTGGTTGAAGATACTTAAGAAAATTTCTGTCCAGTCATTAGCTGACCACTAAACTATCCAAGCAGAGAATTCACCTGCCATACAAAACAAAGAATATAGACTTTACAGAATTAGTCCAAGAAAGTCACTAAAAAACACAGAGTAGTGGCAACAACAACAATAGACCCGGGGGTGAGGAAAGAGTGTGTGTGTGTGTGTGTGTGTGTGTGTGTGTGATTTTTCAGAATGTCCACTTTAAATTATTTAAAGTGTCCATTTTCCAATCAAAAAATTTGCAAGACACACACAAAAAAAAGAAAGTGTGGCTCTTACTCAGGGAAAATTACATTCAATAGAAATTGTCCCTAAGGAAGCCCAGATGTTAAACTTATTAGACAAAGAGCTTAAATCAGGTATTATAAATATGTTCAAAGAACTAGAGGAAATCATGTCTAAAGAAAAGAAGGAAAGTATAAGAATGATGTTTCACCAAATAGAGAATATGAACAATGAGATAGAAACTGTTAAAAAGAACCAAATAGAAATTGTGGAAATGAAAAGCACAATAATTGAAGCCAAAAATTCACTAAATGAACTTGACAGTAGAATTGACCTGGCAGAAGAAAGAATCGTCAAACTTAAACACAAGTCAACATACACATAGTGGGAGTCCTAGAAGGACAAGAAAGAAAAAAAAGGGACAAAAATAATATTTGAAGAAATAATGGCCAAAAATTCCTAGTCTGAAGAAACACATTAATCTACATATTCAAGAAACTAAACAAACTTAAAGTAGGGTACATCCAAAGAGATTCACGTCTAGACAACTCACCGTCAAAAGACAGAGGCAGAGAATATCTTGAAAGGAGCGAAAGAACAGCAAATCGTTAGAAACCAGGGATGCCTAAAAGGATTCACACTTGGGTCCTTAGCAAAGTTTTGTATACTACTGAAATAGCATATTAATCCAAACTACATTGTTTTAAGATGTTTTGTAATCCCTACTAAGAAAATAAGTAAAAAATATATAGCACAAGAAACAATAAGGTAATTAACATGGTACACTAGAATATAGCTATTTAACCCAGAAGAAAGCAGTAATGAAGCGATAGACTAACAAGATATAAACAAGTAGAAAACAAATAGAAAAATGATAGATGGGGGCTTCCCTGGTGGCACAGTGGTTGAGAGTCCGCCTGCCGATGCAGGGGACACGGGTTCGTGCCCCGGTCTGGGAAGACCCCACATGCCACGGAGCGGCTAGGCCTGTGAGCCATGGCCACTGAGCCTGCGCGTCCGGAGCCTGTGCTCCGCAACGGAAGAGGCCACAGCAGTGAGAGGCCCGCGTACCGCAACAAAAAAAAAAAAAAAAAGATAGATGTAAAATCTACCTTATTAATGATTTTTTTTACATGTAATTCATTTAAATTCCCATAAAATACATAGAAAGATAATCACATGACTAAAAGTAAAGGTTAAATAGTCAAGTCTGTTGGAAAGAATTCTAATCAGCCTAATAAGGCCTATGAATTGGACTGAAAAACAATAGACACTTTTCAAACATACTTTTCCTCTTGAATCAGAAAAACTTATTCAGGAAAGAAGAGATTCTGGCCTGTCTATGAGGTCCCCTCCCAAGCAGCGACACCCAAGATTTGTTCAAAACAGAACCTAGGCTGCCATTCACTTTTCAATGGACATTGCTCTTTGAAGTCACCAAAAGTTCTTCATCAATATCTTTATGCTATATCCATGTAAAGGTTGCAGCTTTGAGTAAACAGTATAGCGGGAAGTAAAGGAGGACTAATACATTGGCATGTGACCTCTTGGGAGGTCTGGCTCTGCCGTGTGAAGAATTGCAGTTTGAGCTGAAGATGGCGGTCAATGAAGGAAAAGGGCATCCTGGGACTGTAACAGGGTAGATAACTGTTGTTTTTGGCGATTGTACCTATTTTTGGAGAATTACATTTCTCCTATCATGTGGAGTCCTGGACAACAAGACAAGTCCCCTGCCCTCCCCCTAGTCAAAGATGACAATCACTCTCTTTCTCGAAGTGTACCCATCCCGTTGCATCATTGGGAGCTCCCACTGAGGTATCCACATGTGCCTGGTTCCCGGCCTTTTCAGACCCTCGTTCTCCAAACTGAACTATCTTTATTTAAATTTTTGGTATTTTGTTCATCATACATATTTAAAAATTTTCAATTGCATTAAAATATTATGTATCTTGGGCTTCCCTGGTGGCGCAGTGGTTGAGAGTCCGTCTGCCGATGCAGGGGACACGGGTTTGTGCCCCGGTCTGGGAAGATCCCACATGCCGCCGAGCGGCTGGGCCCGTGAGCCATGGCCGCTGAGCCTGCGCGTCCAGAGCCTGTGCTCCGCAACGGGAGAGGCCACAACAGTGAGAGGCCCGCGTACCGCAAATATATATATATATATATAAAATGTATCTTGATTACTGAGATTTTTGACACCTTAAATTTGGCATCTGAGAAAACGATCTCACTTACCTCGTCCTAGTCCTGGCCTTATCTTCAGGTTTCCCTTTGATCCTGTGAGGAAATTTTTCTTTTTAAAATAACAGAATCTGGAAACCAAAAAATCTTGGTTTATTCAGGAAATAAAAGGATAAAAAACTAATATGATATGTCAAAAAGAATTGCTGCTGAATACCTGGACATATCAGGATGAATACTATAAAAACTAATAAGATCTCTTAGTAAGGTAGCTGGTCACAAAATATACAAAAATCAATAGTTTTAATACAAGAAATACCAAATATCTGGAATAAGTATATTGAAAAAAGTATTCCATTTACTTTAAATATGTATATATATATATATATACATATTTAAATTTTAGGAGATATATATATCTCCTAAAATTAACAAAAAATATACAGGTCCTGTATAAGGAAAATTACAAAACTTTATTGAGGGATATAACATAGGCCAAAATAGGGAGATTATTCTTGGACAATTCAATATATAAACATTTATGCAGCATTTCTATAAATTAATGTTTAATTTCATACAGTTCTAATCAAGACCCTTGAAATGTTTTAACTGAACAGCTTATGCTAAAATTCATCTAGGAAAATAAACCTGTTATTATAGCCAGGAAGTTTTTTTTGTTTTTTTTTTTGCTGTACGCGTGCCTCTCACTGTTGTGGCCTCTCCCATTGCGGAGCACAGGCTCCGGACATGCAGGCTCAGCGGCCGTGGCTCACGGGCCCAGCCACTCCGCGGCACGTGGGATCTTCCAGGACCGGGGCACGAACCCGTGTCCCCTGCATTGGCAGGCGGACTCTCAACCACTTCGCCACCAGGGAAGCCCAGCCAGGAAGTTTTTAAAGAATAAAACACCTGCCCTGTCCGATTATAAAGTGAATTATAAAACTATAAAATGTAATAGTGTTTAATAGTATAGCCTTAGTCCTAGAAGAGACAGATCAATGAAACAGATTAGATAGTCTGTAAATAAGCTAATGAGTAGATACAAGAAATTCATGTAAATTAAAAGAGGAATTTCAATTGAGACTGATGGATTAATCAATAAATATTATTGGAACAACTAGGTAGCCATTCAGAAGAAAGTTAAAATTAGAATTCGGGTCACCCATGCACCAAAACATATACTAGATGGATTAAAAGGTTAAATATAAAATGTTCAAACACATGTTCAATGTATGGTGACTATTGAATCTAAGCAAGGGTATTATCTAAATAAGATAATAAAATAAGATAATTTGGAAAATATTAGTATATTTAACTACATGATAATATAAAGTATCAATTATCTAATTAACTAAAATGATGTGGAAATGCTAAATAATCCATTAAACAGAGGGGAAAAAATGGAAAAGGTTGTATTCTTTCCTTGAAAATAAGCAGTTTTAGGGTCTTATTCTAACAAATTTTAAATAACTGATAATAAATGGATACTAATTCCTATTTAAATAGATGCCTAGATAGAAAAAGGACACTAGAAAAGAAAAGAAAGAAAGAATAAATCTCAAATTCAGCATGTCTTTAAAATAAGAATATATGACATAATCTCTCAATAAGTGTCATATCCAAAAATACAAAGGACATTCAAATTACAATTTCTCCTCCTATAACTCAATATTGACAGGGTTTAGGGGGGAAGTTATGTTAATCTCAGTAGATGCTAAAAAAAAATGGATAAATTTTAAACACTCTTTTCCAGCAATAACTCTCACTGAGCTAAGAATAGAAGAAAAATTCCTTAAAATGAATAAATACAGTGTGATAACAGCTGTTAGTTTCCCCAATCTCTATTCTCTCCTTCTCCCATGGTGGCACGAGGTAAAAATCACATTTGTTGTTCAGCAGAAAAGCACAGTTCTTAGCCTGCCTTGCACAAAGGTGTTAGAATTTGGTCAGTGGGATATGAGTGTAAGTCGCGAGGGCCACTTCTGGCCTGTGACCTCAAAAAGAACAGTGTTCCCCCCTACTTCTGCTTTTCTCCCTTCCTGGTAACTGGAATACAGACGTGATGGTGGTAGCTGGAATAGCCACGTGAGGGCATGAAACACAAGCTGTGCATTTCACAGGGCACAGCAGCAATCTCGAATGATACTGAGACCCTGTTGATGGCAGAGATAAGCCACAATACCACTCTGTACTGCTTACATCCAGACTTAATATGAACCATTATTACTTCGGGTCTTTCTATTACAGCAGCTAAACCTACATGCTAAATAATACATTTACCAGAAATCTAAAGCAAACATCATTATATTGTTTTTCAATAATCCTCATTAAAGCATCCTCATTAAAGCTAGATGCCTGCTATTACTGCTACAAATTACTACAATACTAGGAGACTAGTCAATGCAATAGGAAGATGAAAAGAATGAGTAAGGAATGAAAGAAACTAAATTGTCATTATATTCAAGTGTATGATGGTCTATCAACAATTTAGAAAGAATCAACAGTAAAACTATTAAAAATCCCTCCCCAAATTCAATGAACGGTCCATTTGTAAGTGTCTATACACAAGCAATAAGCAATTTTAAAACGCAGTGGGAAAACAAGATATAATTCATTATCACAACAGAACTTTAAAATACCTTGAAATAAGTCTAAGAAAAATTATGCAAGAGGTATATGAAGATAAATATAAAACTTTACTGAGGGAACTTGAAGATGACCTGAGTGAATGAACAGACCAATTTTCCCCAAACAAATGTAAAAGTACACAACAATCCCAATCAAAATTCCCTAAAAATGGCTTTAAAGGAGCTCTACAGTCTGATTTGGGAGAGAAAATACAAAAGATTGGCTGCAAAATTTTTAAAAAATAACAGTTAAAAGAGACACTCCCTATAAGTTATCAAAATATTCTATACAGTAATTAATAAGTTATTTTACAGCTTTAAATCCCATTTACTTATTACAGATAAGTAATTATTTTAATTATTAATACAGTAATTAATACAATGGCACACTAACATAGGAATGGACAAATAGATCCTGGACAAAGTCAAGTCCAAGAATATGTGTGTGTTATACACACACGCACGCACACGCACACACACACACACACACACACACTCTTACAATTTTTAGCATATGGTAATGGAGACACTTCCTGAAGGAGACAGACTATTCATTTATTGGAACTGGGACAACTAGATACTCAGAAAGAAAAAACAAACTTAGATTTTTCTCTCACACCACATATAAAAGTCAGATTCTACATAGCTTGAAAGTTTAAACATTTTTAATCTATAAAATGATGAAATAGAAAATTGGAGGAAAATCAGAAGACAAAAATAAAAATTATGACAGATTTTACCACATGAAAATGAATAACTTCTTTACAAGGAAAGATGGTAAAACAATATTAAAAGACAAGGGACAGATTAAGAGAAAATATCTGCAAAATATGTAACAGATGAAGGCTTAATATATGCAAATGTATAAAGAGATAAATAAGCCTAATTTAAAATTCAGAAATGAATTTGAAGAGATAATTCAAAGCAAAAGAAGTGCAAATGGTCACATACATCAGAAAATATGTTCCGCTTCACTAGTAATTAGGAAAATACAAATTAAAACAACATTGAGATTGTATTTTTCACCAGATTGGCAAATATTTTAAATTTCCATAACATCCAGTGTGAGAAAACAGAATTTCTTATTCACTGTTAATAAGAGTGTAAATTAGTGCAGCCTTATTCAAGGACAATTTGGCAGGAACTATCGAAATTATGAATACCCTTTCACCCACATTCTAGGAGCTTAGCCCAGAGAAATACTTGCAAATAAGCACAAAGATATCTTCACAGATTTTTGCATCACTTTTAAACCATAGTAAAAATTTTAAATTGACCCAAATAACCTTCCAGAGAGGAATTTACTGGCATGAAAAGTTTTTCCCTTTCATCTCATTATTTTAAAATGAGAACATAGTCATGTACCTATGCTTTTAAAAACAATACGCAACACAAGGTGATGATATTAATGAAAAAATGAATATGTGTTGTGACCCACCATGTTCTTTGATGATGAGATTAGTCCCCATGAAATTCTTAAGTTGCATATAGTCAGAATTAAACAGCAATAGCAGTTAAGAAATTTGGGGGGGGTGGGGCAAGGAATAGCAACTTTATTTGGAAAGCCAGTACACCAAGAAGATGGTGGACTAGTGTCCCAAAGAACCATCTTGCCGGGGTTTGATGCTAGTTTCTTTTGTAGAACCAAGAAATTTTTGACAAAGATGAGAACTTAACCCACTAGAGGCTGAAATATATTATAAAATTATATAAGTAAAGTACATAGTATTTAAAAGAAAAATTTACAAGCACACTAATGAAACAAAGTAGAAATTGAATTAAAAAAAACTTTGATAGAGCACCAGCTTCATAAGGACAATGGAAGGATCCAGTGGAGAAGGGATATATTAACCTGAAAACTAATGTGGAATTTGGTTAGATATTTGCTGGATGGGTTATGTGAAATCTGGTGTATTTATATTTCCCGCCATTCATTAAAATAAATTCCAAGTATATTAGAGATATGAAAAATGTCAAACCATAGAAAATCTAAAAGGAAGTTTTTAAGCATATGATCAGGAGAGAAAATTACCAAGGAAAAGATCGATAATGTGACTACTAAAAATCATATTTCTGTATCTCAAGACCTAATTAAAATGGACAGAAAGCAATAAAGTTGAAAAATTACTTACAGCAAACATGTTGAGCAAAAGGTTGATGTCTTTTATGTAAATAAAAAGGGCTCATATAAATTGATAACAGATCCTCAAATAAAAATAGGCAAAGAACTAAAAGAGATCGTTTACAAAGTTAGATTGCAACAGGTAAAAAAAGAAAAACAAATCCAAGGAATGCAAAGTAAGTCAACATTTGATTTTATTTTTGCCTATCCCATTAGATAAAAGTCAATGTTATCTATTAATTAAAGTACTACCCCATTCCAGATCGCAGAGTGAAAAGTTTAGAAATCAATTTGGTATTCTGCATCAGAAGTCTATATGAGTTCCTACAATGGAGTTTACTTCTGGGAATCTTTCTTAAGGAAATAATTCTTAATACACATAGCAAAGCTGTACGCACAATGAATCCACGACAGCATTATTATAATAGCAAAGCTTTGAGATTATTTTGGAAAATTTGGAATAATTCAACAACAATGGAGCAATTAAGTAAATTACAGTACCTGTACTCAGTGCAATATGCAGATATTAACAGTGATTTTAGTTTGCACTAAAATGATAAAATACCTAACATAAAATATTAAATGAAAAAAAGCCAGAAAGACACTTCTACAGATGAAACAGTCTCAACTCTCTACAAAATGCAAATTTAAAACATAAAGACTGAAAAGAAATATACCAAAGATTAAGTGATTTTCTAGGAATGATAAGTTTTGGATAATTCACCCCTTTTAAAATGTTTTCTGTATTTTCCAAACTTTCTAAAATAAATGTTTATAAAAACAAAACTTTATGTCATAAAACTGTTTGGAACAATTTGATGGACATTCTGCCACATAAGCTGTCCAGGCACAGGGCTCTGGGGATGCTAATTAGAAAATGATGAGTTAATTAAAGTTGTGTGTTTAGTCTCTATGGCAAGGATTTCCTTTAATCCAACAGTGGTTTTCTCTCCATTTGAAGAATGTGGTTTCTGGAAGAAAAACTGAGAACAGACTGACCCTCTGGCCACAGTTATTCACGTCAGAGATGTACAGTTGCAGGTGCGTGCTGTTTGGTTTGGTTTGCCAAGTCAAAATAGCTGTGCTTCCCGCTGTGGTGAGAGTTTCCAACTTCAGACAGGGCAGGAGAAACTCTAAACTGTTTGCTTTTTGCAGATGTATTGAAATATTACTGAAATGTACCGATTTTCCCTGATGTTTTTTCCGTGATTTTTTCACTACCCTGAAAATAAACACGGAGGAGAAGGCTAGCATACCAAATGTGCTCTCAATAACCTGGCAAAAGGATGTTTTTCTGAGCTGTTCTAGTGCTCCAGTGCTCCTGGCTTGACTGGAGAGCAAAGAGAGAGAAATAAAAATGCCGTTTTTCCCCTCCAGAACTTTATTACAGACTTGAATGAGATAGTAGGACTTGTACCAAAGCCGCCACACAGGAAGTAGGGACACTTTCGCAGGGGCAACAGGAAGCTGGGAAAAACTTGGGACGTATTCCCATCCCAACTTGTCCAAGGTCAAGGACTTTAGACAACCACCTTGTTCTCTAGCTCTGCCTCCTCTCTCTCCATCATGGTGTTGGAGCACTAATTAGTTATTGCCGATTAGGGTCACAAAGCTGAAGAGCACCGTTGTCTTTGGTAGTGGAGAAAGAAATCCCTTCATGATCTCTTACTGAGTTTACCACAGGGGGGTCACAGAACACATCTGGGGACTATCTCCTGGCTGCCACAGCTTTGTGAGAATCAGTACTTCCCACAACCCCACAATCACGCACGCCTCAGCCATTTCCCCTGCACCAGGGTTATTTTCACCCACAGAGAATCCAGAGTCTTGGACACAGAGCTAAGTAAGAGTCTCTCCAAGGCATGCCAAAATAATCTGAGGAAAAGAATTCTCAGTGAGTATATCCTGTGGTCTTGGGTTTTAGTCCTTTCTCAACAGCTTTCTGCTCTTGGACTGGGGACACGTTGGGCCATTTTAGGAGTAGGAAGGGGTCAAGGGAAGACCCCACTAACAATCAGTATTAAGGACTCACCAAGGTGTTGAAGAGTTATCACCAGATACCTCGTCATGGTATTTCCCAAGCACATCAGACCCCGTGTATTACAATAAACAGGAGAGAGTGGCTGAAGTGACTTTGATAATAGAAAGCACAAGGAAAGGAAGATCAACAAGTACAATACGCTAAAGAAGAAAACGGAGTTGAGGATACCACTGAAGTTTCTCGAAATGCAATTTAAATCCATGAGTTTGTCATTGCGCAGCACTCACCATTCCTTTAACGTCTTTCTTGGGCTTTAAAGCCTGTCTTGGTCAGGAAACGAAGCCGAGGGAGCTGTTATGCCATTTACCCTCTGGGATCACAACCAATTAGGCATTTCTGTCCGTACATGCGCACTTGGCGTTTCTTGGTCTCCCGATGGGACCTTCTGACAGATTTTTCTCTGATAGAGCGGTTGTGATTCTCCAGATCACGTGGTTGTACCCAGCTCTGGGCCTTGGTGACAATGAAGGACCCTAAACCCCCAAACAATAACTAATCTAGCCAGCTTCGTGAACCACAGTCCTAGGCACCATCAAGTAGCTTTCTGAACCCAGAACAATATTTAAACTTCAGCTTTAGCGCTTTGAGGTCAGAATTTAAAGTGTACTCACAAGATGCGGCTCCAAAGATAGTACAAATTCCTGTAATTCATTCCACAGTCAGACTGGCAGTCTTTCCATGGTCTGTGGTGGGAATACACATCATACCATAATAGTAGCCTTGGGACAAACTAACCAGTAACCCAGACCCTGGGCAAACAGTAAGCCAGTGCATACGAGGTGCTGAGGATGAGCGGTGCTGGGCTGGACACCGGGGATATAGAACAAGTGGAAAGGATGGAGGAGGGACGTAGGCACTTGCTTTCAAATAATTTGTAACCACATTCATGAATAAAATTAAATCAATCGTTTATTTATTGTTTAATTATCTGATTTATTTATTATGTGGTTCATAAAATTGAGTATATATCGCCAGTGATGTGTGATTAAGAAATAAATGCTAATCGTATAGTTGTACAGGAAATAGGTCACCACCACACTGTTTCCACTGTGACACTTGAGATGATGGTGATGATGGTGATGATGATGATGATGGTGATCATGGTGATGATGGTGATGATGGTGATGATGATGGTGATGATGATGATGATGGTGATGATGATGGTGATGATGGTGATGATGGTGATGGTGATGATGGTGATGATGGTGATGATGATGATGGTGATGATGATGATGGTGATGATGATGATGATGGTGATGATGGTGATGATGATGATGGTGATGATGGTGATGTGGTGATGATGATGATGGTGATGATGGTGTTGATGATATATCCAAATCTCTATGATGTGATTTTTTTTTCCAAACTATTTTGAGATATTATTAACATACCTTAAAACCCTTTTGAGCCACAATTCAGCGGTTTTTAATATATTCACAAGTTGTGCAGACCGATTAGGGTCACAAAGCTGAAGAGCACCATTGTCTTTGGTAGTGGTGCACACCACTACCAAAGTGCACACCACTAATTCCAAATTAGTGCACACCACTAATTCCAGAACCTATTTATCACCTTGAAAAGAAACCCTGGACCCGTCATCAGTCACTCCCCATCTCCTCCAGCCCTAGACAACCACTAATCTACATTCTATCTCTAGAGATTTGCCAATTCTGAATATTTCATATAAATGAAATCATACAATATATGTCCTTTTGTGTCCAGCTTGTTTCACTTGGCATGTTTCCAAGGTTCATTCATGTTGTAGTATCTATCAGTACTTTAACTTTTTAATTACTGAACAAAAGTATATTGTGTGGACACATCTACTTTGTTTATCCGTTCATCTGTTATGGATATCTGGGTTGTTTCCACTTTGGGGCTATGGTGAATAATGCTGCTACGACTATTCGACTATTCGTGTACAAATTTTTGTGTGAACATATGTTTCCACTTCTCTTAGGTATGAACCTCAGAGTGGAATTGCTGGGTCATATGGTAACTCAGTTAAACTTTTTCTGAGAGGGTGATATTTTAACAGGTAACTTTCAATATGTTGAGATTTACTTTTTGTAAGTAAATTATGCACAAATTGATACTTTAGAATTATTTTCAAAATGACTTACTACACACTATACAAGTGCTTACAGTACATTGTTTCAAAGAATAAGAGACCCATGGGAGACAGAATAGTAGAGGAGAGGTATTTATATGATGCTTGCTAATTTCTCAGCAGAAGAGTTAGCATGTAGATCCAACAGAATTGAGCAAACCCAGCTGCCTGTTCTGCTCTTCCTTTGGTGAGGAATACCAAGGAGGCTGAGATAGCTGAACTCACTTCTTGTTAGACAGCTCTGTTAAAAGGCACTGTGGCTTCTACACCACTCTAAGGAGCTGTGCTTTCCATTTTTTTACCTTGATTTAAATAAAAGAAAACAAAGATGGAAGAGATATGGGAACATATGTATATGTATAACTGATTCACTTTGTTATAAAGCAGAAACTAACATACCATTGTAAAGCAATTATACCCCAATAAAGATGTTAAAAATAAATAAATTAAATAAATAATAAATAAATAAAAGAAAACAGAGGGGCAAAGGATTGCAGGGGCCTGGAGTTTTTCTCTTGTCAGGAATGATTTTTCCCATTGTTTGTGTTCAAAGTTGATTTCTTTTCCCTAGCCTAGCTTCAGTATTTCTTGTTGGAAGTTTTATAATAAAAAAGTTAGTAGTGGGGCCTGTCTCCCCCTCTATAGATGGTATGAACGTTCATCTATCTTTCCAAAACAATCTCAAATGATTCCACCAAATGAACAGTGTGACATGGAGGGATGTGGCATCTGATGAACTCATGTGTTGTCTAAGAGGATGATCACTGTCTCCATGCCTCTGTCCTCGATTTTTCTTTAAATAAAGTCAGTCCTTAAAGGATAAACTCATGGATCCCTTGGTGTATTCTGCCCTCCAGGATGAAAGGGGCTGAATTTACCTATTGCCAGATTATTATTTGTTTTCAGCAAACTCTGCTGCTACCGTGTGATCTGAGAGAAGATTCCTTCTGCAATATGTTTTTCATATTACCTGTCTGCCAGGGCTATTATATAGAGAGAAAGTGGAAAACTTCAATCTCTGACCATACGGCCATTGTATGTCCCTTTCATTGGTTCCCAGGAAAATTCTTTTTTAAATTTCCAAACTGGGTGACTGGTTAATTTTATTTTCTTGACCATCAGTGTCATAGTTGATTAATTCACAGATTCTTATAAAGGATCTGCTTTTATTTTTATTTTATTTTTTCAACATCTTTATTGGAGTATAATTGTTTTACAATAGTGTGTTAGTTTCTGCTTTATAACAAAGTGAATCAGTTATACATATACATATATCCCCATACCTCTTCCCTCTTGCGTCTCCCTCCCTCACACCCTCCCTATCCCACGCCTCTAGGTGGTCACAAAGCACCGAGCTGATCTCCCTGTGCTGTGAGGCTGCTTCCCACTAGCTATCTGTTTTACGTTTGGTAGTGTATATATGTCCATTTCACTCTTTCACTTTGTCCCAGCTTACCCTTGCCCCTCCCATTATCCTCAAGTCCATTCTCTAGTAGGTCTGCGGCTTTATTCCCGTCTTGCCCCTAAGTTCTTCAGGACCATTTTTGCTTGTTTGCTTTTTAGATTCTATATATATGTGTTAACATACAGTATTTGTTTTTCTCTTTCTGACTTATTTCACTCGTATGACAGACTCTAGGTCCATCCACCTCACTAAAAATAACTCAATTTTGTTTCTTTTTATGGCTGAGTAATATTCCATTGTATATATGTGCCACATCTTCTTTATCCATTCATCTGTCAATGGACACTTAAGTTGCTTCCATGTCCTGGCTATTGTAAACAGAGCTGCAATAAACATTGTGGTACATGACTCTTTTTGAATTATGGTTTTCTCAGGGTATATGCCCAGCAGTGGGATTTCTGGGTTGTATGGTAGTTCTATTTTTAGGTTTTTAAGGAACGTCCATACTTTTCTCCATAGTGGCTATAACAATTTACATTCCCACCAACAGTGCAAGAGGGTTCCCTTTTCTCCACACCCTCTCCAGCATTTATTGTTTCTAGATTTTTTGATGGCCATTCTGACCGGTGTGAGATGATATCTCATTGTAGTTTTGAGTTGTATTTCTCTAATGATTAATGATGTTGAGCATTTTTTCATGTGCTTGTTGGCAATCTGTATATCTTCTTTGGAGAAATGTCTATTTAGGTCTTCTGCCCATTTCTGGATTGAGTTGTTTGTTTTTTTGCTATTGAGCTGCATGAGCTGCTTGTAAATTTTGGAGATTAATCCTTTGTCAGTTGTTTCATTTGCAAATATTTTCTCCCATTCTGAGGGTTGTCTTTTGGTCTTGTTTATGGTTTCCTTTGCTGTGCAAAAGCTTTCAAGTTTCATTAGGTCCCATTTGTTTATTTTTGTTTTTATTTCCATTATTCTAGGAGGCGGGTCAAAAAGGATCTTGCTGTGATTTATGTCATAGAGTGTTCTGCCTATGTTTCCCTCTAAGAGTTTGATAGTGTCTGGCCTTACATTTAAGTCTTTAATCCATTTTGAGTTTATTTTTGTGTATGGTGTTAGGGAGTGTTCTAATTTCATTCTTTTACATGTAGCTGTCCAGTTTTCCCAGCAACACTTACTGAAGAGGCTGTCTTTTATCCACTGTATATTCTTGCCCCCTTTATCAAAGATAACATGACCATATGTGCGTGGGTTTATCTCTGGGCTTTCTATCCTGTTCCATTGATCTATATTTCTGTTTTTGTTCCAGTACCATACTGTCTTTATTATATAGTCTGAAGTCAGGGAGCCTGATTCCTCCAGCTCCATTTTTCTCTCTCAAGATTGCTTTGGCTATTCAGGGTCTTTTGTGTTTCCATACAAATTGTGAAAATTTTTATTCTAGTTCTGTGAAAAATGCCAGTGGTAGTTTGATAGGGATTGCATTGAATCCGTAGATTGCTTTGGGTAGTAGAGTCATTTTCACAATGTTTATTCTTCCAATCCAAGAACATGCTATATCTCTCCATCTGTTTTTATCATCTTTAATTTCTTTCATCACTGTCTTATAATTTTCTGCATACAGGTCTTTTGTCTCCTTAGGTAGGTTTATTCCTAGATATTTCATTCTTTTTGTTGCAATGGTAAGTGGGAGTGTTTTCTTAATTTCACTTTCAGATTTTTCATCATTAGTGTATAGTATTGCCAGAGATTTCTGTGCATTAATTTTGTATCCTGCTACTTTACCAAATTCATTGATTAGCTCTAGTAGTTTTCTGGTAGCATCTTTAGGATTCTCTATGTATAGTCTCATGTCATCTGAAAACAGTGACAGCTTTACTTCTTTTCTGATTTGGATTCCTTTTATTTCTTTTTCTTCTCTGATTGCTGTGGCTAAAACTTCCAAAACTATGTTGAATAATAGTGGTGAGACTGGGCAACCTTGTCTTATTCCTGAATTTAGTGGAAACGTTTTCAGTTTTTCACCATTGAGGACGATGTTGGCTGTCGGTTTGTCATATATGGCCTTTATTATGTTGAGGTAAGTTCCCTCTATGCCTACTTTCTGCAGGGTTTTTATCATAATTGGGAGTTGAATTTTGTCGAAAGCTTTCTCTGCATCTATTGAGATGATCATATGGTTTTTCTCCTTCAATTTGTTAATATGGTGTATCACATTGATTGATTTGCATATATTGAAGAATCCTTGCATTCCTAGGATAAACCCCACTTGATCATGGTGTATGATCCTTTTAATGTGCTGTTGGATTCTGTTTGCTAGTATTTTGTTGAGGATTTTTGCATCTATGTTCATCAGTGATACTGGACTGTAGTTTTCTTTCTTCGTGACATCTTTGTCTGGTTTTGGTATCAGGGGGATGGTGGCCTCGTAGAATGAGTTTGGGAGTGTTCCTCCCTCTGCTATATTTTGGAAGAGTTTGAGAAGGTTAAGTGTTAGCTCTTCTCTAAATGTTTGATAGAATTTGTCTGTGAAGCCATCTGGTCCTGGGCTTTTGTTTGTTGGAAGATTTTATTTTTTTTGTGGTGCGGGCCTCTCACTGTTATGGCCTCTCCCATTGCGGAGCACAGGCTCCGGACGCGCAGGCTCAGCGGTCATGGCTCATGGGCCTAGCCGCTCCGCGGCATGTGGGATCTTCCCGGACCGGGGCATGAACCTGTGTCCCCTGCATCGGCAGGCGGACTCTCAACCACTGCGCCACCAGGGAAGCCCAGTTGGAAGATTTTTAATCACAGTTTCAATTTCAGTGCTTGTGATAGGTCTGTTCATATATTCTATTTCTTCCTAATTCAGTCTCGGAAGGTTGTGCATTTCTAAGAATTTGTTCATTTCTTCCAGGTTGTCCATTTTATTGGCATATAACTGCTTGTAGTAATCTCTCATGATCCTTTGTATTTCAGCAGTGTCAGTTGTTACTTCTCCTTTTTCATTTCTAATTCTATTGATTTGAGTCTTCTCCCTTTTTTTCTTGATGAGTCTGGCTAATGGTTTATCCATTTTGTTTAGCTTCTCAAAGAATCAGCTTTTAGTTTTATTGATCTTTGCTATTGTTTCCTTCATTTATTCCTGATCTGATCTTTATGATTTCTTTCCTTCTGCTAACTTTGGGGTTTTTTTGTTCTTCTTTCTCTAATTGCTTTAGGTGTAAGGTTAGGTCGTTTATTTGAGATGTTTCTTGTTTCTTAAGGTAGGATTGTATTGCTATAAACTTCCCTCTTAGAACTGCTTTTGCTGCATCCCATAGGTTTGGGGTTGTCGTGTTTTCATTGTTTATTTCTAGGTATTTTTTGATTTCCTCTTTGATTTCTTCAATGATCTCTTGGTTATTAAGTAGTGTATTATTTAGCCTCCACGTGTTTGTATTTTTTACCGATTTTTTTCTGTAATTGATATCTAGTCTCATAGCATTGTGGTCGGAAAAGATACTTGATATGCTTTCAATTTTCTTAAATTTACCAAGGCTTGATTTGTGACCCAAGATATGATCTATCCTGGAGAATGTTCCATTAGCACTTGAGAAGAAAGTGTATTCTGTTGTTTTTGGATGGAATGTCTATAAATATCAATTAAGTCCATCTTGTCTAATGTATCATTTAAAGCTTGTGTTTCCTTATTTATTTTCATTTTGGATGATCTGTCCATTGGTGAAAGTGGTGTGTTAAAGTTCCCTACTATTATTGTGCTACTGTCGATTTCACCTTTTATGGCTGTTAGTATTTGCCTTATGTATTGAGGTGCTCCTATGTTGGGTGCATAAAGATTTACAATTGTTATATCTTCTTCTTGGATTGATCCCTTGATCATTATGTAGTGTCCTTCTTTGTCTCTTGTAATAGTCTTTGTTTTAAAGTCTATTTTGTCTGATATGAGAATTGCTACTCCAGCTTTCTTTTGATTTCCATTTGCATGGAATATTATTTCCATCCCTTCACTTTCAGTCTGTATGTGTCCCTAGGTTTGGAGTGGGTCTCTTGTACACAGCATATATATGGGTCTTGTTTTTGTATCCATTCAGCCAGTCTATGTCTTTTGGTTGGAGCATTTAATCCATCTACATTTAGGGTAAGTTTCAATATGTATGTTCTTATTACCATTTTCTTAATTGTTTTGGGTTTGTTATTGTAGGTCTTTTCCTTCTCTTCTGTTTCCTGCCTAGAGAAGTTTCTTTAGCATTTGTTGTAAAGCTGGTTTAGTGGTGCTGAATTCTCTCA
Source organism: Leucopleurus acutus (assembly GCF_964270905.1). Lineage (NCBI taxonomy): Eukaryota > Metazoa > Chordata > Mammalia > Artiodactyla > Delphinidae > Leucopleurus > Leucopleurus acutus. The sequence continues at coordinate 18,977,472 of NC_139155.1, forward strand.
GCTTTTGCTTGTCTGTAAAGGTTTTAATTTCTCTGTCAAATCTGAATGAGATCCTGGCTGGGTAGAGTAATCTTGGTTGTAGGTTTTTCCCTTTCATCACTTTAAGTATGTCCTGCCACCTCCTTCTGGCTTGCAGAGTTTCTGCTGAAAGATCAGCTGTTAACCTTATGGGGATTCCCTTGTGTGTTATCTGTTGTTATTCCCTTGCTGCTTTTAGTATTTTTTCCTTTGTATTTAATTTTTGATAGTTTGATTAATATGTGTCTTGGTGTGTTTCTCCTTGGATTTATCCTGTATGGGACTCTCTGTGCTTCCTGGACTTGATTAACTATTTCCTTTCCCATATTAAGAAAATTTTCAACTATAATCTCTTCAAATATTTTCTCAGTCCTTTTTTTTTCTCTTCTTCTTCTGGGACCCCTATAATTCGAATGTTGGTGCGTTTAATGTTGTCCCAGGGGTCTCTGAGACTGTACTCAATTCTTTTCATTCTTTTTTCTTTATTCTGCTCTGCAGTAGTTATTTACACTATTTTATCTTCCAGGTTACTTATCCATTCTTATGCCTCAGTTATTCTGCTATTGATTCCTTCTAGAGAATTTTTTATTTCATTTATTGTGTTGTTCATCACTGTTTGTTTGCTCTTTAGTTATTCTAGGTCCTTTTTAAATGTTTCTTGTATTTTCTCCATTCTGTTTCCAAGATTTTGGATCATGTTTACTACCATTATTCTGAATTCTTTTTCAGGTAGACTGCCTATTTCCTCTTCATTTGTTAGGTCTGGTGGGTTTTTGCCTTGCTCCTTCATCTGCTGTGTGTTTCTCTGTCTTCTCATTTTGCTTAACTTACTGTGTTTGGGGTCTCCTTTTTGCAGCCTGCAGGTTTGTAGCTCCTGTTGTGTTTGGTGTCTGCCCCCAGTGGCTAAGGTTGGTTAAGTGGGTTGTGTATGCTTCGTGGTGGAGGAAACTAGTGCCTGTGTTCTGGCGGAGGAGGCTGGATCTTGTCTTTCTGGTGGGCAGGTCCATGTCTGGTGGTGTGTTTTGGGGTGTCTGTGGCCTTATTATGATTTTAGGCAACCTCTCTGCTAATGGGTGGGGTTGTGTTCCTGTCTTGGTAGTTGTTTAACATAGGGTGTGCAGCACTATAGCTTGCTGGTCATTGAGTGGAGCTGGGTCTTGGCATTGAGATGGAGATCTCTGGGAGATTTTCACTGTTTGATATTACATGGAGCTGGGAGGTCTCTTGTGGACCAATGTCCTGAACTTGGCTCTCCCACCTCAGAGGCACAGTGCTGACGCCTGGCTGGAGCACCAAGACCCTATCATCCACACGGCTCAGAATAAATGAGAGAAAAAATGAAAGAAAGAAAAATAAAATAAAATAAAGTTATTAAAATAAAAAATAATTATTCCAAAGAAAAAAAAATAAAAGTAATAAAAAAAGAGAGCAACCAAATCAGAAACAAATCCACCAATGATAACAAGTGCTAAAAAGTATACTAAAAAAAAAAAAAAAAAAAGGACAGACAAAATCCTAGTACAAATGGTAAAAACAAAGCTATACAGACAAAATCTCACACAGAAGCATACACATACACACTCACAAAAAGAGAAAAAGGGAAATATATATATATATATCATTGCTCCCAAAGTCCACCTCCTCAATTTGGGATGATTCGCTGCCTATTCAGGTATTCTGCATATGCAGGGTACATCAAGTTGATTGTGGAGATTTAATCCTCTGCTCCTGAGGCTGCTGGGAGGGATTTCTCTTTCTCTTCTTTGTTCGCACAGCACCCGGGGTTCAGCTTTGGATTTGGGCCCGCCTCTGCGTGTAGGTCACCTGAGGGCGTCTGTTCTTCGCTCAGACAGGACGGGGTTAAAGGAGCAGCTGCTTTGGGGGCTCTGGCTCACTCAGGCCGGGGGTAGTGAGGGGCACGGAGTGCAGGGCGAGCCTGCAGCAGCAGAGGCCGGAGTGACGTTGCACCAGCCTGAGGTGCACCATGCGTTCTCCCGGGGAAGTTGTCCCTGGGTCACGGGACCCTGGCAGTGGCGGGCTGCACAAGCTCCCGGGAGGGGAGGTGCGGAGAGTGACCTGTGCTCGCACACAGGCTTCTTGGTGGCGGCAGCAGCAGCCTTAGCATTTCAGGCCCGTCTCTGGGGTCCGCGCTGATAGCCGCGGCTCGCGCCCGTCTCTGGAGCTCCTTTAAGCAGCGCTCTTAATCCCCTCTCCTCGCGCACCAGGAAACAAAGAGGGAAGAAAAAGTCTCTTGCCTCTTTGGCAGGTGCAGACTTTTCCCCGGACTCCCTCCCGGCTAGCCGTGGTGCACTAACCCCCTGCAGGCTGTGTTCACGCCGCCAACCCCAGTCCTCTCCCTGCGATCCGATCCAACGGAAGACCGAGCCTCAGCTCCCAGCCCCGCCCACCCCGGCGGGTGAGCAGACGAGGCCCTTGGCTGGGTGAGTGCCGGTCGGCACCGATGCTCTGTGCCGGAATCTCTCCGCTTTGTCCTCCGCACCCCTGTTGCTGTGCTCTCCTCCACGGCTCTGAAGCTCCCCCCTCCGCCACTCGCAGTCTCTGCCCGCGAAGGGGCTCCTAGTGTGTGGAAACCTTCCCTCCTTCACCAGCAGGTCCCGTCCCTATTGTTTTGTCTCTGTTTTTTCTTTCTTCTTTTGTCCTACCCAGGTACGTGGGGAGTTTCTTGCCTTTTGGGAGGTCTGAGGTCTTCTGCCAGCGTTCAGTAGGTGTTCTATAGGAGCTGTTCCACATGTAGATGTATTTTTGATATATTTGTGAGGAGGAAGGTGATCTCCACATCTTACTCTTCCTCCATCTTGAAGCTCCTCAGTATCTGCTTTTAAAATAAAATAATTTTACGGCACAATGGCTTTGACGTTAGGGAGAATGGGATTTGAAACCTGATGGGCATTCAATAGTTACTGTATGTACACACACACACATACACACACTTATATATCTTTGGGAAAGACACTTAACCTTTTTGAGTCTGGATGAAGTGAAATGATGCATATCAAAGTCCCGTAACAGTGCTTGCACATAGTAATAGCTCAGTAAACAATGGAGATTCTTTTCATTACGTTATCACTATGGGATAAAGGCTATCAAAGTAGTATGGACAAGTTGCTGAGGTACCAGAGGAGGGATCAACCAACCAGCTTCCTTCATTCTCTCATGGCTTTTTTGCTTTCTTATTTCTTCTCCCAATATAATGGTTTTGTGTCTATTCAACTGCAGACTCTGGTCTAAGTATCTCCTTTTATATCTGGTCTGATTTTAACAGCTCTCCAACTCCACAATTAGCACCCCCAACTCGCCCGACGGTGACGAGCTTGGAAACACAGCTGTTAAAGGGTGCATTCACTCTGGAGCCCCTTTTGTCTCTCCCTCCTGGCACTAGGCATTCGCTGTGTCGGCTCTCCTCATCTCCCACTGCCGGCTCCGGTGCCCGTGGCGCTGGCTTGCGGGGGTAGAGCCCGCACTAGCTCACGGTCTGTAGCAGAGCTGCAGTCGCAGTTCATCTGATTTGCTCCTGAGCACTAGAGAGCTCGACCAGCTCTGCAGCTCTTTATGACATCTGGCACAGACAGCAAATTCCTTCCAGCTCATCTCGTGGAGCTGGGCTCTGTCCTGCCTTAAAACCAGCCCCAGCTCCTCAATTACCTTCTGCCCTTATTCATGCCCTGCCAATTCCTCTTTGCTGGAATCTGGATGAGATTGCTGCACAAACTAAGCCTGAGAATCACTTGTGAGGACTTACGGGCCTCCTCCGTGTCAAGATGGCGCTTGGAACTTGGCCGATGGAAGTCTGATTCAGATGTGGTTCATTATAGGTAAGAGGAAGATAATAATCTTTGGAAGAAACCTTCCTATAAGTCTGATATGTCTGGAAAAACCGGACAGAAGCTGTCCACTCTCTGACTTAGGTTGGACTGGTGCCCAGATCCAAAGATCACAGGGTACAGCTTTGAAGAAAGGTTATTCTCAACATACCCAATGAGAAAGTACATGCACCCTCAAGTGACTGGGGCCATTGCTTTCCTGACGTTGAGATCATCTCCCTCAGGAAGGGGCACTTTCTCTCTTTCAGTCCTGAACTCAGGGAGTTTTGCTACTTGGAGAAGCCACTCTTATAAGACAAACTGCTTCTCCTTCTCTGTAGTAGAAGGACCTGCCACAAGGAGAATACAGGGGAAAATAAACTGTGCCATTGAAGAGGGAGGAGGGTAGGTGAAGATGTTTACCTCAAGCTTGAGAGAATTTCTGCAGAAGGCGTTTTTGAGTTTGCCCAACTTTATTTCTTTCATCCCTTGTTTCTCTGTGGTTTTGCTGCGTACTTGCCTAGACATGTCACACACAACAGCCTTATAACTAGAAAAGTCTCTGGCCTCACAGGAGGAGGGAGATCTCCCTGAACATAATCCCCAAAGCGTTGGCTGGGAGCAGGAAATGGGAGTCAAAGGGCACATCTGTAGGAGTAATTCCTCTTGCTGACAGTTAGACCGTCTTCTTTCTCTCCTCTTCTCTTTGATGATAGGAAGTGCACACTCCAAGCTCCATTTCCTCACACTCTGAGGTGAAAATATCCAGATGAGTAATATCCCCATAGAAAGGGATAAATTTAATCATTAAAATATGCATGCTTGTTTTGACATTCCAAACAATATTCAGCCCAAGCTAGTCTCTGGACACCTGGGCCATAATAGACCATGAGATGAGGAAGGGGATGGGAAAGAGTAATAGCCAAGGAATCACTGATCACCACAAACTCTATGAGCTTGGACATCTCTCAATAATATATCTCCATTGAATTCTCCATTCAAAGCCATTCCACTGAAAATCAAGCCACAGTTCACCTCCCTGTCCAAGTTCTGCTTTAGAAATTAAAACATCGTGAATGATGTCATAGAGATTTTGGCTGGATCATCAGCAGAAGTCCTTCTATATTCATTAGCATTAGATGAAGGATGGCCTTTTTATTATTAATGGATGGGACAAAGATTGAGCATTGTGACCAGAAATGTTTTGTTGGTCTCCCGTCTAAGATCAGTGGGTCCCTAGTGTGTTACCCCATTGGTTTTACTCAAGCGATTGTAGATTCAAGCAGATGTCACGGATGGCTTTCAGGATGAAAGGAAACTACACATGGGAACCTCAAGAGAAAGATGGGGGTAGTTGTGGAAATTCAGTACAACCGGTGCTCTAGGGAGGGGGGACCCAAAGACAACTATGACCCAGTCCCTGTTCTTGAGACATTACCAATCAATCTAGTAGATGGTGTAGATAAATTAACAAACAATTACAGTGGAGTGTGGCACACACAGTCTGAACAAGATAGCTAAGCACTAAAATGAAGGGGAGGTTAATTCTCTCCCAAGATGATGGGGTCAGAGAAGACACCCCAGAGGAGGTGACTTTGTGAGGCAGAAGTAATTGTCACTCTCACTTAAAAGATGTGGAACCTGTGGCTCAGTAAGATTAAATGATTTCCCGAAGGTAACACAGCTATTAAAGGATGACCAAGGTCTTCCAGCTCCTAGACTGTTTCCTTTTCCATTGCATCACAGCTGCCCTGGGTGTGGGATGAGGGTGGTGGTGGGAAGGAGAGTTAAGTAGAGGTTTTCAGCAGTGGTGGGCTGGGGCTAGTCAGAGAAAGACCAAATCAGTCTTTATGTCCTGGTTATAGCAGGAGAAATCTTAAAATCCTAAAGAGGGCAGCTTGCAAGCAAGCAGTGGGGAGTAGCCACCTATATGACATGAATGCATGCACTAAGATTTCTTGTTTAAAACTTCTTGACAAAAGGATGGAGTCTTTATTCTACTACCAATGGTAAAGTTTTTTAAAACATTTAATAAATGTTAAGAATCATCATCATCACCATTATTATTATTATGCTTTTAACGATAATAGATTATTTCCTGAGAAAGGAAACAGTGAGCATTCAAAGGATTAGCAAGTAGAGGAAGATAACACACCACCTTGTGGAATCAAAGGGCTCATGAGAAGAAAGCTGTAAGTGGGAAGGAGACCCTATACCAGCCTAACCATCCTGCCTCTTTTAAGAGGTACACATGGGCTGGAAGTGTCAGGAGCATCTTCCCAAACTCCCCATCCCACCCCAACTTCCATGAACCAGACATTTATCAAGCAACCCGAGAAGCCATCCATCAACATGGACAAAAACATGGTCTCTGGAGTCAGACTGCCTAGCTCAGATCCTTGCCCTGTCTCTTAGTGACTGTGTAACTTGGGAAAATTCCCTCATCCTGCTGTACTTCCATTTCCCATATATAAAATGAGTATCATTATCATAGTAGTAGCTTACCTGATAAGGTAGATATGAGAGTTAAATCAAATAACTTAATCAGTTAAATTAAATATACAAGAAGCAGCTATGCAATCGTTACTTTCATGTTGTAAATGCTGACACTGTTATAATTAGTGCGATTATTAGTATGTGCTAGGCAAAAAGCATAATCCCTGCTCAAAATCTAGTAAATGAGAAGACAGTTATGGAGATAAGTGCAGTGGTGGCACAGGTGAAGGTGAGGGGCAAAATGCATTCTGGAAAAGTAATATCCAAGTTGACTTTTTAAGCAATTAGCAAAAGGAGTAAAGGTGAGGGCCTTCTAGAAAGAGAAAACTGCTCAAAAGGAGGAGATCTGACATGACATGGTGCTTTGGCAGCTGTTCGTAACTAAAGATGGTGGGAGAACAGAATAGGAGGGAAATGAACTGAAGGGGTGGGTACATGGTGCCTTAAATGCCAAGTGAGAATCCAGATCACATTCTCAGTTACGGATTTCAAGAAGGGAGTGACATGATAAGACCTGCATCCATCCAAGATGGCTTGAAAGAAGTGTCGAAGGTGGGTTGGAACCGGGGTTGAGAGGACCAGCAGGGGAGACCTGTTAGGAGACTGTTTTAGGAATTCAGAAGAATGGATGAGTGAATAAGATGAGGTGTTAGGGATGGGGTAAAAAAAATAATATCAAATGAAAGTGTGATGATTTGGAAACTGATTAAATCAAGGAGGTAAAGGGAAAGGAATAGTTAGGGAAGATGCCCAAGTTTCAGGTTCGGGCACCTAAGTGGGTAGAGGTGCATTCACAGAGATGGGATAAGAAGATCTGGAGTGGGGGGGATTTAATTTAGTAAAAGTTAAATATATATACTCCATCAGTATGCATGTGTGCACACACACACAAACACACACACATAGGGATACTGCTGAGGTTGCACACAACCTCAATTAAGATTGCAGTGAAACTGAGATATCAACGTATTGCTGATAGGGTAAGAATTGGTACAACCATTTGGAAATTAATTGCACCATATTACTGAACCATTCTGGAAGGTTTTAATTACCCTTAGAAGAAAGCCCAACTCAACCGACTTAAACAAAGACAAACAAATATTAAAAAACTTCGCACAAAAAAGGAAACCATCAACAAAACAAAAAGGCAACCTACTGAACAGGAGAAGGTATTTTCAAATGATATGTCTGATAAAGGTTTAATACTCAAAAATATATAAAGAACTCAATATCTTAAAAATCAGACAACCCTTTTGAAAATGGGCAGAGTACCTGAATAGATCATTTTCCAAGGAAGACATAGTGACGGCCAACAGGCACATGAAAAGATGATCAATGTCAATAGTCATCAAGGAAATGCCCTGATCAAATCACAACTATAATGAGGTACCACCTCACACCTGTCAGAACAGCTATCATCAAAAAGACAAGAAATAACAAGTGTTGGTGAGGATGTGGACAAAAGAGAACCCCTGTGCACTGTTGGTGGGAATATCAATTGGTGCAGCCACTGTGGAAAACATTATGGAGGTTTCTCAAAAAACTAAAAATAGAACTACCATACTCTCCAGCAATACCACTCCTGGGTATATACCTGAAGAAAACAAAAATGCTAATTCAAAAAGATATATGCACCCCAATACTCAAAGCAGCATTATTCTCAATAGTCTAGATATGGAAGCAACCTAAGTGTCCATCAACAGATGAATGAATAAGGAAGATGTGGTATTACTCAGCTATAAAAAAAAGAATGAAATTTTGTATTTTGAGATAAAGTGAATGGACCTGGAGGGTATTATGTTTAGTGAAATAAGTCAGACAGAGAAAGACAAACACTGTATGTTTTCACTTATATGTAGAATTTAAAAAATAAAACAAACCAACAAATATAATGAAACAGACTCACAGATACAGAGAACTAGTAGTTATCTGAGGGGAGGTGGTGGGGGAGAGGCAAAATAGGTGAAGGGGATTAAGAGGTAGAAACTACTAGGTATAAAATAAGTAAGTTATAAGGATATAATATACAACACAAAGAATATAGTCAATATCTTATAATAACTTTGTATGGAGTATAATCTATAAACTATGTTGTACACCTGAAACTAATATAATATTGTAAGTCACTATACTTCAGTAAAAAAAAGTTAGAAAATGCTTTTTTCAAGTCTGCATAAATTTAATCTTATGCCAAACAAATAAACATATTTTTAAAAACCCTGTAATTTCACATGACAAGAATTGCAGAAGGAGAAAAGTTTAAGGGTTGGTTTATTCAGTCATTCAAAGTGTAATAAAGATCGAGGTTCTTTCTGTCTTTCTGCTCTGCCATCTGTATGTTTGTTAGTTCTCCTCATCATCACATGATGACTGCTATAGCTCCATGCATCACATCTTTACCCACCAATAACTAGAAATGCTGGCGGGATGGCGGAGACTATCTCTTCCTTGAAGCAATTTTTTTTTTTTTTTTTTTTTTTTTGCGGTACGCGGGCCTCTCACTGTTGTGGCCTCTCCCGTTGTGGAGCACAGGCTCTGGACGCACAGGCTCAGCGGCCATGGCTCACGGGCCCAGCCGCTCCGTGGCACGTGGGATCTTCCCGGACCGGGGCATGAACCCGTGTCCCCTGCATCGGCAGGCGGACTCTCAACCACTGCGCCACCAGGGAAGCCCTGAAGCTATTTTTAAAGTATAAGAAATTGTTCCCTGAAATCGCCCCTGCAGACTTCCCCTCACCTATATTGAAAAAGCTGTATAATATTTCCACATTTGTTGGGTTAAAAAGTACCCTTACACTGGGGATATTTTAGATTGGATTTCTACATGACCCTACCAAAGAAAGTGTTTTTAGTTTTTTGGGTTTTTTTTCCTAACTTCTACTAAGCCTTGTAGATGTCTTCAGCACACTGGTTTTTTTCGATTTCTTTGTGGAAAACAGTCAGCTAATCCAGCTTTTTATGCCTGAGATCCAGAAGATGTACACCTGGGGAAGGCCACTGAACTTGAATTAGTCTTTCCTGTTTCTGAGTCTTCTTGCACAACAGTCTTCCTCCTGTGTATGACCCTGAGGTCACCTGTCATCCTGAAATGTTTATAAATACAACGTGAAGAAAAGCATGAGGTCACAGCCCAGGATAAACCTCACACCATGTCTTTAGGACTGTTGCCATAGCAGAAATGTATGCAGGATTGAAAAACACTCTTGAGTCAAAGGACTCTTATACGGTCCAGAAGCTGCAGAGCACCTGGCGTGTGGAACATACACATCACAGAACATGGGGACCAGCCTCAGTCAGAAGCCCCTGAAAAGAGGGGAAGCTTCTTTTTTGAGTTATGTATGCTCCTTCATCCTCTGTTGCTCACCTTGTCTTCAGGAGAGAACCGGGGAGTAGAGGGGAGAGAGATTTGGTAAACGGCCAATGAGACAGCAAAATTGCAAAGACATTTTACTCATAATATTCATTCTTAAAAATGGTGGGAAATTAATGCTTCAGTGTAGGACGGGGGGGTTGTTGATATTCTTTCAACAGTTATGTAAAGACATCTAGAAGAGTTAGGCTGGCTATTGAGGGGTGGTGGGGTTCAGGGAAGAGGGACTGGCCCTTGGGCTTTGTGCCTTTCTGTGCCCTCCCTTGTCCTCTTGTCTGGGTTGAGTGGGTTCTGTGTGAAAAGTTCCATTGGCTCCAGAGCAGCGGTCCTTACTTGCTTTTGCGTGACAGAGAATTAGGATAATCTGGGGAGGGGATGGGGCTTCTCCCCACATAAATGCCCATATTCGTATGAACACACACTCTTGTACCTGCTTTTGAGGTCATTGGGGGGCCCCCTGAAACTCACAAATTAGAGTGTCCATGTAACCCCAGGTTGAGACTCCTTCCCCTAGAAAGGGCTTGCAGGTGAGAACTTCAGTGGAGGAAGCAGTGAGTGAGCTGGTTGGGGGTTGCTCTTGGCTCAAAGGGTAGTTAAAGGAAACCCAAGGTTCCTCTCTGTGGTGTCCCTATCTACTCCCCCCGCACCAAAAAACTTACACTCAACCCTAGACATCTTGGCATCTTCCCATTCTAGCCACTGCACAGAATGTACTCAAATTCTCTTATTATTCTATTGGGTTTAAAGTCTACACACTATTCAGATGTCCAGATAGGTAGTATTTTCCCATATTTCATTGATTCCAAGTCCCATACGTTTTTCACCTTTTTCATATCCCTGCAATTGGAATGAAGCTTACAATAGAAATAAACGAATCAAGAGATTTTAACGTATCTTTCTGAGTAACACAAAACAAGCAGACAAGATAATGAGTAAGTACATCAAAGATGTAAACCATAAGATTAATGCGTTCAATCTATTAGGCATATATAGAACAATAAAACAAATGACTGGAGAATATATGTTCTTTTTGAGTATACATGTAGTACTCACTAAAATTTACCAAATGCTGGGTGATAAAAACAAATATCAACAAATTTCTTAATACTGACAACAAAGTATGTTGTCTGACCACAGTGGAATTATGCTAGAAATCAAAGATTTAAAAAACACTAGAAAATTTCCAAAATTCTAGAAATTAATCAATACAATGATGAATATTCCATGAGTCAAAGAAGAATTTATACCCAAACAAAACATTTCTGTCTGGCCTTCAAAGGTTCCCCACCATCCGAATCCTCCCTATGCATCCACTTCTGTTCCCACCTCACTCCAACTCTATGTTCAGAATTTTTTATTCACTAGCAACAAAATATACAGAATACTGTACTGCTCCTAGAGTCTATTACAATACTAACCTTTATTAGAAAAATACAATACTAATATTTATTAGAAAATAAATGCTAACTCTGTGCTTCAGGAGAATAGCAGAATTCCACTTTGGGATACACGCCTCTGGGAAAACACTTTAAAGAACTGTTAGACAAAGCTGGGACACAGGGTTTTATCTGGCATGAAAGGAGTTGAGACAGCCTTTATTATGCAGACAATTGTTCTGTCGGATGAAATAATAATAATTTTTATGCCTCCCCCCCACTCCCCAGTCATGTTCTGAGAAATGAAAATTTGGGGAATACTGAAAGAGAGACCTTCAAAAGAAGAGGTGGGAGAGGAGCTGGATACAGAGGGAGGATGATCTACGAAATCATGGCCACGGGTCAGGATCTAAATGGCAACCTCCTCTGGGATGGAGACACAGATAACAGGGAAATGAGTTCCAACTCAGTAGAGGGAGTAGATGTGGGTTTCCCTGGCTACAGAGAGGATGTGCAGAGAATGACATTAGCACACAGAAAGAAGGGGAGAGTGGGAGAGACAGAGTAAGAGAGTAGGAGAGACCTGAAGACCAGTGTCATTTGATACCCTGGGAATGACTCATGGGCTTTGAGGGTGGGTGGTGGTGGGTACAGAGAAGACAGCAGACAAAGGAAGGATAAAGACCAGGGATAAGGAATTCAGGAATGTGGAGTACCTGAAAGAAGTTTCTTCCCTCCACTTCTCTAAACAACTCTCAGTGGTGTTGGGATATGGAAAGGGAAGTATGACCCAGAAGTTGGAGGGCTTAGAGGCAACGGAGCTACAATTTGTAGTTATATCTCATTTTGAATTTTTTACTTTTGCTTTATGTATCAATCTCATTTCTCCAAGTAGATTTTTAGCTCCTAAAAGAAGACCAGATTTTGCCATTTCTATCTAATCTATCTATCTATATACACAGAGAGATAGATACACACATATGTATATGTGTGTGCATGTTGTTTATATACACACATATACTTGTGTATATGTACATATACACATATGTATGTAAACACACACACACACACACACACACACACACACACATACACACACTCATGTCTATATCTTTTAAAGGTCCCAATCCCGATTAATTCACCTTGTACATGAAAGGCCATCTCCGATATATTGCTAAATAGCTCGGAAAAGAAAGATTCAGCAACCGTTGCTTTTGTGCCTATTTTGTTTCAAATTACTTCTTTATTGCTGGGAGGCAAATCTTCCCAGTTTTTGTAGCCAATCTTTGCTGTGTTATGATTTTTAAATGGAAATCTCCAGTCACTATGATTGTACTTCACAGCTTTTATTTTATGTGTAATTTCTTTTTAAGCACATATATAGATTTCCTTTAAAATGTGGCGTCTATGTAGCTTTTAAACAGGTATGATAGGGACTTCCCTGGTGGTGCAGTGGTTAAGAATCCGCCTGCCAATGCAGGGGACATGGGCTCAAGCCCTGGTCTGGGAAGATCCCACATGCCGCAGAGCAACTAAACCCATGTACCACAACTATTGAGCCTGCACTCTAGAGCCCGCGAGCCACAACTACTGAGCCCGTGCACTAGAGCTCATGCTCTGCAACAAGAGAAGCCACCGCAATGAGAAGGCCAAGAACCACAACAAAGAGTAGACCCCGCTCAACGCAACTAAAGAAAAAGCCCGTGCGCAGCAATGAAGACCCAACACAGCCAAAGATAAACAAATTAATTAATTTAAAAAAATAAACAGGTATGATACACTTCTTGGGTTTTTTTTGTTTTAGTTTTAGTTTTTTTTATTAATTAATTTATTTTTTGTCTGTGTTGGGTCTTCGTTTCTGTGAGAGGGCTTTCTCTAGTTGCGGCAAGCGGGGGCCACTCTTCATCGCGGTGCGCAGGCCTCTCACTGTTACAGCCTCTCTTGTTGCGGAGCACAGGCTCCAGACGCGCAGGCTCAGTAGTTGTGGCTCACGGGCCTAGTTGCTCCGTGGCATGTGGGATCTTCCCAGACCAGGGCTCGAACCCATGTCCCCTGCATCGGCAGGCAGAGTCTCAACCACTGCGCCACCAGGGAAGCCCCACTTCTTGTTTTTTAAAAAATGCAATTTTTTTTTTTTGGTAAGCAGATTGCAAGCTCTTCTGTCATCATTTCCACAGAAACATGGTCTTCAGGTTCACAACTGACATAATGTATATGTCAAATAAGAGCCTGATGCTTCATCAAAACTGGCATTCATGTAAATATGTAGGTTACCCTGATAATCAATGTGTCCTCTAACCTCTATTCAATGTCATCATAATTGTCAATTTCCAAAGCAAATTGAAAAGAATTATTATATCAAAATACAGTAAGAAGTACTGTTTGCTAAATATAATCAACTGTTATTTGCTTCCAGAAACATTATGTAAAGACAAAAGAATAAGTACTATTTATTCTTGGGGTTCAGTGACAAGGGAGAAAGAAAGAACACATAGTCCTAGAGCTGGGAACTAAAAATCTAAGAGGCTCTTCTATTGCCTTGATGAATGGGCTTAAGTAAGGCACTTTAGTTTTCTGTGCCTCAATTTTAACTTTTGGTCATAATAATGAGGCAGCTTTTTGATGTCTTCCAGGAAGCCCCCTGGTCACTAATGAACGTCTGGCAGTTACTTTCCAACTTAGGGTTTATTACATTTGAGCACTGTCTACAGACCTTTTAAAGAAAAGATTGTGCACCTCAGTGCTACCCTAAAGGAGATATAATAATAATATTCCATAGACATGTACTAAAATAAAACTTGCTATAAATTACCACAAAATAATAACAGATAGTCTTTACTGAATGCTTTCGTGTGCCAGCACTGTACCAAGCCCTCTCTGTGCATTAGCACATTTCTCCTTGTGTTTTTAGCATTAATGAAACTATATCACCGAAACTACATGGTCAATAAAATTCAATTTGACAATATGAATATAAATGTGATGGATTATGTTGTTTCACTGAAACTAAACCTTTGACGTGGGGTTTAATCATGGGGGAGAAATGAAGCCTTAGTTTTAATTTAAACATGCTTTTGTGTTTTAACTTCAGTAATTATTAATACAGATAATGTCTTTTTACGTACAACTAAACTGGCATTTGTAACGTCAAGCCTTTATTCGATAATCGAGGACAATCAAGTCTCATACTTAACCAAAACTCTGATAATGAGCAATCCTCAAACATCAACTTTAATGGAGTGTCGCTTGATATCTCTGCAAAGCTGACTTGTTCACTTGGAAATAAGGTTAAGATGACGATGTTATGAAAATCCGCATTAAATGGGTCCCTAATCCAATGATGACTGGAGTCAGAAATGGAAAAATTCGCCCTCATATGCTTATGGCTCAGTGAAGATGAAATCCTGCTAGAGTTTCTTCAGTCTTTTTGAGTTCTCATGACAATATTATGGTATATTTCAAGACTCGATTCTTGCACTAGTTTTCTCCATTGGGACTTTTATGAAACCTGCATTTATATGGTGAGCTGTGCTGTCAGTTGACCTTCACCCAGAAGAAATGCATTTGTAAACATAAATGTAAATTCAAGTACTGGAATAACTAAATAAAATTCAAAATTTCTCAAAGAAATTGTGGATGTCAAGGTTTCTGAGGCTTTAGTTTGAGAAACATAGTGTACACCATTCACTTGGCATTCTAACATATTCTGCCTGATGCTATTATTTAACCTTTTATGTATATTTCCACCTCTTATTTTACGTGGAATTAATCTACACATCTTTTGAAAAATACAAGAGAGCATTTGAAACCTTTTAAAAATATATCTATAATTATTTTTAGAATAACTTGGCTTAAAATCATGCCTACTTTTGAAGTGTTAATGTATTTTTCAGAATACACTGGTGAAGAGGGAGCAGCTAATTACTTAATCACAATGCTAGGCGGTTTCCAAGACAGTATCTCTGTACCCAGTTACCTTTTGATGTCATATAGGCCTGATTTTCCATGAAATCATATTTTTGTTCTCAAGATATGTGCTTGTAATGGTTTTTTAAATATATATTTAGTGAAACCACAATTATAAAATGTCAATTTTGTGATGGGCAACAGATAAAGAAATAGAAAAGGTCTATTCACCTGAATCACATTTTTAATATAATTTTGTCATTCTTCTCATGGTCTCACATTTTCTCTCCATCACCTTCTCTCTATTCAAGAAATTAAGGCTTTTTGTTCTCCTTATCTCAAGGTAGGAGGTGATAAATCAGAAAGAAAGAAAAAAAAAAGGGTAAATCAGAAAGCAAAAAAAAAAAAGAGGATACACATTCTTGCTTCATGTTTTGAAAGCTATGAGGGATGGTGAGGCACAGAGGAAACATCTGAGAACAGCTATACTATCTCTCAATACCTGCACGGCATACACAACACACACACACAGATATGCATGCACACACATACACTTCTCTCTCTCTCAAAAAGAAAAAATAAATCCCCAGGTAGGAAAAGCCTTCTAGAAGATAGAAGAGTATATTAATAATAAGTATGGGTGACCACTGTTTGGGTGGTTTCCCATGAAGAAGCCTGCAGAGGTAAAGACTAAGGTATGTGATCTCTGAGAGCCCAGGGACCAGCCCTCTGCTTCCAGAGTAGACCTCTGAGGAGGCAGCAAGTCATTAGAAGGAAATGGTTACATGGTGGGGTTTGACTAGTGGGACCCCAGGGCCATAGACTAACCCATTCTTGTCCATCTGCTTGCTTCAGACTGGTGTCATTCCTATGTCTCTGAGTCCGGCACAGAAACAGTGCCAAGAAATCTTTTGTTAAGGGTGCAGGCAAATAACAAAAAGGATCCTCTCCATAAAAGCAACCTGCATGAACAAAGAACTAGGGACCATATAGAGTAATATGCTCCTGTTATGTCTTCTTGAGGAACTGACCCTTTTATTATAATGAAATAACTATCTTTATCCCTTGTAATATTCTTTATTCTAAAACCTATTTTCTTTTTATAAGTAAAGTCTAGCTTTCTTTTGACAAGTCTTAGCATGGTGTATCATTTTCCAACCTTTTATTATTATCTTATCTTACATTTAAAGTGCCTTCTTTTTAAACAGCATATAGTTGGGTCATTTTTTTAACCCAATTTTACAATCTCTACATTTTAACTGAGGTATTTTGACCATTTAAATTTAATATAATCATTTATATGGTTGAGTTTAAATCTATCACCCTGTCATTTGTTTTCAGTTTATCCAATTTGTTTTTTGTTCCCCTTTCCCTTTTTTCTTTTTTTTTTTTTTTGACTTCTTATGGTTTAACAGTATTTTTATGATTTCATTGTTATCTCCTTTTTTGGCTTATTAGCTATAACTCTTTGTTTTGTTATTTTAGTGGTTGCTTTAGGGTTTATAGGATACATTTTTAACTTACCAAGTGATGTTACACAACTTCATGTATTCAAATGATATTATACCACTTCATATACAGAACTAGAGCTTTACAATAGTATCCTGCTATTCTTCCCCTCTCAAATTTTGTGCCATTATTGTCATATATTTTAGTTTAATACTACCCACACTTAATTGTTATTATTTTTCTTTAAACAGTCAGTTATGCTTTAAAGTAATTTAAATATTAATTAAAACATATATTCACCATAGATTCCACTTCTAGTCCTCTCCATTCTTTTGTTTAAATCCATATTTCCATCTGGTATCATTTTCCTTCTGTGTGAAGGACTTTCTTTAACATTTCTTTTAGTGCAACAATTCTTTCACCTTTTATATGTTTAAAATGTCTTTAGTTTGTCTTGGATTTTGAAAGACACTTTTATTGGGTATAAAAATCTATGCTGGCAATTTTTTTCTTTCAGTTCTTTAAAATTTTCATTTCATTATCTTTTAACTTGCACTGTTTTAGGTGAGAAATTTGCTGTCATTCTTATCTTTGTTCCTAAGTATGTGATGTTTTTTTCTCCCCCTTTATCTGCATTTAAGATTTTCTCATTACCACTGTTTTTGAACAATCTTATTATGATGTGCCTTGATGTCGTTTTCTCTACATTTCTTGGGCTTGAGGTTCATTGAGTCTCTTAGATCTTTACTATTACAGTCTTCATCAAATTTGGAAAAATATCAGCTGTTATTTCTTCAAATATTTTTGCCCCTCCCTTCATTTGGGGGACTCTATTTATACATATATTAGGCCACTTAAAATTGTTCCATAGTTTGGGACTTCCCTGGTGGCACAGTGGTTAAGAATCTGCCAGCCAATGCAGGGGACATGGGTTTGAGCCCTGGTCTGGGAAGATCCCACATGCTACAGAGCAACTAAGCCCGTGCACTGCAGCTACTGAGCCTGCGCTCTAGAGCCCGTGAGCCACAACTACTGAGCCCACATGCCACAACTACTGAAGCCCACGTGCCTAGAGCCCACAACAAGAGAAGCCACCACAATGAGAAGCCCACGCACCACAATGAAGGGCAGCCGCTGCTTGCTGCCAACTAGAGAAAGCCCACAAGCAGCAACGAAGACCCAACACAGCCAAAACTAAATAAATGCATTTATATATATAATAAAAGGCTTGGATGTGGTTGCCTCTCAGGAATGAGAATTAGGGATGGGGAGGGGTAGACAGAGCAAGAAACTGCTTTCAAAAAAAAAATTGTTCTGTAGTTCACTGATGCTCTGTTCATTTTTTAAAATTTTCTTTTTGTGTTTTATTTAAATAATTTCTGTGACTATGTCTTCAAATTCACGAATCTTTTTTCTGCAATGTCTAATCCTTGTATTTTTCACCTCAGCCATTTTAGTGTGTATGTCTGAATGACCATCTAATTTTTTGCTACTTAACTTTGTAAACATATAGAATACAGTTGTAATAACTATTTTATTGTCCTTGTCATCTAATTCTTATGTCCTTTTGAAATTAATTAATTTTTTCTTGTCATCAGTGATTGTGTTTTCCTCCTTTTTTCCATGCCTACTAATTTTTGATTAGATGCCAGATTAGTTTTACTTTTGGAGGTACTGAATGTTTCTATATTTCTATACATACTCTTGAGTTTTGTTCTGTGACATAGTTAAGTTACTTGCAAACAGTTTCACCCTTTACAGTCTTACTTTAAAGGTTTGCTAGGCAAGATTATGGCAATACTCATGCTGGGGTTAATTATTCCTCCCTAGTGAGGCAAGATCCTTTTCCTCCTAATACCCTGTGAATCATGGGATTCTCTGTTTGGCTGATGGAAACAAGTAGTATTTTCAACTCTGTGTGACTGTAAGGCATTTGTATCTCTAATCATTTCAGGTGAGTTTTACCCCGGCCTTGAATAGTTTCCTCACATACATATCTGATCAGCACTCGGCTAAATATTTGAGGGGCCCCTCAGTAAATCTATGGAGTTCCTTCTCTGTGCAGCTCTCCACTCTGCCATGCTCCTCCCTGTGTAATCCAGCTCTCCTGATCTTGTCAGTCTCTCAGCTCTGCCTCCTTAACTCAGGGATTCTGCTAGGTTCTGCTTGGGTTCCCCTGCCTGCACTGCAACCTAGAAATTCTCTCAGGGTGGTAAATCTGGGGGCAATTCTATAGCTGGTTTAATTAATTTGTTTTAAACTTTCTCTCATAACTTGTTGGCCAGTGTCTTGAAAACCATTGTTCCACACATTTTGCTAGGTTTTTTGTGTTTTTTGCTTGTTTGTTTGTTTTTGGTTGTTTCAGGCAGGAAGGTAAACCTGGTCCCTGCCTGGTTCCACCTTGGCCAGAAGCAGAAATCTTGTTATTTTTCAATTTGCCTCTTCCCACCCCCTGCAACACCTATAATTGATTTTCTATGAGGTAACTGAGAGTTCTGGTCCTTAACACATCTCCAAAATAATGGCTTGGACATTCCCGTTCACTACTGAATCTCCAAGGTTACCCAAGTGAATGGCGGTGCTGTAACCATATGAGCATTTTCTTTGTTTAACTGACAGAGGAAAATATAAAGTCACAGATGAGCTTCCATGGAATATCATGTTTCCAGGTGTACTGGAGTAAAAGATTATTGATTCAAAGCCCTCTAATTGATAAGAGAAATCATGCAAATGATAATAGAATAAGTTTATATTTACTCAGTTGATTCTGTATTCATTAAAAAAAGACAAGTAGACAGTGTAAAGGATGGCAACAAGAAAAGATTTACAGTATTTAAAAGGAAAACTACTTTTAACTTAAGCAGATATTTATGAACAAAAGCTTTGACCATTTAAAATGAGTATTGTCTATTTATTTAAAGAAATTACTTAAGATATCTATCAAGTAGTTAAATGAATGAGATTTTTTTCAAAGCCTCCTTGAGTTATTGTCTCATCACTAGTTTTCCACAAATTCGTTTAGTTACCACATCAAACACAGATAAGAACCCCTACATGGCAGACGGTACCTTTCTCTTTTATACCTTAAAGTGACAAATATTCTTTTCTGTTAAATATATTCTACAATTTAGCCTGCTTTTCTTTTTTAGGTCTAAATTATATATTGATAAATGAGCAGAGATTTTAAATAAATGAAATATTTTGGTGTGAAGATACCAATACTCTTATATTTATAAAATGTTAAGTTTTCAGAAAAGAAAACCCCTGAGGCCAACGTGGCCATCCTTGTTTGCCAAGACAGCACCCTCTGCCTCACGTTTTAGTCTTTCAGCAGAAAGAAGAAGATTATAAATTGAGAAAACTTACCCTCAAACAAAAGTCTACCTATCTTTAAAAAGAGAGTGAGAGAGATGGCTTTCACAAACATATTTCAGTTTGCTTTAATTTATTAAACTCTTATGAGGAAATTTCATACATTTTTATTATCTCTCTACAGTGACCTAAATACTGCTTTTCTCTGCCTTTCAGGAATCCATGAGGATTTACCCTGTTTCCTGTTGGGAGTCTGGAGGAGAGAGAAGCAGAGACTGGAATAAGAAAGGGCTTCAACAGGTATGAAGTACCAAAAATGGGACTTGAATCATACATAGCATTTCAGGGGTGGTGCCAAAGGGGACAGTCAGAACACAAGTTGAGAGACAAGAAAGAAGAGGAAGCATTTAGAAAAGAGTGAGTAGTGATTCGGCTAAAGCATCAGGTTTACATGGAAGAATGACGGCCACTAATACTAGAAAGGGAAATTTGACTTCACTATAAAAGGGCTTCAATACTAAGCTGAGACAGTTGATGTTAATTTAGCCACCGGTAGTGATTGTTAGACATTTCTGAGTCAAGAAATGATAAGAAACACCAAAGGGAAACCAGTTCATATCTTACTGTACTTCCTTCCTGTCTTTTTTTCTACACTGACTGGATATTCATTTTTGAACTTTCATGGTTGTGATAATACCATATATTCTGAATTATTGTATAATACAACTCTGTACTATTTTAAAAGCTTCATAGCACTCTAAATCAATGTACCCCAGCTTATTCAACTGTTTTCCTATTTTCAGACATTTCGTAGGTTTACATTTTTTCACAAAAACAAGATTGGCGAAATATTGATCGTTGCTGAAGCTGGGTGATGAGCATATGGGTTCATTCACTGATTTCAGTTTTGTGTATGTTAAAATTTTCCACTCTAAAAGGTTTCAATGTTTTCACTATGATAAACAATGTTATAATTACAAAAAAAAGAAAGAAAGAAAGAAAGAAATGATATGAAAGGGATGTGCTTTAGGATTAATCTGGAAGCTGTGGTTGACCAAGTGGTGGGTAGAATGAGAAGGAGAACGGGGCCCTAAAGATCAGAAAAGAGGTGATGGTTCCCTAAATCTTCATGGCCTTTAACGGTTTACCATGTACTTTCACATACAGAGTCTTATTTGATCCTTACAATAACTCTATGATGTAAGTAGGAAAGGTATTCTATTTTAGAGATCAAATCAAGGCTCAGTTCAGATCCTCTGATTTATGCCAGGGTATTTTTCACTGTACCATGATGCTTTTTGACAATTTGGAGATCAACTCTACAACTGCGGGCCTTTAAATACTGCTCAGCCTTGGAGATTCTTGGGAGTTCTTTCAAGGGCTGCAGTTGTAGGCTCAAGGCAGTTCAGCCGCTTCTTATCATAGCTGCTTTTCTTACATAACGGACTCTCGTATGAGATTTCCTTTGATAAAGGAGTTCTGCGGGGAAGGATGGATTGGGAGGTTGGGATTGATATACACACACTCCTATGTATAAAATACGTAAATAATGAGAACAGACTGTATAGCTGAGGGAGCTCTACTCAATGCTCTGTGGTGACCTAAATGGGAGGGAAATCCGAGGAAGAGGGGCTATATGTATATGTGTGGCTAATTCACATTGTGGTACAGCAGAAACTTAATACAACATTGTAAAGCAGCTATACACCAATAAAAAAAGGGGGGTTCTAGAGGCCAGCAAATAAATCAAATAAAAGACAAGTTAAAAATTGCCAACCTACAGAACTTTGCAATTAATTAACTATGAGGTGTGATGGAGATAGGGAAATCAAGTCTTACCTTGTAATATTTGTGCCTGGGTACTAGGAACAATGGCAGCAGTGGCAATAGAAGTAAGGAAGACAGAGGAGTGGCTTGGGAAGGCAAATATGATCATTTTGATTTTGGTTAAAGATAAAGATATCATTGAAGCACCCTGCAGCATCTGGAGGATAATGAAGACCTAATTTCTACTCACAAAGATTTGACATTTTAATAAAAGACTTTAGTAATTGATGCTTAACAGTTAAACTGAAATGAATATCTCGGTCAATAATTACTTCTAAGAGAGGAACTAGTATAAACTGGAGTAGTCAGAGAATTCTTCATGGAAAGTTTGGAATTGAGCTAGACCATACACTATGCCTGGATGGTTGATAGAGGATTTTGGTCAGTAGAGTTGGCCACTTACATAACTTGCCAACTCTGCGTGGCATTGATTTGGTAAAAGGTAATGCTTTGTAATTTTGTAAATGTGTTAGGATGAATTCATTGTCTGCCATTAGCATAGGAAAACGTAGCGTGAGATTGTTCCAAATCCCAGAGGACCATCTGTGGACCCAGAGAAATCAAATAATGAAAACTGGATGTGAGATGGTATTGATGACAGCAGCTAGATCAGCACTCAGGAGCCGATCATGGGCTCTTCCATCATGTCAAATGATGAGGTTGACTCTAGGTCAGATCAGACCATAGGATGTAAACATCCAGCTTCATGGATGTTTCTACAGTATCACTAAAAGGATCGATAGGAATTAACCTTATTCAGGAAGAGGCAGCAAGGAAAGTAGCAACAGGTACCACCAGGAAGAGGAGACCTAACAAAAGCAGAAGCCGAAAAAGTCATGATGATTTCCTATCTATTCTTACTTCCATGTGGCAAATGAAAAATGGCTTTGTCTGCAGGATCTGCATCTACTGGACCTGGCTGAAAATTCTTTTCAAGGCAGTGCTTTGTGTAGGATTTCAAATGTCCTGCTGCTCATAGGACACCATGTAAAAAGACCTGGAGAAAATAGCAAAAATACAAATATGTCCACCAAACAAAACTTTGCCTCCTGAAAGCATTTCATCCTAGAATTCAGCCTGAACAAAGAACCCTAAGACAGTCCCTTTTCCATTGTTCTGAAAGACTGTAAAAGTTTTCTCAATGTAATTTTTATCACCTTTCTTTTCCTCCTTTTATTTTTTTTACCATTTATGAACATATGTGTTTTTTATGATATTCACAACATGCTGGTGTCACAAGATTCAAATTTAATTTCCTGCAATTACTGCACAATATGTATGGCAAAAAATGATATAAAAATGACAGAAAATAATGAACAGTTACTCCATTTCTGCTAAGTTAACTTCTGGAAATAAAACTGAAGCATACCCAAGTCGAAGCTTTTGATGTCTGTCCCCAGTCCATGTCGTTTAGAGGCATTGGTGAAAATCGTTAGAAATTTTCAAATCTTCTGATAGTAGCAGGATTTGGTTTATTGGGAAATTATCATCCTGCACATCCGGAGATTTAAGAGAGGTTGTCACTTCCCTGTAACTACTCAGGAAATGTGGAGGCAGGGTGGTTAGCTGGTGGTTCATCAACCATGTTTTGCACCTTCTAATTTGGAGTCAAATATGCTTGAGCTTATTTATTCATGTCATTATGTATCTCATTTCTTACAGGTAGCAATAATGAATTTGTAGACAAAAGCTTATTTATAACAGAGGTGGAAGAGAAATCCATCCTCCTACTATTTCTGTGGAGACACTAAAGCACTGTGGTTACAAACTCTGAATCTGGGGCCGTCAGACCTGGTTTAAAATCCTTATCTACTACTTGAAAACTGTGACTCTAGGACAAGATTTTTAACCAGTCTAAGCCTCAATCTCCCCATCACTAAAATGGACATTTGAAAAGTTTTTACCTCATAGGGATGCTGGAGATTAAATCAGACAATGCATATAATGTGCCTGGTATAATGATGTAAGCACTTGATCCCCATTAGCTATTGTCATAAGGATGACGATGCCGTCCACAAGAACAAAGGTGAGTGACCAAGGCCTTCTCCCGTGTAGAAAATAATAGCTACAGTGGATTGAGATAGATGTCGGAGTACAGTGATTTCTGCTGCATGAGTGACACCTCCCACCTGTGTTTATTTGCTTAGTTCTAATTCAGGAATCCAAAAGAGGGACAAAATATGTTTTTGTCTTACTAGGTGTAATTTTCATGAAATATCATCCCTGAATTGGCTTAACTTCTCCCATATGTTCATGAGTGCAAGAAAATTCGTAAGTCAATAGTAAAAGAAAGAAAGGAAGAAAGGAAGGAGAGAGGGAAGGAAGAGGGAGAGAGAGAGAGAGAATTGCAAAAGATGACTGACTTTAAAGATAAATTCTTTGGGGAAAAAAAAAAAAACGATTAACCAACATCATCTCCTGCTAAATAAGGTACACTGACATCCATCATGTTGGCATTTGATGGCCTACAGTTCTGCAAGAATGAGCCATGCTTTAATGTTTTTACTCCATTAAAGCATAGAAAAGACTTCCTGAATAGGATTAGGGCTCTCTGTTCCATCTATTTGCTTTTCTTAGTAAACTTGCTGCCAATAAAATACCCAGTTATTGAAAAAATAAAATGACATAATGGAGGATACTGAGGATTATTTAAGCCTCCTTCATGTTGCCTGCGTTCCCTGGCTGCCCACTGTTTCTTTACATTCCACCTATTACTCTAAGTGTATCTAGTCTTCCAGCCCTTGGATTGGAGCTGACAGGAAAGGATGTGTCTAGCATGAGTCAAGATTCCTTGGGTGTCTCTGCTCAAGGAGAACAAAGGTGAAGAGGGATGGGTTCTCTGAACGGGACTGAATGAGAATCGAACCAGTTCTGTATACCGGCTGCTTAGAGCCCCATGTTGAGAGTAGGTGTGACCTTGTATCCAGGCTCAATGGGAACAAGGACCAGTCAAGTACGACGACCGAAGTCTGCCATGGGCCCTGTATAACAGCCACGTGTTTATGTCATCCTTGATCCAAAAGTTAGGGACTCACATTGGATTATAGAGGCAGATCAGGGTACAGGGGCAGTGGTAACAAAAGAAGTAAGGAAAGTAGGGCCATAGAATTCTAGTTCTCATGGAAAGCTCATGACTATAGGTGACCCACGGGCATCGGCTGGTATCACATCTCCTCTCTGTGGTTGATACAGTTGAACAATGAGACTGGGACTGTTTAAACAATCACAGACTGACCACTGATTCACACCATCGCCACCTTCACCCTCTGCAAACACACACCCTCATTTTACTGGATTGAACTAAAAATCATTTAACTTCAATTTTTTTTTTAATTCATTTTTCATGGAAGCCCAGGTCACCTTGCTTAATCAGAATTTGGGATACATGTTTATCACCCAGACATTTTTCATGTTTTGAATTTCTTAAGCTCCCCATGGTTATTGAAACATTTTAATGAAAACACAGCCATAATCATTTTGAAGTGATTGAACACATGGATGTCTTGCCTAGCACGGAGTACATTTTTAAATGTGAGTAATAAGCCAGTGGCATGGAAACAGCAGGTTTCCACCAAAAAGCCATCTTGAAATCACATTTTGCACAGACCCGTTTCACGTAAACAGAAGTCTCCCATCACCAGAATTTCCACTTCAGTGAACAACAATGAAAGAATCCACTGGTATCTGCTTTAGTGCAAGGTTTTTCCGTGGGTAAGTGCCCCCAGGCTAGTTCCCTTAAATGAATTAAGGGTCCATGTACGGGAAACATGAATAGTTCTGTTGTAATGTACATGTAAGCATTCACGGAGTTGATTGATTGTGACCCCTGTTTTCTTTTGAATTAATACCAAATGTAAAAGAAAATGCTTTAAAATTAAATGTTTCATAATAGTCGCCCATTGAAAACAGTATTGGTAGATGTGAACCAAGGACTAAAACATTGGTTCAATACCATCAAAAGTGTAAGTCAGCAACCTCTTTGCAGGAGTGGAGGTTGAAAAACCCTTTCCTTAGGTTTCATTAATGCAGGTAGAGTGTCCATATCATCCTCTGTGCTCTGCAGAACACGTTTATTATAAACTTTTTCAGTGCTGGTTCCCGAGATGTAAGAGGGACAGTGACAGAATTGAATTGTCCGGAAGAGGACAAATGTAAGAAAGAGGGGAGTTTGGAAAGTATGTCTTATGAGAAACAAAGGAAGGAGATATGATTTTTTTTTAAGAATCTAAGTTGTCTTCATGGAATTATTAGAATAATTTGAGAAAGAAGGGCAACCTGCTATTGACTGTTCCCTAGAGCAGAACAAAGAATGGGGTGGAGGTGTCACAAAAGCAAATTTTGCCAAAATATGAAATGGTTGCTTCTAAAGATCAGTGATTTGGTTTTCCCAATTTAATGCTTGTTCCAGCAGGGGCTGGTCTCTGTACTTCAGCTGCTATGAAGGGTGTATCCCTGCCCTGGGATGAAGGGGGTACTCCCTTCAAAGGACTATCAAATCTCTAATTTCTTCCTTATCGCTCTTTGGTCTGTCAGTTTGGTTTCATTCAGCCTTTGCAATATATATGTAGTTTGTCTCATAGCAATCAATGAAAGGATCTATTTGGAAATTGTGTCAATGAAATCTTTTCATAGAGGAAATCATATTATAAATGCACTTAAGGAACTCACCATTTAGAGGAAACAGAATGTAAATCTTTTGTTAAGAATCCTTTTTGCGGTGCAAATAATGACTTCCAAAAGGCAACGTTTTGATTTCCTTGAAATGGATTTTCTTACACAGAGACATCTGTATATCCCAGCAGTGCGGGATGCCCCCCAAGTCAGTAAGTTGTAGAAAAACTCTGATTCTTTTCGTGCTGTGGGTAAAACATGGAGGCCCCGCCCTTCTCCTCTTCTCATTGAATAAACACTTCATTAGAATGTTTCACACTAGCAATATTAACACCAAATTAATGAAATTCAGTGTCATCAGGGAGCTACAACGTTCACTTCTTGTTCCCTGTGTGGGGATTCAAAGTCCTCTTGCCTGGAGTTCTTTCCCAAGCCTGGTACTAATTAACTAGGGGTCCGCTTGACCTGCTTGAACCTGAATTGCCTCATCTGCAGAACAGCAGTAACAGCACTGTATGCCCTTGGCCGGGAGGGTGACACTCAAAGGCACTGCCACATGTGAAGTGTGTGCGTTTAGGGTGCCTTGGAAGAGCAGCCTCTCTTCTGTCCAGAAGTAGTTCAATATAGAAGGAACCTTTAATCCAACGCCGGTTGCCGAAGTGCCGCCTAGCCACGCTCTTTGGGGCAGTCTTTTACCTCTTTCTCTAAAAAGATTAGGAATTAGAGAAACATCCCATTTCAAGTGATAAATAACAGTAATGTTCTCTAAAGTCGTGTTCAAGAGAAGACGTTTAACAACACACACTCGGGCAGAAGTTAGTATTTAAAGGGATTTACATAAAATTAGAGGAAATTACATAAAACCATTTGATAATTTAGAAGATCTTACTTTCGGGGGGAAATCTAGGAGTTTGCTTAGGGACAGAGTCACATTTTGCATTTTCTTGGCGCCATTAAAAAAATTCTTTTTCTGCTAAAAGGTTTGCATGGTCTCAGAACTGCTGTCTTGGTGAGGTTTCAAGTGAGGGGCAGGTAACAGTATTTCCACAAACATGAATATTTACCTCATCAGATCAATGCCCAACTGGTCTCTGGAATGTCCACAATCACAAACAGATCCCAGAATATACAATTATGTCCTCCAGCCTAACATTTTGTATTTTCAACAATCCAACAGCTAGAGCTATCCTCTATGAACGATACTTTCCTTTTGTTCTTTCTCAAAATGAAATGAAAAGAGCAAATCTGGTCAAGAAAAGAAAGTGGCCATGACACTTGCTGTGTGACCCCAGGCAAGTCACTCCCCCGCTCTGGGCCTCCATTCCGTATTCGTCAATAAGGAGGTTGGACAAGACTAGGTGTTGACAAACTACAGTCTGTGGGCAAATCTAGCCTCCCGCTTGTTTCTATACGAGCTTTAAAAAAAAAAAAAAGTGGCTTTCATTTCTAAGTCATTGATAAAAGATCAAAAGCAGAATATGTTGTGACATGCAAAAATTATAAGAAATTCACATTTCTGTGCCATAAACGTTCATTGGAACCCAGCCACATTCATGTATCGTCTACGGCTACTTGCCCACTGAAATGGCAGAGTTGAGTAATTACAATGGGCCTCAAAGGGCCTGAAAAGCCAGAAGTATTTACCATCTGCCCCTTTGCAAAAAAAGTTTGCTGACCTCTATCCAATTACTAAGGCACTTGCCAACTCAAATCATTCATAATTTCTTCCCACTAACTTTATCTTAACTCTTTTTCTTTCCTTAATCTTTAGATGTCAAGAATTATGGAAACAGAAGCTAAAGTAAGTGAAGAAATACCAACAAAGTAATATGGCAAAGCCAGGGATGGCATGCAGGCCTCATTTAGTGCCCTCCTCAGCTTTCTACTCTTATCTCTATGGGGACGTCTTTCCATCTGAACCTCTGCTCCTCCCCGTTGACCTTTCTTGCTTGGGCTCACCAAGATCACTTCCTGTATGCGTCCCCTACTGTACTGCAGTGATAGTCGACCCTTAGATTTCTATAAAACATGTCAAACAAGAGAAGGGAATATTACTTTATCTTACAAAGGTACGAGCAGACCTCAGAGATACTGCAGGTTCGTTTCCAGACCACCACGATAAAGTGAATATTGCAGTAAAATCAATCACACAAATTTTTTGGTTTCCCAGTGCATTTAAAAGTTACGTTGGGACTTCCCTGGTGGTGCAGTGGTTAAGAATCTGCCTGCCAACGCAGGGGACACACGTTTGAGCCCTGGTCTGGGAAGATCCCACATGCCACGGAGCAACTAAGCCTGTGAGCCACAACTACTGAGCCCGTGTGCTGCAACTACTGAAGCCAGTGTGCCTAGAGCCCGTGCTCGCAACAGGAGAAGCCACTGCAATGAGAAGCCCATGCACTGCAATGAAGAGTAGCCCCTGCTCACCGCAACTAGAGAAAGCCCACACGCAGCCACGAAGACCCAACGCGGCCAAAAATAAAAATATTTAAAATATATATATATAAAAGTTATGTTTACACTATACTGTAGTCTACGAGGCATGCATTATGTCTAAAAAAAACAATGTATACCCCTTAATGAAAAAATACTTTATTGCTAAAAATGTTAATGATCATCTGAGGCTTCAGCAAGTCACAGTAGTGCCTCAAAGATCACTGATCAAAGATCGCCACAATAAATATAATAACAACGAAAAGCTTTGAAATATTGCAAGAATTGCCAAAATGTGACATAGAGATACGAAGTGATGAGCTGTTGGAAAAATGGCACTGATAGACTTGCTCAACGCAGGGTTGCCACAAACCTTCAATTTGTAAAAGATGCAAAATCTGCGAAGCACAATGAAATGAAGCGCAATGAAACAAGGTATGGTTGTAATAAACAAAAATGTCAGAGGAATGGTGGTGGAATTAAAACCCTAATCTCACCTGAAGCTATTACCCTCGTCTCTTTTGTCAGTGACCCCTTGCAGCAATTCAAATGATTATTCATTTATAACATTTACTGAGCATTCACTATAAAATGGAGAGAGAGTCTTGAACCTGGAAAGCAGTCATTGTGGCTGTGATCACAGCCACAGGTGGACAACCTTCCTCTCTTCCGTCACCTTCAATCTCTTTGCTATCTGCTTTATCCACATACAGTCACCTTTAAAAAATGGGCATTCTCCTGTAGGATATATAGTCACATATAAACTATTGCCCAGAATCTTTTACTTGCTATTGCACACAAAATATATATAAAATTCTCACGTTTATAGGCTTTGCCTTCTGAAAATAAGAGTTTGCAAATTATCAAAAGGTTGTAGGGAAATTCCTCTAAATATCAACTCCTACTAAGGCTGCATTAAACATCTACTCTTAATCACAGCTTAGAGAGCATCTCTGTCAGTCTGTCATATGGGTCTTCACCTATAGGAACCCTCTTAAGTGAACAATGAGATTTTTATTTTGGCTGATGCATGAGGGTCATAAGTTAAATCTCAATGAAACTCAAATGCAGATCTTTCTCAGTAATGGGAAAAAAATAAAGAGAATATATGTAATCTCCTCAAGGCAATGACAGTACATTTGTAATAAGAATTTAATGTCATTGATAAACTCAGCAAAAGCTTATCTGTGCCTTCTGGGTTCAAGATCATATGACAAATACTATGGAATGTAGAAAACAGTACCCGATGTGAAGGACAGAGAAACTAAGACAAAGAAGAAAATCACAACATAACTGTAAGGGGCCCCATGAAGCAATGCCTATGAGAGCTTAGAGGTTCATTTTCTGGGATGAACACAGACAGCTTCTTGGAGAAGGTGGCACAGGACCCGGGCCTTGAACGCTTGGGAGGCTTTCACCGGGAAATATGAAGGAGACAAATTTTGGCCTGGATGGACATACAAGGTCCCGAATAGAGGCCCACTGAAATGTGTTACTGAAAATTTCTCTGGCAGATAACTTTTCTTGGTTCATCGCTAAAAAAAGAAAAAGAAAAAGGATAAAGGATAGTTTTGAAGTCAGGATTTTTCTACATTGCTATTTCTCACTTCATATCTTTAAAGTTCAAGTGCCCTTTGAAGACACTGTTCTGAAGCTTTTATAAACTAATCTGAGGACATTTGTACCTAATTTATCCAGAGATGATAGGTCCTTGTACTGCACACATGGTCTGCATACTCTGGATTGCTAAAGCCACTCCGATGATTATTTTTATTGGTTTTATGATGGTGATAAAAAGAAAGTGTGTTGCATTTACAAAGATTTTTTATACGTTATTTATACCTAGGATATCTGGTTGCACTCTCCTAAGTAATAAAAATGAATGGATTTATCTAAATTTGTGGCATAATACAGGAGGGATAGAGGAGCTTTTGTCTGTCATCATGAAGAGCGCTAGGGCAAAAGGATTAGGGAAGAAGATTTTGAAAATCAGAGTTCTTGTTAGTGCCTCTTAATGGACGAACAATTTAGACCTAATTGATCACAGCTTTAATTGTCCATAATTTCTATATACTAGGTTAGCCTTGTGGGATGTTACTAATCAAATTAAAACTCATTCAAAGCAATCTCCAATTACAGAATGTTTTGTCTCTCTTTCAGGCTTGGTGAGTCAGGGGCAATGTTGTGTTGATGACAGGGTGAGCCACATGCCTGCACAGTTTAAATGGCTTTTAAAGGGACTCATTTTCACAGAGTTGCGCTGCCTAGTGGCCTTCTGAGATTGCCTCTAACACAAAAGTAAGGAGACTTTAAAATTGTTTAAGTTAAGAAAAAAAGATATTGCAATTGTGTTTCCAGTTTAAATGTGTGGATCTGCCGAACTCTTCACATCGGGTTTGTGTGGTGGCCTCGTTCATTACTAACATAGAGTCAGGGGAAGTGTTATAGACTGAATGTTTGTTGCCCCCAAAGCTCATCTGTTGACACCCTACCCTGCCCCCCATGTAATAATATTAGGAGGTGGGGCCTTTGGAAGGTAATTAGGCGTAGATGAGGTCATGAGGCTGGAGCTCTCCTGAAGGGGATTAGTGACCTGATAAGAGTCCCAAAACAGTTTGTTTCTCTCTGCTCTCCGCCATGTGAGGATACAATAAGACAGCCATCTACAATCCAGGAAGTGGGCCCTCACCAGACACCTGATCTGTACTTCCCAGACCCCAGAACTGTGAGAAATAAATGTTTGTTGTTTAAGCCACCCAGTCTTATGGTCATCTGCTATGGCAGCCTGATCTGACCAAGGCAGGGAGCAGTGACAATCCTTGTGAAACCTGAGAGCAGATATTTTGTTTCTGGTCAGTGTTGAATCATGTGATTTTATTGTGTTGGGTTATAGACCAAGGAAGAGATGGGTGGGCTTTCAGAACCCTTCTTTAAACCTGAGGAAACCTTAACCTAAAATTCCTGCAATCACCTGCAAGAGAAAACATAAGCAAAATACAGCAACCTTTCCTACCCCAAACCCATGGCCTAATCCATTGCCATATTCTTTCTTGGCACGTGAAAAATGCCTGTCTATTAAAAGCACTTTTTAACCAACAAAGGGAGGGACACATTTTGAAAATCTACTCTGTGGTTGCTAAAGGCTGCTAAAAACAACAGAAAAGAGTGCAGGTTTGTAGCACATATCCTCTGGCCTTCTTTTAGGCGGATGGCGACTCTCATTTCTATCCCTAGTTGTTCTCCAAGATGAAAATTTTAAAGCATCAATCTCCACAGTCACCCAAATCCATCAGCAACCTCTTAGCTTTCAGAGTCTTCCAATAAGCGAACTTAGAGTCTCTCTCACTGTCCTGCTGTCAAAATTCACATTTCCTGCCTCTACCTGTTACTGTGGGAACAGCATCCTCCACTGATATTCCCAAGCACCCCACATTTACCTCCTTTTTAATTCTTCAAGTGCTGGTTTAAATTTGTCTATTTATGACTGTAAATTTCTTGAGGACAGAAACAATACCTTATTCACATAATATCCCTAGTATCCAGCTCAGACCATGGTACAGAGAAAGCACTTGATAAATACGTTAAATAAATTTATAATTCCTGTGTGTAGGGCCCAGTCTGAGCAACCTCTGTCTTACCCTGCACTTGACTTGAATCAGAATTCAGTTCACAAGTGCACTTTGGGGCTCTAATTTCATAACGTATTGGACAGAAAGTTTTTAGTTAACATCTCATGTAGAGGTGGGAAGAAGATTCACACCAAACACTACCTGAACATCAAATTCTTTTTTTTTAATATCTTTATTGGAGTATAATTGCTTTACAATGGTGTGTTAGTTTCTGCTTTATAACAAAGTGAATCAGTTATACATATACATATGTCCCCATATGTCCTGCCTCTTGCATCTCCCTTCCTCCCACCCTCCCTATCCCACCACTCTAGGTGGTCACAAAGCACTGAGCTGATCTCCCTGTGCTATGTGGCTGCTTCCCACTAGCTATCTATTTTACATTTGGTAGTGTATATATGTCCATGCCACTCTCACTTTGTCCCAGCTTACCCTTCCCCCTCCCCATGTCCTCAAGTCCATTCTCTACATCTGCATCTTTATTCCCATCTTGTCCCTAGGTTCTTCATGACCATTTTTTTCTTTTTTAGATTCCATATATATGTGTTAACATATGGTATTTGTTTTTCTCTTTCTGACTTACTTCACTCTGTATGACAGTCTCTAGGCCCATCCACCTCACTACAAATTACTCCTTTTTATGGCTGAGTAATATTCCATTGTATGTATGTGCCACATCTTATTTATTCATTCATCTGTTGATGGACACTTCAGTTGCTTCCATGTCCTGGCCATTGTAAATAGAGCTGCAATGAACATTGTGGTAAATGACTCTTTTTGAATTATGGTTTTCTCAGTGTATATGCCCAGTAGTGGGATTGCTGGGTCATATGGTAGCTCTATTTTTAGTTTTTTAAGGAACATCCATACTGTTCTCCATAGTGATTGTATCAATTTACATTCCTACCAACAGTACAAGAGGGTTCCCTTTTCTCCACACCCTCTCCAGCATTTATTGTTTGTAGATTTTTTGATGATGGCCATTCTGACTGATGTGAGATGATATCTCATTGTAGTTTTGATTTGCATCTGAACATCAAATTCTTATTCCTGGTTAGACATCTCTGGTCTTCCCACCAAATTTGGTTTTCTCAACAAATTTCTCATCTCTTACCACTTTGCTTTCCCCACAGCCTCTAAAAGAGCCCCCTCTATAGTCTCTGCGATTCAGTTCCTCCTCTCTGCTTGTATACCCCATTCAAAACAAGTTGTCAAATCAGCTGAACAAGGGTGATCTCATTTTCCTCAACATACTAGAATGTGTTGGGGGAAAAGAGGAGGAATTCGGAGGGGTTAAATTGACTACAAATAGTGGATTAATGAATGATCAATAGTATACCAAAAGCTAATTGGAGAACACATTGTTTATCTATTCAAGCTACTTCATCATTTTTTTTCTTAGAACAAAAGTTCTAATTCCAGCCTGTTCTCTGCCTTCTTATTGTAAATTTTCTTGATCCTCAGCAAATATCTTGAGAAATCTGTCAATACTACCTCGAGTTGGACCCTTCTAACAATTTTAAAGAAATAGCTTCCTTAAAATTATTTAAATTTATTGTCTTGGAGAAATCACTTCTAAGCTCAGGGGCCAGTCTCTGATCAAAAGTCTTTTGTTCCTTAATGAAGATGATAAAATATTTTTATGCAAGAGACCAACTCTGGGCATTCTGGTGGAATTTCTGGCCACAGTAAATGCACAGGTATGATAATACCATCTACATTATAGGGTAACTACGAGTACAAAATGAGATCCTACATTTTCTAGCACACAGCAAATAAATATTAGTTTTTATTAACGATAACATCAATAATGCTAACACTGACTAATGATTATTGTAATTTTGAAGAGCTGTCTACAGAATTTTGGCAAAAGGCCTTATAAAAATGGTATAGAAAGGATCCTTACTAATCATTAGCATACTATGCCAGCAACTCAACCTAAACTCAGAGCCACTTTAATACAATTATTAATACTCCTATATCCTGAGGCATCTTGACCTAGACCTTCTGAACATCCTTATTATGAAAGACTCGAACTTAAAATTCTCTAAAAAGAAATCCACTTGTCATTTTTCTGTTAAGCAGCGAGATCTCATGGTTTTCTTTTTCTTTCCTCCTTTTATGCTATTTTATTATAGTCTCAAAAGCAAGAATGAGAGTTTTAGACGGAACTGATGCATCAGGGACCAATCATGTTGGCTAACGACAGGGGAAGCTTTTTTCAGGAAACTTTGGAAATAAAATCGGAACGAATGTTGAAGAAACGGGTAATTGATTTCAAGGACAAGATGTTTAGTGATTAATTCCACAAAGGCAAGGAAGCCTAGCTTTAACAGAGATTGTCTGGGTCCACAGCAAAGAAGACAACAAGTCTAACAGTAGAGAGAGAATTCAACTTTTGTGACAGTGCTTGATGGTGTAGAAGCCAAGGAAAGACTGACCTTTAAAGGGAGGGAGACGCAAGAGGGAATAGATATGGGAATATATGTATAACTGATTCACTTTGTTATAAAGCAGAAACTAACACACCATTGTAAAGCAATTATACTCCAATAAAGATGAAAAAAAAAAAAGGTCCATCTGGGGGATGTTACCTGGGAAACCCAAGATTAGGGATCCTGAGTTTGAGTCATTTGTGGCTTAGTTCAGTAGAAAAACCTTATGAGACTTCCTAGTTAAAGGAAAAAAGGGCTTTAAAATTCTGTAAACAAGTGTTCTTAGGCTTCTAGGAAATCAAATAGCTTTTACCAAAGATTCGATGAATTAAGTGCAAATGATTTAAAAACATGTGGATTAAATTTCCTTTAAAGTGCACATGGGTTTTTAAAAGTTAATAGGAAAAAATTTGCTTTATGAAACTCATTTTGGTTTTTTTTTAACCCAATAAAAGGAGGCAGATATTTGTTTCCTCCCATGAATGTATCAATGTACTAAACACCCCAGTAATAATCAATTATTGTTTAAATTCTATGATTTTCCTTGGGACAGAGAGGAAAATGAAATTCTGTATTATGTATGAGGCAAGACTTAAGGGGTAACTAAACTGACCACAGGAAGAGTTGAGTTACTCTTGTATCTATCAAGGGATTGTAATAAATACAATTTTAGGACACTTTCTGAACTAGCCTAAAGGTTATAATTATCTTCTTTAGTCTTATGAAGAATGATTGTCATGGAAAGAAAACAAAATGTGCAATCAGAAGTCCTGGAATTAGGTTCCGGCTTCTCCACTAATAAGCTGTGTGATCTTGGGAAAATAAATGGCCATCTCTGAATCATAGTTTAATAATATCTACCTGAAAAGACTGTTGTGAAGATACTTACACAATAGAGGGTATGTAAAGACATCAGGTGAGCTGTTAACATTTTTAAAAGGTATTTTTTTCCCTTAGATTTCAGTAATATATAGAAGGATCTAAAAATCTACCTAATTTCTAATCCATTGGGAATATTCAGAAACTAACTGAAAATCAAAGATAGTTTTCCTTTAGGTCATTGGACTCACAGGTTAATGATCTATTAAAACTTATTCTGTATTTTTCATCTCTAAGAACATTTTCCAAAATGTGTTCCTTGAATCAACATCTATACAAGATGATGTGGCCTCAGAACAACACTGCATGATCAGAGAAGTTTGCAAAATACTGTATATTCTTGTAAAGAGTCAGGATGCTCTGTAAGCATATCAAAGTCACTGAAGAAGAATGACAAATGGGTGGATCGTGGAATCTTTTTAAAATTTGAGACCTATTAATACCATGGAAACACTTTGACAAATCCTTTAGGAAAAAAAAATTTTTTTTAATGTATAGATTGGTTTGGTAAATAAGAGTTTCTTTTTATTTTCCTTAAGACAGTTTCTTCAAGCTCCAAGAAATGATCCAAGAAGAGAAATTTCCTATTCCAGGATTTAATTTGAAAACTGATATTCCACAATCTCTATCTTTAAGATTTTATTTTAGCACAAGGCCTGCATATAACATGTACTTTATAAATATTGATACATAAACTTTGGTCTTCTTCTAACTTACTTTCTCTTCTAAATACTTTTTTTTCCATTCATGCCTCATATAAAGTTGCTCTGTGCTCTTGACAATTCGAATTTCCTTCTTTTCAGTCTTTTCCAGCTTTTTATCTCTTTCTTAAGGTAGACAGATCTGAATAGCTCTTGAAATATTTTGGTTGTGGATGGACTACATATAAGATAAGATTTGCTATTTTGCTTCTGATGATGACCAGCACCTTGTAGACCTTCTTGGTGTAAACTCAGGAGGCAAGAGGATTTCCACACTGGACTCGAGTCTGTAACTTATAGTCACCTCGTACTTCTGTTTTATGGAAATACTGTGTTAAAAATGAGGCATATTGAGATACCAATATGCTATGATTTAAGAATACTCTGTAACATTTCTTTTTGGGGAATTTTTGCTACATAGTGCATGTGACAGTAATTTGTTTTTTTAATCAAAGCCAATATTTTAGTGACACGTTGTTCAATACAGCAACCTAAAGTGTTTCTTTTTTATGGACAAAAATATTAAGTAAATTAAAGTTATACAAATGCATAAGCAGAAGTTATACAGAGGGAAAGCTTCAAAAATAGCACAATGACATGTGACAGTAATTTGAAGCAAACATTTTTCAAAAACTTCGATTTTACTGATCTGCCTTCCCAGAAGCCAGCTCCTTCCCCCCTGCCTTCTGCCTTTTGCCCTTTCCTCATGCCTATTTAAAATTCTACTGACTTTCCCAAACTTTCTCAAATTATTCCTCCCTTCGTAGCTTCTACTGTTATTCCAGCATTCCTTATCATGTTTAATTAGACATTCACACAAGAGAATCCTCAATGAAAGAAAAAAAAAAAAGGTTTCACATCATATAAGTTTTGAAATTGATACATATTATGTCTTTCTTTTTTAAGATTCCCAGGGCACACTGGCATATAATGGCTCTGAAAAGTCTGGTAGAGAAAGAAATCTGGTGAACAAGGATTAGTCTAGTGTTTTCAAAGGATTTGATCCCTGTTTCAGGAGGAGAACGGTTGGAAAGACTCATGTTAATAAGCTTATGATCCCCTAATGCACAGGACAGTGCCTGGCACTCAATAAACACATAAGGAGTTATAAGTATTTCTGTTCAGTGATGACATGGTACAGTTGAAGCAGGAAGTGGAGGACCTGACTTATGCTTTCAGTATGCTAAGTGGCAACTAATAGAAACCAACCTTGTCCAATTTGAGCAGAAGAGAAATTTTTTAAAGAATAGTTACTAGCTTCCAGTAATTCTAGGATAAAGATTTAGAGACGATACGGCCAGGAACACTCTAGAATGACGAAGATGCTCTCTAAAGCTGTGATTGAGTAGATTTTAAAAATTTAAGGTTTATTGTTATCTTTTAGCTTTTTTGTTTGTTTTGGTTTTTTGTTTGGTTTGGTTTTAATGGTGGCAGTATGGTGTTGTGGCAGAACCTGGGCTCAAGCCCTGTGAACCTGGGCTTGAGGACTCAGGAAAGTCAGCCATCTTATCTAGGTTGGACAAAATAATGATCAGAAAACTTTGGAGGGTTCTTATGAGGTTGAAATAAGGAAATATATTAAGCTCTTGGTACACAGTAGGTGACACATAAATGTAGCTATATTACATTCTAAACAGGAATGCGCTTCTAATTCAGAACACAAGCCTTTAATCACCTGGGGGCACTGAAGGGCCAAGGAAGAGGGGGCAGGTTAAAAAGGCCTGAGCTTTCCCTGGGAATCGGCACTTGCCACTCCAAGGCACTTGTCACTGTGAACCAATTTGTCACCTTGGTTCCAAGACAGTGCCTTGGAGGCAGAGGTCTCCCTTATACCCAGACCCGAGGGACTCTTTGACCATTTCCTTCCTTCTAAAGAACTGGCTGAATGTTTAGACTAAAACACTTTGACTTCAAATTTTTTTAAATGATTTATTGATTCTAATTACATTTTTTTTAATGTATAGCAGAAACTAGTTAACTTTAATTTAGGACTGACATTTACATCCTGCCTAGGAAGTGGGAATCCAAGGTGGACAATTCATTTTCATTTGGGTGAAAAGCATCATTTAAATGTCATAAAACTGCACATTTAACATTTGCAGTAATTACAGGACTTTAATTTAATAATAAATCTCTCTGTCTTTATCTATTTACACACTTTCCTCTGTCCTGGTCTGGCACTTTCCTTAGTGAATCAACGATCACTAACTGCTTCTTTTTGAAGTGTAAATATGTTTTAATTCTTCTTACAGGCCAAGTAGCACGTTTACTATTTAA
Source organism: Leucopleurus acutus (assembly GCF_964270905.1). Taxonomy (NCBI): domain Eukaryota; kingdom Metazoa; phylum Chordata; class Mammalia; order Artiodactyla; family Delphinidae; genus Leucopleurus; species Leucopleurus acutus. The sequence continues at coordinate 19,016,012 of NC_139155.1, forward strand.
TTGGTAATTACCTTTTCCATGAATTACTTCCTTTTGGGGGCTCCTCTCAGGGGAGCAAAGAATTGTTTACACTGCCTCCGTGGAAATCAGTCTCCCTCTCATTCTGAGGGAGGCGGCTTCACGTTGTCCCCGGCGAGCGAGCAGGGGCTCCACTTGGTTTTGTGTTTCAGCTCAGGGGACACCTTCCTCTGAGAGCCACGCTCATCCCAGCTCTCAATGGGGACAGTACAGTATCTCACGGGAATACACTGGGGATGAAGATTGAAAGACTACGGAAATACTTTGAGATTTTAATTTGCCTTACATTGCAGTATATACGTTTAATATTTTAAAAATCTTTCACTGAATTATGGTTGAATTACATGTAAGGGTTCAGGTAGTGGAGGTCTGTCCTAAGGAAAACTAGGCAAAGTGCTGGTTTCCATAACCCACTTCCAGGAAGCTTCGATGAGGTTAATGGAGACGTGGGAAGGAATAAGGGGCTTGAATGCCCTTTGGAGAGTGAAGGTTAAAATTACACGTCCTGGATAGAGCACGAGATGATCATTTACACTAAAAACAAATCAATAAAATATCAAGGCAGTTCATAAGCATGATTTTCGATATTCTGGAATACACAATACAGGAGGAGCAATATAATTTAGCCTAATGTGAACATTACTCTTTAGCCTATTAATTTAAATTATTTCCTTTTTTTTTTTACTTAGATAATGCACACATATGACACAAAATTCAAGAGAAGCAGACAAATGTTCTGTGATAAATTAATCTCTGGCTGAAATCCTTCAGCCACCCAGATCCCCTCACCAGAGCTAACAGCTATTTCCTCTTTTATTCTGGACTCTCCTGGGGATAATCTTCAACATATATAAAACAGGCATGCATATTCTTTTGTTTTCTACAAATGGTAGCATACTATACACAGTGTCTCATGCCTTATTCTTTTTCACTTGACGACATTTCTTAGCTATAGTATTACCTATGGAATAGACTCATTGTTTTTAAGTGCTGCTGAGAATTCCATTGCATGGATTTACCAAAATTTACTTAACCTGTGTTAAATTAAACAAGGAGGCCATTAGACTGAGGTGGCTCTAATGACAGTGGTGGCCTACAGAAGTAAACAAAATTCTTAGCCTGTACATGCCTCAAGGTATGAAATTGCAACCTAAGGATGACCAATCACAAGTAGCCAGCTAGGCTTTAAAGTAGAGCTGATCAATAATTTCCTTACTTCACTTTCCCCTTTTCTCTCTAAACATCTCTCCCAGAGCTGCTGTGGGTAGAGCACTCCTAACGACTTCCTGCCCCGTGAAAATTGATTTTTGCTCAAATAAACTCTTAGAATTTTTCATATGCATGCCTCAGTTTATCTTTTAACTTGTCCCCCATCGTTGAAATTCACATGGGTTCTAGTCAATTCCTATTACAAAATACTATAGCAAATGTTCTTGATTATAAATTATTTTATACCTGTGGAGGTATGTCTGCAGAATAAATATCTAGGAGGAGAGTTTCTGGATCACAGGGTATATACTTCTAAAATTTTGATTGATGTTACTATATTGCCCTCCATGAAAGTTGTAAAGATTTATGCTCCCGCTAGCAGTTTATATGCTTCTTTCCCCACAAGAGAGATTAGCTGTTATTCCTGTGCCAGTGCCATACTGTTTTAATCATTGTACTTGATCATTGTATCATGGTATTGATAACCAGTAAACTCAGTCTTCCTTAATTACTCTTTTTTTCCTCAAAATTTTCTTGCCTATTCTTGCCAATTCATTTTTTCACATAAACTTTAGTTTATCATATTTTGTTCTAAAATAACTCCTGCTTATATAATGATTGAGATTGAGCTGAATAGATTAATTTATAAAAATCAGCATATTTTTTAAATTGAGTTTTCCTACAAGAAAAAAAATGCTTTTTCTTTTTTTCAATTCCTCTTTTATGTTTCTTGGTAGAATTTAACAAAATCCAGTAGCCATCCCTCATTAAAACTCTCAGTAAATTAGCAATAGCAGTAAATGTTCTCAACCTAAGTGGTATCTACAAAAAAGCCACAGCAAACAACACAGTTAATGTTGAAAGACTGAATGATTTCCCCAAAGATCAGGAGCATGACAAAGGTATCCTCTCTTACCACATCTACTCCTTATTATAGTGGAGGCCTAGTCAGCAAAATGAGATAAGAAAAAGAAATAAGAGGAAGCCAAATTGCAAAGGAAGAAGTAAAACTCTATCCACAGACGATGTGATCATTCCTGCAGAAATTCCTATGGAATCTAATAAGAAAGCTACTAGAAGTAATACATGAGTGTAACAAGGTTACAGACGACAAAATACACGTATAAAATCAATTGAGTTTCTATATACAAGCAATGAAAAAACAGAAATAGAAAATTAAAAACATAGCATTTACAATGGCATCAAAAAACCTGAAATACTTAGGGGTAAATCTGACGAATAATGGGTAAGACTTGCACACGAAAACTAACAAACAATTTGAGAGAAAAAAAAGAAAACCTAAATAAATGGAGAGAGATATTATTGCTATGGTCTGAAAACTCAGTATTGTTACGATTTCAGTTCTCCCCAAGTTGATGTACAAATTTAATGCAATCCAATCAAATTGACAGCAAGCATTTTTGAAGAAACTGAAAAACTGCTTCTATAATCCAAATGGCAATGCAAAACACCTAGAATAGCCAAAACAACTTTAAAAAAGAACAAAGTAGAAGGACTTACACTACCTCATCTCAAAGCTTTTTTAAAAAGACATTTATTTATTTATTTATTTTCGGCTGCATTGGATCTTCGTTGCTGCACGCGGGCTTTCTCTAGTTGCAGGGGCTACTCTTCGTTGCAGTGCGCAGGCTTCTCATTGCGGTGGCTTCTCTTGTTGTGGAGCACAGGCTCTGCACGCGTGGGCTTCAGAAGTTGTGGTACATGGGCTCAGTAGTTGTGGCTCATAGGCTCTAGAGCACAGGCTCAATAGTTGTGGCTCATGGGCTTAGCTGCTCTGCGGCATGTGAGATCTTCCCAGACCAGGGCTCAAACCTGTGTCCCCTGCATTGGCAGGCAGATTCTTAACCACTGTGCCACCAGGGAAGCCCCTCAAAGCTTTTTTTTTTTTTTCAGTATGCGGGCCTCTCACTGCTGTGGCCTCTCCCGTTGCGGAGCACAGGCTCCGGACGTGCAGGCCCGGCGGCCATGGCTCACAGGCCCACCTGCTCCGCGGCATGTGGGATCTTCCCGGACCGGGGCATGAACCCGTGTCCCCTGCATCGGCAGGTAGACTCTCAACCACTGCACCACCAGGGAAGCCCTCAAAGCTTATTTTTAAAGCTACTGTTTCCAAGAAAGGGTGAAATTGGCATAATTATACACAAGTAGATCAATGGAACAGAATAGAGAGTCCATAAATAAACCCATATATTTGCAGTCAGTTAATTTTTGCAAAGGTGCAAATACATTTTAATGGAGAAAGAATAGTTTTTCAACAAATGGTGCTATAATAATTGAATATGTATGTGTATGATATGTGAAATTGAACTCAAAATGGATCATAGAAATAAATATGAAACTTGAAAATATAAACCTGCTAGAAGAAAATATAGGAGATATCCTTGTGACTTAAGTATAACTTTCTTAGACACACATGCCCAAAATATAAAAGTTAAAAGCAAAAAGTGATAAATTGAACATCATCAAAATTAAGAACACCTGCTCTTTGAATGATACTGTTAAGAGAATGAAAAGACAAGCCACATACCATACCAAGAGAAAATACTTGCAAATCTCATAGCTGATAATAGACATTTTTCTAGAAGCTATAAAGAACCCTCAATGTTCAGCAATAAGAAAATAAACAAACCAACTAAAAAGTTAAAAGCCAACATTTTAGGAAGCTAAATTTAAAAGCTAGAAGAGGTAAACCTGGCTGCGATATAGAATGGAGGCTAAGAAATCAATTATGATGAATCTTCAGGGTTTTTTTAATTTCATCTGTAAACATTCCAGTATACCTCCTTAAATAATAGGAACTCTTTTAATAAAATATAACCACTATACCATTACCACAGTTTAGGAGCAATTCCATTTGACAATCCAAGCATAATAGTTGCAGTATATTATATATCCACTATGTGGCAGAAATTTTAAAGACATTGTTGAACTCACAGCAGCCCTATAAGATAGATGCTAAAAGGCCTGCTTCAAAGATAAGGGAACTGAGGCTTAAAGACACTGAATAACATGTTCTAGATCGTGCAAGAAACTGCAGGACTTGGATTAAACCCAGATCTGTCTAGCTTTAATATCACAGTATCTCTACTGTAGTATTCAGTCTTTTAGTAATTGAAGAAATTGTGGAAAGTAAACAAAGAATTTTTTTAAATTCCATGTTGTATTAATTAGGCTATAGACTAAGCTCCTATAACTAATTCAAACATGATAGAAAACTTTAAAAGTATAAATAAGATAGATGTTCATTTCTCTGTCATTGAGCAGTAAAGAAACAGGTGGTTCAGGACCAGTACAGCACTCTGCCCCATGAAGTCATCCACGAACCTAAACTACTTCTATCTTGCTGCTTTGCTCTCTCGATTGATCTCCCCAACCATATAAGTAAAGCTAGCTAATTATTACCCCTTCTTGCTCATGGCAAGAGGAAAGCGAGAACAAGTTGATTCCTTTTAGCAATTTGACCCACAAGTTATACAACTCTCTTGTACTCACATCCAATGATTTCAATCTTTTGCAGCACCTAGCTGCAAAGAGGCTGAGATAGGTCTTCGCCAGCTAGGTTCCCAAAGAATTCTACTTCTAAAATGAAGCAAAGGTCGATGTTGGGGAGCAATCAGCTGACTGTTCTTTCTCTAGTCATGTGTTCCTGACACAATAGAAATGATTTCTACTGTGGCATGACATTGGGAAATTTGTGGCTGTCAACTCAATGACCTTGTGAAAACTGGCCAACCCAAGTGGTAGTTCCATAGCTCCTATACTCTTACTTCTTGTGATTTGTTTCTCTTGTAGCCCATAGCCAGAAAATAGTGACATTGTGAGCTTGGAACTCTCAAGTAATAGCTACAATTATTTGTATACAGCCTGTGTTGTACATACCAGCCATCCAATCTGGGGAAGGCAGTGAGCGTAATAGGATGGTCTTGGCCTCCCATCAAGAGGAAGACACCCAGATTAAGAGTCAGACTTCAAAACTTTTAACTAATAATTTATTAATGGGTGAAAGAAATCAGATCAGGAGAGGTATGCCATGAAAGCTGAAAAAATGTCTTGCTCTGAGCTAATCTCAACTGCTGTGGCCACAATAATTCAAAATTATTTATTGATTATCCTTTTTCCCCATTTGAACTTTGAATTTTTGATAGAATAAAAGACCAAGGCTAGAGAGAGATCAAAATACATTCAGAGCTACCCTCAAGAGCAATCCACCATTAGTTACTCAGAGGTTGTCACAGCTTTCTTGTCTTAAGGCCAAGGAACTGCACCTGAATGATGACACGATGCTCTCCTTTCAAAACCCATTTACTTCCTAAACATCAGGGTAATGTCTGAAACACAGAGGAAGCCCTCAATTCTGAAAGACAGAAAACCCTAAATTTCCTCCTGGGTAGACATAAGACTAATTAAACCACAAGATGGAAGGCCCAACTTACCATACCAAAATAGTTAAATCATAGTCTCAAAGATATTTCAGTAATACAATATACATAAGGACAAGATGGCCACACACTAATTTCCTGGTACTAATTCTACAGTGTGGAAGTTATAATTATGGAGATGACATATTTATTGGGCAATAACTTCAAAAGAGGATCTCTAAAGAGGACGTGGTTTCTAGAAGTGCATTCAGGATTCCTTTGGAGCCAGGGTATGGCTCCAAACTCAAATGTTGAGAGTCTAGGAGAGATGGAAGAAAGGGATGGGATATGCCATTGAGTATAAGAGGGATGTTTTGAATCTATTCTCAGAGTTTATGGATTCCATCTTTGCTTTTTGCTCAAATAAAACTTTTCTAACACATAAGCAGCATCTTTTAGAAATGTTAGGCAGAAAGTTATTATTTCATTCACCTTCCAGGACAGTTTTTTTATACGACTATATAACATGTATGTGACAAGCCATGACATTGTATGTGATACTGCTGGCAGAGTAAACACAGAGCTGTGGGATCCTATTTTCTATCATGGTTCTGAAGGACAGGCTAGTTGTCTCAATTATTTTTCCATGTATTAATAGTATTGCTCTATTTTTATATACGGAGTGAAACATCCTTCTAGACCAGAGGCTACAAACTAGTGATGGACAGGCAGATTCACACAAAGTCATGTTTTGATGGCCAGCATGGTGTTTATCTTTTTAAATTTGAATTGGTTATTTCAGTGGAAATTTGTCATGCTTTTTGACCACCCATTCCTTTGAATACTCCTCTTGTTTTGTTTTGTTTTCTGCCTTGTAAGTCCTTATTTCTCCAGGATATATAATCCTTCCCCCAGACTGCCTTGTAAGTCCTTATTTCTCCAGGATATATAATCCTTCCCCCAGACTGCCTTGAAGCAAGAGTATGGGTTCTCCCAATCAGATACACTAGAGTGAGACATCACTTCAGAAATAAGCACTGCAAGCAATCCTGTCTGACTAGGGTGACCACGGTAGTAGCAGATGTTCCTGTATGGTGTGAGTTTCAGTGTAAGTGCCCACTGGTAGCCGTAGTAGTGCCTTCACTAGGCTATTAGCCCCGCAGCACATTTTGGGTGCTGCTCTTGGCTGCATAATCTCTAAGACTGATTGTCTTAGTCTGTTTTAGCTGCTGTAACAAAATATCACAGACCGGGTGGCTTATGAACAACAGAAATTTATTTCTCACAGCTCTGGAGACTGGAAGTTCAAGATCAGGGTACCAGCATGGTCAGGTTCTGGTAAAAACCCCCTTCTGGGCTATAGACCACCAACTTCTCCCTGTGTCCTCACATGGTAGAAGGGGCAAGGGAGCTCTCCATGGCCTCTTTTCTAAAGGCAGTATTCTCATCACGAGGACTCTGCCCTTATAACCTGATCACCTCTCAAAGGCCCCGCCTCCTAATAACATCACGTTAAGGGTTACGATTTCAACATTTGAATTTTGGAGGGACACAGACATTCAGACCATAGCAGTGATTCTCTGGTCTCCTGTAGCCTGTGTGCATGTGTATTATTTAATAAATTCTTTTGTTTCTTAAACTAGCTAGAGGAATGTCTGTTATTTGCAACTAATACATTTTCCAACCTTAAAAAATTGAGAGAATTCACCAACATATCTGAATTTCTGGTTTATTTTGGAAGAGCAGATCTGGCAACCCTAAATTTATATTCCTATAGGCCAACATTCAGCAGGACTGCTCATACTAGGCTGTGATATTATGATTTATAATAAGAAATATATATTTGGTCTTCCTCCCATTTCTGGCACAGAGCTTTTAAAACCCTTGGAATTTCCTGAGAGATAAGAACAATGGGAACATCTTTTGTTATAATATTTGGTCCTCAGTTCCTGAAGCTATAAGGACATAGAAGTGAAACGCTGATTTTTTATTCAAACAAGCTCCTTTCCACCACAACTGGGTTTATGTCAATGAGGTGAATTTTGGAAAGCACCTGAGGATGGGGACTGGTTGCCAGGGGGACCAGCCCTGAATAGAGGGTTGAAACTTTCAGTCCCTCCCCTAGCTTCCAGGGAGGTGAAAGGGGCTGGAGGTTGAATCGATCACCAATGGCCAATGAGTTAGTCAATCACATCTATGTAATGAAGCCTCCATAAAAACCCAAAAGGAGGGGGTTCACAGAGCTTCCAGGTTGGGGAACCAGAATGCTTCCGTGGTGCCAGGCCCCAAACCACAGGGACAGAAGCTCCTTTGTTCAGGACCTTGTCCCGTGTATCTCTTCATCTGACTATTGATTCATACCTTTTAGTATCCTTTGTAATTAACTGGTAAACTAGAGAGTAAACTGTTTCCTGAGTCCTGTAAACTGCTCTAGCAAATTAATTAAACACAAGGAGGACATCATGGGAATCTCTGATTTATAGCCAGTCTAGTAAAAGCACAGGTAACAGCCTGGACTTGAGATCAGCATCTGAAGTCAAGGGCAGTCTTGTGGGACTGAGCCCTTAACCTGTGGGATCTGATGCTGTCTCTGGGTAGATGGTGTCAGAATTGAGCAGAATTGGAGGCCACTCGCCTAGCCTTGGAGAATCGCTTGGTGGAGTGAGGTACCCCCCAACCCACACCTCCACCACACACACACACGCTAGAACTGGGAGCAGACGCCTTATAGGCACATGCCATGTACTTTATATACATTTACTGTAAGTATTTCAATGTTTAATTCTTGTGTTAGTTTCCCATAGGCCCCACCATCCTCTCTAGACATAACACCTTCTCAGATCACATATTTATAGAACCTGATGCATTGACCAGTTCAAAATATAGTATTTTTATTCATTTGTTTTTAATTAATGTATATATTTATAGCCTGGGTCAATACATCATCTTTAAGAATTGTGACTTGTTCAAGAAAAGATAGTGAAGAAACTGAAGAAGTCGCCATGCAGATTGTTCAAGTTTCCGCAGAAACTGTACAGCTTCCTTTGTGTTTCACAGAAGCCACAGGTGAACATATAATTACTCATTCACTGATTCGTTTACTCAGAAAATATATTTGCTATTTAGGCACAGTACTCACGGTAAAGTTTTTTTTTTTTTTTTTTTTTTTGTCCTGCCATGCAGCATACAGGATCTTAGTTCCCTGACCAGGGATCGAACCCGTGCCCTCTGCAGTGGAAGCACAGAGCCTTAACCACTAGACTGCCAGGGAGGTCCCGGTAAGGTTCTTATAATGACCCAAATGTTTCTGAATTATTTGCCTCTACTTGCCTATCCTGAGCACAATTTTTGAGGAATAGTCAAAAAAAAGGAAAAGAAAGAAGAAAAAAAGGGGAAAATAAAGAAAAGGTAAGGAGACAGGAGAGAGGAGGAGAGGGGAGGGCTGGTGAGATAAGAGGAGTGGAGAGTACATCAGTTTATTTGTAAATGTGAGTATCTGAAGGTTACTGATTTTCTTTAAGAGGAAGGATGTGATAGAAGTGGTTCCCTGAACTAGTTTGACCCATGCTTCTCTATCAAACTGCCACATTACTCCATCAGCTACATCTAATTGTTAATTATGTAGATTGATTATAGAACTCAGCCACAGTAAACCAATAAGATCATATTTAACTGTCTCCTCATTAAAATTTGCCCTCTAGAATGTATGGTGGTGTCAATATTCAAAAAGGCAAAATCTATTGTTATGAAAATCTTAGGACCAAGGGTGGGAATCCAAATAATGAATGGTTGAAAGGTGAATATAAGTAAACTATAAACAGTGACACTTCACGAATCAGATCATTGGTGGGTGAAACTGATTTATTATTAATAGACACACTTATTGTCTTAACTCATTAATCATTAACCATATATAGAGCTTATATTATGCATTTGCTTTGGAATTAGATATTGGCTCTGCAACTTAACATGATTTTGTTGTCTTGGGTCAGTGACTTTTTAACCCTGAGTCTCAGTTTCCCCATCTGTAAAACAGAGATTATAATACCTACTGTGAAGGGTTTAATAAGAAATAAAGATAAAGGAGTAAATATACCAAACTGGATTGATTATGGAAGGACACACCCTAAACTCCTCTGCCCCCTGCCCCAACACACACACACACACACACACACACACACACACACACACACACACACACACACATCCTCCTCAACTCATAGAGATATAGAATTTCTAAGGACCTACTGTATTGCACAGGGAACGATACTCAATATTTTGTAATAATCTATAAGAAAAAAAGAAACTGAAAAGAATAATGTATATATATACATATATATACACACACACACATATAACTGAATCACTGTGCTGTACACCTGAAACTAATAAAGCACTGTAAATCAACTACACTTCAATTAAAAAATAGAGAGAGAGAAATTCTGGCTAAGACCTGAGCAACAATAAAAATAAGTTGATAAAACATAAGCCAAGTGACTTCTGGTTAAACGTGGCATCATGAACATGTGTATTCAGTGTCATTCCTTCCCCCAATTCCATCAAAAAAAAGGAATAAAATGCTGTAAACCCTTAAAGACAAATTGAACAGAAGATTCAACAGAGAACGAAATGTGTCAACAAATGTAAGAAGATAGGACAGTGATAATTGACTCAACACAGAGGAGAAAACTACAACATAAATGCAGGAGTGTGATATCATATAAAGCAAGGTCATTTGTCAAGTAGAAACCTAGAAGCTGTCAAGAAATAGAATTACCTGATTTGGTGGAACATGGTAGAAGGGGAATGAGGCAAGGGCTAAAAATGGGGGCATTGTGTATACCCAACAAGTTCCCCCACCTTCTCCCTCAGCTGAACAATGACCATTGCCACATTAGGGATGTATTCATTTATCTGGGGGTGAAAAAAAGGTAACTAAATTGGAAGGCTTCAGACACAGAACCCAAGGCCCAGTAAGGGGAGTGAGTCATTGACTAAACTGAATGGTAAGACACCTACCCCATACCTCCTACACTTCTCCCAGAGCACTGCTTACCAGGTGGAGGCTGGAAGATTCTTCTTCTGAGAAGCTGAACATCCTCAGAGGGGAAAAAATACATATATACTACCATTTGGCTATCTCCCAACAAAAACCTCTTCTACCCTCCAACCACACACTACAATGAAGCCCACCACTTAAATATGACGTGAGAGACAAAGATCACCAGAAATTTGAAGACAACCTACAACATGAGAGATAGAACTCAAAACAAATAGGAAAGAGGAACATGGAGAAAGGCAATGGAGGAAGCAGAAGGAAACATCAAAAACTATTATTATTTGGGGCTTCCCTGGTGGCGCAGTGGTTGAGAGTCCGCCTGCCGATGCAGGGGACACGGGGTCGTGCCCCAGTCCGGGAAGATCCCACATGCCGCGGAGCAGCTGGGCCCGTGAGCCATGGCTGCTGAGCCTGCGCGTCCGGAGCCAGTGCTCCACAACGGGAGAGGCCACAGCAGTGAGAGGCCTGCGTACCGCAAAAAAGAAAAAACAAAAAAAGAACTATTATTATTTGATATGAAAAAGGAAGACAAAGCACACAAGAAATAAAGGAAGACAATGTACACAAGAAATCTGAATAATACATTTCAAAAAAGAACATGAAGACTTTGAAAATTAAAAATGGGCTAGTAAAAACATAAGCTATCAATAAAATGAATAAAATATAAAGTCCCAGAGACAGAATAAAAAGACAATGACATGCCCCAAGACATTTTACAATACTAATATCTTCTTCAAAAGATAAAAAAGTTGAATACAAAGAATGAATCAGATGGCATTAGTTTCAGGAACAACACTAGAAGCTAGAAGACAACGGAGCAATCAAACCTCAAAGGGAAGGTGATTTCTATACCCAACCAATCAATCTAACCTGAAGTCAAAAGAAAGACATTTTCAAATATATAAAGTACCCAATAGCCTACTCCTTGTATGACTGTTTACAAGAAGCTACTGGAAGATATAGTTCTACGAAACAAGGGAATAAATATAGAAGTAATAAATATGACATCCGACAATAAATAGCAGAAAAGGGAAATCTCAAGATTTGTGCCAGGCCTAAAGAAAACTAAACATAGATTAGAGAAGGAAAATGGGTGTGTAAAGTAGGGGAGTTGCCAGGAAAAAAAATGAGGTCAATGAATTGCTGTGTTTATAAGAATAAAATACAAAACTAAACAATAGTTGTATGTTGTTTAAAAGAAATGTTTTTGCAATAAATAACACAAAAAGATTTTTTTACACAAGATATTTAACAAAAGTCAAAAGAAAACTGCTCTAAAAATACTGATATTAGGCAAAATATGCATGGCAAAAAAAGCACCAAAAGCGGGGCACTCCTAACAACAAGAGTGACAGTCCGCTGATGAGCTATATCACATGTTTGTCTTCACTTAAAACGTTAGCCTAAAGAATTACAGCAAAAACTGACAGAACTCTAAGCAGAACATGATATAGCCACAACAGTAGATATTTCAACACCTGTCTCTCAGAAAACTGAGCTCTCAACCAGACCAAAAATGACTAAGACTGCAGGAATTTTGATAAGAAGCAACAAGGTAATAGATGACATGGATGTTTTGTTTTCTTGCCCACTGTTCCATGCCCATTGCCTAGAGGAGTGCTTGGCCCATAACAGATACTAAATATTTCCTGAATGAATAAATGAATGAATGAATATAGAGAAAACTACACCCAACAAATAGAAAATAAACAGTTTTAAGTACTTGCAACACATTTCTAATAACTGACCAGGTATGAGGCTACAAAGAAAATCAAAAGAATTACAAATGATGGAATCTGTGTTCTATGACAAGTTGGTGTTCCTAATCATTGCCTCATTTTTTTTTAGAAGACTGTAAATCAATCCTTTCTGAATTTTTAAAAGAAGTTTGTAGTTCCAGAGAGTAAAATATCGACATTATAGAGAGGAAATGTGTGGAAGTTCTTAGTTAGTAGTTTCTGCTCTGCCAAAATAACTAGACTTGTAACTGGGTCCAAAGGAAGCAGCCGGTCACTTAACTCCGAGGAAGCTTCAGGGCTCCCTTTGGACTATTTGTATCTTCAGCCCCTTCTAAGACTTACCTGCTACTTATCCAATATAAACGTCCTAGCCATCTTTCCTTCTTTTCCTCCCTGAATTTGTTAACCAAATAATGTAATGTAGCTAATTTTTAAATAATAAAAAGCATCTTGACCCACCCTATAGTAGATTAAAGAAACATCCTCAGAAAGTTCTCACTGTGAGCAATACAGTGTAACACTACCAGCTATAGAGTGAAGCCTAAATAAAACATACCACAGGGTGAGGAGCTATCAACTGAAGGAGACTCGATAGCACATACATGTATAAATGGAATCCAGATTTAAAGAAGAAGATAATTTCTGAAATGCCACTCAGTATTAAAGGTGGCCTCTTGGGATCCATGATTTCTCCAGAAAGGAAAGATGCATCCCATCTTGATCTGGAAGGGGCTTGACATTCTCTCCTGCTTCCTTCCCAAGTTTAAAGCCTTAATATCCATTCAAACAGTCACAGTACTCCAATTATCTCTGGTTTAAAATATACCCCAGTTCAGTACTGTAAGACATTGTATGGCTTATAAATGACTAAGTTTTGCCCTGACTGATAACATTTTCCCAAAGTCAGACTCTGCTTTTGTCTCTCTGCTTTTCTCAGTATAGTTGCACTTTATTTCAATACTTCTCTTGTAATTGAGCTATTCCATAAAATCAAATAAAATGATTTATAATGGAATGATTACTCCAGGGTAACATTTCAAGTGAAATTAAGATTGAAATCTAATTTAAAAGCTTTAATGTAAATGGGTCATTAGAGGAGGCTCTCCGGGGAATTTGCAATTAAACTAAAGTGACAAGGGTTTTGTAGGGGTGATAGACCTAAAGGTGTTAGAATACTGATACATGCTCATTTCGGATGCAGCTGGCCTTATCACAACTGCTCAACAAGATCAGAGTTGCGGAGTGAAAGCTGCAATCAGAGTCGAACAAAAACATTCCAACCCATTACAAGAATTTCTCGTGAAAAGAAAAGTTCTGATTTATGGAAGGGCTTTAATGAATTCATTATGTTTAATTGACATTAATTAATCGAATTAACTATTGTTAACCATCACCATATTATTTTCATATCAGTATCTTACTTTTACTAAATATAGAACTATTCATTTCACAGTAACTGTCTTCTATTGATGCACTCTTTGATATACGATTCGCTATTGTATAATCTCTACACACAATATAGAATACTCTGCCTGGCCTCTTTGAATCCTGCCCATCTTCACTTTCAGAGGTTTCCTTTTTGCCGGCGTTGGTCTTTGACAATTAATCATTTATTTTATTTTCTAAATTCCTTTTATTTTTGTTCCTAGATTTTCGATTTGATAGTGAAACTTCCATGTGAATAGGTCCAAGTTCTCCAAAAAGAAACCATGTTGAATTATTTTTTGAGTCCCTACAGTGCTTGGAATACTGCATTGCACATAAGAAGGGTAATACATATTTGAGCTTATTAACAATAATAATTATATTAAGAGTTAACTTTTATTGATCATGTTAAATGAGTAAGGCATTGTTAAGCCCTTAAGGTAAATGATCTCATTTAATCTTCACAGTCATTCTGGATAGCAGAAATATTATTATCTCCATTTTTTAAATCTATAAACTGAAGTTTAGAAATGTTTCGGTAACTTGTCCAAGGTTGCAGAGCTAATGAGGGGAAGAGCCAGAATTAAAAACCACAATTACATGTAACCAAAGCCCGTGGTCGTACCTACTATGCTCCACAGTTGAAGCTTGAGGTTAAATGTGACCAATAGGAGAACCAAGGTTATGATGGTCTCTTTCTATCGTGTGTATCCACACATCTGATTGATTTTGTACATTTTCAGATGTAATTGGTCCCAGCTCTTCAAAAGCTGGACTCATTCAGAAATAACAAAAATAAAATTCCTGAGCCATCCAGCAGATGTTACCAAATGTTTGGATTTTTTTAAATGAAGGTTTTATAAAAAATCAATTTCAATTTATACGCTTTATTTTTGTGGATGACAGAGATTTGAAGAGCTCTATTGAGAGAGGTGGCTGAAGTTTTACTTATTGCTTTTGAAACGCTCCGATTTTATATATATGACAGCTTTTGCAGAAGAAACAACACGCATGGTTCATAAACCACTCTTTTTTTTCTTGGGTAGCACCCACAAGGCAAGGGTCCGGTGATTGGAGAGGTGTTCAGATCATGATCTATACAGCTCCATCGATAGCAGAAAATCAAGAGATTGCAAAAACCACTTCAAGGAAGGGAATTTGGAGAGAAAATAAACAGTCAAAACGTTTTTGCCATCCTCTCATAAGAGATACAATCTTTCCTTCAGACACTAAAATAATTATATCATTCATTTCAATGTTGACACATTTGGCAACTTGCATAGATTTGATTGGCGGAGCAGTGGTGGTGAGGGTAGATTAAGCTACGGTAATAGTTTCCAGAGGGAAGGAAAGAGCCAACAACTAATAGATCATTAAGCACCTAGGTAGGTAGAAATACTGGCAACTCCTTTTAGTTTGTTCTGCCAGAACCTCACATGAAAAAGCAGATATTGTTGAACTGTCTCTGATGATAGTCAGGTATCTGCCTGCCCCCTTAAGAATGAACCTGGATTGATTCTTATGGTCAGAGAAAGGTTGTCTGGATATGAGTAGTCATAGCTTAATTCCACCTAGAGCTGAGTTTTGGAGAATTATGTTTTACATTGTGAAAGACACAAAGGAAATCTTCCAGGAGAGAGATCACATTTACAATCATGGCCTCCAAGCCAGGTATGGTCTGGCCCTCCACTCCAACTATCCTAGCTTGCCATTGCTTCTTGAACACATCAAACTTCTTCCTGCCTTCCTGCCTCAGGGCCTTTGTATGTGCTACTCCTTCTACCTGGAATCCTTTCTAAGCTCTTTTCATCCCTTGACTCTTCTCATCTTTTAAATTTAGGTCTCTATTCAAGTGTCACCTCCAGAGAGACTTCCCTGACCATTCTGTGCATGCACACATGCACACGTGCGCACACGCACACCCACACACACACACACAATGGCTTGATACTTATAGAGAACTTTCTTTCCTCTTAAAAGTTAACTGCTAATGAAAAACAAGGAAAGATGGAGAAGCTGTCACAGATTAGATAACACTAGAAGAAAAGATGACTAAGTGCACTGTAGTCTCCCACATCAGACCAGGGAAAAGAAAAGCATATTAGTGAAAAGGCTAGTGAAATCCAAATAAAGTCTCTAGTTTAGGTGACAGTGTCATACTAATGTTCACATCATAGTTTTGACAAAGGCACCACAGTTATGTTAAGATTTTAGCACTGAGGGAAGCTGGGTGGAAAACATATAGGAACTCTCTATACTATCTTTGCAACTTTCCTGTCAATCTAAAATCATTCCAAAATAAAAAGTATAGTGAAAATATTAACTTCTATATAATGTCTGTAAGTTCTAATAACTTTCTGTGTCATGAAGCATGACAGCCAGGTAGTCTCCCTGTCGCCTTAGTTTTCTTTCTCTTTCCTTGCACTTAGCATGTCCAAAGCCTGGTTTTCCACAGTAAGACTTTCGAGAGAGGGCCTGCATCCTTGGTTCTTTTAGGTGGAGGTATGATGGATGGGAAGCCTCATGAGAAGGTACAGCTCCACATAATCCCAGGCACTGGGCTCAGTTCCTTCTTTCATTTCCAGGGTGCACTCTCCACAATTCCCTGGGCAGAGACATCAAAAGATTTCCTCTCTCCCTCCCTTAGATGGCCTATACTGGCCAGGTGTTTTGACACACTCAGAGATTTATTAAAAACTGTGGGCATCACATTCTTGGTGGCGAGTTACAAAATGTTCTGTATGGCCAGATGTTCTGAAAATAGAGACATATTTTCATTTGATATATTAAAAGAAAGTAAGATTTGGTTACAGCAAGTAACAACAATGGGCAAGGCATTTGCTTAGCCCTTTGGGGACACAAAGATGAATTAGACACAGACAATACCCCAGAGAACCCATCAGAGAACAGAATATGTCTTCAGAGGGCCAGCTCTTTTGAAAGAGGAAAGTTATACTTATGACACGGAAGTCATAGAATGAGCGGCGCTTTCAGATAATCTATATTTTAAGTAAAACTTTGCAACCCAGACTCTGCCACTTACTAGCTTAATAACGTTGGGCAAGTTCCTTAACCTGTGTAATCTGCTTTGTTAATCTGTAAAATGGGAATAATAATGAGACCTACATGTGTGAATTTAATGAGTTAATTTCTAAAAAGTACTGAGAATAGTGTCTGGTACATGGAAAGGACTCAATAAATGCACGTTATTATTACTGTTATTTAAATAAATATGTAGATAGCAAAAAATGTTAACAGGTTAAGAATTAGGCTGAAAAGCTACCATCTATTACTGCTCATCAATAATTTATTTTAAGCCATTTTTCCACATTATAGTCATGGAACCTACAATTAAAATAAGAATATCATTTTATTTGCTGATTTGAGCAAATACGATCAAAAAAGTAATATACACATATATTCCTTTCCAACAGAATACAATACAGGCCCCTCACTTTGCCCAAAAGATGCTTCGCAAAATAGAGTGCAAAATAATAATTTTGTAGTTAGAGAAAAAATTCTCATTAACCTACATTATTGGTTTCTGATCCGATTGATCTTAAATTGGTCATCATTCTTGAGATGTGAAATTTTGGTATTTCCTGCTCGGTTTAGTTTTCCTATCAGGTAGCTAATGATATATATAATTTTATAAGGCATTTGTCTACTATCACTACCATTTCCATCTCCTGGATCAATGAAATGGCACTGATGAATTGTAATCATCTTCAGGCATCGTAAGATAAAACTTCTGCCATTTTAACTGGTAGGTTAATTCTGATGATGTTGATGATAAAATGGAATGAGTTGATGATTTCATGAGAGACAGAATCCCTCAACATCACTGTGCTATTAGACAGAGAGAACGAGATCTCCCCAGTAGTAAGGTCTATCTGTCTGTCCTACCCCCAGCATTACATTCTGCCACCTAAACTCAAAGGTGGGCTTTAAGGAGAGAACAAAGGAAGAGAACAGAGAGGAAAGTTTAAAGGGCTTTCCATACAGGCTTGCCTGGCCTCAGAACTGGGAAAGCAGAGATCACGTCCCCAGAACATTGTCTTGTAAACACAACCTTTTTCTTGCTTAACATGACTAATTTCATGGAAAGACTTCCACATTGTAGAGGGAAAATTCTCAAAGAAAGAAGTAAAGCTGACCCTTGAACAATCTAGGTTTGAACTGCATGGGTCCACTTACACATGGATTTTTTTCAACAGTAAATACTACAGTGCTGCATGACCCTCTCCTCGGCTGGTTGAATCCGAGGATACAGAGGAAGGGTGGATATGCAGGACCTGTGGACACGGACGGCTGACTGTAAGTCATACTTGGATTTTTGATGGCACAGAGGGTCAGTGCCCCTAACCCCACATTGTTCAGGGATCAAGTATAGGACCAGTTTTTATATTAAGGTATTGGCCCCTGACAATCTTGACAAAACCATCCACACTGCTTTCTTGTTCTTTGTTTTTATTTTTTAACATTCATTAACTGTCTTTTTAAAAAGCAGTAGAAAGAACATGTGCTATTTAGTTAGAGGAAGTGAGCTCAAATCCTTGGTCTATTACTCACACTTTTGTGACTTTGGCCAAGTTACTGTTTCAGCTATCAAACAGTTGACATTTCACATGTTAATGCATAGAAGACCCCTAGGTGCTATGATTACGTGACATGATGTTTACATACGCCTCCCAGCCATTTTCAGAGGACTCCTGAGAGATGAGGACACCAAGGTTGAGGAGACAGGGGCTTGCTCAAGGTCGCAGTAATTGCTAGAGCTGGAGGTCAAACCCAGATCTTGTCTGACCCTAAACAATAAAATTAGCTACACCTGCTGAGCTCCTGCAAGAAGCCAGTACAGCACCCTCTGTGTATTAACTGACTTAAACTTCGCAGAAATTGTAGGAGGTAAGTACTACCATGATCCTTACTTCCCAGACTATAAAATCAATCCTGTAGATATATTTCTCATCATGTAACCCCCTCATTTATATGTGCATGTATGACATTTTCCTAATGTCTCTATGACACATTTAAACACAAAATGCTAATAAAATCCATGCACATGTTTCTCAAAATGTTTTGAGTGGGTTTTCCCTTTCACTGTAACTTCCCGTCAAATACGCTTTCTCCAGAACCCTTTGTGGCATATAGAGAAGGACAGAATTGATCCTCAATTTACAGAGCTTCTTTTGGTCTATATACGTATGTGTTAAAAATACCAACCTCATTTATAAGACGTCACCATCAATTTAAAAACTGTTTGTGATTTTCTGCTACCTTTGTATTTTTCTCCTGAAGAAAAAGATAACGTTTTACTGTTTCAAAACCACCAAGAAGCAACAAATTTAATGAGAAATTAATGACCAGGAGAACTATTTCAATCAAATTCTGAACCAAGTTGAACCCTAGGGTTTTAAAATGTTCAATCAAATACCACCATCCTAGTGTGCGAGTTTGTTTTTTCTTGGCATCATGTAACTTCCTGTTTCTAAGAAAAAAGGATTAAAGTGTCCCATAAAAAAAAAAAAAAAAGAAAAGCTCCAAAAGCTTCTTGGACATCAAAGGGACCTTACACAACAACATTTTGATGAGTTAAGTGTAAAGGAATCAAAAACACATGGATTAAATTTCCCATAAAACCCACATGTGTTTAAAAATCAAGGGAAAATGTGCTTGGCCAAATGCATTTGGGGTTTTGTCAAACCCCAAACATTTGAGGAATAGTGTGAGATGTTTAAGGAACACAAAACACAGCTGGATCAGCCTATATCATTCCAAAAGCATACACCAGTGGGAGATGATAAGGAAGATAAACCCACAAAACTGTAGTTTGGGCCTAAAAACCACATTCCGGATTATTGATAAGAAAGTTGTGGCTTTCAAATATATATATTTTAACTGCCTCTAAATTTAGAAAATTACAACGTATAGACCCTGTTAGAAGTCACTTAGTAAAGAGCTCTTCTATTTCTTAAAAAAAAAAAGAAAAAAGGAATCATCATTTCCAACCTTCAGATTTTCCAACTTAACCAGATGGGATCTTTTCCACAGCTTTCAAACCTTAATCAAGTTGCCCCATGTTTTGTATTATCTCTGACTTAGCTTTGCTAGACTAAGCACATTATTAATTGGTTCTCCTTTTATTTACAATACTATTGCTTGAAATATATACTAGAGTGGATAATTGAATTGGGGGTTTACTGTAATTAAAAAAAGTCAAAAGAGCAAGAAACATAAGCGTTAGTAAATAATTGCCTCTGAGAACCAGCATAAATCATCAAGATTAAATGATTTCATATCATATTTAAACTCCTTAATTTTAATTTATGATTGCCAACCTGTTTTCTGTCATTGTTGACTAGAATTTCTTGTCAGTGCTTTACATCTTTAGAGGTGATGGCAAGGGACTCCTGAAGGTTCTCTTTCTATGGGGGCTGAAATAATGCATCCATATCATTTCTTTCTTATCATTTTCCTAGTGAATTCTACTTATTTTAAAAATTAGCCCAACTAGTGGGGAGGTCAATTTGATCATGGATTTCAGTACTTTTCCAAATCTACTTTCTAATTTAATAAGTAAGATTTTCATCTTTTGGGAGTATCTAGTTTACAGATATATAAATAAACAGATGTTTCCTTTGGCTAAGCAATACTATGCATTACATTTTGGGTGACGAAAATAATTATGGAGAGCACTGTCATGATTTCCAAGAGGGTACAAAAGTTAATGAAGCCATGGCTGTGCTTTCTTGACCCTCCCCCCAAATAGCTAATCAGCAATATTGCAAATTCCTTTCTCCTTTCCAATACAGACAACACAGAATATCCTGCAAAAATATAATGCAATGAAAATATAAATAAAGAGAAAGTATTTTTTCCCAATGAAAGCAGCACTGATACGGGAACGATGTACATATTTTTCTACTCTCAAACACTGCAATATGAATTAACAGTTTCTACACACTTGAATCCAAGTTCTGTTCTCCACATGGTAATTTATGACGCATAGCAAGGTCACGTCTCAAGAGCTAACCCTGTGCATTAATAAAAACAGCAATAGCAACCAGAATACCATTTATTGGAGCCCATCATTTGCTAAGATTAGAGTCAGACATTTTAAGACATTAGCTTTAAAGCTCACAACAACCTGGACAGGGAGATTTCCACTGTTTCCATTTTAGCTGAGGATTAATTCTTGTTGAGGATTATCAAAAAGATTAAGTCACTTGCCCATGAATAGGTAGACGGACCTGTTTGGTCACAAAGCCCATACCCTCCCCTCAACTCTGTTGCCTCTTATATATTTAAGGCAAATAAAAGAAAACAGTGACGGTGTCTTAGGAGACTGAAGAGAGGGACCCCAGGAGGGACAAGAGTAATATAATCCTGTCTTAAGAGGTTAGCAGCCTCTCACATCGATATGGTTTGTAGTTCTTGAAATCACAGATCCTGTTCTGTTGCCCACCCTAATGGCTATTCTATGTCCCAGCGTGATACATCTTTCACTCCAGACATGACTTGGATCGGTTTGCTGCATTTATACTCTTTTAAATTTCCTTTGCACATGCTCAGGGCATCATTTTGGAGAGCAGTCAATTGCTCAGGGAACTGATTCCATGATGTTTTCAAGTCCGTCACCTGTTTCTCATTATTTCTTTCTTGAGCTTACTGAACAGACATGAGTGTTCTCTACCTTGGGAATGAAAAGTCTGTGGCCAGAAAAACAAAATCACACTCACCATCGTCGTGCTCTTCCTATTACAATCTCGTCTCCCCGGTCAGTGCGATGTGTCCTGGAATAAAGAGAAAACCTGCTAAACAAGTTTTTCTTTATTCACTGCAGCCTTAGAGGACTCTCCATTAACGCCCAGGGTCACTAACTAGGCTGATGGGTTACATGAGATTGGCAGCACATGGTAAAATAATTAGGAGGCTATCGCAGACTCGAGCAGGTGCTGTCCTGTGAATGAGAACCACAGACAGTCTGCAGCAGGCCAAGATCGTGAAGAATGATGCCAAAACCCAAAATCACTACATGAGAACAAATCAGCAAAGTGAAATCACGAAAGAGGTACAGCTCCTTCAAAAAGAGATGAGAAAAATTTGCTGGCTTGACAATCAGAGTGAGTAATTTGAATTAAGTTAAAAATAGATTGGGGGAAATGGTAGAAGAGATGGAAAAAACAGACACATTCAGCTATAAAATACTGAATACATACATTTTAGGCGGCTTTAAAAAATGGGAAGTGGGCTTCCCTGGTGGCGCAGTGGTTGAGAGTCCGCCTGCTGATGCAGGGGACACGGGTTCGTGCCGCGGTCCGGGAAGATCCCACATGCCGCGGAGCGGCTGGGCCTGTGAGCCATGGCCGGTGAGCCTGCGCGTCCGGAGGCTGTGCTCCGCAACGGGAGAGGCCGCAATAGTGAGAGGCCCGCGTACCGAAAAAAAAAAAAAAAAAAAAAAAAAATTGGAAGCAAATGTTTTCAAAAGCCTAGTATGAGTAGTCAATAGATAAATGGACAAATAAAGAGAATAGATAATTTACAAAGGGGAACAAATATAAAGAAAAATATCCCTTTTCACTAGAAATAAATCTGTTTTTTTAAATGATGCATTTTTCTGATCTGTTAAATTCATATTTTTTAAAGTGCATAATTCCCATTGAAGGTGAAGATCAAAGGAAATAAACACTTTTGAACATTGCTGATGGTACTCTGAATTAGTGTAAATCTTTTACAAAGAAATTTAGCAATGCATAGCAAAATCCTCAAATATTTATATATTTTAGCCCCTTTAGAAATTGACTCTAAGGAAATAATCTTAAGCATACATACAAAGATATTCATTGAAGCATTATTTATAATCGAAATACAGAAACAAACCCCAAAATGTCCTGAAATGAAAGGCAGATCCATTCAATGAAATGATTGCAAAAGTGATTATTATGAAGACTAAATACTTGGGAAATGCTTTTGTTATCATATTGACTGAAAAAGAGCAAGAAAAAAAATATACGATAATAACTATGGACAAACAAAATTTTCCATCAGAAAAAAAGGCTGAAAAGAAATATACTAAAATAATAGCAGGGATTGTACTATGGTGGGACTCGTGCTGATTATATTTTTTTTTCTGCATTTGCCATGCCATCCTTAATATGATTGCATTACCTTTATTAATACAATTTTTTAAGGAATAGAGCTAATATTTTAAAATCAGTATCTTTTTTAAGTAACTCATTGAAAGATCAGGAGAAAAACCCCACAAAACTATAAACTAACAAGACATACATAGCATTTATATTTAAGGGAAAGATATCAGAAAGGCATTTAAATAGGTCCTATAGTTTATAAAGAGATAAAACTGTTTTATCTGGAAGACAACAATGTATTGAAACATCCAAAAAAGCTTGGTAAAGAGGAATGCATGCTGAATGAAATGAATTCCTTCTAAACTAGGTTGAAATATACATAGATAAGGGAGGGAAGAAGAGATATCTAGGATATACCCTGGGCTAGAGTATAGTCTGCTCTTGCCATTTTAGGCCATATGGACTCAATAAACAATTCTGTTTGACATTGTTTCAGAGTGTCTTCCCTGAGACCAGAAGGCTCTACTAGACTTCTTGAATTCTATTCCGATTGTATAATTCTATGAACTGTACTAAATAATGAAGAATAAAGTAAGGAGCAAGCACACCTGACACTCGGTTCCAGTGGATGAATTCCGTGAGACCCAATCACTCACTAAGAGAAAAAACTTAAAAAACTTTTCTTGCTACAGTATGGTCACCTATCAGTGAAATAATATTTCCACAGATTATTCACTGCCCGTCCAATCAAGAAGTGGAAAGAAGAGGCCCTTTTTACTAGCAAACTTTCAAAAAATCTTGCTAACTATAATAATATCTACCCAAATAGAGGCACAGCATGGTTAAAATGGCCGGGAGTCGGCCCCGAAACATAGTCTGATGGATTCACCACAAAATGGTATAACTAGTTTTTCTTTATTTGAAGTTCCCATATTGAAGAAGAATTAGCAATTTTTGCACTTTCATGGGACAACAGACTGTGATTTAAATTTCAGTTTGCGTAGCTCATTTTGTGTATCACGATGTTTTGTGCTCTATCACGTATCTGGTCTTTCCATCTTTTGACTTTTCCTCAATGGTATTGGGGTGTCACATGGTATCATATCGGGTAGGTAGTACTGGAGGCCAGGTGGGGACAGGAGGGGACAGGAGAGGACAGCTTCTTCCACCATTATCAGAAATACCTTCGTCCCATTCTTGTAGAGACCCACATCAAGACGATATTCCACCTGGCTCCAGAAATGGGGAGTGAAACGTAGGTGTTTCCAATGTAGGTGGAGCAGACAGGAAAGAGAATCAATTTTATAAACCGCGTGCTTTTTGCAGAGTATGCCATTGCCACAGATGAAGGTCAATAAAAGTTTAGACATTGTCTGTGATCTTCTGAAGAGTTAATAATCTAGTTGGGAAGATAAGCATACACGCATAAAGGAAGAGAGGGTTTCTATTAAAAAAATGAAAAGAAACAAAAGAGGCAAGAAACATAATATAATAAAGCCCTTGGTTGGTGTAACATTTGCCAATTGAAGTGTACAGTCTAAGATCTTTGCACAAGGAAAATATCACAGAGGCTTTACTGGGAATAGCAAGACATGAGAATGGAGAGGTCATTTGTCTCTCTGGTTGTAGGCATTTGATCATGAAATATAGACCAAATGATAAGGCACTCTTCAATTTTTAAAGCACATTCTTACAAACATCATGGCTCATTAGTTTTACAACTTTAGTGGTGGCTTGTCAATTATATTGTTAAGATTCAATATGTTTTTAAGAAGTTCTATTTTACAGGAACTACCTTGGTGCTAGTGTCAATAATTTCTCTTTGGCTGGTTATGGACCAATCTCAAAAGCCCTGAGATTCAATACAGTAAAGTACTGTGCACGTCTCAAATTCACAAGAGGACTCATTAAACTTTGTTGTCCATCCCTGACTGACTTCCAAATAATTTTGATGCTTGGGTGGGAGAGATGCTGTATAAAAAGAAGAAAGGTGGATTTATAGACTGTTTCTTTATATGCTTGTCTACTTGTTTGTTTCCTTGCTCTTAAATTTCAAAATCCTGCAGTAACTGGGATGGGCTTAACCGTGTGCTGCCCAGAGGGGATTAAGGCAATAATGAAAGGGGATTAAGGAAATTGAGGTTCAGCCTGAAGAATACCTGCCCATGCTGGCACGGCAAGTATGTTGTTTTATGAAAAATATATGCAACTCCCCTTCCTGAAAAATCGTGTGTTTTGTTACGATGGTAATATGCCACCTTTTCATGTGGGCCTGCTGTTCCTCTGCTTGGTATGTTAGCAGAAAGGACAAAGGTTTACTTTCATGTCACGGATAAAGTCCCAAACTGATGAGACTTTGCAAATGAGAGCTCATGCAGTCTTTTAGAAATATTGTCATTGTCCCTGGAAGTAGGAGTAGACATCTCCTCATCATCCAGATGTTCAGAGCATCCGTCGTCCCCGAATGACTCCCCCGGCCTGGAATTAACAGAGTTTGAAGCTAGTGATTTAAGCTGCCGTACGTAGCTTGTACCTGCAGTTTTGAGTAAGGTGTTTTCAACCAAACAATAATATGCTCCAATCATTCACTCTGCCGCCTTCTACAAAAGCTTCCTCCTCAGACAAGAAAAGGATGCTATAAAATATATTAATTGATGAAATATACACTAGAATGATACGTCTATGTGTAAGCTGGGCACTTAACTTTCTACCAATCTTGTCTTAATCCAGAAAATATCATAAATATGAAACTTTGGCCAGAATAGGCCCTTAATTTCATCTTTATCAACCATTATTTCCTGAAATCCAAGGGCAGGAACTGACATTTATTGGAAACTCACTCTGTGAAAGAGATGATATCAAGTCATTTATGTCTATTATCTCCATTGATCCTCATGACCTACTTTTGAGATAATTGTCATTATCCCTATTGTACAGATGAGAAAACTGAGGCAGAGAAAATTTAAGTAAACTTCCTATGGTAATTCAGCTGATAAGTGGAAAGTCCAGTATTGAACCTCAAATTTTATGCTATTTACTACATCACTGCTAGATAACAATTATGGAACTGCTGGTAGCTTACAGAATTCATTAATTCACCTCTTCTTTAAAAAAATTATGTATCTATGAGCACAAAGCTGGGAGTATTCAAGAGATTATAAAACAAGGATAATGAATAAGGAAGGAGCCTACAAAGACTCCTAAAAAGTCAAAGGGCAGGATTAGCAGGTGTTATGGCAGGATGCAATTAAGACACATCATGATAAGCACCAAATATTGCATATTTGAAACATTTAAGAAAATGATTTATCTAGGTTAAGATCTTGGTAAGAACATTATTCATATGAGACAAGTTGTACTGGAATTTCATTTTGAAGCCCTTTTTTAAAAATATAAGTATATAAAATTTGTGCTGTAATAAGTTTCATTGGGATGGATTATTACTGCCGTTGAGTATCTGATGTGAATATCCTGTTGTCTTAGAATGGTCACTGCTGGAGGGCAGAGAGCACATTTGACTGACTTTTGATGGCTTGATAAAGCAATCCAGTCGATTTTAAGGCAGCCCCTGATGGCATGTGCCAAGCTTGGAGAGACATGGCTTTAACTCTGGAATTTGGTGACAAGTAAGAACCTGCCAGACCTGAGGCTGGGTTCTTGCTGGTTCCTAGTCTGAAAAGTCTGAGATGTTTTGTGCCCGATGGCCTTGTCTCAATGCCAAAGTCGGCTTCTCTCTGTTGTATTTTGTTGGCTTCTGCTGCCCTGAGTCCTTTCCTGGCTACTGGCATGGCTCCACCTCCTTGACTAAGTAGGGGCTTCTAACACCTCCAGTTTATTCCTATCCCTGAGTTCTCCACCTTTCCCTGAATCTTCCTGTTTAAACTATTATCCGGTCCTACCAAGCTTTGTAAGATATACGAAATAGCAGCACACAATCCCAAAGCATTTTATGTTATTTCTCTGCCTAGGTGATGCAATTCATAGCAAGGTGGGTTTGGGGGGATGGGTAGAAGTGGGGAAGCATTCCTTTCATTCTTTTGCCAAAGCACCTTCTGGAGTTTTTTGCTCTTCTGTTTTGCTTTTCCGTTGTCACGACTGCTTAGAAATAAGAAAGCATCCCAAATATTTCGACTTACATTTTCTTACACAGAGACTCTCATCCATGCGTTTGATGACAGACAGTTGTGTGTGTGTTTTTTTTTAAATAACTTTGCCCCTTTCTCTAAATCACAGATAATCCTGAGCAGAGTTGGTGGTTTTTTCAAATGGTTGCAAATCCCCAGCCCATGTGATAAAAGATGCTGACATTAATATTCTGGGGTGCAAGCTAATTCCTTCAGCCCAGCTGTGAGGCAGAGGCTCTGTGACCGAGGTGAGACTGCAGCAATGTGCAGTGTGTGCAGGGTCCTCTGAAAGGCTGATCTGTTACTTGCACCTTGTGCAAATTATGGCAGCTTGACTGTTTCCATGGGTGAGCAGAAGTGGCTGTTTTCTTGCTACTGCGTTCAATTTACTGGCTGCCTCGAAAGATTCAGAGTGGGCACTAGGTTTGACTATTAACTATTTACATCCTGTCAGTTTCTAGACTTCAATCATCCTTGAACCCTCTGGCTTATAGAGGAGAGATGAGTAAACACAATAGCATGAAGTCAAATAGTATTTAGCTCCTGTCTCTGCAATGTGTTCATTAAGCAAATCTCCATGTCACTTTTGGCCCCCTAGAGCATCAAGCTGCCCGGTGTTTTGTGTTTTTTTATAAATAAATTTATTGATTGATTGATTTTTTTGGCTGCACTGGGTCTTCGTTGTTGCGCGCGGGCTTTCTCAAATTGTGGCGAGCGGGGGCTACTCTTCATTGCTATGTTTGGGCTTCTCATTGCGGTGGCTTCTCTTGTTGTGGAGCATGGGCTCTAGGCATGCGGGATTCAGTAGTTGCAGCACATGGGCTCAGTAGTTCTGGCTCACGGGCTCTAGAGCGCAGGCTCAGTAGTTGTGGCGCATGGGCTTAGTTGCTCCGCGGCGTGTGGGATCTTCCTGGGCCAGGGCTCAAACCCATGTCCCCTGCATTGGCAGACGGATTCTTAACCACTGCGCCATCAGGGAAGCCCTGCCCTGTGTTTTAAAGAGTAACCAGATGTTAAGTTGCAAAGACTTCTTGCAGAGGAAAAGGACCCCCATCCTCCTTGTGACTTTCAGGATATATACCAGCAATTAACCCTATATTTTTTGTATCATCATGTGGTTATTTCTTACACATTTTCTTATCTTCCCATATAGATTTTCAGGTCCTTTTTTAAAATTTTATTTTTTATACAATTTTTAAAGGTTACACTCCATTTACAGTTATTACAAAATACTGGCTCTATTCTCCGTGCTGTACAATACGTCCTTGTAGCCTATCTTACATCCAATAGTTTGCACCTCCCACTCCCCCATCTATCTATTGCCCACCCCACCCTCCGCACCCCCAACACTGGTAACAACTAGTTTGTTCTCTATATCTGTGAGTCTGCTTCTTTTTTGTACATGGTGTGTGTGTGTGTGTATATATATATATATATATATATATATATATATATATATAATGGAATACTACTCAGCCATAAAAAAGAATGAAATTTTGCCTTTTGCAGCAACATGGATGGACTTGGAAGGCATTATGCTAAGTGAAATATGTCATAGATTTTTCAGGTACTTGAGTTTAAAAAGTAATGTCTCCTTTGAATCCTCTTCAGCTTCCAACCATACAGCTGGTTTAAACACAACCCTTCTTACATGTGAAGAGCTAAGCATAGTGTCAGACACGTGGTAAATGTTCCATAAACATTTATTGCAATCGAAATTACTGGGGAAAAAAAGTAACAAGCTTTGATGGGACGCTTGATGCTTTGATGTTAGAGAGCGTCTGGGTCATCTGGACAGAGCTCTCCTTTTCTCCCCCCGCTTCCTGGCCTCTGGACTGCCGTGTGGGACTCCAGGGCTCTGCCTTGGCTCTTGGCCCTTCACAAACAGCTCTGCCCTTCAATCCCTCCAGCCCAATCTTTGTGACTCACACCCCAGTGGTGCTCTGTTCTGCAGCCGAAACCAGCCCTGCCGTCCTTGCTTTGGAGTATCTGTGCCTTGCCTGCTTCCTGTTTCCATGTTCTACCTGGAATGTCCTCCTGCCCCATACCTAGGTGACACCTCCTCGCTGAAGGCTGTCTTGACCTGCTCCATCAAACTGACCCCTCTTTTTGTATCCTCAGGGTAATCTGTACACTCTTTAGCATTATTGAACTTATTTGTTAGATCATTCTCTCCCCTACCAGATATAAGTCCTCAGCAAAGAGGGTTGTGTCTTGTTTATCCTCGTAGCTCAGTAATTGACATATAAGGTGTGGTAAATAAATGTTTTTAAATAAAAGCATGAACATCTGTCCCCATGTGTCCATTTCTAGGGTAATACTTGTCTTGCTCCCAACCACCCATGACACCCCCAGCTTCTGTACAGCCTCAAAGCGCTACCTGGTTGCTTTCCCCTGGCTCCCTTCCTGGCATTTTCCTGACCACTCTCTCTTCCTCTTACTTTCTGGATTTGCTCTCTACCTCTTGATGAAGATCTATTAATTACTATTATTTAGCACCGAAATGCTTTCTTCGTGGAGAGGGAGATGTACTTTCAAGAGTTTGTTTAGCGATAAAATGAGAGATAACAGCAATCTTGAGATAATTTAGTTCAATCCAATTATCCAACACTAGGTGCTAAGGCAGATCTCATGAGAGGTCGTTCCTGCCAAAAGGAGCTTAAGGGTCGCAGTAGACAGGGAGAGTCTGGGAGAATGAAGAGGCTGCAGATATCAAGTCACAGCTTTTTAAAAGAGGGAGCTGAAAACATGAGGAATAAAGAGCTGCACAGACTGATGGAGACAGGAGAAACAAAAGCAGCCTCTGGTCCATTAGCTCAGAGAGTCACAGGGCTTGTAGGTGGTGGAGCCTCTTTGGGAAACAGGGTCTCGGTCCACAGAAGACGTGTCCCATCAGCATTTAGTCAGAATGGAAGGATCCTGTGCTGTCAGGCATGACCATTGTTTTGGTCATAGATATGGTTACTGGGCTTATCCCTTGGAGAACCTGAGTCTTAACATTGCCTCTTGTGGGTGGAGAGAGAAGAAGACTCTCAAATCTTTAGATTTGTTTTTTGGTTTTTGTTTTCAATCATAGACCAAGGAAACAGGATGGCTAAGAGAGAAACCCTGGGGCCACACTGCCTACATTTCAGTCCTAGCCCAGCCTCCTTTTAGCTGGATGAATTTAGGTATGTTATTAAGTAGCAATCTTCCCATTTGAAACTTGTAAATGATAATTGACACCTACTTCCTAGAGAGGATTAAGTAAGATAGTGCCTATGAGGCTTTTAGCACAATAGCCGGCATGTAGTAAATGCTCAGTAAACTTTATCTGTTAATAACTATAATGCTTCATTTGATTTCCTAGAAAAGAGATTCCTACATTCAAACTGTTCTATCAGATTAATTGATATCTTTACTGGTGATTTGAGATCATGGTGATTACAAAATACTGCAAAAATATTCTAATATAGCATATTTACTCACTTCCGTAAATCTATGTGCATACTATTTTCAACAAAGATATTTCTTACATCATGCACTGGGCATACTGCTGAATATACACCTTCATCTGAAAACAATGAAGGATGGCTGTTTCTCTGATAGCCACAGATGAGGCAGGATAAAGGGGAAAGTGGCAAAAACAGAAAAATAACATGATGCTAACGCCCACGGAAATAAGGACAAGGTACAATGAGTCAAGCACGGTCAAGCAGAGAACTAATCTGCCTCTTGACATTACTTCACTGAGTTGAGAGACAGCCTCTGAAGGGCAGTTCTGGGGTCCCTTTCCTTCCAGGACAAGGTCATCTCCTCTCTTCAGCCAAGACTCTTTGAGAAAGGACACTCCTGGGTCATCTTTTCATTCATAGCCCCATAGCCATGCCATGAACAGATTAGATACACATATGAGCTGCTGAGCTCATATGTGGCTAGTGAAACCAAGACACTGCATTTTTCCTTTCTTTCATTTTAATTAATTTAAATTTAGGCAACCATATTTGGCCGATACCATATTGGATCACACAGCTCTAAAATATCACAGTGGATTATGGATACAAGTTTTAAGCAGGTGTTTTAATTATTTATTGCTGCCTAACAAAACACCCCAACACTTAGCAGCTTAAAACTGCAACGACAAATTTTCTCACAATTTCGTAGTCTAGGCTGGGTAAGCTGTGTAGCTGTTCTCCTCCACATGGTGTTTGCTGGGACCGGAAGATCCAAAATGGCTCCTTCACGCTCCCATCTCATGCATCAGCTATGGCGGCTGAAAGAGCTAGGGGCTGGCTGAGTATCTCCCTCTCTTCCCTCAAGTCTAGGCTTTCTTAAAACATGGTAGTCTCAGGGTAGTGTGACTTTTTACATGGGACTGGGATCCAAGAAGGAAAGAGGAAGCTTTTAGACTTCTTAAAGGCTGGGCTTAGAGCTAGCACAATATCTTTTCTTCCACATTCTATCAGCCAAGTAAGTCACAAGGCCAGCCCAGATTCGAGAAGAAGGGAACTAGACCTTAGCTTGCAATGAGAGGTGTGTCATGTGCATATAGGGAGAGGAGGATTTGTGGCAGCCATCTTTAGAGACTGCCACAACAAGTCTAGTAGAGTTGACTGGCCACGAAGAGAGCTGACAAATAAAAAAATGAAAAGCAACCTAGAACACAAACAAAAATGGCTTTGTAAGGATCATAAAAAGGAGAAAAGAGAGGGGAGTGGAGAAGAGAGTCAAGTATCAGGAGACCTATGAAAGCAAAACATTATCAGACCAACCAGAAACCATGAGGATGACTGCCAGCCAAACCAAAGGTACATAGCTATGGACATTCATCAATAGGTACATAATAAAATATCCACAAAATTGTATCTCTGGTCTAGCTTTGCCTGATGAAGTTCCTCATGCAAGCCCCTTATTAGTGATCTTCCTAACCTCCTCCAGGATGCTTGCCTCAATGTCTCACTCCTCCAGATCTCAGGGTCCCTCAAACAGAAAACCTCTGGAAACCTCTCAGCTTCTTCAAACAAGAGCAGCAGGCTATATTTTTCCTTTTATTTAATTGTAATTAATTTAAATGTAAGCAACCACGTCACTGAAAACCGTAACTGGAGAAGGCTATAAGAGCTCTTGCTTTAACGGCTCATCCTACTGGATGAATCAAACCAGAGTTGCTCAAAGCAGAATCCCTCCACCCTCCCAAATCTGTAGTTTCCAACAGCCATTAGTATCTTATTCCTTTTCTTAGAAATGCAATTTCTTAGCCCCTCTGTCAAATACGGAGACCAAACAGTGGTCTAGATCATCAGTGAAAAGGACCAGGAAAAAAAAAAAAAACTAAAGGTAGTATATGCAATTTTAATATAAATTATTTCCTCATTCATAAATGTAGCAAGACGTGTACACAATACCCAGAAATAGTGAGGACCCTATGAATAGACTCACATTCTGCATGTGACCTGAGGCAGCTGGGAAGAGAATACAGAGAATCTTCACCACCAATCGAGAACCTACCTTCAGAATCCTGGACCCCTGTCCACTGAGGCTCTCTCAGTCCGAGCAGATGAATTGACTAAATGTTTACTCTTGAACTTCTTTGAACACCAACTTCTGCTTTTCAGTTTGTCATGTCAATTTGTCTGAAATGGAAAACTGAATAGTTATTTCAAAAGTACAGATGGAGTCCCTTGTTTATAGTATAATTCTTTACACCAAATGGAACTGCAGGAGGTTCAAAATTTATAAAGGTCTTCCAAAAATCCAAACACATTATTCATTTCAACAAATCTGACAATTTTTGAACTACATAATTTTTTGAACAATTTTTTTTAGTCCATTCGTGTTAACTGAGGTTAATCTGAAGATACTGCTACTTTCCAAAAAGAAGTAGTTGAATTCCAGAAGACAATTTTTGCCAGAACGTAATTCAAGTTGGACTTTCTATCTTGGGTGAACAAAGAAAGTACCTGTAGTAAGGGCATTAAAATTAAAAACAAACAAACAAACAAAAAAAGAAACTAGTCTAACTCATTTTACAGGTAGCAGATAAATGCTTTTAACAAGCGGTGATGGGTTTTAATCCACTTGCATGAAAGATATAGACATTAGCTTTTCCCATCTCTCGTTAATTCTTATACTATTGTAATTACGTTTGTTATAAGCATTTGGTTTTGTGCTTTAAAAAAACAGATATTTTGTGTGTATGTGAGGTGGGGATAGTAAAATTTAATGGGAAAATAAAATGATTTTAATTTATTTCAGTAAATCATGTTGGCTAGAGAGATTACGGCCTACACTAGCTGATACGCTGAAAATTCACCATGGACAAGGTGTTCCCATTATAGGTGATTTTCAAAGCATGTTTTTGGAGAGAGCACTGTAAATGTCTGGTTTTTTTTTTGGGGGAGTGGCATATTTTTAAATTTTGAATGCTAAAATTTCTATCTATAAGGAGAGATGAACAGAGAACAGGGAAAGCAGGAAGTCCTGCCAATTGTGGGGCTTTTAGACTTTCTTTTTTTTTTTTCCAACACAGAAATACAAATTGCTGCTTGAAATAAGACTAGCTCCTATCTTTGGATGCCCTCGATGAGATGTTAGTGTTGGATCTGATTTAGATGGGAGAGAAATCCAAACCTGAGTTTTCCAAATCACCTTTGCATTTTACTGCTGATGGACACAATAAAAATAAGAGCGCTAAGCCCTAGAGAGCAGGTTCCCAAAGAAAAAATAGATGATTTGCAAAGTGACTTCCATAATGAGATGAACCAGCCACTTCAGTACACCTTTCTGATACCATCAAAGATACTGCAGAGAGAACAAAATCTAACCCTCTTTCCTTTTAAAAATGAATCTCCTTCAAAACAACAAAAGAGAAATTTGGAATTTCATGAGGATTACTCAGAATCCTCCAAAATAGTGTGAGCTTTGTCAGATATGGATTTCAATGTCAGTAATTTAAGGCTAGCTTTATGAATACAACGTCTATCTCCAGCAGCTGGGCCATATTATTTCAGTGACTTTTTTTATGCTGAAGTTGGCTTATAAGTTCTATGCTTGATTTATGAAGCAAAACACTCTATTTACTGTACAATGCTGTAGTGCTGACATGTGGGGTCAGTCCATAATGCATTTGGAGTGGAGTGTGGGAACAGGGTTAAATGAGCAAAACATGCAATGGTTATGAATGTAAAATGTGGCTTTTACAAAAAGAAAGCTAGATTCGAAGGGCCCAAATGAAAATTGGGACAAACAGTAGCAAGCCATTTGAATTTATTTGTAAGCACAAAGATTATATTTGACTAGGCAACTTTGGACGGAAGGGCGGAAAAATGTAAAAAAATAAAATGAATAAAAACGAAAGTACAGACTTCCCAGCAACCCTCAGGGTAGTAGAGTTCCATAAGCTCAGGAACTCCTCAGGCTCATCTGGGTCCGCCATTATAATGATGGCTTCTTTTTCAGGAAGTCAGAAATATGGGAAAAACAGGGAAATAATCAGTATGAATATTTTTAGAATTGATCAGAATTGTCAAATTTGGGCCATCTGTAACCTGAAAAGCCTCAGACATGTGCACTAATGTAACACAGAGATAATTTCATCATATTCTGAATTTTAATTCTAAAATGAAAACGAAGCACTCATGTAGCTTCTTTCTTATAGAATCAACAAAAGAGGAAATAAAGGGATCAATGGCAGAGAGGGCCACTGAATTTCTCTTCTGGTAGGTTTGTTTGTTTTGTTTTTGTTTTTTGATTTTTTCTTTGGAGGGGAGCAATTTTCCAAACGTTATCAAATGGCCATGGTTCAGGTGTGAGATGGAGAATATCAACTTGGAAAGAGCCCGTCATACGATTTGCTGGTTCTTCAATTAACCTGTGAATCTCTCCCACATTCCAATCCTTCTGAAACCCTGCACCTAAGTACAGACAGCAGAACTTGAGAATGAAATGCTCCAAGTCTGTACCACATGGAAATTGTAGGAGGCTTTTCTTCATGGGTTGAATGTCTGAGAGCATACCAAGAGCGTCGAGCTTGTTTCAGGAGTATGCTACAGGAAGATGTGAGTCCCAGATAGTCAACTGCACAAAAAGAAAAACAAGCAAGAACTTGGCCGGACCTGAGAAACAGATGCAAAGTCATTGGTAAAAAGGACAGAAAAAAAGTGAATGAGAAAAACACCTTTGTAGAAACCAGTCGTTTTGGAGGCTGATTAATCTTGTTGTTTCCGTTCAAGATAAGGCTGCCACTACTGCTTAACGCCTGTCAGAACTGGACACTATTTTACAGTGAAAACAAGACCCACTTGAAAAAAATCAAAGTGATTGCTTTTGAGAAAACATTCATCCAGTTTTTTTCCAGGTTCTCCTCTGACATGAGGGGCGACTTTGCCAGGGTTACCATGTGACAACGCGCAACGCGGATGCTGATCCTGAAAGTGGAAAAGCCGTTTACAAAATATTAAAGCTGCCTTAAAACAGGTTCACTCTACGCAGAAACGTATTCAAAACGTAATGCTCCAAAGCAACTGAATGCTGTAAATTTATCTTACAGGGAGATCATTCTTAGATACCAAGGGTGTGACCCAAATGCTTCAGTGAAACTTACTTTCCTGCCAGCTAGGGAGAGAATGACAGATACCTTCTAATTTGATTAACTCAGGATGAGAGCTGGTGGGTCTCCTGCCCCGTTGTGACTGATAAGATTCCAGCTTAATAGCTGCAGTCAGAGAATAGACCCTGCCTTTATTTGGGACAACACTTTCACTATCAAAGTGATGGAATATCTTATCAGTCTAAGAGAGGGAGGGAAATACAAGCAACTGTGCTCCCAAGAGTCTTGCAAGGCCGCCACATTTTGGCTTGAACTAGAAGGTTGGATTTGGTAGAGGCCGCAGTCCCAGGAGCTCGGTAGATAACCCAGGACCAGCGAGGCTGCCGCCAACCCGATCCAAAGCACTATCAGATACCTGTTCTTTCTGTTGAAACAAAGTAGGGAGTAAGATGACACTTTTGTAATAGGCAAAAGCAAAACTGGAATCCCACCCCTTGGAGTTAATAGAGCAATTTTATGCACATGCATCACCCATGTTTTCTTTAAAAAAAGAAACAAGTATCAATAAATAGATGTATTAAAGGAGAAATCTGAACATAATCATACTTTTGCCTGTATTGAATTTTACACAGTTTTTAGACTTGTTATTATCCACTTTGACATCTATACACATCCAGTTCAAAACTAGGGGCATATATTGAAGTGCTACCAAAAGGGCAACAAAACTTAGGGTATTGGTTTTCACCCCACTTGTGAAAGATCAAGGGTGTATATCCTAAAAGGGAAACAGCATGACATCTGGAAAGTGTGAGCTTTGAGGATATACTACGTCTTGGGTAGACTCTTCTCTGACTGCTTCCTAATTGTGTGGTCTCTAGTGAACCCCTTGGAATAAGACTCAGTTTCCTCATCTGGAAAATGGATTAAACATGACCAACATTACAGGGTTACCTTGGGGACTGAAGATTATGTACATATAAAGCATTGAGCACAGTGACGGGTGAAATGCAGGAGGTATTACTAACTTCCATTCAGGGAAAAACACTAACACACCACATAGTATAGTCACTTCCATCATTCCTTTGGTTGAAAAAAATCAAGCCATTAATAAATGAAAATTTTCACCTAAAAGAATTACCAATCTAAATTGTTACCTAATTGCTAATCTCTATCCCATCTTACCTGAACTATATTTATTTACAGTAAGCCTCTCATTGAGTAGTTAACAAAACACTGGATCCAGAAAAGCTTGTTTTTAGATATCAATTACATACGTGTATGTTTACAGATTTCACCCTGGGGAGAAAATACAAATACTCATCTTGTACCTATGTTTTAAAAGAACAAGTTCTATGGTAACTTCTAGATTCATTATTAGCAAAGGTTGTATTTAAGATTCCTGTGTCTACTGCTTAATAACCCCCAAATTAGTCTCCACGGAATTAGCTGTAATTAAGGACATTGTGAAATATGGTGGGGCAAACAGAATTACACTGTATTACTTTATTAATAATATTCTTTAACTACACTGTAAATTGCTATTAGGCCTGCATATTACTGCCTGGATATGGAAATAGTCTTTTGCTATGCTAATCTAACACAATTTTCTTTTAAATGTAAACAAATTATACTCTATTAATATGCTGTTCTACTTGCATAGTTAATTATTGTAACAGTAAGGAATAAAATTGTTCTGCTTTCTCTGTTTCTGATGGAAAAAGGGCTACATAAATAGTTTAATAGGGAACTAATTATGCAAAAAATTTAGATGCCTAAAATGTGTTTGTAATTACATTAAAATGGTCTTCTGTTCAAATATTGGAAAGCCTGCTAATTGGAGGCTAGCTGAAAATTTAAATATTGTGAATCAATGATTTTAATACAGTACATGTTTGGTTGTGTTTCTATTCATATTTGTCTTGAAAATGAAGAGAATATTTAATAGTGTTTAAAAAGAAGAGGTCCAAGTTTCATACCAATGAAGTTAGTCTGCAGCAGACTGAAATTTTAAATGTGTGTTTTACAGCATTATCTTCAATCCACTCAAGGGGCGTGGGCAACTTTGGGCTCAGTAACAAGAACAACAAAAGTATACTGCTTGGAGGATAAGTTGATGTGAAAAGAAAATCTGATGCAGACCAACCAAATCAAAGAGTTCTGGAAAATGCCCCACAACAGGCGAACTAGAGTTGATACGGTTGTAAATTGCTAAATTGTTTTAGATAAATAAACACATGTAGCAGATCACCTGCCTACTCTCCAAGGATTTCCAAGTGCATCACCTTATCCAGCTGTAATTAAGGAGTGTTAAAGACACAGTGCCTTGTTCTAAATGATTTTTTGTGGCAGCCAAGCTTTTATTTTGATGTGGAATGAGGGATCTAAATCTGAGGAAAAAAAGCAATGCTAAAATAAGCCCACTCTTTTGAAGAGAATTTCAACAACCTGTCCTGAATTTTAAACTATTTTGGGAAAAAGGAAGGGAAAACTGTTCATTATAATTTTTACGACAACACAAATGAGAGTACTGCATATGCAACCAGGATTAATTGCACAGATAATTGGGAGCCCAGAAATAACTTTATAATTTAAAATTCTTGCCTACTTAACAGAGCTGTTTCAGGGATCAAGAGATATAACATACTTGAAAGCGTGTTGAAGACTATAAAGCCCACAAGGAAGGTAGCAAGACAATCATCATGCTTATTAGTAATAATGAAGAAGAGGAAATGCAATTTGTCCCATAACCTAATCCCCTCTGGATAGTTCCTTCCATCCCAGCTTCTCTAGCTGGCATAGCTTTGTGGTACAAGGCAGTGGTTAAGCTTGAGCTCTGGAAGTAATAGACCAAAGGTGTGCCTGCTGGCTCCACCTCTTCGGGCATGACAGACTGACTGAGGATGCTGGACGATCTGTTTTAAGCTCTAGTACTGGGAACAGTCAGTTGACTCATTTCTCATAACCACTGCCACATTCTTTGACCTAAAGGATATATATATATATATATATATATAACTTATTTTGAAAGAGAAAGAAAAAAGATTCCAACATTAGAATCAATTGTAAACTCTCTTAAAGATACTCACTGTCGGGCTTCCCTGGTGGCGCAGTGGTTGAGAGTCCGCCTGCCGATGCAGGGGACATGGGTTCGTGCCCCGGTCCGGGAAGATCCCACATGCCGCGGAGCGGCTGGGCCCGTGGGCCATGGCTGCTGAGCATGCGCATCAGGAGCCTGTGCTCTGCAGCGGGAGAGGTCACGACGGTGAGAGGCCCGCGTACTGCAAAAAAAAAAAAAAAAAAAGATACTCACTGTCTATTGAGCAAAGCCCAACACCGTAGGCAGTCAAGATCTTCTGCCTTCTTACCACTCCTGACCTGTCACCTCTGTGAGCTCTCTACTCTACTCAGCCTAGGGGATTCCTTTCCTTCCCAAAACTGACATGTCCCTTCCCACGTATGGGCTACTGTGCCTGCCGCTCTTGCCTGGAATGCTCCCTCCTCTTTCCCATTAGTCCTCCTTTCAGGCCTAACTCAAGTTCTCTCTCTTCCTCTCAAGGCATTCCACCAGCCTGTGATGTCTGTGTCACCGTCTTGGCACTTGATTTGTTATTTAGCTTTCTTAGAATTATATGTTTTTTACTCCAATCGATAATCTGCCTGTCCAGGTATTTTATACATCTTTATGTTTCTAGCATAAACTGTAACCTACAACATAATAGGTTTGTAGAGATTCTTGATCCCATGCAAGGGCAGAAACACATGGTGCTCAAAGAATTTGAGAATCTTAAATCAGGCTAGCCAGTTCACCCC
This sequence comes from Leucopleurus acutus, assembly GCF_964270905.1. Classification (NCBI taxonomy): domain Eukaryota; kingdom Metazoa; phylum Chordata; class Mammalia; order Artiodactyla; family Delphinidae; genus Leucopleurus; species Leucopleurus acutus. Next base: position 19,055,394 of record NC_139155.1, read on the forward strand.
AAGTCATCCATTTAAATGGACAAGGCAAGGAGGCTAGCCTGAGCACACTGACCGTTCTCTTAGTCCATGTGCTAGACCTCCATCGTGGTTGTCTGAGAAGGCTTCTTGGGCTCTGATAGAACACAACAGTTCATAACAAATATGTTGGTGACGTGACCCTTGTCTAATTCTATTCTGCCATCACACAGCCATTATCCACCTGTGTGTACACAATGCTGACACTGGAGCTAGGCATAAAACACATAACGAAAAACTCTCAAGTCTGTCTTTGCTCTCCTAAAATTGTTTCTCACGTCTCTCTCCAAAACAGAAATTTCAAAGATCTATAATATCTATTTCCTATTCATTTGGGGTGTGAATTTTGCCACATGAAAGCCAGAGGACCATCACATGCTCTGCTGATGGGCAAGAATAACCACCTGCCACTGGTAGTTTAGCCTTTTAAAAATGCCACCAGGACTTTTATACCAGTGGAAAGTTATGTATTGATTGATGCAATCATCAGTTAATGTATTCCCTTTTTTCTTCCCACAATTATTAATGAGCAGTGAAATGCCAACATGGTGGAAACAGAAGGGAGAAGAAGGAACAGCAAAGACACTGATCATTCAAAACTGAAGAAGCAGCTCATGAATAATGGAGAGCTACGTGCATACAAATTGCCAAAGAAGTAATTTCTACTTTTCTATGATATGGTCCTTAGTCCTCTCTACTTTATTCAGAAAGGTTCTACTCCCAGGCCATGAGAGTATTTCTATTCCATACAAACACTCATGAGAATAA